>NC_140946.1:80842546-81509213 GCF_014529385.1 Adiantum capillus-veneris | reverse complement strand
ATGGGGCACTCAGCTACTCGATGTGGTCCACCACATTCGTAGCACTGAAGAGGTGGTCTCCTGGCAAAACTATTAATGTTTTGGCCTCTTGCTGCTAGCGCAGTAGCTTGATATACCGGTTTGATTTGTCCCCAATGGTCTTCTATATAGTACATGGGACACTCCTCAAGCATGTCGACTCCATAGGTGATACTAGAGTCTATGTCCTCTTCGCAATCTACATAAGTACTAGATGACTCGCAACCTATTTGGTTCATAGGTGTAACTCTTGGATGAGGGGGTTGCGGTCCTAGCACTGGAGGTGGCAACGGTGTGGTTTGGACCACATTTTGGGTTCTAGGGACCATGTGCTGTAATGGCAACTGTTGCTCCACGGGTGGGGTAGGCATCAATGCAGGAACTCAAGGTGAGTCTGCCCAAGCTATAGGCGGTCTATTTTCCATGATGTGTTTAAGCATTAGGCAATCCTTCGCTTGACAGCCATACCTACCACACGCGTTACAAGTCCCGTTAAACTTTACTCTGAAAGTAGGGCATTCGCTCGTAGTATGTGGGCCCAAGAAAATTGAGCACCATTGTTGCTCCCTTCTTGGATACATATGAGTGTTTTGTGGAGCACGATTACCCCTAAGGCTTTCTTGGATGGCCTTGGTGAGATCTGCCAAAGTCATCTCAGATATTGTTTTCTCTTTCACGATTGGCTTTATCTTCATTGGCTCATGCCCTGACGCTTGCGAGCTACTAGACTTCGGCTGCAGACACTCTTTCTCCTGCAATCATTAAATTATCCTCCAATTGCATTCATGGTGACTGCTTTCCAAGTAGTGATACCTCTAATGACTAGGCCATTATAGATACTTTCATGTCGTAGTCCCCTAATCAATCTATCGAGCAATTGGTTGTTGTTGAATAGCTCGTTTGGATTGCATCGAGAATTCAAATTCTTTAGGCGACTAATGAAGTCTCTCACGGATTCACCTTCTTCTCGTTGGGATTTCTGGAGCTGAGAGGCTACACCCCAAAGTACTCCCTCTCGTATGTGCTCTTTCAAGAACAATCTCCTAAGAGTAGAGTAGATCGTTTTCTCTTCTACTCTTAAGGTTCTATACCAATCTCCAGCAATCTCCAGCCTTTCCGCTTAGGGTCAAACTCAAAGCCTTACACTTATGTAGCTCATTGTGCTCTTCCAAGGAATCGCACACATCTTCAAAGACTTCCATATGCTTTCTAGCATCTCCGTCTCCACTCAATTTCTGTGTGAGCTTAGCTACTTGAACTGCCTTGCTTCTAGGCTCTCTATCAGGTGCACTACGCATGTTTTCCGCAATAGAGCGATCGATAGTTTGAGCAAATGCTGCCAAATCTCCTATTTGAGCAGGTATAATGGGTGTATGTGCTCCTGGAACCACATGTGAGATGGGAGTTGGCCTTGGCCTTGGCATACGCCCGGCTCTTGGGTCCCATATTTCGTATGGTGGTGTACCAGACGGTGGTGCAAAGTTTACAGGCGTGGCCCTAGGCATAGGGGGTGCCTGATATGGCATGTTATTATTAAATGGCATGGCTCCACTTGTATAAGAGCTTGGATAATGCCATTGTGGATTGTAAGCTCTTGGAATAATCGGAGGTGTAGGAGCTACATGAGGCTGAGGTACGACAAGTGCACATGATTGATACATACCTGTAGGTATAGTTGGGGGCACTGTGCTACTAGGCATCGGCGCAGTATTAACAAATGAACTCCATGGTGTACTTCTTGTCATGCTCACCACTGGGATATGCATGGTAGTCGTAGTGTCATTAAGAGAAAGATGAGCTAGATCTGGGAAGGTAAAGCTGCCACTTGTGGGCTCAGATTGTACTGAGGCTCCTGGCGAAACAACATATGGAGGATCAATGGGGCTCACTGAGGGAGTCTCCATTTGTGATAGGGTTGGTTGGTTGGCCTTTCCCGTATCCAAGAATCTCATTAGGCCTGTTGAAGGCATGTTGATCCCTGTGTTCTGTCTTTCTAACTTGACAATCCTATGGAGGACATCACAGACTTTCTGTTGTTTCTCATCTATGCTAGTAGCACCCGATGTGGATTGTAGAACATCTAACCAACCCACATGATAGGTGTGTCCTGTGTACGGATCCGTTAAAGCTTCTGCTTGTATGTCATACTCCCAATTTTCGTTTAGGAATATCCCATCTAGGCCTGGCGTGCTGGAGGTTTCCCTCGAAGTGGAAGCATTATTGCTCCCCATCGCTTGCCCCTCCGTGACTGCTACCTTGGGAGCACTCGGTTGCTCGGCTGGCATGATTGTTGTCATAGGAGCCTTTGCTTTCAGGGCTCGACTTTTTTCTAGCCTTCGTAGGTTCTCAATTTCCCTCTCCCTTGTTGCTTGCATATAGCGTTCGATCTCTTGTACTTCGGCAAGACTCCTACCATCGAGTAGTAGAACCTCAGAGGGAGATAGTCCTAAAGGATTAGGAGGCGCAGTGGATGCATCATTCACATGCACACTCTCAAGAATCATAGGGTCTATTTTAGGCATGAATGACGAATTTACTTCCCCACTCCCTTCATTTATTTCATTAACCGCATGTTCGGAGCGAGTAGCTCTACTAAGGGTCTCTTTTAAGCGGCTAAACACGCTGGACCCGGGCCGTGGGCCCATGGCATGCATGTCTTGACTTGAACTATCAGGGTTTGGTGTAGGATACCCCTCCATGACTTCGTAGTCAGAGGAAGAATCACTAGACGCAATATGAGGATCTTGGGTCGCGCTACCTTGATTCCCGGCCGAGAGTCCCGGCCGAAGGTCCAGAACCTAGGGTGGAGGAATAATGGGTGCCCGCGTAAATGGAGGCACTACCAATATGCTCATGTTCTAACACTCGTCCAGAGCGTAGGTTCATATGACTTGGATCCCCTAGAAGTGTCAGTGAGTGCCCGTGAAGGCTGCTCACCTAGTATTTTTGGGTGTTTTGCAACCCAAGTCTTTTCTTAAATTTTTTTTTTTTTGGATTTTTTGTCCTTTTTTTCTAACCCAGCTATAGAATAGAACGTATGATAGCTCAAAACGAGCGTTTCGGTCAGAGGGACGTGCCGTGCTTTACAGCCCTCCGTTTGGTCACTTTATGTCCTCGGAATCCCTAAAACCGTCAATTTCTAGTAGGGAACTAGGCTCAAATTAGAAAGTCTAAGGGTGCAAGTGGGAAGAGAAGGGAGGAGAGTGGAGGACTTGCCCCACATGCTCTCATTCCCTTTTGAGGGGGTAGGGTATATATATAAGAGTGAGTCTAGTATATATCATAAGATTGAGGACTGAGGCCTGGGCCTGGGCCTGGGCTTGGGCTTGTTGGGCTTGGGAAAACGATCCCGATCAAAATTTTAGTGTAGCCCCCCAGTCACTCACGCTTAAATATTTTCGGTTTTTTTTTTTTAAGGCGACGACTGCGCGCGGTTTAGGTGACCCTTTCTTGGCCACACACACTGTCAACACCTACCTAACCTCTCTGTCAACAGCTCACAACTCACTACCTTATCTACTTACTAACAATGCTGCTAACAGTGCTGCTAACCACTAACTAATCTGTTAACCACTCTGCTAACTGCTTACTGACAGTGAGCTAACTGTCCACCTACTTCCTCTCTCACTACCTTACTGTGCAAAGACTGTGTGCAGGCAAACCTTAACAGAAAATTGTGTACAGACTCTGTGCAAACAGAAATTGCTAACTGTCTACCTACTTATTCATTCACTGCGAACAAGCTAACGACTACTAATTGTGCAAAGACTGTGTGTAAACAGAAAACACAAGATTATGCAGAAATCACAGAACTTGCAGACAATACAGAAATTAACAACTTGCAGAAAAATAACTCATTCCTCTTCCTCTTCCTCTTCTTTCCTACTACAAACAACTCATAGAAGAAGCACAAAGTGCCTCTTGGGGTAAGTGCAAGGCGATTCCCCGGCAGCGGCGCCAAAAATGTGCACTCCTTGCCGCACTCTCGAAGCAAGGGACTTGCCTAACACTGTGTGCAAGCCACGGACGGCTCCAAGCACACAACTAGCTTAACTAGTAAGCTCAAAAGAGGGCAATGGTGTGTCACTCACAGCTCTATGCTCCTGCCGTGGAGGATTCCTCGCCGCGAAGAAGAAGGAGACGCCGCTTCGCCGCACTCAACCGCTTCACTGCCATCGTGCCTTTGTAATGCTCGATCACACACACACTCTCTCTCTCTCTCTCAAGTACACACACACACACTAGTACACAAGGAGATGGAGAAGGAGATGGAGCAAGAGCACTCTTCTTGCATTGCACAAATGAGAGAATGAGTCAATTTTAGGTTTAGTTGACTTTTATATGAGCTCGTCCCATTCACACTTGGGCGCCCATGCTTAGCCAACTAATTCCTTGAATGTTCCAGTTAGAATGCGCCTCTCATCGGCGATCACTCTTATCCTTTTCCTATTGGACCGACAAGCCCGGTACCT
Source organism: Adiantum capillus-veneris (assembly GCF_014529385.1). Lineage (NCBI taxonomy): Eukaryota > Viridiplantae > Streptophyta > Polypodiopsida > Polypodiales > Pteridaceae > Adiantum > Adiantum capillus-veneris. The sequence continues at coordinate 81,504,723 of NC_140946.1, read as the reverse complement.
GACTCTACCAAATAAATAATACAATGTCCGCCGTAGGTTACAACGTCCGTCGTAGGTAATAGGGTGTCCGTGAGCCGTGAGGGTTAACAATGTATCGCATAAAGAGTTTTATGTTGGGCCAATGGACCCCGAAATCTGACCATCACACCTTATGTATTGACCTTTCATGTGGAGAAGCAACTAAGCATGATAATCTCAGTGAAAGAAAAAAGAAATTATCACTATGTATGAAGTTCAAACATGCACCAATGTACATTGAAATGGTTGATCAAAAATTATGAATGAAGACACTTCAATATGATGTACCCTTGGAAACTAAATGGGAAGCTTTCAAGCAAGATATTTGTTCTTGTGCCGAAGAATGCTTTGCTATAAAGCATCTCCACGATATCAAGTGATTCTCGGATGTGGCGGTTGCAGTCCTAGCACTGGAGGTGGTAAGGGTGTTGTTTGAACAATATTTGGGCCCTAGGGACCATGTGTTGTGAATTTTGTTCAAGAGGTGGGGCCGGAATCAATGCAGGTACTAGAGGTGTGTATGTCCATGCTAAGGTTGGTCTATTGGCCATCACGTGCTTAAATACTATGCACTCCTTAGCTTGATGACCATACCTCCCACAGGCATAGCAATTCCCATTAAATTTTATTCTAAAAGTAGGGCATTCACTGGTACTATGCGGACCATAGCATACTAAGCACCATTGTTGCTCCCTTCTTGATATATATGATTGTTTTGCGGAGCACGATTGTCTCTAAGACTCTCTTGAATGGCCTTGGTGAGATCTGTTAAAGTCATCTCAGATATCTTTGGCTCCTTAGCAATAGGCTTTAGGGTCATTGGCTGATGCGCCGATGCTTGCGAGCTAGTAGATTTACGCTCAATAGACACTCTTTCTCCTTGAATCATTAAATTATCCTCCAATTGGATCGCATTGGTGGTGACTGCTTCCCAAGTGGTGATACCTCTAATGACTAGGCCATTGTAGATATCCTCATGTCGTAATCCCCTAATGAATCTATCAAGCAATTGAATATTATTGAAGAGCTCATTTGGATTACAACGAGAATTCAAATGCTTCAAGCCCGCTTCAAGCGACTAATAAAGTCTCTCACCGACTCTCCTTCCTCTCGTTGGGCTTTCTGGAGCTGAGATGCTACACCCCAAAGCACTCCCTCTCGTATGTATTCTTTCAAGAACAGTCTCCTAAGAGTAGGGTAAATCGTTTTTTCTTGCACCCTTAGGGTTCTATACCAATCCTTAGCCTTCCCACTTAAGGTTAGGCTTAAAGTATTACTCTTCTGCAGGTCATTGTGTTCTCCTAGAGAATTGCATATTTGTTCAAACACTTCGTTATACTTTCTCACATCCCCGTCTTCACTAAATTTTTGTGTGAGCTTGGCTATTTGTACTTCCTTACTTCTAAGCTCTCTATCAGGCGTGTTACGCATATTATCAGCAATAGATTGACCGATGGTTTGAGCAAATACTGCCAAATCTCCTAAATAAGCAGGTATAGTGGCCGCAGGTGCAGGCGCTCTTGGAACTACATGTGGGATGGCAGTTGGCCTTGGCCTTGGCATACGGGCGGCCCTTGAGTCCCATACCTCGTATGGTGGTGTACTAGGTGGTGTGGCCCTAGGCATAGTTGTTGAAAAATACAACATGTTATTGCTAAATGGTGAGGCGGTCCGGGGCGGGCATCAATAAGAGCGGCCTCTAAACACCCTTCGAGGCTCCCGTGCTGCTCAATTGGGTCTGGGGCAAGCACAATCAGAGACAACAACAACCCACAGCCAAAAACCAAACAAGAAAAGGGGCACCACCTAGTTGTAGATGTGAACTAGGACGCACGTGATATCTCCTTGTACTCAAACGCACAAAGAAAGGGGAATGCAAGATAGCCACACACACCAAACACAAACATTCACCACGCCAGAGAGAGGTAAAGCGCACAAATCAACTTGAGCAACTCATTCTTAGCCTTAAAGACTAGATGCACACAAAGCTTGATGAGAAATAGAGAGACAACAAAAAACTTGACCTTGTTGCCAATACACAAATTGTCTTAGGGTCACGGGAGTCCTCTCACCGAGCACCCTCTTACAATTGAAAGTTTTGGCAAACAATTCAACAAGCCCTCGAACCACCAAGCATGAAATGGCACAACAAACTTCAAGGACAATATACCTTCAACCACCTGATGAGCCAACTTATCAAGTCAATTTGGAGAGAAGAGTCATAGTTGCAGCATACAATTGCACCCAAAACTATGAATCTTATTTATGGACAAGAGTAGGCTACAAGTGTGATTGCAGAGTATAGTATCACTCCACTCCTCTAGATGGCATAACTAACTTCAAGCTTCTCCATGCACCTATGTGTAGTGATGGAATAGAACACTCACAATGCACACACTCTACACAACTAGGCTTGAAGAGTGGTGTGTTATGTGTTGAGAATGGTGTGGTGTAGTGTGATCATGGGATGATTTACAAGGGAGAGAAGGGCTCTATTTATAGGTTTTAGAAGCCCCGATTAGGATTAGGCCTAATCAAGTTTATTTGAAGGAATAAAAGATTATGCATATATATATATATATATATATATATTTAATGAGGTTGGGTCTCTCTTGTCCTTTGAGTCACATGGATGTGGGCTCAAGGGAAGAGAATTATTGAGGATGAAAGGAGAGAGGATTGAGTGAATAATTTGGGAGTGCCTACTCTAGTAGAGGGTGCATTTTACAATAAGGTTAGTGGTTAGTAGTTAGTAATTATCACTACAAAATATTTACAAAATCATTCACCAAATGGTGAGATATATGATGAGAGAAGTTAGAGAAGGGATGAGCTTGTAAAGAGAGGTTGAAGCTTTGGAGAAGTTGACATTCACCTCTTTACAACACCGGTAGAAGAAGCGGTCAGCATGGCGAAGTAGCGCGTGTCCATGAAGCTATGTTATCTTCAAACCTTGGAAAATTCATGATAAAGCCTTCATTTGCAGAGGTTATCCTTGGATTTTTGTTGATTTTTTTGAAGTTCTCTACAAAGCTGAAGAGGGTATGGTAATATGGACATATATGTAGAGAGAAAGGGGGACACATAGGGTGTAGAAATGGAGGATGAAGGCTATGGAGGTGTGAGAGATGTGGCAATGGTGAAGAGGGTGAATTAGGACATGGGAGTTGTAGGTTTGGGAGTTGGAAGGAGAGAGATGAGTGTGTGTGAAAGAGGAAAATGATAAAGTGGAAGAGGGAGTGTGGCTGCATAGCATGGGCAAACTGGGGTCCACCAATAAAATCATAGCTCACAGCTCGTAGCTCAAAAAAATATGAAAAAATTTGAGGTGAAAGTTCAGCTCACAAGCTACAACTTTTGTTTGTATCACCTTTCCAAATTTGGGGAGCATGTGATCTTTAAAAATTCAGCAAAACGGACTGTTTTTTTCACTGCACAAGGTCCTTGTGAGGTCCTTCTTTATTTGATTCTTTTGAATACCTCCAAGAGTGAGCTCCACATGGTGCATGCATGCATGCCACATACCCTTGACCTTATTTGGTAGGTCTATAATTGAAGATATTGTTGAGATCATGATATAAGTGAATAGTACAACTAAGAAAATCAAATATTGAGGGGTCTAAAAAAATATGTACATGTCAAATATAAATAATATAGGTGGAAAAAATATAAAGGGGTCAAAATAAATCTCTCTCATTATAAGTCTACCATAAAAAGATGAATATTTTTTGTGGTCTAATTTATGAGAGTAATAGAGAATAGATGTAGGAAGGAAAAAATCACAATAGTGAAAAAATATACACATAAATAGAACTAGTTTTTTTGGATTTTTGTTGGGATGGAGTTACACCAAAAATAAGAGAAGCTTGCATGAAATTATTTTTATATAGAATAAAGAGTATGCAAAATGGTAAGAAAAAATATGGTAATGGTGAGTCAATGTATATAGCATAAATAACACACACCTAAGTATAAATATTTAAATAAATACCAAAATAATTATGAAAATTTTTTATATTTAGGCCCTATATACAATGAAATATTTACACACAAATGGGCCATAATATACTTATTTTTTTTATTTTTTTGGCTCAACTAGCCCACTGACTAGCTAATTAAGGGAAAGTCCCCTAACTCACACACGCCTATGTACAGTGAAATGGTAGGGATAACCAAAATGTTTGAGTGATTTGATAGGGTGAGGTAGCTTACTATGGCAATTATGGAAAGCCAAAAAATGGCTATCAATGGTATGGACCCTTGAATAAGAGCTCGGATAATGCCATTGTGGAGTGTGAGTCCTTGGCATAATTGGGGGTGTGGGAGCTACGTGGGCATGAGGTGCGACGGGTACATATTCTTGATGCACACCTGTAGGTATTGTTGGGGCACTGTGCTACTAGGTAGCAGTGCAGTGCTAACAAACGAGGTCCAAGGTATACTTTTTGTACTCATCACCGAAGTAGGTATCATAGCCGTAGTGTCTTTGAGAGACAGATGAGCTAGATTTGGAAAAGTAAAACTACTACTTGTGGGCTCAGACTATACCAGAACTCCATGCGACACAATATATGAAGGGTCCATTGGACTCACTGAAGGAGTATGCATCTATAATAGTGTCGGTTGTCTGGCCTTGCTTGTATCTAAGAATCTCATAAGGCCCGTTGAAGGAATGTTAATCCCTCGGTTTTGCCTCTCCGATTGGATGATACTATGGATGACATTGCCGACCATTTGTTGCCGCTCCTCTAGACTTGTGGCTAGAAGTAGATTGTACAACTTCTAACCAACCTATATGGTATGTGTAACCCGTGTACAGGTCAGTCAAGGTTTCAGTTTGTAGGTCATATTCCCAATTTTCGTTGAGAAATAACCCTTCTAGGTCAGGCGTACTAGAGGTTTCCTTTGAGGTGGAAGCATTGTTGTTCCCAACAGTTTGACCCACATTGCACTCAATTGCTTGATTGCTATGCATGTTGTCACATGGGTCTTTCCCTTCATGGCTTGGTGTTGTTCTAGGAAACTCTCCATTTCCCTCTCCCTAGCCGCTTGCATATAGCGCTCAACTTCTTGCACCTTCGCAAGACTCCTACCATCGGGTTGTAGAACTTTGGGGGGGGGGGGGGGGGGGGGGGGGGGGGGAATTGCTTTGCAGGGTCTTCCATGAAAGCTGGGGGCTGGATATCGACGTGGATACTCTTGGGGAGTATAGGCTCCCCCTGAGATACCAAAGGCGAATCTACCTCTCCCTCACCTTCGTTGACTTCGGTAGCCGCAAGTTCAGAGCGAGTAGCTCTACTAAAGGTTTCTATAAAGCGACTAAACACACTAGATCCAGGTTGTGGGGCCCAGACAGATACGTTTTTGTTTACTTGCTCAGGGTTTGTGTAGGATGCCCTTCCATAATATTGTAGTCAGATGAAGAGTCACTAACCGCTATGTTTGGATCTTGGGTTGTACTAACCCTCGAATGTTCCAGTTAGAGTGCGCCTCTCATCAGCGATCACTCTTACCCTTTTCCTATTGGACCGACAAGCCCGACCCATGGCTCCGGCCCATGACTACTAGAAGTTCTTGATGTAGATTTCGTCCTCAGAAGCTATTGAGTTGAAGATCATTCGTCGAGGTGGAAGAGCATTTGAGATGAATGTCCTTAGCCTTCGTTAGTCTCACTGCAAAATCAAACAAAATTCATACAGTAATTGCATTCTTACATACAATTAAAAATCATATGCAGTTGTAGGCAGACAAATTGATTAGTAACAGAATATTAAACAATTTGTCAGCAATAAACATTAAATTTTAATATAATCAAATGCATACACAGTTGTAAAGATAAAAAACTAAACAAGCCTGGGTTGCTACTTTAACGATTGAAAGGCACTAGAGATCAACTATTAATACCATGGGCAAGCTTCTTATCTTCTCTGGTCAATTAAGTTGTTTAATCGCGAGAGCCAAGTATTCCATATCTGAGGGCTGACTATACGCAAGAGCACTCTTCAATTGCACAAATGAGAGAATGAGTGATTTTTAGGTTTAGGTGACTTTTATATGAGCTCGCCCATTCACACTTGGGTGCCTATGCTTAGCCAACTAACCCTTGAATGTTCCCGTTAAAGTGCACTTCTCATCGGCGATCCTCTTACCCTTTTCCTATTGGACCGACGAGCCCGGCCCATGACTACTAGAAGTGGATGTCGATGGTTAACAGAGGTAGCTAAGACTGAGGGAGTGCGGATGACGGAGAAGAGTAGTAAGAATTTTTTTAAAGAGAATCCCAAGCTGTCATCTCAAGGAATTTGGAAACAATCTGGAACAACGTGAGACACTTTAATTGTTTTTACTTTTATACTTATAAACATGTGTTCTTTTAGGGTAAGCCCAACTTGTGGCACCATGTGGGAAAGCCCTCTAGCCACCTAGGAAGAGATAAATGATGAAATGGTCCAATAGAAAGAGGATGCAACCTCTCTAGCCAATGATTGTAAAGCACTAAGCCTATATAGAGGCTACTCTCTAATCAATCAATTGCACTTTGAGCATTATCATTGTGTTTATACTCTCTCTCCTTATTTTCTTGCCCTTGGAATAACCTAACGTTAATCTCCATATCTCTAACCCTAACCCTAACACCATGGCTTCATCCTCCATAGACTAATGCTAACCATTGGTGAATAGGGAGTACGCTTCCGCATTAGCTAAAGAACTGATGATTCCATACTTAGGACTTCTATCAATTATTAACTATTTGCATTTTTTAATAATCCCACTCCCTAATCACCACCCCGCACGAGCATGCTCCACTGCATTTTGGTGATTAGGTGAGGAGGAACTCGCTTTTGGCATTGTTTCCTTGCATTAGTCTTCTAGTAATCTTGCATCACTTTTTTGGATTAACCTTATTGCATTGTGTGTGTGTGTGTGTTTTAATCATTGTGCTTCCTTGTGATTATTTTCAGCTTCTTTTATAGTCACATTGCTTTGTGTAACTTATGTGTGTGTGAAGGCCTCAAGAAGGACTTTCATTTGAGCCCTAGATCAGTAAAATTGATGTGCATTAGCATCTTCAATCATTGTGATAATCTTGTGCATAATCTCTAGTTTCTCTGCATATTCAAAACTCAAATAAATTGTGTGTGTGTATGTGTGTGTGCATGTGCACCTATAGGCATTCAATGCTGACCATATTCTTGTAGAAAAGAGGCTCCAATTAGCTTCAAGGTCAGCTCCACCCGTGGTGGGAACACCCTATTTATAGGGTTTGATCACACTTTTTGAAGGGCCACACGCAAGCCAAGTTGGGTGGCACCCACTGGGCATAATTCAACAAGCTATCAACCATATTCCATAGGCGGGCCGGGTCTGAATGACCAAATATGGTTAGTCGCCTTTCAATACACTCCATCTGGTAGTTACTTGTGCATGTACCTGCGATCTGACTGCAACCTTTCTAATCTGGCGGCCTTCCGACCCCACGATCGACGCTCTCTACATCCCAACCAACACCATTGCGCTCCCATCCGAGCATGGACCTTAGAACGCCTTCTCTTAATGTTGATAAAAGTGATGTTGAAAATGCCACTAAGTTTGACATTCGTCCCCATACGCCATCCAAAAACACTACTAAATCAAAAAGCGTCCCCATACTAGAGGGTGGAGAACCACCCTCTACCTCTATAGTTGCGCATCTTAACCGGCTACCTCCATTTCAGCTCAATGCTCCACCTGTTGCATGAACCATATTTAACCCTGTTTTTTTATTGTTCGTTTGCAACAGACACTTTCTCCCTCTCTCACCTTCTTTGCCAATGTGCTCATTCTATATGGGCATGCCAATTGATTTTTGAAGGGCAATCCTATTGAGAAGGCCCTTTCCTAGAGCTGCGATTCTTTTTGGCCTATGGGTAAGCGCTCTTATAAACCATTTTTTAAGGGCCTTTTGGGTCCGCCGCTAGCCGCCAACCCCACGAGTTGTCACAAGCAAGCCATTTAAACCACAATTCCTCAACTTTTATGTAGCCTTTTTTCCCACTATCAGCGAGTACTGAGGGGTCAAACCCCTTCAACTTTGTGCTCCCCCTATTTGGAGGAGCTTCCCACGGGCCTACACTGCTATATAGTCCAAAGAAATTCCTAAGCCTCAAGTTGGTTCCACGCCCCCATTCTTGTCTACAGATAGCCTATTAGGAGGTATTTCCAGCTGCAAAAGGAGAATTTTTGTGTGAAGTGCACTCAAGGAAGAATCAAGAAAGCTCAAAATAAATCGTTGTGAAAGGTGCTTCTCGCGAAGAGAAGAGTGACTTCACATTAGGTTAATGTTTGTAAAATCCCTTAAGGATTCATTTGCACAAAAACCACCTTGATATGTATGCAATGCACAAAAGAACAACGTGTAAGTACACGACTAGACACCACCATTTTATATGGTAAGACCTTTCCAACAAGCACTCACATGAGAACACACACAACGTGCACCATTTTTGCAATGTATGGACACTTTACACCACAGGCCATGGATGCAGCATTCTCAACAGTACGGACCAACAAAAAAGAAACCAAAGCACAACATCGACATATGCATGAAGATAAAGAAGAAGATAACAACATGAAGATGAAGCTACAACAACAACAACATGAAGACATGGAGAGGACAACAAAGTACAACAAAGTACAACAAATTTTGCAGATTTGTGCCAGGGAGAAAAATGTCCAAAACAAACAACACAATAACCATGTGAATCTGTGTGCACTCAGTTGTGTGTCAACCTCATTCATGATAGGTGAGCTTTGTGTGTCTACTCCTAGGAGACTTGTGTGCTTACCCTTTTGTGCCAAGGAAGGCTTGTGTGTGTGTGTGTGTGTGCGCGCACGCACGCGCCTACACCCAGATGTTTGTGTGCCTACACCCTTTGTGTCAAGGGGAGACAAAATTGTGTTTGAGGGGAGACAATTTGTGTGAGTGCAATATCTTTTGTGTTATGTGCAACAATACCCTTATCTGTGTGTGGAACCTGTAATGGAAATGGCCTATGAACTTTGAGGATAGCAGAATTAAGAGAATTAGAGGGAGTATTTTTGTGAGACTACTTGGAGAACATAGAGGGTGAACTTGATTAGCGGTAGCAACATAACCATAATACTTAATTAACTTGGCATGAAAATTACTTTTGGAAGAGAGAGAGAGTTTAGAGAACTTGACAACAGTTGAGGACCGGATTTACGTGGAGCCGGTCTCCCCTCTAATAGGCTTTTGTATCATAGATTCTCCCATCAAGAGAGACTTGGTACAATACATCCTTCCTTGTGACCTAGGTGATGCAATGAAGATGGAAAGGTTCATGCATCACGAGCATAACATAAACTTTGTAAATGAAAGAACCATCCCCAACCTCAGTCCCAAGGCCTCAGGTAGAGAGAGCTAGCTGGGAGTGAGGGTAGGGAAGAGGAAGAAGAATCATTCATAGGATAAATAAATAGTTCCTCACTTATCATCGCTCTTCTTGCTTAACATAGCATAATAGCATAGTAATGAAGATGAAGAAGATGGCAAGATTAAGCATTGAAACATGGCTCTTGGTTGGATTTGCATTCCATAGCCAAGAGTGTTGGTGTAGGCTCTCAACTTCTCAACAATCTTGAAGAAGGAGATGGAGCTCTTGCACTTTGCACCTCACGCAATGAATGTGTGTATGTGGGAGAGTATACCCTCTTTCATGGTTGGTCCACCCCTCTCTCTCTCTCTCTCTGTCTCTCTCTCTCTCTCGTATTATTTAATTATATCATTTGGACAAGTGTCCTCTTTTTCTTTTTTGAGAGAAAGAGCTTAATTATTTATTTAAATGCATCTAAATTCTCATTGGACCCCTTTAAAACCTATCCAATATTATTCAAACACATCATAAGGGCAAAATGCGGAGGATCTTGACATGTGTCTTTTATGCTTCTTAAGAGATCATGTTTGAATTGAACACTTCAAGCACCTTAGTCATTTAAGCATGACAATCTTTTATGCCTCTTGAGAGATCATGTTTGAATTGAACACTTCAAGCATCTTAGTCATTTAAGCATGAAAAGCACCTCAATCTTGGGCAAGGTTCCCACAAACACCTTAAGCACCTTAGTCAACAAGCACGACAAACACCTCATGCTTGGGTAGGATTCCCACCTCAAGGTCAAGCCCAACTTGCTTAAGGTCCTAGGTCTAAAGACTTTTAACACTAGCCTTTGGAGGTCTTTCAAGAAGCTAACCCTAAGGTCTTTAAGCTCCATTACGTAGCATTTCTCTTTGACATACCATCTCTCATTTGGACCATTTTACCTTGGCCCTGTGTTGAGACAGATCCATAAGCACATGTCTATATCCTAACCCTTGTTCCCTTTGATTCTCCCACATTGAATGATCAATTTAATATGAGAAAACCAATTGGGTTGGTTAGATATTAGATTTTATGTCGTTACCTCTCTCTTGTAATTATAGTCCTCCTCGACTATGAGGTAGAAGAGATAAAGTCTTAGTCATTGGTCTACGTTTCTTAGCGGGTAGAGGATCCCTTTTTACCTTACGACATCATTCCAAAATGGATAACTAGTCCATTCGGTGCTTGGGAGACTTAGCTGTCGTGAACATGTCTGCTCTTTAGTCCATTTCATTCTTCCAAAGTAGAGCGACAAATTCTAATTAGTGTTTGAGAGACGTCATCATCACAAACATGATTCTAAGCATGATACTATTTAAATTTGTACACAATAAAAAGAGAATTACTCTTATAAGATTAAAAATTTGGTCATTTCAAAAAAGATGTATATTTGCTTACTCTAATGTAGCATTGTAAGCATTGACAAGGTTCATACTATCCTTAAGTTGTATTCCTTGCATCCATTTAGCATCTTCAAAAGGATAATTTTAAACTTAATAATATACCGTTGGATAATCTTACCATGTCGTAGTACCTTGTCTTCATGCCGAAGGATAGCTTTGGGTTGTAGCACCTCTTCTTGGTCTTTTATTTCTGGAGGGTCTTCAAAAATTGGTTCAATTCGTGGCTCTCCTTTGTAGGGCTTAGTAGGCTCACATGAAAAGCATTGTGTATGAGCCAATGGTTGGGCATCTTGATTTGATAAGCCATCTTATTGATTGGCTTCACGATTTGAAAAGGACTATAGTATCTTTTTGCTAGTTTAGCATAATACTTTTGATGGCCCGTAGGATTTTTGCCCGTCGTTTGCCTCAATCGAAACTTAAGTAAGACCCAATCATTTTCTTTGAACATTAAGACCCTTCTGTGCTTGTCAGTAGAAGCTTATTGTTGGAATTAGGGTTGCAGAGAAATACACACAGCTTGGAAAAGACGAAGGAAGCTCAAGGCACACAATAGAGAGTGTGTTACTTAGTGTGCAATGGAAAGATAGATAGCCCTAGAGTGATGAGCGTATATACAATGCACGGGGGAAAAAACCTCCTAAAGAGGGAAAAAATGCCCCGGCGGTCCTACTGTGTTCACACACATCACTACCACATGTATATGGTAACAAATCCCCCCTGGAGTGATGTGGTGAACGAGAGCTGGCACATGAGTAAAGGGAAGTGCTATGCCTTGAGGACATGACCAGTCCACAAAGGGGAGTAAGCCCAAAGCTTTGCGGAAAGCTTCAAGCTTCTCACGAGACAATGCCTTTGTGAAAAGATCAGCAAGGTTGTCCTGTGTTAGCACATAAGCCAAGTTGATCTCTCCTGCTGAGAGCCTCTCCTTGACATAGTGGTAATGCACCTCAATGTGCTTTGTGCGAGCATGAAAAACTGGGTTCCTCGCAACTGCCAATGCGCTCTGACTGTTAGTGTAGATAGTGTTGGCAGTGTCCTGTCCAACACCCAAATCAGCCATAAGGCATCTGAGCCATACACACTCAATCGTAGCTGTGAAGACTACCCTATACTCAGCCTCACAACTCGAAGTGGCCACAGTAGGTTGCTTCTTGCTCAACCATGATATACATGAACTACCAAGCATGAAACAAAAACCACTTGTGGACACTAGCGTGTCAAAACAACCAGCCCAATCTGAGTCCGAAAAAGCATGTAAGTCTGGCGGCAATGATCCCCCCTTGGGATAATATAAGCCAAGATGTAAAGTGCCACTAAGGTAGCGGAAAATCCTCTTGACAGCCTGCCAATGCTTAGACCCTGGGCTATGCATAAATCTGCTGACCTGTGAGACTGCAAACTGAATATCCAGCCTCGTGTTGCATACATAAATAAGGCAGCCAACAGCAGTTTGGTAAAGAGTGACATCAGCAGGATCGCCAGCATCATGTAGACTAAATTTCAAACCTGTTTCCATGGGAGTGGCAATAGGTTTGCAATCCTCAAGTCCAAATTTACATAGCAATGTCTCTATGTAACTTTTCTGACACAAGGCAATACCACCATCACACTGCTTAAATTGTATGCCCAAATAATGATGCAACAGCCCCAAATCTTTCATCTTGAAAGTAGCATTCAAATCAGCCTTAAATTCAATAATATGTCTCTCATTTGGTCCAATGATCAGCAAATCATCAACAAAAAGAGCCACAATGAGAAGTACATCACCCTCACTCTTTACATACAATGTGCTTTCTGTTGGACTGTTATGAAAGCCTCGTTTAACCAAATGAGTGTCAGCTTTCTCATACCAAGCACGAGGAGATTGCTTCAACCCATACAAAGCCTTCTTACATCTGCCACTTTGTCCTCTTGTCCTTTTATGACAAAACCGCGAGGCTACGTTACATAAACTTCCTCAAATATGTCACCATTCAAGAAAGCAGTAACAATGTCTGATCGATGTACATCCCAACCAAAATGAGCTGCCAATGCACATAGAAAATGCACAGTAGTCATACGACAAGTTGGAGCAAAAGTCTCTTCATAATCTATGCCTTTTTGCTGTGCATGACCTTTTGCAACAAGTCAAGCATTATGGCGATCGATCTCACCATCAGGCTTGCGTTTCAACTTGTAAACCCACTTCGTACCAATGGCCTTTTTGCCAGGAGGCAAATCACATAAAGTCCATGTGTCATTCTCTATAAGTGCATCATATTCTGATTGCATGGCAACCATCCAATTTTCTGAATTTTGTTCTTCATCAAAAGTCAGAGGCTCCTCAACATCATGTAAGCTAGACATAGCCAAAGCATAACAATCTAATGCATAAGATGTATGGCGAGAGCCTAAACGAGTACGACTAGACAAAGGTGCATCCAATTTACTGTCACGCAAAGTGTGCACCAGCCATTTTGGCATACCTCTAGCCTGCTCATTTTCAGCCCTTTCCTCATCAAGTACATCATGTACATCTTCATCGCTCCTCAACATCATGTAAGCTAGACACAACCAAAGCATAACAATCTAATGCATAAGATGTACGGCGAGAGCCTGAACGAGTACAACTAGACAAAGGTGCATCCAATTTACTGTCACGCAAAGTGTGCACCAGCCATTTTGGCATACCTCTAGCCTGCTCATTTTCAGCCCTTTCCTCATCAAGTACATCATGTACATCTGCATCAGTAATAGGCTGATCTAGAACATTTTTAGAAACCCCCATAGGCTATACATTTGCCTCATCGGAACTTACATTCGTATTTCCACCACTGAAAAGAGGCAACAAAGTGTCATAAATGTCCTGTGAGCTTACATTACTGTCTCTAGTACATGACAGCAAGGGCTGAACAGAATCTTCCACAAACACTACATCCCGTGAAACCAGAATACGTTTTGTTTGCGGATGATACAACCTGTAACCTTTGCTTTCAACACTATAACCAACAAAAATACATTCGACAGCCTTATCATCCAATTTTCTGCGCTGCACTTGTGGCACCAAAGCATATGCCAAATAGCCAAAAACACACATGTGCTCAATGGAAGGCTTTCTATCATGCCATGCTTCATACGGAGTAATAGAATGCAAAGCTTTCGTAGGACACCTGTTAAGTACATAAGCGGCACACATAATGGCCTCGAGCCAAACAGAATCCGACAAAGCTTGACTTTTGACCATACATCGTGCCATTTCCGTCAGTGACCTGTTTTTCCTCTCAGCAACACCATTTTGTTGAGGTGTATAAGGCACTGTACATTGGTGTTTTATCCCACGACTAGCCAAAAATACATTAAATTCATGAGACATATACTCCCCCCCTCGATCAGAACGGAGGGGGCCCATAGTACATTTCGAGACATTTTCAGCCATAGCCAGAAATTGTTTGAAGCACATAAAGACGTCGGACTTCGCTTTAAGCGAAAATACCCATGCATGCCTGGAGTAATCATCAATGGAAGTCACGAAGTAAAGGTAATTGCCCAAGGACGGAGTTTGCATGGGCCCACAAACATCACTATGCACAAGCTGCAACCTGCGTGTGGCCCGAGATGATGAACCATCCTTTGGAAACTGAGAACGCTGCATCTTACCCAAAATACAGCCTTCACAAACATGTTTCACAGGTGCTTCAAGAGGCAACAAAGAAGCAACCATATCAGATTTCTGCAAACGCAGCAAACTGGCAAAATTCAGATGACCAAAACGTGCATGCCAAAGTTTTGCATCTAAAATAGCCCTTGAATCTGCAACAGCATTTGCAAAATTTTTTCCACACTTGTCATCCAAAGGGAGCTTATAGAGCCCATGGCACAAAAGGCCAGATGCAAAAATTTCATCACCAAAACTGAGATCATGAATTGTACATCTGTCATCCACAAATTTGACTACAAGTCCAAGTCTAGCAAGTGCGGATACAGACAAGAGATTCTTCTTGATCCCAGGTACATAAGTGCATCAACAAGTGTGAAGGAACTACCATTTGCAGCAGTAAGCACAATCTTTCCAACTCCCTGAACCGGATAAGAGGCATTGTTGGTACAAGTGACTGAATTCCCATGAGGGACAGACTCAAGAGAGGTAAACAATTCACGATGTGAGGTAATGTGCTTTGTAGCACCACTGTCAAAATACCACACATGTGAATCTGCAGAACTGACGAGCATGCATCATGGACAGCAGGATTGTAAGTGCACTCTACGCTAAAAGCCCATTCTACATCAACATCAGCAACACAGTCTCCTTTCACAGAAGACTCAACAATGGCTGCATTTGTAGTGGAACCACCCTCTTTCTTCTTAGCCTCTTTGGCCTTCAACTTAGGACACGACTTGATCAAGTGATCATTAGCTTTACAATAATGGCAACGCATCTTCTTTTTGCCCTTATCACCAGAATTTCCAGACAACTCGCTGCCAGCAGAAGCATTAGGAACATAAGTTTTGCCACTCCCAGCACAACCATAAGAAGTGGCCGCATTGCTGTTACCACCCTTTCTTTGAGAAGCAATAAAAGCTTGTTCAACTACACGCTGCCTCGTTCTGTTTTTTCTGGAAAGTGACTCTTGCAACAGCAATGTGCATAATGCATCAAACTTGACAACTTCAGGATTTCCTTGGGTCATAAGTCTCCAAGTACTAGCAAAAGTCTGGTAGGAATCTAGTAAGGCATCAAGAACAATCTGCACAAGGGAACTGTCTGAAATGACTTCACCTGCAGAAATAAGCTGCTCATTGATATCCTTGACACTAGCAAGGAAAGTGTCCATATCATCTTTCTCATGCATAATCTTCGACTCCAGCTCTTTACGCAGCAAAGCAATTTTAGCCTCATTGCGGCTTGCATAAAGACCTGCTAAAATATCCCAAGCCTGTTTTGCAAATTTTGTTGAACGGATGTGAGGAACAATGGTGCGCTTCACAGAAAACGCAATCAATGCATGAGCCTACACATCCTTAACATCCCAACGAGCTTGTTCTATCGTAGGCAAAACAACTCTAACAGCTGCAATCCTTGCAGCAAGACCTGCAACATCCTCAACATCGCCTACATCCTCAGAACCAGGACGTACATCAATGCCTTGCACAATGTTCCAGACACCCTTTGACACAAGAACATGTTGCATCATATAAGCCCACATATGGTAGTTGTCCCTATCCAACCTGTCCTCAACAGACATCTTGAACACATCTGTGTTGTTGTTGTCAGCCATGGTAAATGCTGTACCTGATGTGAAAACTGGCCAAAAATAGGAGAAACGGAGCGGAAACAACCTGTGCTATATAGCACAAACCGTAGAAGACTATAAGGCACGTGTTATGCAGAAAACGGCACTGACAGAAATTCTACACAAAATGACGAAATAGCCTATGCAGTACTGCCTGTAGTGGAAACGGAGGCCGAAATGAGCCCAAATAAAAATTCTGAGCAGACCTAGCTCTTTGAGTTGTATCAAAATTTTTGCCGACTTGCGAACGCTCGCCAAAGCTCACTGAAATCGAAGAAAGTAAATAGGCGTGTGCTGGAGCAGCTGGCGACTAAGCCCGGGAGGACGTGACCTGCTCTGATACCAATTGTTGGAATTAGGGTTGCAGAGAAACACACACAGCTTGGAGAAGATGAAGGAAACTCAAGGCACACAATAGAGAGTGTGTTACTTAGTGTGCAATGGAAAGATAGATAGCCCTAGAGTGATGGGCGTATATACAATGCACGGGGGAAAAAACCTCCTAAAGAGGGAAAAAATGCCCCGGCGGTCCTAGTGTGTTCACACACATCACTACCACATGTATATGGTAACACTTTTTGCCTTTATTGAGAGATGGATATAGCCTCTTCAAAAGATTCTTGTAGGTCACAGCTATACTCATCAGCAACGAAGATCTTCCCATGTACTTTAAGTAGCAAGGGATTTTTATATCTTCCCTCTATGACCTCAAATGTTGCCTTGCCCGTAGTAGTATGGACAGTATTATTGTACGCATACTATACAAGGGGTAAATACTTCTCCCATTGTGAGCGTTGATCTACTTCTGTAACATAGAAAAGAAAAAAAAAGAGAGAAAAAAAAGAAAAAACGAAAAAAAGAGAAAGAAACAACACCGTCCTCCTAAAGATATGAATATCTCTAGGCTTGGGGGAGGGCTAATATGAATGGTATAATGTGGTAACCATCTTTTTGCAACATTTTTCAGCCTACTCAACGTCCTCTTCCTCATATGTGTATATATTTTTCTACGCTATTAAGTTATCTAGAGTAAATTCCCCCTCTTTGTTTAACCTTTATGGCGACACATACATTGTAATCTTCCCAAAAATGTCACCTTAGTCATATATTTATATTACCACCCTTTTCCTTTTTGCTTTGTAAATAAAATTAAGCATACAATAACCAACTATCTACCCCCAAACTTTCTTACCTCTTGTGAATTAGTAGTAGAAAAATAATATATCCATCTTCCATCCCATATAGATAAATTAACATGGAAAATCAACTCTCCAGTTGTCTTTACCAAAGATTATGGTCCATCTCTACAAGTCTTCTATGCCCCCTACATAGGTGGCCCAATATCTCTTAAGAATATATATATAGTTTTTCTCCTTTCAAAAAGACTCAAATTGTATTTTTCTTTTCACAAGAAAATAATATTGGGCCCTCCTCTATTTGTTTAAGCATCATACCCTTTTGAAAAAGCATAATTCCCCTTGGATGCATACAAGCAAAGAGCCCATACAAGAAGACTTGGAAGCAAAAGGTTCCCTAGCCTAGTGTGGACCTTCCAAACCGAATTTCTTGGTGCATGGACGTGAAGAATAGTCCAAATTCATATCAAACATGTTGAGAAGGTCAAATTTTCCTTTTGAAGCATGTCATTCCGAGCTACAGATAAAAAGTTATGGTCAAAATAGTGTAAATCTGTCAGATTCGCAGCAAAAGGGAACTGTAAATCAAGAAAATCAAGAGGGTGAGATCTTATTTTTCCCCTACTCATCTGCTAGAAGAGCAATGAGTGTTCAAGGACACTTGCATGTGATGGGACCAACCTAAAGATGCTTTCTAAATGCCAAGACAGACAAGTTGAGATACCCCGCAGGAGCCACCCGTAGGGCCTCATGGTGGGGCCCACCTACATTATGCACCCCTATGGATCCTTCGAGGTCTAAAATGATATTTTTGGTGAATAAATAGTCCCTTTTATGTCCAATATTCAATGAGTGGTCAAAGGACACTTAATTAGGGCTAATCACTCACCCTAATTAAGTGTAGCATAATCCCACTCCTACACAACTATAAATAGCCCCCCCTGGAGAGACTCAAGGACACACACCTATATTTTCAACTTCATGTTGTTCTTGATCAATAGTAGAGAAACCCCCAACTCTCTCTCTTTCATATCCTCCCTCCTAACCCTCCTCTTTGGAGGAAGTGCAACTCTATCCTCCACTCTTTCTATTCTACAATCTCTTACTCAATCAACCCAATAAATCATTGTAGCACCTCAATAACTTGTAAATACATCATGATCTCTCTCATGGTTATGTTAATGATCATTAAATCATCTTCAAACAATCAAGTGTCGCAATTCGTGATGGTTAGCCAGCGTCTGTCTACCCCTTAAAAGGTGTGCGAGAAATCAAGTAAGTGTTCTACTCTCAATTTACCATTGGTTTGTTTCTCCACACTTATTCAATTATTCTAAAGAAAATTCTCACTCCAAATCTCTTTTGCTTCATTACATATGCATGTGGCTACCTCTCATGGTGATTTTATTTGTCACGGCATTGCATAGATGGAGATGAGCTCTCTATGCAAAGTGTGTTAGTTCGATGTAGGTGATTCTCTTGTGTGTTTGAGAGGCAGGTCTTGTGCGCATGATTTTTTGATGAGTGCTTGAGAGAGGAGTAGTTTGGATGTATCATGGGTATTCTTATGGGGAGAAGGTGACTGCTATTTCACAAATTGCATATTTACAGTTGATGCACGACATTGGGTTGCATAATCGTTGATGGTGTCAAGTGTCCAAAGTGTACATAGAGTAAGGGTTCTCAAAGTGTGTTGCTTGAGTGGGTGAGTGCAAATGTTATTTTGATTGGTTTCCTTCTCCACTCCCAAAAGAAGGTGGTGCCCTAAGTAGTGTGCGTACCTCTTTACGAACATTTTGTGAGGGTAGGCCCATTGGTTTGGGTTTAGAGGCCCCATTTCAAAAAGCTCGCCCTTACTTGGTATAATTCTTTTGAATCCTATGATTCTAATGAGGCGATGTCAATGACGATGGCGACGATGATGCGACGATGATATCGACAACTATGCTATCGCTAAAAAATGGGAAGCCGAAATGCTGGCTGAATCTGATACTACTGAATGAGGCCGCTGGTTGGTTCTGATGCGATTCTGCAATGCGAGAATGAGGTTGAAACACTGGATGAAAAATGTTGGTTGAATGTGGAGCGCCTGAAGGTACGACCAAATACTGTTGCTGTCATTAAGGGCTGAAAAATGCCAAGTCTTGGGTGTTGAAAGCACTAGTTGAAACTATGAGAAAACGCTAGGGGCTGCTTGTGTACTCGTTGCCTATGCTCGCCCTTGTCTTCTGTCTTTCCATAGTGTCTCCTTGTGTTCTTTTATGCTTGCTATAATGTCAAGACACCGGCAAGGCCGGACTAGACAAGGGGGTTCAACTAGGGCAAAGATCCAGGGGCTATGCTATATAGTGGGTGGTTGGGTGGACTCCTAGGTTCTAGTTCCCCTTGTCTAACATTGGTATTAAGATCAAGGTTCATTTTTTGGGAAAGGCACAGCCGTGGAGGAAGGGAGCCACACAATTGTGCATGCTTTTTTGTATGTCGGGGTCAAGGGGGCGTGGAACCCCTCTCTTGTGAGGGGGACGACAAGGCAAGCAGGCCGTGGGTAACCCTCCTTGCAAGGAGGAGCCGCCGAGACGGACCTATATCAAAACTACCACTCACGGGCTCTATGGTTACACGTCGGGCGGGGGAGGGTTTTACGTCAGTGGGCCGGAGCCCCTACCTCAACATAGAGGCGGCCATGGAGAATTTGCTTACCCGTGCGTTGCTCTGAGCGGCCATAGCCGACTGTGTGACGTTTTTTTCCCACTTACTGGCGCCCAACCCCCTTAGGGGTTACTAGCCACACCCAAATTTTGAGCATAAGGGGAGGTACCTCGAGTGGGGTACCCCACTCCCTTATTGCCCATGCGGATTCGAAAAAGCCGGAGACGTGCGGCATAGCATCGACGAGGCCGGCACAAACTTCAAGCCAAATTCTCTGTGCATTACGCAGAACCTTAGAGATTTAAAGAACACCATTCCAACGGGAGTTCAAGTACAATTATTTGGTAAAATCAATTAACGCTTTCAAGTCTAATTGATTCGGCTATCAAGAACTTGTGGAATTCCATATACGGCGGACAATTTGAATCAATTCCCACCGGGATACTATCGATTTTGACGGAATTAGCAAGGCTAATTACACTTTGCAAGTGCTCTCAATCTCAGGTATTTTTTCTGACTACTCTTTGCACTGCACTGTGTCGCCATGGATTCGGATATCAATATGACATTTGATTTCGAGCAAAGTACGCATGATCCTACCAATGATGGCCCGCGGCCGGCGGATCCTCTTAAAGAGAGTACGTGTGACACTACGGTAGGTGATGATACTTACGAATTGCTCGATATTCAAGAATTTTGTGCACTTCAGACACGCATGACAGTCATGGATGAAAATTTTAAGCTTTAAATGAAAATGTTACTAAACTATCCACATTAGTAATTCAATTAATGCAACAGCAGCCCAAGAGTCCTGCTGACACGCACATGCATCAGCACGTTGCTACACAAGGGCAAGGCACTTCTAATCTAGGGCAAGGCCCAAATGCTGATACGTTGCATACTCTCACTACAAAAGAGGTGGATGAATTGTTGAAAAACACCGAACCACCAATTTTTAAGGGAGAAGACCAAGACCGCAATAAGGATGAAGTGAATATCTTTCTCAACAAGTGGGATGGAATTGACGCCTTACGGCGTACTCCGGACTCATTCAGAGCTCTGCAAACGAGCTTAACTGTGGAAGGCAAGGCCTACAAATGGTGGATTTCTCTCAAGGAGAAGAACATCATACCACAGAGTTGGGCAGCTTTTGAAGCTATGTTTATCAAAGAATTTTTTCCTACAAATGAGGCAGATCAGAATTGGACAGCTTAGGACACATGTTCCATGCGCCCATACCCATCACTGCTTGAATATATCTCTCACTATCAGGATGTTATCCTCAAGTTGGAAGGCTTAGATACCTTTCAACAAGTACGGGGGTTCATACGAGGTCTAACACCTGAGCTTAAGAAGTATGTCAAGACCCAAGACCCTAAAACACTTGAGGAAGCTATAGTGAAAGCACATATTTATGATGATCCAGATGAAAAGAAAACACATAATAGTCACATGCATGCTAATACACATGGTAATACATGTACTTAGTATGGGCACAATAAAAGAAAATTTATAGTTGTCGATTGGGATGCATCTAAAAAACCCAAGGGGTCCAACGGTCCTCTCTCTCCTGAGGACTTTGATAAAGCCAAGAAAGAAAAATTATGTTTTCAATGTTTAGGAAGAGGTCATGGCAATAAGGATTGTCCCAAGGGGAAATCTGCTGCTCAGGGCAAGGAGAAATCAGTGCACACGGTGCAACGGCTGCCTCTTGAGTCTTCCTCACAATTCTCTACAGTGGAAGTAACACACACCGAGGTGGTGCATGAATGTTGTCTCACAGATTCCATGTGGCAACCAACCTTTGGACCACATGAGTTAGTACGTATGCACGGATATCTGCAAGGGCACAAGGTGTGCATCTTGGTAGATGACGGTGCTACTCACAATTTCATCAATTACGGATTGGTGTAAAAACTCAAATTGCCTCAAACTCCGAGTATCCACTGCTACAAGGTAGTAATGATGGATGGACATGATACCGAAATCTTGGATACTCAATGCCGAGCAGTTCCGTTGGAACGGTACAAGGGTACTCCACATGCTTGGATTTTCAGGTTATGAACATGGAAAGGGTAGTTGTGGTTCTTTGTAGGGAGTGGTTGCATAGCCTAGGACCATCACTGAAGCGTAGCTATGAGCACAAGAGCTTGATGTTTGAATCCCATGGCACATATGTGTTGTTGTTAGGAGAAAAAGATATACCTTCACCACCACTGATTTGTACCGCTGAGCTTATGCAGATCGAATAGATCAAGTTTTCCTGTGTTAGTCACTGTCTCATTTTCTTTCTAACATTGATTTTGTTGAACATTCCTCAATGCCGCATGCTTCTCTCTCATCTGTTCCACCAATTGCTAATTCTAAACAAGAAAACATTGCTAGTCAATTACAAAAATGATTAAAGGAATTTCAAGATGTATTTCCTAATGATTTACCATCAGGATTACCACCGACACGATCAGTATAGCATTGACGTGGCTGGAGGTTGTAAAGATGTTAGTAAACCACTCTACCATATGAGTTATTCAGAAGATTCTGAGGTGGAACGTCAGCTTGCTAACTACCTTAGCAGAGGGTTTATACAACCCACTTCTTCACCATGGGCTTCGCCTATCCTATTAGTAAAGAAAAAAGACTGCAGTAGGCACGTGTGCGTAGACTACCATGGCTTAAATGTGGTTACGGTTAAGAACAAATACCCATTGCCGAAAGTAGATGAGTTGTTTGACAAACTCACTCATGCTCGCTTTTGTACGAAAATAGACTTGCGTTCAGGATATCACCAAGTCCGTATTGGACTTGCCGATATACCCAAAACTGCATTCCGAACACGGTTTGGACACTAAGGTTGTGCAACTCTAAGTTGGGTTGTGCAACCATGATGTGGGTTGTGCAATCAGAGGGTATGTAGCAACTCTAAGTTCTTGGACATGCACAGCCCGCGAACAGGCTCACAAAGGCACCATAACACTTCCTAGGTTGTCCTAAACCAGGGATTTCATTAAGTAATCACAATCGGGTGATTACATCAATAACTCCAGTATTTACAAAAAAAAATCATGTAATCACATTAACTATTAAAGTGACTTTGATTATGACCTGCAAAAACCTATAGAGCCTGTTAGCCCTTCGAGTTTTCCATTTTTCTCTCTGGGATCCACCGGGCTTTTTCATTTTCCTGCCTGCAAAAACCTATAGAGCCTGTTAGCCCTTCGAGTTTTCCATTTTTCTCTCCGGGATCCACCGGGCTTTTTCATTTTCCTGCCTGCAAAAACCTATAAAGCCTGTTAGCCCTTCGACTTTGATTATGACCTGCAAAAACCTATAGAGCCTGTTAGCCCTTCAAGTTTTCCATTTTTCTCTCCGGGATCCACCGGGCTTTTTCATTTTCCTTCCGGGCCCGCCAAGTATATGTAATTTCCTAGCGGACCCGCCGGGAAAATGAAAAAGCCCGATGGAAATAATTATATATAGTAAACAGTATGATAACCGTGGTCCTTTAGCTAGGAAAATCCTTGGAGAGTGTATCCGAGTGCCAGGTATAGTCATCTCCTTGTGAATTGACCTAACGTTACAGAGTCACAGATCCTTTTTTTGGGCCGAACGTGATTCTTAATTCGGTAACCACTTCTAAAAATTTTTAATTCGTTTACTGACATAAAGGTACGAAACTAAAACAATTGAAAACTTGGAGCTTCATACTCATCGCGAAGAAGCCATTTGTCCAAATGAGGGCTATAATTGGTTTTAGAAGATGAGTATATGTAAATGACGAGTCCATAGTCAAGGGTTGGATGTCCTATACTAGTGTATCGGGCATATAAATATCCTTGAAGTCTTGCATTTGAGTTTATTTACACTTGTCACTCCACAATATAAGAGCTATAATCCTTAATTGGGTTAAAATAGCTTTTATATATTGAATTGGTTGCATGGGTGGGCTATAATCCTTCACTAGGTACAAGTAGTCCTCAATTGAGTGATTATATTGAATATTTATTTGCGTTAGTTCATGTACGGTTTATACACAGAGTGAATTATGTATTACGATATATTATTAGTGCATGAAATGACCAATCATATATTTTATTGCTTCGGTTTGTTTTTCTGTAGCAATTGAAATTAGATGTGTCTTATTGTTTCAAAATCAAAGTGGACATATAAATAATCAATATAATAATAATTGCATTGAGAGATTCATAGCATTGTTAAAGTTATTATGCCATGCATAGACTACATTGCAATGTGTATGGTTGCTCACAATATAGGTGATCGATATCTGGATTGACTAGCGTGCATTAAAAATCTCATATTTGCAGATCATGGTTACTTTCATATTGAGTGGTTTTTAAATTTTAATATACATTGAAAATAAGAAAAATGTTTCAAAAACTGAACATCTGGTTCTTTTGTCTTCAGTTTTAATTTAAAAGCAATGGAGCAAAATGTGGGCACAAGTGGTACGAAGAAGCCAAAGAATAAAAAAGCTCATGGCAAAGAGTGGGATTGTGCTCACAACATATGCGGCCAACAAATGGAGTGGCAATGTAAATTGTGTCACACAACTAAATTAAACGGTGCACCATGTATTAGGGATCATTTTTGGGTAGCGTTAAAAAGAGTTGTAAGAAATGTGATCATCCTCAGGCACCTACAATTGCAAAGCGTTTGAGAGAAGAGCTCGCCAAAAAGGGTGGCAAGAGACAACAGATATATAGCTCCGTGGCTTTGAGTCAAGAGTTATCAAATCCAAATATTAACTCCGCAGATCCTGTAGTGACGCCAACTAACCTTGGAGAACAACGTGCGCAACGAGAGAAAATTCCAGGCAGTGTTCCTTTTAAGCGTCACAATGAAGGTGAACTTAGTCTAATGCGTCAAAAATCATTACATTAAAGCTTTCGAGTGCAGTCTCTAGAAGAAGCACAAACTGCACTCACCAAAGCAATATTCTTTACTAGAAGTGCTTTGGTCATAGTAGACAACAATCATTGGAAGGCTGCTTGGAAGAAAATCGATGAGTTTGGTCCAGGATTTTCAGCTCCTTTTTATCACACAATAAGAAATGTTTTCTTGGAAAAATGTTACATCGAATTCAAAGAGCGTGTTGGCAAAATAATACTTGGGAATATTTTGCTTTTAGGATGTACGATTGTGAGTGATGGTTGGTCAAATGTTCAAAGAAGACCGTTGATCAATGTAATGCTGATTTGCCCAAGGGGAGAAACATTTATAAAGGTGATTGATAGTTTTGGTGCAATTAAATGTGGAAAATACATTTTTGAGGTCTTGATTAATGTAATTAAAGAAATTGGGATGAACATGTCCTTCAAGTAATCATGAACAACGCAAAGAATTATAAAAACGCCAGTAAATTAATAAAGAAGTTCTTTCCACACATTTTTACCAATGGTTGTAATACGCACAACTTAAAGTTGGTGTTGAAAGATTGGTACACTAGCGAAGAAACCACATGGTTGGCCAAAATAATTGATACAACACGTCAGGTTGTGAAATTTATTTTAAAACGACAAAGAGTGTTCGATTTGTATAGGATGCGCATGTCATGATGTTGAAACTTCCTACTGAAACTCGGTTCTACACGCACTTTTATATCTTGGAATTACTTCTCTATAATAAATGCGCTGTGATTGACACATTCAATTGATGAATGGCAGCTTGAGCAGAAAGAAAAAGTGAAAGATAAAATTACATGTCTACGTGGCAAACAAGGCTGCTTGGTGGAGGAGTGTAATGGATGAATACTATGTACTGATTCCTGTTATGTTCGCGATCCGCAATCTTCATCAAATGGTGCCAAACTTGGGCAAAGTGTGGATGACATGGTGGTCAATCCAACTGAGTCTTGAAAGAGTCTATAGTAGAGAAGGAGTTGCTATTACCATTCTCTAGGAAAAAACAAATTTTTTTGGCCAAGTATTTTTATGCAAGGTGGAAGAGTGCTCATAGTCCACTCCATAGTGTTGCTTACATGCCCAATCTAGAGTATTGGAATTTAGATTTGATGTCCAATACAAAGGTGGTCATCGATTTCTATCACGTGGTCAACACGTCCTACTCCAATGTTCATGATCGAATTGATTGCATCAAAGAAATGAGTGTATTTAGATTAAAAGAAGGATCTTTTGTGAATCATTTTGTATAGGTAATGGCAAAAGAGCAGCCTGCATGGAAATGGTGGATGATGAATGGTGGAGAGAATTACTCTATCTTACATCCCCTTGCAATGAAAGTACTCACACAATGTGCAACAAAATCAAGTTCAGAGAGAAACTAGAGTATGTACAAGTATGTTCATAACACTATTCGCAATAGACTATTAGCAGACAGAGCAAAAAAAATAATGTATATGTTTTGCAACGAAAAGATATTGAATCACATCGAAAGTGCTGGCTATGAGGACTCGCAGGGATTTCATTAACGTAATCACGATCGGGGTGATTACGTAAATAACTATAGTATTTACACAAAAACATCACGTGATCACGTTAATTGTTAAAGTGACTTTGATGATGACCTGCAAAAACCTATAGAGACGGTCAGCCCACTGGGCTTCCACAACTTCCCTGTGGCGGGCACCGCCGGGCATCTGCGTTATACCGACGGGCCCGCCGGGAAAATGAAAATACCCGGCGGGCTTAATTATATATAGTAAATAGTGTGCTAACCACGGTTTTTTATCTAGGCAAATCCTTAGGGAGTGTATCTGAGTGCCGGGTATTGTCATCTCCATGTGATTTGACCTAAGGTTATAGAGTCACAGGTCCTTTTTTAGGCCGGACGTGATTCTTAATTCGGTAACCACTTCTAAAAAAATTTAATTCGTTTACCGACATAAAGGTACGAAACCAAATAACTAAAAACTTGGGGAATCATGCTCATTGCGAAGAAGCCATTGGTCCAAATGAGAGCTATAATTGGTTTTGGAAAATGAGCATATGTAAATGTCTAGTCGATAGTCAAGGGTCAGATGTCCTCTACTAGTGTATCGGGCATATAAAGATCCTTGAAGTCTTATATTTGAGTTGATTTACAATATAAGAGCTATAATCCTTGATTGGGTTAAAATAGCTTTTATATATTGAATTGGTTGCATGGGTGGGCTACAATCCTTCACTGGGTTCAAGTAGTCCCCAATTGGGTGATTATATTGAAGATTTAATTGCGTTAGGTCATGCATTGGTTTATATATTCGTTTGCATTATTTAATACGATAGATTATTAGTGCATGAAATGACCAATTATATATTTTATTGCTTTCGTTTGTTTTTGTAGCAAATGAAATTAGATGTGTCTTATTGTTTGCAAATCAAAGTGGACATGTAAATAATCAATATAATAATAATTGCATAGAGAGATTCATAGTATTGTTATGGTTATTATGCCATGTATAGATTACATTGCAATGTGTATGGTTGCTCACAATATAGGTGATTGATATGTGGATTGAGTAGCGTGCATTGAAAATCTCATATTGTGCATCATGGTTACTTTCATATTGAATGGTTTTTAAATTATAATATATATTGAAAATAAAAAAATTATTTTCAGTTGTAACATCTTGTTCTTTTCTCTTCAGTTTTAATTTAAAAGCAATGGAGCAAAATGTACAAAGAAGCCAAAGAATAAAAAAGCTCCTGGCAAAGAGTGGGATTATGCTCACAACATATGCGGCCAATATATGGAGTGGCAATGTAAATTGTCTCTCACAACAGTGCACCACGTATTAGGGATCATTTCCTGGGTAGCGCTAAAAATAATTGTAGAAAATGTAAACATTCTCAGGCACCTGCAGTTGCAAAGCGTTTGAGAGAAGAGCTCGCCAAAAAGGGGTCGCAAGAAACGACAGATATATAGCTCTGTGCCTTCGAATCAAGAGTTCCCAGAGCCAAATATTAACTCCGCAGATCTTGTAGTGACGCCAACTAACCTTGGAGAGCAACCTGCACAAGGAGAGGAAATTCCAGGCAGTATATCTTTTAAACGTCACAATGAAGGTGGACTTTGTCAAATGCGTCATTACATCAAAGCTTTCGAGTGCAGTCTCTAGAAGAAGCACAAACAACACTCGCCAAAGCAATATTCTTTACTGGAAGTGCTTTGGTCATGGTAGACAGTAATCATTGGAAGGCTGCTTGGAAGAAAATCGGTGAGTTTGGTCCAGGATTTTCAGCTCCTTCTTATCACACGATAAGAAATGCTTTCTTGGACAAATGTTACATCGAAGTCAAAGAGTGTGCTGGCAAAATAATACTTGGGAATATTTTTCTTTTAGGATGTACGATTGTGAGTGATGGCTGGTCAAATGTTCAAAGAAGACCGTTGATCAATGTAATGTTGGTTTGCCCAAGGGGAGAAACGTTTATAAAGGTGATTGATAGTTTTGGTGCAATTAAAAGTGGAAAATATATTTCTGAGGTCTTGATTAATGTAATTAAAGAAATTGGTGCTAAACATGTCCTTCAAGTAATCATGAACAACGCAAAGAATTATAAAAACGCCAGTAAATTAATAAAGAAGTTCTTCCCACACATTTTTAACAATGGTTGTAATACGCACAACTTAAAGTTGGTGTTGAAAGATTGGTACACTAGCGAAGAAACCACATGGTTCGCGAAAATAATTCATACAGCATGTCAGGTTGTGAAATTTATCTTGAAACGACAGAGAGTGCTCGATTTGTATAGGATACGCATGTCAGTGATGCTGAAACTTCCTGCTGAAACTCAGTTCTGCACACACTTTTATACCTTGGAATCACTTCTCCATAATAAATGTGTTGTGATTGACACATTCAATTGCCCGTCCTTTGATGAATGGCAGCTTTAGCAAAAAGAAACAGTGAAGGATAAACAAGGTTGCTTGGTGGATGAGTGTAATGGATGTATACCATGTAATGATGCCTGTTATGTTCGCGATCCGCAATCTTGATCAAAGGGCGTCAAACTTGGGCAAAGTGTGGATGACATGGTGGTCAGTCCAACAGAGTCTCGAAAATTCTGCAGAGCTGAAAGAGTCTATAGTAGATAAGGAGTGGCGATTACCATTCTCTGGTAAATAGCGGAAAATTTTGGCTAAGTATTTTCATGCAAGGTGGAAGAGCGCTCATAGTCCACTCCATACGTGGCTTACATGCTGGATCCAGAGTATTGGAATCTAGATCTGATGTCCAATACAGAGGTGGTAGGCGATTTCTATCACGTAGTCAACACGTTCTACTCCAACGTTCAGGACCAAATTGATTGCATCAAAGAAATGACTGCATTTATATTAAAATAAGATCCTTTTGCGAATGATTTTGTACAGGTAATGGCAAAAAGAGCAACCTGCATGGAAGTGGTGGATGATGAATGGTGGAGAGCATTACTCTACCTTACGTCCTCTTGCAATGAAAGTACTCGCACAATGTGCAGCAAATTCAAGTTCAGAGAGAAACTGGAGTATGTACAAGTGTGTTCACAGCACTATTCGCAACAGACTATTAGCAGACAGAGCAGAGAAAGTAGTGTATATGTATTGCAGCGAAAAGATATTGAATCACATCGAAAGTGCTGGCTATGAGGAGGAAATGCCAACCTGGTTGTATGATTGTCAAAACAAAAATGAAGAAGATTTCAATGTTTGTGTATCTCAATGCACTGTAGACGAAATAGAAGAGAATTTGATAATAGATGTGGAGGTTGAATTAGAAGGAGAACCACAACACTCAGACTTAGAACCAGATAACTGGAGAAATTGGAGTATGTACAAGTGTGTTCACAACACTATTTGCAGCAGACTATTAGCAGACAGAGCAGAGAAAGTAGTGTATATGTATTGCAACGAAAAGATACTGAATCACATCGAAAGTGCTGGCTACAAGGAGGAAATGCCAACCTGGTTGTATGATTGTCAAATTGAAAATGAAGAAGATTTCAATGTTGGTGTATCTCAATGCACTGTAGAAGAAATAGAAGAGAATTCGATAATAGATGTGGAGGTTGAATTAGGAGGAGAACCACAACACTCAGACTTAGAACCAGATAACAACTCAATTGATTCAATACAGCTTGAGAGTAGAATGAGAAAATGTCAAAAACCATTATAAAAGACCTTGTATTCAAATGTGTTTTGAGTAATTACAATGCTTCATATTCTCGATAGTACATAGTTTGTCATGAAATTACATAGTTTGTCGATCTCAATTGTGTTGCCCTGAAGCAACATCTTGCTCATCAAACAGATTTCTAATTGTGCTACGGGTATCTGGGCGTGCTTGCTTGAATTTATATTCGTTTGCCATGCCAAACATAATATACATTCCTTGTGGAATATCTTGTGAACACATTACGCATCGACTATTGTTTTGCATCAAACAAATAAGACAAACTAAATGATAATAGTGACCACATGTCTATGTATATTACCCACTCCATCCATCAAAATTCTTGTAGCAAACTGGAAATTGGGAAGATGAGGATGCATCTGAAGTAGACGAGGGGACCAACTCCGGATGCAAGACAAGGTGGTTGATGTGTGTCCCTTGTACAAGATTTGGATTCACTCGCTGTGTTAGGGTTTGAACGTCCTGACTTAAGCGATGAATGCTTTTCTCCATCCAGACTTGTGAGGGTTGCGGTGTCTGGGTGGCTATAGAAAGACGTGTTATTTCTGCATGTTTCTCTTCCAACGGTGTCGCATAAATATCCTTCTCTTTCTTTAACTATAGGTCGGCGCCTTCCACTATCAATGCCAGGTCATCTCGGGTGAAAGTGACACAACTCTCCCTTAAATCATGAGTGGCAACAGTTGTCTCCTTTGATGAGAAGTCTACTGGTCGCTGTTGCACAAAGTGAACATATAACATTTTGGCAAAATATAGCGCACAATCTGCATTGTACAGGGGATGGCCATAAATCTCCAAATGAATCCTCTCAGCGTTATCTTTGATACCATCATGCGTGCACTTCGAAACCTTCCACCTTCCTTTGTTGATCTCTGCATCCTCACATGGACATATTGTCTTGATCATGTCCTTTGTCACTTCTTTATTGATCTCTTTCCACTGCATATGGTTTGGATTTGTCCACTTTGAGAGTCGGTGAGCAGTACGCGTCACTTGTTGTGCCGACATGCCGTGTGCCAGAGACTTCATGTGCTGAAATGCATTAACAGCTGCTTGTTGTTGATCATCAAGCAGTGATTGGGTGCCAATATCTTATTCTTAATCGGCCATTTTCTCTTACAGCTGCAGTCAACAGAGTGGCAAATATTCAATATCATTGGCAAATATATATTCTCACTCATTGGGACACTGTGCGGAATCCACTAAAAACCACCACTTCAAATGCGACTAATTGAACCACAAGGCAAATTTGAAATAATGACAGTTAAAACTTAAATGACAAATTTGCAAGATAATTGACTCAATTAGGTGAACCACTTCAATTAGTTGAATGACACAAGGCAAGATAATTGACTCAATTAGGTGAACCACTTCAAACCAGATAATACACTTCAATAAAAATTTGAATACACTTGACAAGACATGTATATAATAAAAATGTTTAAATCGGATAAAATGATGGTGCAAGTTCAACAAGTGGACGTTGCACAGGATTAGGGTCTGTCTTTAAATGTTCTTTGAAAAACATCAACACGTCAGAAGCATTCCTTCTTTGGTCCCGATCTTTTAACTTCATCCAACAATCTACTTTAATTCGAATAGCCCTCATGAAATCTTCGTCCGGGTGGTGAAAAACATCGTCTGAAAAATAAATTTTTTTGGTTGCACTCCAAAAATCTGCCAGCATGTCGACCAGGTAGCCCAATAACACCATTTTAGATAATTTGGGAAAATTCCGTTTCCCAAATTCTAAATGTGTATGCTAGGATCGTGTTATTTAATGATTTCTAAGCTCTAGTTGCCTTTAATTTAGATAAATTATCATGATTATATGAGTCTATTTTAATTTCACTACTATAAAATTTAAGAATAAACCTCCAATATAGTTTTTGGAAAGAGGATTTGTATGACATTAGTGCTTTTCAAAATTCAACAAATGCTTCTAGAAGTAGCTTCTCAAAAAATGAGGTGTCAAAAAAACCAATTGATATGATTTTAAAGCAGCATATAGATTGATTACAGCAATTAAAAAAGATAATATGTAAAGGCAAATACTATTAAACACTCTTATCATAATTTGGTGACCTTAATCCATGGTATAACAAAATACTTGGTCATGGTTTTTTAGCATGCTATCAAGTTTTAAATACACGATAATTTAAACAACATTCAAACTAATATTTCACACTTAAAAAGTAAAAACAGTACTATATAGTATCCTATGGCTATAAGACCATGAGATTCCATCTATTGCACCTATGGCCTTAATTAGGCCATATGGTGCTCTTTGTAGACATGTCTGTGAATTTAATATGTCTCTTTATGACCTCAAGGCCATAGGGTTAGGATTGTTAATTGGTCCCAACGTATAAAGAGATTCATTCCTTCAAAGCCATATGGGACTTTATTTATGTGCCACCCTATGTCCCTAAGGCTGTAGGTTGTCTTAGGGCCACAAGATGTTGTTTATGCCAATAAGAAACCCTTCTATGCTCTATGTTGGCACTCTATGTCCCCAGGCGCACAAGGTATGCCTCGTATGCTAGTTAGAAACCCTTTATTCTATATGTTGTCACCATATGGCCTTAGACCATAGGGTGCCCTCTGTGCTAGTAAGAAATCCTCTATACTCTGTGTTTGCACCCTATGGACCTAGGGCCACAAGGTACCCTCTATGCTAGTAAGAAATCCTCTACGCTCAATATTGAGACCATGTGGCCCCAAAGCCATAGGATATCCTCTATGGTAGTGAGAAAAACCCTCTATGATCTATGTTCACAAACAATTAAAAAATCTAAATAATACTATAGAGTATCCTATGGCCCTAAGACCATAAGATGTCATCTATTGCACCTATAATTCCATTTGGTATTTTATTTAAATATACAAAGTTAGATGAGGCACTTAGATAAACTATCGTAATTCTAACTTTGAAATTAATTCTTAACATAAAACTACAATATAAAAACTCCTAATATAAGTTTGTGCCAAAGAATCAATGTTAAGATGTAGATTTTTTACATCAAGTACATGCTTTAAAACTTCACTCAAAGGTTTTAGAGATGGTGTCTCAAAAAAAGGAGGTGTTTAAAAACACCATTTGATGTGAATAATACGAATTGTATACATTGATTATGTCAAAATAGTATAAAGTATAAACATAAAGATTACCACCAATTTGACAGTTTCATAAAAATGATGGTCTTCATCGCATGTACAATAAAGTACTAACTAGAAAGAGTATGATATCTCCAAGATTGAGGGTGTTCAAAAAACACTGTTTTGTAACACTACCAAATGTCAAGAACATTCTGATTGTTTGGATCACTTAATAAAGACAATTAATAAGAAGAAAAAGTTAACAATACCATAAAAGCATCAAACAATGAAACCAAAGAACTTGAATGAGAGAAGTCTCCTCACAATAGGATGCACTTCATTAAAAAAAAAAATTAAAGATGTTTCAAGATATCCCACAACATTCCATCAAGTTTAAATTTTGAAAAGTACACATTGCCAAATACTTGGTATATGCTATCTAGAATACCTAGCTAGTACACTTAAAATGACCTCCTTCTCTTGAGATTTTGAGTCCTTTGAGACATATAACCTTGCATTACATAGCGAGTCTCAGGATCAGGATGGAACATTACAAAATTTCTTATGGTATAGTCTCTCTTGTCTTTAGCATACAACCATCCACATAACCATGGAACAATTTCATCTTTTAAAAAACTTTGAAGCAATTGAGTAGGCTGGTTCCAAAACTTTGGAAAAATCATATAAGTTCCTTGCATATTCCACATCACTCAATATGGACTATCATCAAATATTATAGTGTTGCCCCCATCTAAATAATCAAATAGCTTCCATATGGTCAAAAGATTTTTGTGATAGGCTCTTTTGTAACCGATCATGAAATTTGAATTTTGGCAGCACCGGTTACCATAATCATCTTGAATTTGTGACTTTGTGTAGGAAAACAGGTCTTGATTATGTGTTGAGCTTTTTGTAAGCGATGGCAGCTCCAAATCCAAACCTCAAAGAACTCAAAGCAAAATCTTAAGAAATACTCTGCATCTAGACGCACCGCATACACCTCATTGTTATCTTCTACAATGCACATATACTTGGTCCAAGTTGGCCTTGATTGAAGCTCAAATGTTGCAAGAAGAACACCCTCTAAATCCAAGATAAGTGTTCTTTTGTCCTGTTTGAAAGATGTTGGTAGACAATGAAACCATTGCTCTTGGTTTGAATGTGATATTTGATGTAATATGAATTGGAGCTCCTCTATTTTGTGATAATCTAATAGCCAAAAAAAAATTCTTAGAAGCCCTGAAATGATTAAAAATAAAAAGTTAATATAGAGATCTTAAGTGTGTTGAAGACCTTAGGGACATAGGGTGCTAATTTGTGGTTACACTTAGTAAGTCCTATGCAAGAACACATGCCAAACTATGACCCTATGGCCTTAGATTCATAGGGTGTTGAGACCATAAAGTGAAATTTCCCCAAGGTTATAGAGCAAAATTTGACCTTATGAGCATGTAGATTGTCCTTGATGGCACAGTGAACTCAAATTTCAAAGCAAACAACTATAAAAGCTTTTAAAAAAAGGAGCATTTGGCACATGAAACTCAGAAGTTACTTATAGTATTGAAAGAAAATTTAAAAAACTATTAATCATTTACATCTTCATATATCTTGAAACCCTAAGCACTCTAGCAAAGTCTCTGAGTACATAAAGATCTTTGTAAATGACAAAATGTTACAAAACATTTCTCCATCATTTCTTGATATAGGGCTATTTGAGATCATACTGAATCTTTAGATACTTTATATAATTCCTGGCTTCATGTACTTTGATCACAGGATCCTTGTATCCCAATTTTTGGGCAAGCATGATTGCTTCTGTACCTTTCAAGGCTGATAATGATGATTCTACGCATGGTTGACATTGGCTTTGCCCCCATATCATAAAGAATGGAAATTTTTCTTTAGCTTCCTTTTCTAAAATCTTGATGATGTCCACAACATGCATGTCATTAGTAGCTCACCATATCCCTACATAGAAATTGCTAAATAGAGGCTTTAAAAACTCAATGCATCCTGGACAAAGAACGATATGCTCATGTCCAAACTTTAAGCTCTTCATTTTCTTGGACTTTTGCCAGCATCTCCTCAGGAACAATCCACACAAGCTCACTATTATAGTCAGTATTGGTTTGTTGGTGGATGGAAGGTCTGACTCACCATGCACTTCGATTTCCAAATCCTGGGGTGCTAAAATATTTGTGTTGGATTCTCCTTCTGGCGTTGCACATGTTCTGGAACTTCCATTGCCTTCTACTTCCATTGTGGTGTCATGCAATCCAATTCCCAACTCTTGGGCTACTAGAATATTTTCATTGGATTCTTCTTCTTCCCTTGCACATGTTCTGGAACTTTCACTGTCTTCTTCCATTGGATTACTCTTTATATTTATCTTCAGTCGTTGTAGCAGTTGACCTTCAAATACTTGTAGATTCTTGTCATCTTCGTCAGAAACTCTTTGGTTGACATGGAGATTGATAAAATCTTTCACAGTAGGGTAAATGGCATTAGTATCCTCTGTACCAACAATCTCGAGTAAAACTTTGTCAGCCGCAATATCTTGTTTAAGGACTGCAAGTTTAAAGAACACCTAATTTTAGATTCCAAAGTATCTACATTTTGATGACTCTTTTTTGTCACACTCTTAGAAAAAACTAATTGCAAATAGCAAATTTACTAACTCACAACACATCTACAACGAATTTATTTTTATGTTCCTTATTGTCTAGAGATTCCTAATCTTTATGTAGCTACATTAGTTCTTTGTCCATGATGGTGGCGCCTAGAAGTATACTTGGAGAAACATTTATGCCTTTAAGCTCTAGAGCAGAAGTCTCATTTTCTATTGCCATGATCTTCTTGCATTGGATGATTTCCTTGACTAAGTTTCTTATGGCCTTCGGGCCATACGGTTCTCTTTGTAGATATCTCTATGACTTTAAGATAATCAAAAATATGTCTCTTTATGGCCTCAAGGCCATAGGGTTAGGATTGTTAGGAGGTCTCAACATATAAATAGATATATGGCTTCAAAGCCATATGGTACTTTATTTATGTGTCACCCTATGGCCCTAAGGCCATGGGTTGTCATAGGGCCACAAGATGCCCTCTATGAGCACTAGTAAGAAACCATATATGCTTTATGTTGGCACCCTATGACCTGAGGGCCACAAGGTCTGCATCTTATGCTAGTAAGAAACCCTTTATGCTACATGTTATCACTCTATGGCGTTTGGGCCATAGGGTGACCTCTGTGCTAGTAAGAAATCCTCTATGCTCTATGTTTGCATCCTATGGACCTAGGGCCACAAGGTACCTTGTATGATAGTAAGAAATCCTCTATTCTCTATGTTTGCACCCTATGGACGTAGGGACACAAGGTAGACTCTATGCTAGTAAGAAATCCTCTATGCTCAATATTAAAACCCTATGGCCCCAAGGCCATAGGATGTCCTCTATGCTAGTAAGAAAAACCCTCTACGCTTATGTTGGCACCCTATGGAGACTTGAGGGCCACAAGGTACCCTTTATAATGCTACTAAGAAACCTTGTATGCTCTAGGGGAGCACCAAATAGCCCCTAGTCCACAAGGTTCCCTCTATGCTAGAAAGAAAACCTCGACGGTCTACATTGGCAACCTACAGCCCTCGGGCCATAGGGTGCATCAAATGGCTCCTAGGCCACATGGTGCCCTCTATGCTAGAAAGGAAACCTCTGCGCTCTACATTGACACTCTATGGCCCCAAGGCCATAGGGTGCCCCTTATGCCTAGTATGAAACCATTGAAACTCTATATTAGAATGTAAAGACCGTAGGCCACAAGGTGAGCTCTATGTTAGTAATAAACCATCTAAACTCTATGTTGGTAGCCTATGACCCAAAGGCCATAGGATAGACAAGGAACCCTTTAGGAGCATTCCCCACAAAGACCACCTTATGGCCCCGTGGTGATTTAGTGGCCTAGGTGTCCTTCTTAAGACTCTTTTATTTTTGTAACATATGGCCCCAGGGAAATAAGCTATCCTCTATGCTATCAAAAAACCGTTTATGCTCTTTGTTGGAATCATATGGCCCCAAGGCCATAGGGTGCTCTCTATGCTAGCAAGAAACCTTCCATGCTATATGTTTGCACCCTATGGCACCAAGGACATAGGGTGTCCTGCATGATAGTAAGAAACCCTCTATTCTCTAAGTTTACACCCCATTTGACTATGTTGACACCCTATGGCCCTGGGGCGATAGGGTGCTCCCTAGGGCCACAAGGTGCCCTTCAACTTAGGAAGAGACCCTTTATGCCCTAAATTGGTACTCTTTGGCCTCAGGGTCATAGTGTTCCTTCTATGCTAGTAGGATACATTATATGGTCTAGGTTTCCACTCTTTAGTGTAGGGCTAAAAGGTTTGCTCTATGAAGAAACCATGTATACTATATGTTGGCAGTGTATGGCCCTAGGGATAGTAGGAAACCCTAGGGCTATAGGGTGTCCTCTATGCTACTATCATATGTTCCAAGGGCTAGATAGTGACCAAGGTATCATGTGTGTGAGAATTCTCTACTATATATACAAAAACCACTTTATGGCACTATGACGTCCCAAGGGCAACAAGGTGCTAATAAAAACCCCTCTATACTCTATGTTGGCACCCTATGGTCCCAAGGCCATACGGCAGTCTTTATGCTAGTAAAATTTCCTCTATGCACTATGTTTACGTGTATACTTATAAGAAGCCATTATGCACTATGTTGGCATCTTATGACCCTAGATCCATAAGGTGTCCTCTATGGTAAAAGAGAAATTGTACATGGGATATGATGGCATCCTATGGTCCTAGGGCCATAGGGTGTCCTCTATGCTAGCAAAATGTGTAAGTTAATACTGCGATAAATATGCAATTCAATATACAAAATTGAATCATTATCATACATCATACATTTGTTGCTTTGCCACACAGTTGAAGGGGTCTTTACCTTCAAATATCATCATAACATTCAAACATTTAAATCAAATTTGTGAGTACTTTAATTCACAAATGCATTGATCTGTTGGTGGATGGAAGGTCCGGCTCACCATGCACTTTGATTTAGAAATCCTGAGGGGCAAAAGTATTTTTGTTGGATTCTCCTTATGGCATTGCACATGTTTTGGAACTTGCATTACCTTCTACTTCCAATTTACAAACTTAAACAATGGTTATACATTATACAATCATTTCTTTGCAATAAACCTTGATACAATGTTCCGATTCCTACATGACAAGCTAAAAAATTCTACTAGTCCTAGCTTCCCTCTATTGAAAAAAATTCAAGATATAAATTCCAATTCTCTATATCATCTAGAAAAGAAACAAAATCACATTTTGGAACAAAATACTCGCACTTTGTATCTCTGAATAAACTCTTGTTACAATCAAAGAACTAGATCTTCACATAATCCAAAGGACAAATGCTTCAATAACGATTTATACTCGATGTTTACTATCTAAGCAAATAATTGGCATTTACAACAAATGATGAATATATGTTTAATCTAGTTAGTTGCAATACAAAGATAATTATTTCAAACGCTTACACCATCAATTCACAATAGAAGAACTTACACCCAACAAAAAATGATCATACATCAATTGTTCAAACTCTCATTTTGGAATTTTGAGGACTAAATGCTTTTTAGTTTTTTCTAGCTTATTTCATTCTCAATAGAATATTAAACCTTAATCACAAGATAAGAAATATATGTCCCTAATGTATATGGACACAAGATATGTTAACCCTCATGGCACACGAACACCCTATGATCTATAAACGTTGTATTATTTAGAGTCAGGTACCGGGCTTGTCGGACCAATAGGAACAGGGTAAGGGTGATCGCCGATGACAGGCGCACTCTAACTGGAATATTCAAGGAGTTAGTTGGCTAAGTATGGGCGCCCAAGTGTGAATGGGGTGAGCTCATATAAAAGCCACTAAACCTAATTTTTATTCATTCTCTCATTGTGCAATAGAAGCCGCTCTTGCTCCATCTCCACCTTCTCCTTCACCATCTCCTTGTGTGTGTGTGTGTGTGTGTACGTGTGAGAGAGAGAGAGTGTGAGAGTGTGTATGTGATCGAGCGTTGCGGCGGCACGACGGCGGCGAGGCGGTTGAGCGCGGCGTAGCTGCGTCTCCCTCTTCTTCACGGCACGGGAATCCTTCATTCGCAACTATGCAGGAAGGTGAGTGACACACCATTCTTCCTTGTGAGCTTGTCTGTTGTATGACTGTGTGCTAGGAGCCTTTGTGGCTCGCACACGGCGCGTAGCAAGTCCCTAGCCGTGACATTTTTGGCGCCGTTGCCGGGGAGCTGCTGCGCGTGAAGCTCCAATGGCGACCTGTAAATTGTATTAAAGCTATTTTTTATGTAGGAAAGGAGCGGCTTAAGTTTGATTATTGTTGTTATGCAAAAACAGTAGAGAAAGACACAATGTTGTTGACTGCATTCAACTTTTCTATGTTCTGTTAAGCTCTGTTTTGCTAGTTCTATTAAGCTCATATTTCAGCTTTAGCATTTCTTGCGTTTCTGCGTTTTCTGCATTTTCTGGTTTGCACTGCACAGTTCTGTCAAGTTTCAATTTTGTGCATTTTCTCTGTTTTCTGGTTTGTGCACAGTTAGGCGCACAATTAGTTAATTAAGTAGGTTAGTAATTAGGTGAACCACTAATTAGCAGGTCAGTAGGTAGGTGGGACAGTAAATAGTTAGGTGAGGTCAACGCGCACCAAAACGCGTACCAAATAATATCCAAAAAATAAAATAAAAATAAAAAACAAAAAAATAATAATAATAATAAATTTGAAAAATAAAAACGTGAGTGAAGGGGAGGTTATAAAAAACGGACGGGAAAAAATCGAAAATATTTAAGCGTGAGTGACTGGGGGGTTCACTAAAATTTTGATCGGGATCATTTCCCCATCCCCAAGCCCAACAAGCCCAAGCCCAAGCCCAGGCCCAGGCCCAGGCCTCAGTCCTCAGTCTTATGATATATACTAGACTCACTCTTATATATATACCCTACCCCCTCAAGAGGGAATGAGAGCATGTGGGGCAAGTCCTCCACTCTCCTCCCTTCTCTTCCCACTTGCACCCTTAGACTTGCTATTTGGAGCCTAGTTCCCCAGCTAGGAAAAGACTGTTTCGGGCTTTTCTGGAGCAAAATAGAACCAAACGATGGGCTATAAAGCACAGCGCGTCTCTCCTAGCGATACGCTCGTTTCGAGCTATCACACGGCCCATTCCACGACACGCTCTAAAAAATCTAGCAAAAAAACAAACAAAAAACACGCAAAAAACTAGTCACAAGGCCTTCTAGAGCAGCTTTTTGACACCTGAGGGTATCAAAAGCACATGCACTTACGCTCAGGGTGGGTGCTAGAACACAAGCATATTGAGGGTGCCTCTGTTCATACGGACACCCATTACCCATCCACGATAGGCTCTAGACCCTCGGCGGGGACACAAGGTAGCACCACCCAAGACCCTAAAATAGCCGCTAGTGATTCCTCCTCCGACTCAGAAATCATGGAAGCATACCCTACCCAAAACACTGAGAGAGAAGGCCATGCACCTCCCGAAGCTCCACAGCCTAGTACTAGTATGTTTAGCCATTTCATGGAAACATTAGGTAGAGCTACTCTCTCGGAACCTGATGCAAATGAAGCACACGAAGGGGGTGGGGAAGTGGACTCTCCTTTCACATCGCACGTGGACCCCACACCCCCAAGGAGTGTCCATGTGGATATCCTGCCAACTTTTTACCAAGAAGGCCCTGTTGAGCTATCTCCTTCAGAAGTTCCCTTTAGAGTACCGTTGGTGACAAGTAAAACCACGGAGAGCAACATTGCTTCTACCTCACAAGAAACCGTTAACACGTCGACTCTAGAAGGATTGTTCATTAATGATCATTGGACATACGACCTCCACACTGAGGTGTTGACGGATCTACACTCTTGCCATGCCTACCATGTAGGGTGGATAGAGATTGTACAATCCACCTCTAGTGCCACGAGCATCGAAGATCAACAGAAAATGATCTGTAATGTTATCTATGGCATTATTCAATCAGAAAGGCAAAACCGAGGGGTAAATATACTCTCAACTGGCCCCATGAGATTTCTGGATACGAGCAAGGCTCACAAACCTACTCTATCACAAATGGAGACTCCTCTAATGAGTCCCATGGACCCATCTTACATCATTTCACCTGGGGTCTCTATGCAATCTGAGCCTCCGAACGACAACTTTAGCTTCCCTAACTTGGCTCAACCCTCTATTAAGGAAAACACAGTGCTCACTCCAGGGATAGGCCTGACAGAGAATGTACCGATGACATCTACGGTTAGCGCAGTGCCACTACCTAGTGTCGTAGTACCTAATATGGGGCCTCGACCGTATGTGCCTCTAGCCCCTTATGCACACATGGCCCCCACACCTCCAATTGTACCACTTGTTTATGCTCCTCGAGTGCCGCTCCCTAGCCCTTATCCGAGTGGACCTATGCCCGGTTATGTTCCATATCCTGCATCATCCACACATATGCCAAGACCGATACCCGTCCCTCTCCCACATATGATTCCAAGAGTACCTCCACCGGCCCTGCCTCCTCACATAGGTGACTTGGCAGCGTTTGCTCAAACCATAGGTCAATCTATCGCGGAAAATATGCGTCATGCATCTGATAGAGAGCCTAGAAGTAAGGCAGTACAAATTTCCAAACTCACGCAAAAATTCAATGGGGACGAAGATGCTAGAAAACACATTGAAGTGTTTGAACAAGTATGTGATTCCTTAGGGGAACGCAACGAACTA
The DNA here is from genome assembly GCF_014529385.1 of Adiantum capillus-veneris. Taxonomy (NCBI): domain Eukaryota; kingdom Viridiplantae; phylum Streptophyta; class Polypodiopsida; order Polypodiales; family Pteridaceae; genus Adiantum; species Adiantum capillus-veneris. Next base: position 81,462,761 of record NC_140946.1, on the reverse strand, counting down.
CATAAGTGCAATGCCTTAAGCTTGACATTAAGTGGGAAGGCTGGAGATTGGTATAGAACCCTAAGGGTGGACGAGAAAACAATCTACCCTACCCTTCGAAGGTTGTTTCTAAAGGAGTACATACGAGAAGGTGTGCTTTGGGGTGTAGCATCTCAGCTATAGAAGGCCAAATGTAAGGAAGGAGAGTCAGTAAGGGACTTCATTAGTCGTCTAAAGCACTTAAACTCTCGCTGCCCTGTAAATGAGCGCTTCAACAATAACCAACTGCTTGATCGATTCATTCGAGGGTTGAGGAATGAAGGAATCTATAATGGACTAGTGATTAGAGGTATCAAAACCTGGGAAGATGTCACTGCCAATGCAATCCAATTAGAGGACAACTTGATGATAGCAGGCATGAGGGTGTCTACTGACACGAGATCCACTAGCTCACAAGCCATTGAGTATGAACCCATGACTGCAAATCCCATTGCCAATGAGCCAAAGGTATTTGAGACATTCTTGACGGACCTCACCAAGGCAATCCAAGAGTCTCTTAAGGATAATCGACCCCCTCAAAATAGTCACATGTATCCAAGAAGGGAGCAACAATGGTGCTCCATTTGCTTAGGTCCACATAGCACTAGTGAGTGCCCTACGTTTAGAGTAAAATTTAATGGAACTTGCAACGCATGTGGTAGGTATGGTCACCAAGCTAAGGATTGTTTAATGATCAAACGTATGATGGCAAATAGAACACCTGTAGCCTGGACGGATGAACCTCGAGCTCCTGTATTGATGCCTGCTCCACCTGTTGAGCAACTACCGCAACACATGGTCCCTAGATCTCAAAATGTTGTACAAGCTACACCGCTACCACCTCCTGTGCTAGGACCGCAGCCCCCACATCCAAGAGTCGCCCCTATGAACCAAGTGGGTTGCGAGCCATCTAATGCTTATGCAGATGGCTGTGAGGAGGAAATAGACACTAGTATTGCCTACGGACTTGATACATTGGAAGAGTGTCCTATATACTACATGGAATATTGTTGGGGGCAAGTCAAGCCGGTTTATCAAGCTGCTACTCTCGCATCCAGAGGTCAAAATATCAACACCCAGGCTAGGAGGCCACCTCTTCAATGCTACGAGTGTGGTGGACCACATCGGGCAGCGGAGTGCCCTATTAGGCTGCAAAAGAATGCTGCACAGATGCAAATGAATCAAGGGAGCACGTCTGCAATGCCAATACTCACATGTAATCGTTGTGGCATAGATCACTTGATTGCCCAATGCCCCTATAACCCAAATGCGCCTAAAATCACACCCCTAAATTTGGTCGAAATTGCTAGTGTGACATCGCCAATACCACCCGTCGCACCCGTTTATGCGATTATACGGTCCATGCTTCAAGGGCCAGGCCATATCCTCGAAGAGAGAGATACCGCGTCAGTTATCCAAGCAAAGAAAAAGAAGACACGAAGGAAGAGGTCGCAGAATACGGGAAATTCAAAGCCAAGTTCCAAAACAAACATAGGAACAGGAGATGACCCCATGTATATGAATGACCTCGAGGATGATTCAAATTCAGTCCAGACAATGGAGACTAGAACCAATACCACAAAGGGAAAGACCGACCAAGAAAACCGTAACATGGAACCAAATGAAAACCGAATAAGAGAAAACCATAAAGAGCCTCTGAAAACACCACAAGTGTTTCCAAATCCAATCCAAGACCCCCAAGATAAACCGCAAGGGCAAAAAGGGAATAATCGTAAAAAGAAGATTGGGACGTACCCAAACCCAGTAGACGAGATTGAGCAAGTGAAACATCTAAGAGGTTTAGTGGAGGAGACTCAAAGGAAACTAGAACCAGAACCCATGCATGTCAAAATTCATGACACAGTGTTTCCCACGCAAGTTCATCCACCCCACATGAACCATAGACCGTTAGCCATATCTTGTATCATCCAAGAAGGGAGTGAGGACGGGACATCAGAAAGTGAGCATGCACCTTTCTTGTTGGAAAGGATGTTTAACAAAGGAATACCTGATCCCATTGAGGAATATGAGATTCCATCCTCACCAGTTCCTAGTCAAGGACCTACACCCTGCAAAATGCCAATGAATGTTGCCAAACTAGTGGACTTCATGTCTTCTGAGGTCCGAACCACGATCATAGCAAAGCTGTATGGAGATCCTGAGTTATTCCTTGCACTTCGAGCATTCCTTAACGGAGAGCTACGAACGGGATTACCGTAGTTTGCGCAACCAAATAGGCCTGACTCGATTATGATTGATGAGGAAAATCATGTGCAATCACTTGACTTAGATGGGCACGAGTCTGTGATCAAGGTACCCATTAACGAATTAGGGCAGTATTTTGAAGGCGACGAGTCTAATGCGACCCTACCCATAACTACCAAGGGATCAACTATAAAGGGAATTCTTGATGGTGGTGCGGGAGCTAGCATCGTTACAAAAGATTGTTGGGAATCCATGGGAAAACACCGCCTCAGTGTTACTAACATTGTGGTAAATATGGCAAATGGTACCATAGCCAAACCTATGGGGATGCTCAAGGATCTTAAGATCAAAGTTCTAGGACACAAGGTACGACATACGTTCATTGTAATGGATTTCTCTAAACACCTTATGTCATATGAAATGATTTTAGGATGACCATTCATGAGGGAAGCACAAATGGTTCATGATTGGTCTAAAAATCATGTCTATTTGCAATTCCAAGACTCTGTCCTTAGAGTGGATTTGGTGACTGGTAAGGTACACCCCTTAGGGAGTAAAACCATTATTGATCATCGCTCTGACACCATAGTTCACTCGGCCCCACTACAATATTGTTACACTTGTAAGAAGTGGCCAAGATTCTCCTTACATGGATGTGTTACCGGGTATGACGGAATCAGACAACGTAGACTGGGTACACCTAGTTGCAACCATAGATACCTGGGGAAATAGAGGAACCACTTGGGTCACACCAGAGGGGGAAGAGGTACCACAAATTTCACCTCTGAACATGATAAGTGCCATACATGCATCTTCTAAGGGCAAGGCAATTGTAGACCAATCTGACAGTGACACCAATAGCTCAATAGAAGACTTTGACCAACACGACTCAGACACGGACTCCCAAAGTGAAACGGATTCTGAATCTCATGAATTAGAGAGTGGAGCAAGTTCAGAGTCAAAACATTCGGAAGGACCGAGCACATCAACCGATGATAGCTCCTCCGAGAGTGAAGAGGACACCAACGAGGACTCCTTTAGTGAGGCAGATCTAAATGCAAATCAAAAGCAGGTCTCAAATAAGAAAAAGAAAAACTTTAAGAGGCGTCGATATCGAGCCAATGTACGTGCTAGGATAAAAAAGAAGGGATCCTCAGCAGAATGGCTCAGTTATATAGGAGCATGTGATGATCATCGAAAATTGGTAGACGATTGGGGTGAATATCTCCAAAATGTTATGTGGTGTAGACCACGACCCCATGACATAGCCCAATTAGAGATCATAGACAAGCCAAAGTTGAGCCGCACTGCAAGGAGGCGTCAAAACTAAGAGTTAGCTCGACAACACAAGAAAGCAGAAATAGAAGCACAGAACAAAGCACAACCAGAATCCACAGACTTGCATCCTGCACCAGAACATTTCAAATCTTACACCACAGGGGAAGCAAAGGTTGTGTACACAAAAGCCCAAAGAATACCTATCGATGGGAATAATGGAATCTATGATGGTCCGGCAATAGTTAAAGAAATAGAATTAGCCGACCCCGGTGAAGAATCAAAACCTGGTTTTATTGCCCAAGACCTCACAGAAGTTGAAGAGGCGGTCCTCAAAGAGCTTCTCAAGGAATTCAAGGACGTATTCGCTTGGACATACCATGATATGAAAGGTGTTCCACCTTCTGTGGTCCAACATACAATCCCTATGATTAGCACTGCGAAGCCCGTACAACAAAGACCCTACCCGATGAATCCTAAGTACGCAAAGATCATTCAAGAAGAACTAGAAAAGCTTATCAAATGTGGGTTCATATATCCTATTGAACACTCTGAATGGGTGTCTCCAATAGTTATCGTGCCAAAAAAGAATGGGAAACTCAGGGTGTGCGTGGACCTCAAAAAAGTTAATGCAGCTACTATAAGAGACCATTACCCCCTACCATATTCCAAACATGTACTCGAAAGAGTTGCAGGCAAGGAAGCTTATAGCTTTCTAGATGGGTACTCAAGCTACAACCAAATCACGATAGCGCTAGAGGACCAAGCTAAAACTGCCTTCATCACAGAATTTGGCCTGTTTGCATTTCGTGTGATGGCTTTTGGCTTAACAAATGCCCCTGCTACATTCCAATGATTAATAAACACTGCTTTTAAAGAATATTTGAGAGAGTTTTGTGAAGCTTTCTTAGACGACCTTTGTGTTTACTCTTCTTGGAAAGAACATCTATCATGTTTGCGGAAGGTGTTTGAAAAGTGTAGGTTATATCGTATCTTATTGAACCCGTTCAAATGCCAATTTTGGGTCGAGCATGGAGTTATTTTAGGGCATATAGTATCTACGAATGGTATCTCAACCAATGAGAGCAAAATTAAAGTGATTCTAGAGTTACCACCACCAACCAATTACAAGGGAGTTCAAAGGTTCATGGGACACGTGGGTTATTATCGACGGTTTATTTTATTTTTCGCTGAGATAGCACGTCCTTTGTACAAGCTTCTCATTGAATTTAAATGGACTGAAGAGTGTGACCAGGCCTATGAACAATTGAAGAAAACACTAGCAAGTGCTCCGATTTTAAGGACACCTAACTGGGATGTCATTTTCCATGTGCATATTGATGCATCAAACTTTGCTATTGGGTGTGTTCTCACTCAACCAAGAGAACATAAATTGGACTATCCCATTAGCTTTGCAAGCCGTCAATTGAACGATTCTGAAAGAAACTACACCACTACAGAGCGAGAAGGTTTAGCAATGGTTTATGCAGTAAAGAAATTTCGCTACTACCTTCTGGCAAACAAGTTTGTATTTTATGTGGATCATCAAGCGTTGCTGTATCTGGTAAACAAGCCATGCTCCACAGGAAGAATCACACGATGGTTGTTAATTCTTCTCGAGTTTGATTTCACGATTGTAGTGAGACCCGGTAAAAGGCACGTCATGGCTGATCATTTGACTCGCATACCCAATGGTGAAGCCCCTACAGGAGTTGATGATGAATTACCCGATACTTCCCTATTCATAGTTGAGACTATGCCTGAATGGAGTGAGAACATTGTTAACTTTTTAGTTAATGGTTTTCCACCCAAGGAACTTCGTAAGGATATTGCTCGAAGGCTAGTAAAAGAATGTGAACCCTATTGTTTGATTGCCGGAACTCTGTATAGACTAGGCGAGGACGATATTCTTAGGCGTTGTGCCCGCGAGGATGAATATTTGTATATCTTGCAAGAAGCACATATGGGCATAGCAGGAGGACATTTTTCAGGAGACCTGACTGCTAGAAAGGTGCTGCAATCAGGCTATTGGTGGCCAACTTTATTTAAGGATGCATCACTTTTTACAAAAGGGTGTGATGAGTGCCAACGTTACAAGACCACACAGCGCAAAGACAGAATGCCCTTACATCCTATTAAAGTAACCCAACCATTTGAAAAATGGGGCTTAGACTTTGTAGGTCCAATTAGTCCCGCAGCTCGTAACACTCAATCTCGATATATTCTAGTTGCTACGGACTATGTAACAAAGTGGGCTGAAGCTAAGGCTTCACAAAAAGCTAACGCGAGGACAACATCTAAGTTTCTTTTTGAGAACATTATCACAAGATTTGGTTGCCCTTTTGAAATTGTTAGTGATAATGGTACCCATTTTAGAAATGAGGTAATAAGAGAGCTTACCACGACCTTTATGATATCCCACCATAAGTCTACACCTTATTACCCGCAAGCTAATGGACAAGCCGAGAGCACCAACAAGACTCTAATCTCTATTTTAACCAAGACGGTAGAAGCTCATCGCACTGATTGGGATTTGAAGTTGACATCTGCTCTATGGGCTTATCGTACTGCTTATAAAGTGGCTATTAATTGTACGCCATTCAAAATGGTATACGGCCAAGAAGCGGTTATGACTTGGGAGTTTGTCATTCCTAGTCTTAGGGTAGCTTCGCAAGAAGGATGGAATGGTAACCCCTTAACCGAGCGTTTGTATATCTTAGAAAAACTAGACGAAGAGAGACAGTTGGCTGTGCAAAATGCTCTTGTGGAAAAGGATAGGAGAAAGAAGTGGTTTGATCGCCATGTGAAGGACAATGACATCAAAGTTGGTGATAAAGTCCTTATGTATGGAGTACGTAAAGAGAAGAAAAAGTTGAAATATGTTGGTAAAGGACCATATAGAGTATGTGAAATTACCCCACAAGGTACCCTTCATGTGGAAACTCTTGATGGAGTTGAAACCATTGGATTCCTCAATGGGAGTAAATTCGAAAGATATTATGATCCTTTAAGCCAAGAAGAACTACGGGCCATTCATCAAAAGAAGGCCGCCAAAGCACAAACCGAGTTAAAGAAGATACAAGCTCAAGCTGAGGCTAAGGAGCAACAACAACGTATAAGACAAAAATGAGAGACTAACCTTGGAGTCACAAATGCATTCCACGTGGAAATCGAAGAGGATTGGTTGGACTCTGACACACCTCTACGATACCCTATTGAGTTAAGTAGTGCCTATGGAAAAGTGCTATATAACGCCTTATTGGACACGGGTGCTAAATATAATCTGCTATCCTATGGGGTGTGGTGTCAGTTAGAGAAGCCACCTCTATCTGAGAGTATTATCCAAGTCAAGGGTGTCAACAAGAAAAAAACTACGGTTTTTGGAATCTGGCACACTTCTGTCAGTTATGACAATGGAATTATAGCTCAAGACTTTTTGGTCATGCCTACTGGAACTATGGAGGGTAATATAAACCTAGGACGCACGTGGATGATAGCCACCAAATGTACTATTGATTGGGGGACTGGGGTGTCACAACGCAAAAACCAACTCTTATCCCTACCACTCAAGCCATAGTCCCTGAGATATTGCCTAAGGAAATAAAACCGAAGACATTGCATGTCTAGGAGGTTGAACCATGCGTCCCCATATCCCAACTCTCTAGATCTTCAACTGATGTAGTTGAAAGAAAGCTTGAGACACGCAAGAACCATCCTAATATAACAAAGAAAGCATACAAGTGGGTCCCTAAAGCTTCTTTAGTAACCATGGCTGATGCTAAAAAATGGAAGCCTCGTAAGAAACGTCCCACTCGCTCCAAGAAATGTAAGAAAATGTGGCGCTGGATTCCTAAACGACTATTAAAATCCCAAGGATACTATGATGGAAATGAGCAAATTTGGGTGCCTAAACGTAAGATGTGTCCTTCCCTATCGACAACAAACCCATATGAGTCAAACAGTGTAACGCTAAAGCCAATGGCAGACCGTGGGAAGGGAAGATCACAGAATGCTACACACCTAGTCCAGAGCTAGTTTGGGCTCCAAGGCAAACCCAATTTATTCCACCTAGCTCAGGAAGGGGGGAGTTCCATGAATCTACTAGCTCCTCATGTAATACATCCATAGAGATAAAAGCTTCTACACAACCTCCATCTATAGTAATGGACCTCAATGAAGCTACAAAAGAATCCACACCTCCCAGTGTTCAAGAATCACCTGATGAACCACTTCAAGTTTGATCTTGGGAGAATACCTTACCACCCTTGCAACTTGACGAGGCACCTAGGGTAATAGAAAACTACTGGCAAAAATCCTCACCTATTACCAACTGGAACAATTGGTTTCAAAGGGTGACAAGCTCATTTCAAACGGTATGATCTACCCAAGGAAGGGGGGAGTGTTTGTGGACATCCATCATTCACTTGCTTCCCTCTCAACCTTTCTCCCTGACCTCTTAATCTCCGATCTTAGGGAATGTATATATAAATCCTTATACTCACAAAAACAAGATAAAAAAGTAAAAGAGCAAGAGCCATCACACAAATCATAAAAACAAATTATGCACAAGAACACGACCCTTGTAATATTTTCCCTCTAACCATCATCTATTTGCGTGTACAGATATGGCTAGTACACTAGAGTCATCCACTCCTGCCTTGGGTGAGAGGTAAACTCGTTACTTTTCACAAATGTTTCACATGGTCTTTCCAGTACTTGCATGTGAATGGGATTTGATAGGTACGCTAGCATGTGAGAGGAATTTTGAGGAGTTAGAATGGCTGATACGTCTCTTGACCACGTCTGATCCATACTTAGTAGAGAGCGTTTCTCCCATTGCACAAGCCTACCCTTTTGACCAAGATGACTATAGGCGTCTAGTGACCTTCTTAGTAAACATGGGCACCTATGATGAAGAAGAAAATTTACATGACTGCACGGATGGCACATATGGTCTCATGGATGATGACTTTGTTTATCTCGACGATGAGGATAGGGGTTTAGCCTTAGGGTTTCCCCCCAACCTCTACAATATCCTATTCCCTTGACTCTTTAGGGGGAGTGCAAATAATTAGGTTAGGGTTCCTTATGTTTTTTGTTGTGTTCAATAAGTGTTGGTACCTTTTCCCACTAATGTGCCTCCTAGAGGTATTCCTTTTGTTTCCTAGTGTGTACAGGAGCGTGTTGCTATTGATAGGATTTGGACCTTCATGGAACCTTTCTCTCGTTCACACTTCAGATCAAGCGCGACCATCAACATAAACAGGTGTTTTTTGTCCATTAGCATTGCCCCTATCTATTTTGCATGCATGTTTGTCTGATTTAATTGTGATTGGTAGCCTAATATTCACCACATTTGCTTAGTATCAAACATTTAATTCAATGTAATTTTTTGTCATAATCACTTGTCTAGGTTTAAAAATCAAGCAGTCCGACTAAGCTAGTTTGACCAAGCTAGGTGTTAGAGATCTTCTCTTAATACCATGGGGAATGCCTTCCTAATAAGCAATGGTTACTTAGGTTCTTAATCCGATTTAGGCAGCATTGTGTGAAATGTACTAGGGCTTTCTAGTGGGCTTAACCATATTGACCTTTAGCTTAAGTATTATAAAGGGAGTTTACTAATGTGATGAGCCTGTGGAGGGTAACAGTGTTATATGACCCCCCAAAGTTACAAAATTAAAATGCTGAAAATGAACAAACAAAAAATCAAAGTGCCACAATGTAAAATTTTAAGCTGGAAGAGAAATCCCTGCTTAAATTGGTACTTCACTCACATGTATTGCCTATGGTACTAGAGCCCTAGAGGTTCCCAGTGTGGGCGCTTTTCCTTGAAAAGCAAAGAACCCAAGGCATACAAAATAAGCACACACATCAAAATTGAATCAATGTGAAAAGACTTTGGGGGGTCAAAGAAAAGGTAATCAGTCAGGCTATGATTTCATGAGAAATTCCTTTTATCGTAGCTTAACTACAAGGTCTTCTAGGTATAGCCTCTAGTCAGCCCTCGAACATCAAATACTTGGCTCTCGCGATTAAACAACTTAATTGACCAGAAAAAATTGAGAAGTCACCCATGGTATTAATAGTCGAGCTCTAGTGCCTTTTGACCGTTAAATTAGCGACCCCGGACTTGTTTAATTTTTTACCTTTACATCTGTTTATGCATTTGATTATATTGCAATTTAATGTTTATTGCTGACAAATTGTCTAAAATTTTGTTACCAATCAATTTGTCTGTCTATTGCATATGATTTTTAATTGTATATGAGAATGCAATTACTGTGGCAATGCTGTTTGATTTTGCAGTGATTGAAGAAGACTACGCACATCCATGTCGACTGCTCTCCCATCTCGACGAACGAGCTTCAACTGGATAGCTTCCGAGGACGGAATCTACATCAGGAAGGGGGGCATGTTAACCCTCACGGCACACGGACACCCTATGATCTATAAACGTTGTATTATTTAGAGTCAGGTATCGGGCTTGTCGGACCAATAGGAACAGGGTAAGGGTGATCGCCGATGACAGGCGCACTCTAACTGGAATATTCAAGGAGTTATTTGGCTAAGTATGGGTGCCCAAGTGTGAATGGGGTGAGCTCATATAAAAGCCACTAAACCTAATTTTTACTCATTCTCTCATTGTGCAATAGAAGCCGCTCTTGCTCCATCTCCACCTTCTCCTTGTGTGTGTGTGTGTGTGTACGTGTATGAGAGAGAGGGTGAGAGTGTGTATGTGATCGAGCGTTCCGGTAGCACAACGGCGGCGAGGTGGTTGAGCGCGGCGTAGTGGCGTCTACCTCTTCTTCTCGGCGCGGGAATCCTTCATTCGCAACTATGCAGGAAGGTGAGTGACACACCATTCTTCCTTGTGAGCTTGTCTGTTGTATGATTGTGTGCTAGGAGCCTTTGTGGCTGGCACACGGCGCGTAGCAAGTCCCTAGCCGTGACAAGATATAAGGCCAAAGAAAATATGTTCTTGAAACACTTAAAGAGTCTTTAGGTGACCTAGAATAACCAACCTATGGTCTAAAGGCCATAGGGTGTCATGTGATGTTTTATAAGATGTGTCCATAAGAGCTAGGTGATTTGCATCCATGGGGTGATTTAATTGCCCCTGTGGAGATTCTATGTCACCACCCTATGGCCCGAAGGCCTTAGGGTATCCCAAATGCTCTTGGATAACTTATGTTTCCTTCTAGAATAGCCCAAATACTCATGTACCCGTTTAGAGACTTTATTTAATCTCTCTATATAAATAAGATTGTAGGATAGCTGTGTTGACACCCTATGTCCTTAAGGCTGTAGACTAGCCCAAATTCTTATGTGCCCTTTTAAAGACTCTATGTAATCACCCTATATCCGTAAGATTGTAGGGTAGCCAAATGCTTTTGGGAGATTCTATGTTGACACCCTATGGGCCTAAGGCTATAGAGTAACCCAGATGCTTATGTGCCCTTTTAGAGACTCGGTGTAATCACCCTACATCTGTAAGGTTGTAGGGTATCCCATTTTCTTTTGGGGGATTCTATGGCCCTAGGGCCATAGGGTGTCATGTCTACAAAGAACTCTATGATCCTCAAGTCATAGTGTATTCTTCCCAAACCTCATATGATCAATTAACTAAAAAGTATTACATAATATATATCTTATGACCATATATAAATGTAGAATTCTATTTACCAAAACATGTCCATATAATATGATACACTTAAGTCTAATTCATTTATTGTGAAAAAAATCAAACTCACAAGTTCACATTTTTTCAAAGAAAATAAATTGAGAAAAATAACGAGCCAAACATCAATGTTTTTAACATCATGGGCAGATTTGAGATGGGAAAAATAAAATAAAATGACAACAATAATAATCTAAATATCAGTAATGTAATATCATGGGTGGCTAGCTTAACCTGTTTCCTATAGAATTTCTAGAATGGCCTTAGCACTTGCATACAATGGTTCTTCAATTTCTTCTTCCTCTGAATCCTTGGCATTGACTTTCACTGTGTTATCCACACCTGCCCACCTTCTAAGATCAAGGTCTTCTTCCACTATGGAATGGCAAAGAGATTCCAATTGCGTCATTTGATCACTACTACATGCAACTGATATCACCTTTCTCTGTTGTTGTAGTGCCTCTTTAGTCCCATAGCCTAATGAGAAGATGTCTATCACTTGATCATCCTCCTTGAGACAGATGCATTTGATTGCACGACGTACAAAAAAGGATTTAGCTGTGGTCACAACATCATACTCGTCGTCATTGATTCAGAGAGTATGCATTGGCTCCAACAATGACACTTTAACACTAGAGTAGTTGGTGTACTACTCTCCTTGACTGAAAAATGCCCAAACCCAAAAAATTACTTGGCGAAGAGAACATGTTTGGATGGTCTCTGATCCCATTAAGGAGCTCAAAGGTAGAACATGCATTTCATACCATTTAGCTTTTTCAGAAATTGCCTTCTCCTGGGAAGCAGCATGCTGATACTTGACTAAGCCGGCAATTAAAAACCCTGATGGTTGATGTGCTACCCCACATACTCCATCAATTAATTTACCAAAATGGGCAGCACTCCAACCACTAGATGTAAGACTTTTGTGTGTTGTGTCTATGATGCAAACACCAACACGAATTTTAGAGCTATTCTCACCTACTGCAGAGAAACTCAATGCCTTCCAAATTCTTTCCAACACACTTGATTGTCCATGGTAAAATGAATTGCAAACTAGAAGTTCCATTATTTTGTGCAATGATCCACTGCACATATCCCCTAGTGATCTCAGGAATTGGCTCTTTCTCCTTTCCTTTTTGTAGTAGGAGATTTAGCCATTGCGTACAGCTCGTGAAGAGAGATTTGTAAATCTCATATGTAATGTTATAATGAGACTTACGTTTATCCCATGAAGTAACTGCTATTGCTGATGGATCTATCTCTTTAAATGCCATCAACATTTGAGGCTCAAAAACCTTGGTATTCTTTAAGACCGTTGCACTTGCAATGAGGTCGAGCATGCCCGCTTGACGTGGTTGCTTCACTAAGCAGATCTTCTCATCTGCCAGCTCTTGTTGTAGTAGCTTGAAATCATTATCTTCTAAACCATTTAGGCATCTAAAGGTTGTTATGCTTGGTTTTCACCCACGAGCAGTTGATGTCTGATGCTTCTCCAAGATGTGTATACACTGATCTTCTTTGTTGGCAAATGATTTATGGTTGAACACGATGTTTGCCACATTTACAAAGGCCTTCAAAATAAAGAAAAGAAAATTAAATTTATTTCAAGACATATTTGTAACAAAAACAAGCATAGGGAAGTGGAACTTACATCCCAACCTGCTCGACTCGGATGACCGACAGGAACACCTGCCTTGGGTTTTGTTGGTTTAGAATATGCAAGCCATTGACTACGGCCATGCTTCAAGACCTCCACATAAGGCTGGTGTTTCATTTCTGTTATTCTCTCCATGTTCTCCATTTTGGAAATTCGAACAGCAACCTCTTTCGGAGCGTCTACCACTATCCTTGCAATTCTAAAATTGTAGAACTCTTTTCTCAAAGCATACTTAGTATTGTTGTTACGTAAAAAAGCTCTAGCCGCTATGATGGAATGTTGACCATCTAGAATCCAGAAGTGGTATGTTGATAGCTTGTCTCCATGCATTTCAGCTATTTGTAAAGGCATTTTTGTAATTGGGTTATACGGCATCAAGTCTGCTGCACTGGAGACTGGCCTAGAGTGCCCTACAAATTGCTTCAAGAAATATTTCACATATACATCTAACAATGGTCTACATTTATAGCCATCTGGTGCAAGGTTGCATTGCTCAACTAGCCAGATCAATTGGTAAATTGTACACCAAATTTAAAATAGTGCTCAATTTCGACGTATCCATCTAGCCCACTCTTAGAAGTTTTGGCAACTTCTTTATCAAGATCTTTTTCTTTGGGCTATATAATAGAGTCCAACACAGCTAAGGATGCTGAGTCCATAACCACTGCCACTGAGGGGGTTCCAACTATTAGGGTTGCAAGTCCACTAGAATCTCTTGCTTCTTGAGTCTGTAAGGGTATAACTGAAATATTTTCTTCGGCCACATTTCCACTATTTTCTCCAAGTGAGGGAGTCTGACTCTCCTTGAGCATCTTAGATTGATTTGCTGTACCTGTGTCTTCATTCTTTCGCTTCTTATTCTTCTTTGTGCTGCTCAATTTACCTAAATATTGATTAAATTTCTTAAAGCCCTCAATATATAAGTCTATAAAGTTCTCACTTGGAGTGTCGTCTTGAAGCTCCACCCACCCTGCTTTTGTCATTGTCACTCCTTCATAATCAACCTTCACCATTTTTTGAGCAAAGGCCACAGGCTCCAACAAGTAGGAGTCACCATTGAGTAGTTTTACTCCAAGGCATGGAGACATTTCAAGATCTGAACAATCTTTCTTTATCTCCTTGACAATACCACAGTCCTTGAAGGGCAATTGCTCTTTATCTTCAAAGAACAAGTGGACTTTCTCATCACTTCCACCATTTGGTAAGCGAAAATCTAGATACCAAGAACTTGGTGTTGAGCCTTTTGCATCGACTGACTTTGACTTTCTCTTCTGAGACATTTTCTGTAAAAAGAATGACATATATTTAGACAATATGGATATTATTACATCCATATGGACCTAGGGCCATAGAGTCACCTCTATGTTAAACCATGTGGTCCTAGGTCCAAAGGGTGCCAACAAAATGGTTCTACAAGTGTACCTAGGCCACTCTATGGTAGTGTGATCACATGTTCCCTTATGACATTAGAGGACCCTCAAAGAAGTATCCCTTGAATGGCCTAAATACCCCTTTAGAGCCTCTACACCAACAACATATGGCATCATGTGGCCCGAAGTCCATAGGGTCCCCTGCATGCTAGTAAGAACCTCTCTATGCTCTACATTGGCATCCTATGGCCCCAAGGCCACAAGGTGCCCACAATGTTTTAAAGAAACGCTTCATGAGGGTTTTATGGTAGCCTATGACCCCAGGGCCGTATGGTGCTCTCCATGCAAGTAAAAACCACTATTTGCTCTATATTGAGGAGACCTTGTGGGATGAAGTCCATAGGGTACCCTCTATGCTAGTAAGAACCTCTATTTACTCTATAATGGAACCCTGTGGCCTGAAGGTCATAGGGTTCCCTCTATGCTACTAAGAATCTCTTTGTGCTCTATGATCCATCGTCTATGCTCTATGATCTATATTGACTTCCTATGGCCCCAACCCCCCAAGACCACAAGGTGCCCTCATCGTTTCCAAAAACACCTCATTGTTTTGCTATGGCCCTAGGGCCATAGCTCTCTATGCCGATATAAAGCACCATGCTCTATATTAGCTCCCTAAGGCCTGAAGGCCATAGGGTTGGCCTCAAGGGCCCCAAGGGTGATCTGTATGCCAATGAAAAATACTATTCTCTCTATATTGAGAAGACCTTGTGGGCTGAAGGCCATAGGAACCCTTCTATGATGGATTTTTGACAACCAATCCCCCTACGTCAGGATGTTCTATATGCTAGTAAAAACGCTATTTGCTCTATATTGGCACCATGTGACTTGAAAGCCATATGGTCCCCTATATTCTAGTAAGAGCCTCTCCATGCTCTATATTGGCACCCTTTGGCCTGAAGGCCATAGGGTCCAATCTTTGCTAGTAAGAACCAATCTATGCTCTATATTGGCACCCTATGGCCTTCAGGCCATAGGGTCCCCTGTATGCTAGTAAGAACCTCTCTATGCTCTACACATCCGATCACCGCAAGGCCACAAGTTGCCCTCTATGTTTTGAAGAAACCCTTCAGGAGGGTTTTTTGGCAACCTATGGACCCAGGGCCATAGGGTGCTCTCTATGCCATTGAACAACCCTCATTGTTTTGGTACCCTATGGCCCCAGGTATAAAGCACTATTTGGTCTCTCTATGATAGTAGAACTGATCTTTGTTCTCTATTGGCACCCTTTGGCCTGAAGGCCATAGGGTCCGCTCTGTGCTAGTAAGAACCGATCTATTCTCTATATTAGCACCCTAATTCAGGACATAGGGTCCCTTGTATGTTAGTAAGAACCTCTCTATGCTCTATACATACTATGACCCCAAGGGCACAAGGTGCCCTCTATGTTTTGAAAAAACCCTTCATGATGGTTTTTTGGCAACCTATGGACCCAGGGCCATAGGGTGCTTTCTATGCTAGTAAAAACACTATTTGCTCTATATTGAGGAGACTTTGTGGGCTGAAGGCCATAGGTTCCCCTCTATGCTAGTGAGAACCTCTGTTTTCTCTACGTTGACACCCTGTGGCTTGAAGGCCATAGGGTTCCTTGTATGCTTGTAAGAAGCTCTCTATGCTCTATGCTCTATGCTCTATATTGACATCCTATGACACCAAGGCCACAAGGTGCCATCATTGTTTCGAAAAAACCCTCAATGTTGTTTTGGAACTATATGGCCACATGTATAAAGCACTATTTGGTCTCTCTATGTTAGTAAGAACCAATCTATGCTCTATATTGGCACCCTATGGCCCGAAGGCCATAGGGTCCCCCCTATGCTAGTAAGTAACTCTCTATGTTCTACACATCCTATATGTTTTGAAGAAACCCTTCATGAGGGTTTTTTGGCAACCTATGAACCCAGGGCCATAGGATTCTCTCTATGCCATTGAGGAGACCTTGTGGGCTGAAGGCCATAGGGTCCCCTCTATGCTAGTAAGAACCTCTGTTTTCTCTACGTTGACACCCTGTGGCCTGAAGGCCATAGGGTTCCCTCTATGATAGTAAGAAGCTCTCTATGCTCTATGCTCTATGATCTATATTGACATCCTATGGCCCCAAGGCAACAAGGTGCCCCATAGTTTTGTAAAAACCCTCATTGTTTTGGCACATTATGCTCCCAAGTATAAAGCACTATTTGGTCTCTCTATGCTAGTAAGAACCGATCTATGCTCTATATTGGGACCCTATGGCGTTCAGGCCATAGGGTCCTATGTATGCTAGTAAGAACCTCTCTATGCTCTACACATCTTATGACCCTAAGGGCACAAGGTGCCTTGTATGTTTTAAAGAAACCCTTCATGAGGGTTTTTTTGACAACCTATGGACCCAGGGTCATAGGGTGCTCTCTATGCCAGTAAAAAACACTATTGCTCTATATTGAGGAGACCTTGTGGGTTGAAGGCCATAGGGTCCCCTCTATGCTAGAACCTCTGTTTTCTCTATATTGACACCCTGTGGCTTGAAGGCCATAGGGTTCCCTCTATGGTAGTAAGAAGCTCTCATGCTCTATGCTCTATGCTCTATGCTCTATGCTCTATGCTCTATGCTCTATGCTCTATGCTCTATGCTCTATGCTCTATGCTCTATATTGACATCCTATGGCCCCAAGGCCACAAGGTGCCCTCGTTGTTTTGAAAAAACCCTCATTGTTTTGACACCTTATGGCCCCATGTATAAAGCACTATTTGGTCTCTCTATGCTAGTAAGAACCGATCTATGCTCCATATTGGGACCCTGTGGCCTTCAAGCCATAGAGTCCCCTGTATGCTAGTAAGAACCTCTCTATGCTCTACACATCTTATGACCCTAAGGGAACAAGGTGCCCTGTATGTTTTAAAGAAACCATTCATGACAGTTTTTTGGCAACCTATGGACCCAGGTCCATAGGGTGCTCTCTATGCCAGTAAAAAACACTATTTGCTCTATATTGAGAAGACCTTGTGGGCTGAAGGCCATAGGGTCTCCTCTATGATAGTAAGAACCTCTGTTATCTCTATATTGACAACCTGTGGCCTGAAGTCCATAGGGTTCCCTCTATGGTAGTAAGAAGCTCTCTATGCTCTTTGCTCTATGCTCTATATAGAGATCCTATGGCCCGAAGGCCACAAGGTGCCCTCATTGTTTCAGATGGAATGTAGGGCACCTTGTGACCCTAGGGAATCCTATGGCCCTTGAGATTGTAGATTGTCACCCTATGGTCCTTGGACCACAAGGTCTTTAGATGGGACAGAGGGCATCAAAGGGCCCGAGGGTGGCCTACGTACATAGGGTACACCATGGTGCATATTAACGGGCACCATAGCAACCCCATGCACCTAGGGCTCTAGGGCCATAGGATCTCCAAAAGGAACATAGGGAATCATATGGCCCTTACGATTGTACATTGCCACCCTATGGCACTTGGGACATAGGGTCTTCAGATGGAATGTAGGGCACCTTGTGACCCTAGGGAACATAGGGAATCCTATGGCCCTTCAGATTGTAGATTGTCACCCTATTGCCCTTGGGCCACAAGGTCTCTAGATGGGACGTAGGGCACCCTGTGATCCTATGGATATAGGGCCATAGGATCTCCAAAAAAAACATATGGAACCCTATGCCCCTTGAGATTGTACAAATACACCCTATGGCCCTTGGGCCACAAGGTCTCAAGATGGAACATAGGGCACCTTTTGATCCTATGGCCATAGGTTCCTTATGTTCCTTTTGGAGATTCTATGGCGCTAGGGCCATAGGATCTTCAGAAGGAACATAGGGAACCATATGGCCCTTGAGATTCTACATTGCCATCCTATGGCCCTTGGGCCACAGTGTCTCTTGATGGGACATAGGGCACCCTGTGATCCTATGTTCGTAGGGCCATATGTTCATTTAGGAGATCCTATGGCCCGAGGACCATAGGATCTCCAAAAGGAACATAGGGAACCCTGTGATCCTATGTCCGTAGGGCCATATGTTCATTTTGGAGATCCTATGGCCCGAGGACCATAGGATCTCCAAAAGGAACATAGGGAACCGTATGGCCCTTGAGATTGTACATTCCCACACTATGGCCCTTGGGCCACAAGGTCTCCAATAGGTCACCCTTTGATCCTATGGCCCTAGGTTCTTTATGTTTCTTTTGGAGATTCTATGGCCCAAGTGCCACCCTATCTCCAAAAGGAACATAGGGAACCCTATGGCCCTTGACATTGTACATTGCCACCCTAAGGCCCTTGGGCCACAAGGCCTCTAGATCGGACATAGAGCACCATGTGATCGTATGGCCATAGTGCCATATATATGTTTTGGAGATCATATGACCCTATGGCCATAGGATCTTCAATAGGAACATTGGGAACCCTATGACCCTTGAGATTGTACATTGGCACCCTATGGCCAGATGGGACATTGGTCACCCTATAGTATGATGTGAGACCACCCTATGGCCTTATGGTCATAGGGTGCCTTAAGGCCATATGTTACTCTTTAGTATGAGGTGAAACCCTATGTAGCCACACCCTGTCTGCCCTTCTAAAGATTCGATGTCTAGTTTTATTTTAGTGACTACAAATGAATTTAAAGAAACTATATTACACCATATCTTACAAACGCATATAGTGTACACTTTCTTTCCCACCTTTTTGCCTCTTTTTTTTTCCCATCCTCCTACAAATGAACCCTAATCCATCCTCATACAACAACGCGCTCTACTCGTCCTCTTACAACGTGTGCCCAACTCCCCACAACCCAATTACAGGTATCCATAGTTTCAACATTTTCTGTAGTTATTGTCTTTTGTATTTGCAGGTTTATAATTTTTTTTGTAATTAGAGATTTTTGCAGTTAGAGTTTTACAGTTTTAGAGTATTAGGTCACTTATGAGGAGTTTTCTATTTTACAGATTTAGGTCCCTAATAAGAGTTTTTCGTTTTACAAATTTAGGTCCCTAATTAGTGTCTTCTGTTTTATATTTTTAGGTCTCTAATTATAGTATTCTGTATTACAGTTTTAGATCTCTAATTAGAGATTTTTCTGTTTTATAGTTCTAAAGTCTACAGTTTTACAGTTTTAGAGATGTTATTAATGATTTTTGTTTATTGTTTTAGAGAGAGGTGATTCACAACTTAGCTAAAACGTAATTAGATTAAGAACCATTAAAACCGAATTAAGCAAAAAGATTAGGATTTCTACAGGTTACCTCTGTGTTTGATGAAAACCGGCTATAGCAGTAGCAAGCAGTCACTTAGGTGTGTTGAGGCCACGACAATGATGGTAACAGATCTATGTTTGGAAGGTCGCGACAGCAGTCCTTCTATTGAAGGTTGTGGCGATGGCTTCGCATAGATCTGTGTGCACGTCGCAACGATGACATAGAACTGTATGCGTAGGGAGAGAGGGAGAGAGAGACAGAGAAAGACAAGCTCTGTGCAGGTTTCTGTGTAGGTTTCGAGTAAGAAATGAGAGAGAGAAAGAGAGCGACAGCGCCAAAAATATTGTGGTAGAGAGAGAAAGAGAGAGATAAGGTTAGTTAGGTTAGGTTAGAAATTCAAAATTCGAATTTTGAATGTAGGGGTTGTTCTCACGGGTTTGCAGTCGAGATTACTAGAGTTCTAGGCTTTGTGCGAAAATGAGACATAGCTCGTCGGCTCCGAAATTGAAAGAGCTTTTCAGGAAAAAAAAAAGTTGGTGCAAGGCTTTGTCAATGTCCATATCTTTGTAGTACGAGTGGAATGACACCCATGAAGCAAAATTTGACTCCAGAATCAAAATCTGCATATTTAAAAATACACTAAAAATAGTTAAATTTTTAAAAAAATTATTCCGAAAACTGTGCACTAATTTTTTTGTCTGATATCAATAAGTGTATTTGAAAACCCATTATGACAAAGTTTGTCGTAGCGTAAATTTTTTTAAAATTATTTTTTAAATTTATGCCACTTGCGGATATTCCTTGAATGGTTGAAATTATTATGAAGACACCTCAGCCACCCTTGGGCTCACACCATAGGACGGCAATGTTGGAGGTCAACGATCAAAGCGTGCACTCAGTTCCATTTGAAAATCCTATGTCCTAGGGTTTTCTTCTTCTATTTTGTGAGATTCTTGTGTCCCTGCGATGGCAATGTGAAAGCTTGTGGACCTAGGGCCATAGGGTGGCAATGTATAAGCTCAAGAGCCATAAGTTGCCCTATATTCCATTTGGAAATCCTATGGCCCTAGGGTTTAGGGGCGACAATGGATAAGCTCCAATACATAGCCCTATGTTCCAGCTAGAGATCCTATGGCCCTAGGTCCACGACAATGTATAAGCTCAAGAGAAATACGTTGCCCTACTTTCTAGTTGGAGATCCTATGGCCCTAGGGTCATGGGGTGGCAATATGTAAGCTCAAGGGCCATAGGGTGCCACATGTCCCATATGGAGATCCTACGGCCCTAGGCCCATGGGGTGGCAATCTATAAGCTCAATGGCCATACATTGCCTATGTTCCATTCGGAGATCCTATGGCCCTAGGGTAATGGGGTGGTAATGTATAAGCTCAAGGGCCATACATTGCCTATGTTCCATTTGGAAATCCTATGGCCCTAGGGTAATGGGGTGGCAATGTATAAGCTCAAGGTCCATAGGGTGCCACATGTCCCATATAGAGATCCTATGGCCCTAGGGCCATGGGGCTGCATTGATATCTTGGCCACCCTTGAACCCGCACCCTTGAGCTTAGGGGCCTTAGGTTCTCTTATTGTATGTTGTGAGATCTTGTGGCCCTAGGGCCATAGGGTGGCAATGCATAAGATCAAGGGCCATACATTGCCTATGTTCCATTTGGAAATCCTATGGCCCTAGGGTCATGGGGTGGCAATGTATAAGCTCAAGGACCATAGGGTGCCACATGTTCCATATAGAGATCCTATGGCCCTAGGGCCATGGGGCTACATTCATATCTTGGCCACCTTTGACATCTTGGCCATAGGTTGTCTTTTTGTATGTTTTGAAGTCTTGTGGCCCTAGAGCCATAGGGTGTCAATGTATAAGCTCAAGCGCCATACGTTGTCCTATGTTCCATTTGGAAATCCTATGGCCACAGGGCCATGGGGCTGCATTGACATCTTGGCCACCCTTGAACTCACACCCTTGGGCTTAGGGCCATAGGTTGTCTTTTTGTATGTTTTGAAGTCTTGTGGCCCTAGGGCCATAGGGTGTCAATGTATAAGCTCAAGGGCCATACATTAACCTATGTTCCATTTGGAAATCCTATAGCCCTAGGGTCATGGGGTTGCAATGTATAAGCTCAAGGGCCATACATTGCCGTATGTTTCATATGCCGATCCTATGGCCCTAGGGTCATGGGGTTGCAATGTATAATCTCAAGGGCCATACATTGCCGTATGTTTCATTTGGAGATCTTATGGCCCTAGGGTCATGGGGTGCCATAAGATGTATATATACTTGACATGAAACTCCCTATGGTCCTAAGGCCATAGGATGTATATATACTTGACATGAAACTCCGTGAGGTGATCTTGAGGACAACCCTATGGCCTTCAGGCCTTAGGGAGCTAATATAGAGCAAATATGCTTTATACCGGCATAGAGAGCTATGGCCCTGGGGCCATAGCAAAACAATGAGGGCGCCTTGTGGTCTAGGGGCCATAGGAAGTCAATATAGATCATAGAGCATAGACGATAGAGCATAAAGCACAAAGAGATTCTTAGTAGCATAGAGGGAACCCTATGACCTTCAGGCCATAGGGTGCTTCTCATGAAACACCTACATACATACTTGTTATGCTTTATGCTACGTAAATCAATATACTCTGCAAGCGGTTTGTTTAACAATTATTCTTGCAAATCTTCTTGCAAGTATGGCTAATTTCAACCATGGTGATACAGTGTGCATGTTTGTAGCCACACAAAAGGTTGCCATTGGGACTATATTTGAAATAAATCCAAGTGCATATTGTTCTAGCATGCTTATTGGGGAAGGCAATGTATCGGTGTCAGTTGATTTGTGTTTTGAAAAGAAAGCACTCATCCCTTTTCCAACAATGGATGCATTGACAGTGGGAGATGATTTTCATAGTATTGTGAAATGGAGTAGTGGGTTGTTGCAACATATAAATGAGATGTAGTACAAAGGGGCTTCTATGCATGAGGCTGACAAAGTAGAAGGAGCATTGGATGCACAATGTAATGGAATGAGCTACAGAGAGGTTTGGAAGGATAAGAGGGTTCAACTTTTGGATGAAAGCAAAACACATGTAGTAGCCAAAGGGGTTCTCATGTATGTGTGTCCGTTTGACTCTGTAAACTTTGGTGAGCTAGGTGAAGATAACATTGGTATTGGTATCGAAACATCCTATGCAGATGAGGCTACTATTTTTGTAGAAGCTAGTGTATGCAACATTAATCTAGTTTGCTAGCCTATCAAGAGAGTGACAACTATGGATGGAAAAGAATTGTTATGCTATGAGGATCTACATGCTATGCATGCGTTACAAGACACATGCATTCAATCATCTTATTTGGTAGAGCCTATTTCAAAAAAGTGGAAATATTGCTTTGTAAATAGGAAGCCAAAAATGTCAGTGAAAGCTTCTAAGAGATCCAATCAAGCATCTCTAGCATCTGTCCAGCTTGTTTCAACCATAGATTGTTGTTCCAAAAGGTGTTGTCAATATGCCAATCGAGATAAGGTCATGGCTATGCGCAATGAATTTTGGGGACAGAGTTTGCAAAATAGAACAAACTATGTGTATGATACAATGTTGACTGCATGGCGTGAGAACAAAACAACTACAAAGACATGCTATGTGTTTTCTTTTAATGGCAGTGAGGTTTGCAGTAGAGCTTGGTACGAAATTCATGGCATTCCAAAAACTTCATTTTATCGTTACCGTGAACATTTTGAGAATGGGGTTAGACTCTCAGTGCATGGTAATGATGGTGTCATGAGAAAAGGAAGAGACCATACAGAAATGGGAAGGGCATTGATGCGCTCTTTTGTTGATGAAAAATCAGAGAGAATGCCACATAAGAGTAGAATCATGGAAGATGGTACTAGGGAAACTTTGCTTGCAATACCAAACACGTACAAGCAAGTAGACATTTTACATGATGTCAATAAAACACTAGTTGACAGTATGAGTCTCAAGCCAGTATGAGTCTCAAGCCAATGTCTAGCATGGCATTCAATAGGATTTGGAATATAGAGTTTGCTAATCTGACATTGTCAAAAACAAGTGAGTTCTCCAAATGTGTTGTGTGTAGTCGGATAAAGTCTCAACTAGAGTCAACAAAGGATGACAAGATGATTGCACGTTTGAAGGATGAACGTCGAATTCACATGTTTCAACAACAAAGTTGTAGGAATGTGTACTACACCTGGCGTAAGTTCTCCCAGTTGCAAAAGGATAAGTATTTATGTATTGTACATGATAAAATGGATTAAAAAAAAGGCAGCAATACCTAGGTTGCGTGTGAACTCAAAAGATTATGCGAATGCATATCAATTTCAAGTATCATTAACAGGTATGATAACACATGGACATGGTCATGGAATGTATGGTCACTTCTCACTTAATGGTCTATGGACTTCATATCCCAATGCTACAATTGGTTCTCTTGCATTATGCTTACAGAATCTGGAAAGAATAGAAAACCATGGACTAGGAGATTTATGCCATAACGGTATGCCACGCAGCAATGTAACGTTATTCAATGCATTGAACTCAAGGAGATCTCTAGACCTCCAAAACAAAATGAAGCAAGAGCGTGAGAGGAATGCATCAACAATGACACCACCGTTGGCCATCCAAGGATGTAATGAAGAGATTGTACACATACAATCAACTTCCTCTCAATGTGTTGTGGATACCATATCCACTCCCGTATTTCAAAAATTGCCTGAGAATCTTTTGCTACAGCTAGATAATTGTGCAGGAGAGAATAAAAATTGATATTTGTTTGCATACTTATCCTTGTTAGTAGCAAAAGGAGTTTTCAAAACCGTGCATTTGGGATTCTTAATGGTGGGTCATACACATGAGGACATAGATGCAATGTTTAGTAGGTTCTCAGAAACATTGCGAACAGGAATGACATTCACTTTTCCACATCTGATGGAACATTTTCAAAAATGTGAAAGCTCAGCTCCAACACCATTTTTGATGACACAAGTTCCCGACTTTAAATCCTTTGTGCAAGGGTACATGTGTGACGGACAAGATGCTCTAGTCGGACACTCTAAGCCACTTCAATTTCGTTTCTATATGCAAGGTGAAGTCCCAGTAATGCAGTACAAAATTCATCCCAAATCACCTGATTGGATGCCAAAGGAGTCGGGAATTGAGTTGTGGGAAAAAGATGACCAGGGAAAACCAAAATTACCAACAGGCTGTCCAGATGTGGTACCTATAGCAGACTATGTGAGAGATAGTCTGCTTATTATTCAAGGGATTAAGTCATATCTTGAATTTTGGAAAAGATGTTCTCTATTAAAGGGAAAGGACCATGACTCCACAAAATACATGGAGCCCATTATCACTTATTGGCAAAACATAATCAATGAGCTTGAACAAACAACCAATAAACACATTGGTGAATATACAACATTTTGGCCAAAGACTATAGGGAGTCATGGAATGCAAGAGATAGAGGAAGACAGAGATGAGTTTCAAGGATATGAAGAATTGAATGATCACTATGTTGGTCCTCAAAGTGCAAGGCCTTTAGGCCTCAAATTGATGTAAGAAAAGGGGATCTTGTTCTTGTGAGACCCGCAGATCCTGAATATCCGATATGGCTAGGAGTGGCAGCATCAAACGTTGATGTAGACAAATCATCTCCTAACTACAAGAAAGTTCTGATTCAGTATTGGGCACCAAAACATCGAAAACAAAATCCCAGAATCCAAGAACAGTATGAGGATTGTTGGAAAAAGAGTTGGTGTTGCAATCTTGCTGACCCAAAGCGCTGGGAGTGTGTTGATACAATTGTATGGTCATGGACTCCAAGGGGTGGAAGAATTGCGGAAACAATCAAGATCCCATCAAATGTCATGGAGAAGGCACATGCTAGCTTAATAGGAGAAATTGAACAGCATTTCATATCTTGCTCATTGTTTTATTTCCCCAGCTTATGTATGATTTTATGAAGTATTTTTAAACACCCACATAAAAATAAAAATTCTAAAAGGTGTTTCTCAACACCACCATTTTCTTGGGAATCTATCTCTTTTATGAAGTGTTTTGAAACACCCACATAAAAATAAATTTTTTAAAAGGTGTTTCTCAACACCACCATTTTCTTGAGAATCTATCTCTTTTATGAAGTGTTTTGAAACACCCACATAAAAATAAATTTTTTAAAAGGTGTTTCTCAACACCATTATTTTCTTGAGAATCTATCTCTTTGTCACATTCCCAAATTAAATG
This sequence comes from Adiantum capillus-veneris, assembly GCF_014529385.1. Taxonomy (NCBI): domain Eukaryota; kingdom Viridiplantae; phylum Streptophyta; class Polypodiopsida; order Polypodiales; family Pteridaceae; genus Adiantum; species Adiantum capillus-veneris. Next base: position 81,437,039 of record NC_140946.1, on the reverse strand, counting down.
AAATTTTTCCAAATTTAATGGGAAATAGGAATCCATAGGCGTTGAAATTAGTCCCAAAGTTGTGGGATTTTTCCATTTCATCTAAAATGGTCTTCAATGCATAAATGTCACTGGCTTTTGAGTATGCATCTGCGCACCGTGGATTGTATAGTTCGGGAGCAATCCACGGTCGCTTAGCCATATCGGCGTTCCCTGCTCTCTGTGCATTCAAAATTGCTTCGTCCGACTGTGCGGTTGGAGACAAATAATTTTTTGCCACGCGCTTAGCAGGTGTTCTCAGCATCACACCCAAATCAATGATACCGACGCGGGGTTTATTGGCGCGAGTAAAGTCCAATATTACATTGAAAGAGTGCAGGTCACTGTGCACTATAACTGCTTGGTGGGCAGCCGCAACGCCGTCGATTAAGGAATGACAAATTGCCGGCATCTGCTCGACCACTGCTTTGATCCGCACCGTGTCTATCTCGCTTATAGGGTTGTTTGCTACAGGCAATGACCTCCAACCGTGTTGTAGCCTGTGCATGTGTCATCTGAAAAATCCGTGAGCGAACGATAAGCGGCACATCATGTCGCCCACAGTACCCTCATTGTAGTATGGGAATATCGTGATCCAAGGAGACTCTGTAGTAAACCCAATGCACATGACAATGGAGAGGTGAAGCATTTGGATTCCCTGCTCTGTCTGAAAGCTTTCCAATTTTGCCTCACTCCCTCCCTTGTAGAACTTTCCCACATATGTAATGTGGTCTGGAAAAAATGAGATGCCTTTGACAGTGTACAATGTGCACACATCGAAGGAGCCAGCTCCAATCCTCATACCTTCTACCAAGGCTTCGTAAGAGATGCCGACAAGATGAGCGCACTTTGCATTCAAAGCAGTGTGCATGATTGTGCCGGTGCCGCTAGCATCGGATCGACCTCCCAAAGCTGCTTGTGTATCTTGTGCCATCTTCAATCTCTTGGGTAGAGATGCTTGGTCCTGCGCTTTCACACGCTTCATCTTTACCTTTTGTTCTTCCCACAATTTATCCCAGAGCTCTAACTTTGACATGTAGCAAGTAGGTGGGATATCTTCTTTTAAGTCACTGTAACATACTTTCATATTGCCCAACACTGTCCTGACTTTATGGCGGGGGTCAAATTCTTGTATCCCAGCTCGACTCAACAACTCGTATTGCCCTTCAAGTTGCAACCTGCGCTCTGTGTTCTCCCATATAGCGCTAGTGATGTCTTTGATATAGACATCACTTTCACTAATCTACTGTATGTGGTCAACAACACATGATGAGATTGCCAAAATACATTCTTTACGAATGGCACACATAATACATTTCTTCTGATCTGGCGTCATATTTGCACTGGAAAATACAAAAACAGCATATCAAATGCAAATTGATGGTTGCGAATGACACTACCACTCTCACACTATCTCTGGTAAACTTTTGACCACCACTTGAAGACTTTAATAAATGTTATGGAAATATTGATAAAAATTGAATATAATCTTCACTTAAAATTGCAATCTGTTACACGTGTAAAAAGCAGTTCAAACAAATGGTTTATAAGAACTTAATTCAGATCAAACAATACATGTTAACGGTCTTTAACATTTCAGCATATATTGAATTCTGTAGCTTATATTTTTCTCCGTGCGCAATACTAATTCAAACAAAACACACACCGACTTAAAATCTTCAAAACATTTAAAACATTGGAAGTATACAAATTGGACTAGCAAATTGTGTTCACACACTTTTTTACGTAGCATTTATGTAAATGTAGCAATCAAAAAGCGATGATAATTGATGCTCTTTAAAAAGATATAAAAGAATATTTCACATGCAAATTGTATGTACTTAGATTTTTGCAAAGAATTCATGTAAATGAAGCATTAAAACTAGCGATAAATTGATAATGCTTCAGAGTCCTTTAAAAAGATTAAAAACAAATATTAACCATGCAATTTGTGTGCAAATAATATTTTACATGTATTTATATAAATGGAACATTTAAAATAGTGATGATTGATGCTAGCTCTATTCTATATAAATAGAACATTTAAAATAGCGGTGATTGATGAATAAAGTATTCTTTTGAAAATGATTGGCTAGTATATAGTTTCAAATGGACAGTTAAAAACAACAAAATCAAACAATTCATACATTTTTCACATGAAATACTCTTCACAGCCGCGTTACCGACCAAGTATTTCATATACTTAATACTTAAAAAATTAACTGCACATGCACATACAAATTATATGACGTTCATACGGCCGGGTTAACGACCTCAATGCCACATTTATGCAAAAACATATGCTTCTAACAAACGACACTCTATTAGCCGCGTTACCGATCGAGTGCCGCCTGAATCTAAGGAAAAACAATGGCCTACATACGAACATCTCTTAGCCGCGTTACCGATCGATGCCCATATGTTTTTTGGGAAAGGGGAAGGGAAGTTGACTTACCATAAGGATAGTAGATTCGCCGCGTTACCGACGTAGTACCCAGTCAGTAAGCCAATACTTACCACAAGGACACCATCTTCCCTGCGTCACCGAAGTGATGCCCCCGTGATAAGCACTGTTTCGGAGAACAGCTTACACACACACTCCCATTGTGTGGTAAGGTACCTTATTACTGCCGCGCACTACGACAAAAGGCACGCTACCACACAACGTTGTCAGGATTTTTTTGGATCAAGGGATTGCGCATATGTACATACACATGCATGGTGCATCAAATAAAGAATTGCCCATTTTTCAGAGCCAGGTGGTTACGTGGGGCCCACATGTGTACAGGTAGGACAGGGTGTACATAGTGCAGCGATTTTCACTATTATCAGTACTAGTGTGTTTTTTCTACAATAAGGAGGAGTTGGTAGCGCGTAAAACTTCTCGAGGAAGCTATCCGCGGGCTGACGACGTGAGGTCAACAGGTGCGTCAGATGGCATCTAGTGGCGTCAGGAGGGCGAATGAGGTCAATATTTGCACGCGGATGAGGACGGACACAACGTGGGTGTTTTCTTGTGAGAGTTATGCAGAAAGGTCATCATGAGGACCTTTTTTTGGGGCCACTTCACGTAGTGGCGAGATGCATTATTGGAAAAAAGCTGAGTGCCAGGTGTGCGAATGATGCAAAAAGGTGACAACTATGCACTGCGAGGTCAATTTTTGGCCTGTTCGGGGTCCGTTTGAGGTCATCTAAAAGGCCAAGGGTGCCCAACTAATAAATCTAAGTATGGGAACTGAAAAAACTGAGAGAAGACCAGAAAAAACGTGGAGAAGAGAGGAGGAACGGCCGCAGGTGTGTTTTTTGGGTTTTTGAAGCCTGTTTTGGCCGTAAACTGCTCATCCGATGTCGGATTTGAGCACTTTGACATTGTAGACTGGGGTTTTGGGCCGTTCCGGACGCGATGGCGCTGTCCATTTTGCCAAATTCCTCACTCTTTTTCTGCTGTTTTTCTGTGTAATCTTCTCCGGTGAGTGAAGCTTCTTCTCCAACTTATGATTGTATCTGGTATCTTTTACCCATATTGTGTGAGCTGTTTGCCCCATTGGTGTTGGCCCAAGCTCATTTGTATCTAAACATCAGAAGTTCTCCTCTTTTGAGCTGAGATTTTGTGTGTGTGTGTGTGTGTGTGTCTCTGTGTGGAGTGGGCAAGTGGATAGTCTCTCTCCTCTCACTCCAGAGGTGTGTTCCCTGTCTCGGCCAGGTGTGTTGTGTAAGCCGAGTGGTGCCCCATAGTGTGTGTGTGTGTATCATTCCAAGAGTGTGTGTCAGGTCGTTATAGAGGCGCTTTGTGTGTTTTCATCCCGCTCACATTCTTTTGGCGCCCCCACGGAGGATCTTCTTCGAGTACCTTCTGCTTCGAGCTTCGAGCTTCGAGATTACAGGTTGCAGGTTGCAGATTACAGGTTACAGGTTATAGGTACAGGTACAGGTGATTAACACAGGTACAGGTAGCTGGAGTACAGTGATATACTAGCAGTGATGTCACTTGCAATTGTTGTGGGCATGCATCACTTGGCGCCTATTTGAGCGTTGTCTGCTGGATTGTACGTTACTTGTGGAAACTGCCATTGTACGCATTTGTGGAGCCATAGTTGGTTGTATTTGGTAGTCCCAGCCATTTCTGAGACTTGGTCTGGAAGATAGTCATTTCTGAGACTTGACTATATGCGATTTGCATTAGCCTTCGTGTGAGGGTCGATAGCGTGAGGTTTTTATTGAGCTGGGGGATTCTCAAATGTGGAGATCCTTTCGGTGATACAGGTATCTGGAGCACCCTTTTTGTGACCTCGCCATAGGCTATGTACTAGTGAGTCCTACTTGATGCTCGGGTTCTATTGTTGACAGTTTATGCATACATAGACAGTCTATATTTTGGGTTCCTACTGCTCTACTTCTGGGGAAACTCTGTCGAAATTTTCCCAAGTTATGATGGCTGGTTTTTTGGTATTTTGAGCCATTTATGCTGTTATGCTGCTGAAATTTTGGCAAAATCAGAGGTTGAGTTAGGTGTGCCTTCTTGGGAGCTTCATGGTTGGCTTTAATGGATGATCAAAATGGCCCTCAGTTCACTCCTTTTCATTTAACTCAAAGAATTCAGATTAATGTTCATGTGTCCAGGAAGATCTTTTTCCAGCAGCACATAGTCTTTATGTTTGGGCCAAGAAGATTGAGAGAGATCCTAGAATGTCCTTTGCCTGTTGTCATTCCGATGATTAACTATGAAAACTCATTTGATGTGCATGTGTTTGTCCTTATCTAAAGTTGAGCTCCATTGAAGTTTCTGGGGATTGGGTAGTCAAAAGTCTTGGGTTCTGGCACGTGTGTTCGAAGGGGTTCTCAAAGCATTGTAACTTGGGTAGCCATGGCTTTCTCTTATCCGGAGTTTCATGGAAGAAGTGATGAAGATGTGGAGGACTTTCTGGAAAAGATGGAGGTTGCCTGCATTAGCAACCAGATTCATGACCCTACGCAGATGTTACGCCTTCTCCAAATTTGTTTGAAGAGTGATGCACGAGTTTGGTCTAAAGCATTTGAAGAGGAGTTGCGTGTGGATGATCCACCTGTAAGGTTGAGTTGGGACAATCTACGACATGGGTTGGAAGTGGAGTTTGTGAAGATAGAAGATCCTGACAAAGTGTGGCAAGAAGTATAGGCTTTGGTGCAAAAGGAAGGTGAGCCAGTAGATGCGTACATACGTAAGTTTTCATTTGCATGGGAGCGAATGTGCAAGGCTTTAGCACCACAGGTACCCCCGCCTGACATGATGAAGAAGGACAGGTTCTTGGCTAGTCTTTGGGAGAATATACGTTGGAGAGTGGAGCTAAAGAAGCCTAGGACATATGAGGATGCACTAGAGGTAGCAAGGAACAAAGAGTGGAAGCTGAGGAAAATGAGCCAATTAGGGGTGGAGTCTTTGCCAATGAGGTCTGAATTTCAGCCTATGGACTCTTTACAAGGTCGTATGTCAGGGGTTCATCATGAACCAGTAGTTCCTGTTACTACTCAGGTTATGCCAACAGTGGTCACTACAACAGTGCAAGATGATGGGCTAAGGCAAGACATAAGGCAAATGGTAGATTTGATGAAGAATCTCAGCCTAAACATGCTAGGTCAAGTGGGAAATAATCGAGGTCGAGGGAGGTTTGCAAATCAGCAAGGAGGTGAAGAAAGGCCTAGGAATGGTGTTGGACAAAGCAATGGTAGGTTTTGGAGGCATACGCCCACATGTTATAATTGTGGAGAGTTGGGTCACATCAGCCCGCAATGTGATAAGCCACCAAGGATGGGGGGAGACATGTATCCATTGCCAAGACAGGTGCTCACTAGGTCAAATGATTATGGCATCGAAATTAAGGGAGACGAAGGAACCAGTGGACTGACCCAGGAGGAAAAGGGAAAGACAAAAGTGCTAAGTGTAGTCACCTTGGAGAAGGCATCAAAGCTAGAGGATACATTAGTGATGCCTATTGGGAAGAGGACCACAGAGGAAAAGGAAGGAAGAAGTGCCCCAGGTCCTAGTAAGAAGAAAGGAAAGAGCCATGAAGGCGAGGATGTCAAGGCCAAGAGGAAAAGGAGAGCTCGTCGAAAGTTTCATGTTTCAGATTTTCCACTAGGGGACGGGCAATTAAGCTATGACTTGAAGGAGGATCTGACAAACAAGAAGGCAGATGTTACTTTTGGGCAGCTTATAGAGATGGTGCCTAAGCTAAAGTGACAGTGGAAGAGGATGGTTAACCTAATGGAGAAAGAGCCAGAGAGAGGTTCAGTGAAGGTGTTGGCAATGGACGAGCTACCAGACATTTGTCCAATAGTAGATGTGTGGCATAAAAGGAAAAATTTGGGACAAGGTTATGTGGATGGCGGAGCCCAAATATGCGTCATAACACACTCATGTGTTGAGAAGATGGGTCTCACAGTGGCTGGGGTGTCAGGTTTTCGAATCAGATTGGCAAACCATCAAAAAGTAAAATGCTTGGGTGTTGTAAAGAGCTTAGAGGTGGAGGCATATGATGCAAAGGCAGTGGTTGATTTTCATGTGATGCCAGCAGGGTTGGGAGCATATCCTATTATACTAGGCAGACCATGGTTACGTGCAGTGGGAGCTGTTCAAGATTGGCGACATGGTACTATTAGCCTCTATGGAAAGACAGGTACCAAGAAGCTTTATAATATGGACACAAGGAAACGATTAGAGGAGCTTTATGAAGATGAGGATGAGTCTAGTGATGAAGACTCTTCCACGGTGACAGATGAGGACAGTGATAGCACTACCAGCAGTGATGAGGATGCTGATGTTGCATTTCTTTTGATGGACAAAGAAATCCAGGAGATTGGTTTAGTTGCATTTGCGAATGAGGTTGAAGATGAAAGTGAAGGGCCTTATGAAGTGATTGAAGGCCTGATGCAAACCAAGGTTGAGTTGTCAAAGAAGCAGGAATTAATGACGCAAATGATTAGTGGAGACCTCTCAGCTATGGAGAAGGATATATTTTTGCACATGCTGGCTAGTTTTCCTGATTTGTTCATTACTTCATATGAAGAGATCAGAGGGTTCAAGGGTGAAGAGATGCATATAGAGCTGAAAGAAGGTGCTAAGCCAGTGCGGCAAAGGCTAAGAAGGATGGGTCAAGAGCAAATGGAAGCCTTGCGGGTAGAGGTGAACAAGTTATTGAAGGCAGGGTTCATAGTTCCAGTGGAGACCACAAAATGGGTGAGTCCAGTTGTAGTCAGTTGTAGTCAGTCCAAAGAAGGATGGGAAGTGGATAATTTGTGTGGATTTTAAACCCTTAAACGCAACCACTAAGAAGAACCCATATCCTCTTCCATTCATCGATCAGATCTTGGATTCAGTGGCAGGTTATGAGAGGTACAGTGTGTGTGATGGTTTTTCAGGCTATTTTCAATTGAAGATTGCTCTTGAAGACCGCACAAAGACAACTTTTATTACGCCATGGGGATGCTATTGCTACACAGTATTGCCATTTGGGTTGTCAAATGGACCTTCCTTCTATCAAGAGAGAGCAAATTGGGTGTTGGAACCATTCATTGGTAGTTGTGTTAAAGCTTTTATGGATGACTTCTGTGTCTATAGCAGTAGGGCTGATCACCATGAGAAGCTGCAGATGGTATTGGCTCAATATGATGAATGTGGAGGACAACTAAATCCAAAGAAATGTCATCTAGCACAGCCAAGGGTGAAGTTATTGGGCCATATGGTGTCAGAAAATGGCATTGAGGCTGATCCAGATAAGGTGAAGTCTATTATTCTTCTTCCATCACCTATGAGTACGAAGCAATTGGCAACCTTTATACACAAAGTGAAGTACATGGCACGGTTTATTCCATTGTCTTCGCAGCTTCTTTATCCATTACAGCAAGTGGCAAAGCATGATCCATTGCAATGGGATGACAAGTGTGAAGAAGTGTTTCAAGAGGTGAAAGAGGTGTTAGGGGGGTTGTCAGCCATGCAGGCTCCTGATTGGGAGAAAGTTTTTTATGTAAATCCATCAGTAGGGGATGATGCCATTGGAGCTATGCTATTGCAACAGGGGAAGGGCAGCCATTATATGAGGCCAGTGTATTGTGCAAGCCGAGTGAAGTTGGTAGCGGAGAGAAAGTTATCGGAAGTAGAGCTAGTGATGGCCAGTGTAATATTTGCTTGTCCACGATTTCGTCATTACTTGCTACCACGGCCTTTTGTTTTCTTGACAAGTTATGCCTTTTTGCCACAGTTAATTAATGGTATTAACATGTCAAATGTGGTGAAGAAATGGGTAATTGAGCTGCAAGAGTTTGAGTTCTCTTTTCTAGTGGAAGATAGTACAAGGGCTACCCTAGCTGATTTGTTGACCTACAAGGAGAATCCCCTTATTGTTAAGGAAGAGGTGGTGAGAAAGGTAGTTGAAGAAGTGCCACGGATCAGCCATGCACATGTGTTGTTCTTTGATGGTTCATACAGAAAGAGCCACGATGCAGCTTCAGGGGGTATAGCACTTTATGATCCAGAGGGGAAGCTAGTATGCAAGAGAGGGTTCAAATTGGATGCGCATAGTAACAATGAGGCTGAATATGCTACATTGGAAGCCGGATTACACATTTGTTTGAAGCATGGGGTTCGAAGGTTGAGCATAAAAGGTGATGCCTTGTTAGTGGTGAAGCAAGTGCTGGGTGTGTGGAAGAGCAAGAACACCTCATTGAAGGAAATGTGCTTTAGAATTAAAGACCTGTTAAAAAATTTTGAAGCATGGAGCATCAAACACATTGAACGTGCTCTAAATGGAGAGGCACATGAAGCAGCTCAAGGCATGATTGGGGAGCTATTCGTGTTGAGGGCCAATTTACCTCTTTATCATGGCCGGGAAAGTTTGGCTCAAGAAGAGGAGTTTTTGCTAACAGGAATCATTCCAAAGGAGATTCAGAAGTCTAAGAAGTCTGGCTTTGTGCGTAGAGCATACAGGTACAAATTGATTGGTGATGTCTTATACATGAAAGGGGCTGATCTCGTGTTGAGACGTGTACCTTGGCGGGAGGAGCTTTACAGAGTGTTGGAAGAGAATCATGAAGGCGCATGTGGTGGCCATTTTGCTCTAAAGATCACCTTGCATAAAATTTTGCAAGAGGGGTATGTATGGCCTAGTTTGCACAAGGATGTTCACCATTGGTGTAGGTCTTGCAATAGGTGTCAAGCATTTGGGAAGAGAGTGTTGAAGCCAGAGCTACAAAAAACCATTATGGCGTTTGATGTGTTTGAAAAGTGGGGGATTGATGCAATAGGCCCGTTACCTATCACAAGCAGGGGCAAAAGCTATATCTTGACGGTAGTGGACTATCTCTCTAGATGGGCAGAGGCTATAGCAGTAAAACAGATCACTGCAAAGGATGTGGCAAAATTTGTGTATGATGAAATATGTTGCAAGTTTGGGGTGCCATTAGAGCTACTTTCAGATAAGGGGCCAGGATTTAGAGCTAAACTGCTAGACTTCTTATGCACAAAGATGAAGATTAGGCACCAGCATACCACTCCTTATTACCCGCAGTGTAATGGCTTAAATGAAAGATTCAATGGTGAGCTGGTACAAATTCTTTCTAAAGTGACAGAGCACCAAGGAAAGAATTGGGATTTGGAATTGCCTAGTGCATTATGGGCTTACCGTACTTCGGTGAAGACAGGTATAGGGTTTACTCCATTTCATTTGGTGTATGGAAAGGAAGCACTATTGCCTGTGGAGGTAGAGTTTCCTGCGGTCAAGATGTTAGAGAAGTTGCTTGGGTCGCCTAGTGATGCATTCAAAGAGAGGCTCTTGCAGTTACAAGAGGTCCAGTTGGATAGGATGAGCGCATTGGAGCATTATGGGCAGATGCAGGATAAGGCTTTGGCAAAGATAAATGAAAAGGTTAAAAGTAAGGGTATCAAGAAACATGACTTGGTTTTGCGTTACAACAGTAAACTGGACAAAACCTTCCAAAAGAAGTTTCAAATTAAGTGGGAAGGCCCTTTCAAGGTAGTGGAGTGTTTTCCAAATGGCACATATCAGCTGGCTAACCTGGATGGTGTTCTACATAAGTCAAGGGTAAATGGGTTGCGTCTTAAATTGTATCATGCTAGATTGATGATGGTGGAGCAAGATGAGCTGTCTGTGGATCAAGCAGTGTTGGTGAGGGATGAGGAGACCTGTGAAGCAGCGAGTCTCATATCTCTCCTTGCTGCTGCTGATCATGAATGATCTAGCAGGCTAGGGGATGGGCAAATTATGTGAGGATTTTTTTGGATCAAGGGATTGCGCATATGTACATACACATGCATGGTGCATCAAATAAAGAATTGCCCATTTTTCAGAGCCAGGTGGTTACGTGGGGCCCACATGTGTACAGGTAGACAGGGTGTACATAGTGCAGCGATTTTCACTATTATCAGTACTAGTGTGTTTTTTCTACAATAAGGAGGAGTTGGTAGCGCGTAAAACTTCTCGAGGAAGCTATCTGCGGGCTGACGACGTGAGGTCAACAGGTGCGTCAGATGGCATCTAGTGGCGTCAGGAGGGCGAATGAGGTCAATATTTGCACGCGGATGAGGACGGACACAACGTGGGTGTTTTCTTGTGAGAGTTATGCAGAAAGGTCATCATGAGGACCTTTTTTTGGGGCCACTTCACGTGGTGGCGAGATGCATTATTGGAAAAAAGCTGAGTGCCAGGTGTGCGAATGATGCAAAAAGGTGACAACTATGCACTGCGAGGTCAATTTTTGGCCTGTTCGGGGTCCGTTTGAGGTCATCTAAAAGGCCAAGGGTGCCCAACTAATAAATCTAAGTATGGGAACTGAAAAAACTGAGAGAAGACCAGAAAAAACGTGGAGAAGAGAGGAGGAACAGCCGCAGGTGTGTTTTTTGGGTTTTTGGAGCCTGTTTTGGCCGTAAACTGCTCATCCAATGTCGGATTTGAGCACTTTGACATTGTAGACTGGGGTTTTGGGCCGTTCCGGACGCGATGGCGCTGTCCATTTTGCCAAATTCCTCACTCTTTTTCTGCTGTTTTTCTGTGTAATCTTCTCCGGTGAGTGAAGCTTCTTCTCCAACTTGTGATTGTATCTGGTATCTTTTACCCATATTGTGTGAGCTGTTTGCCCCATTGGTGTTGGCCCAAGCTCATTTGTATCTAAACATCAGAAGTTCTCCTCTTTTGAGCTGAGATTTTGTGTGTGTGTGTGTGTGTGTCTCTGTGTGGAGTGGGCAAGTGGATAGTCTCTCTCCTCTCACTCCAGAGGTATGTTCCCTGTCTCGGCTAGGTGTGTTGTGTAAGCCGAGTGGTGCCCCATAGTGTGTGTGTGTGTATCATTCCAAGAGTGTGTGTCGGGTCGTTATAGAGGCGCTTTGTGTGTTTTCATCCCGCTCACAACGTATACACACACACACAACACATACGCGGATCGTGTGGTCAGGTACTCTGCTCTGCTGCCGCGCACTGCGACGCAGAGCACCCTCCCACTCGACCCCCTCTCTCCCTCTCTCCTCTCTCCTCTCGACGTACCTGCAAAGGTGGTGCAAGCTCTCTCTCTCTCTCTCTCTCTCTCTCTCTCTCTCTCTCTCTCTCTCTCTCTCTCTCTCTCTCTCTCTCTCTCTCTCTCTCTCTCAGAAAGCGAAAGCGATAATAGACCCAGCGGGCCCGATTGGGCCCGCGTATATATAACGCAAATAGCCCGCCGGGCTTATCCGCTTTCCCGGCGGGCCCGTAGGGAAAATAATAAAACCCGGCGGGCCCGCAGGGCTTTCCTATTAACTCGGAGGGAGTTTTGTGGGTTTGCAAGTCACCCTAAACCGGTTTCTGTGTGATCATGTTTGCTATGATCATGTAAATGTGTCAATAAGACCTTGTGATCACACAAAATTTGACGTAATTACATAAATATTAAATTCCCGACGAGGAGAAAATGCCAACCTGGTCGTATGATTGTCAAAACGAAGATGAAGAAGAGTTCAATGTTAATGTATCTCAATGCACTATAGACGACATAGAAGAGAATTTGATAATAGATGTGGAGGTTGAATTACAAGGAGAACCACAACACTCAGACTTAGAACCAGGTAACAACTCAACATATTCATTATGGTTTGAGAGTAGAATAAGTAAATGTCAAAAAACATTGTAAAAGGCCTTGCATTCAAATGTGTTTTGAGTAATTACAATGCTTCATATTCGCGATTGTACATAGTTTGTCGATCTCAATTGTTTTTCTCTGAAGCAGCATCTTGCTCATCAAATAGATTTCTAATTGTGCTAGGGGTATCTTGGCGGGCTTGCTTGAATTTATACTCGTTTGGCCATGCCAAAAATAATATATATTCCTTGTGGAATATCTTGTGGACAGATTGGCATCAACTACTATTTTTCATTAATCAAATAAGAAAAACAAAATGATAATAATGACCACAAGTCAATGAATAATATCCACTCCATCCATAAAAATTCTTGTAGCAAACTAGACTTTGGAAAGATGAGAATGCATCTGAAGTAGACGAGGGGACCAAATCTGGATGCATGACAAGGTGCCTGACATGTGTCCCTTGTACAGGTGTTGGATTCACTCGCTGTGTCAAATTTTGAACATCTTGGCTTAAGCGGTGAATGCTTTTCTCCATCCGGACTTATGCGGGTTGGGGTGTCTGGGTGGCTATAGAAAGCCGTGTTATTTTTGCATCTTTCTCTACCAACTGTGCCGTGTAAATATCCTTTCTCTCTCTTTAACTGTAGGTCAGCGCCTTTCTCTATCAATGACACCTCATCTCGAGTGAAAGATACACAACTCTCCCTTAAATCATGAGTGGCAACAGTTGTCTCCTTTGATGAGAAGTCTACTGGTCGCTGTTGCAAAAAATGAATATATAACATTTTTACAAAATGTAGTGCACAATCTGCATTTTGCATGGGATGGTTATAAACCTTCTAATAAATCCTCTCAGCCTGTCCTTTGATCGCATCATGGTTGCACTTCGAAATCGTTCACCTTCCTTTCTTGATCTCTATGTCCTCACATGGCCATACTGTTTTGATCATGTCCTTTGTCACTTATTTATTGATCTCTTTCCTTTACATATGGTTTGGATTTGCCCATTTTGAGAGTTGTCGAGCAGTACGTGTCGCTTGTTGTGCCGACATACCGTGTGCTAGAGACTCGTTGTTGATTATCGGGCAATGATTGGGTGCCAATATCTTGTTCTTCATCGGGCATTTTCTCTTAGAGCTGTTATCGATAGATAGACAAATATTCAATATCATTGGCAAATATATATTCTCACGATTCAACAATCTCACAGATGTGCAAGATAGTAACTTCTCGTTCACTACAAAAGACGTCAAAATCCACTAAATCCAAACCACAACAAATGCGATTAATTGAACCACAAGGCAAATAATTTGAAATACTGACACTCAACATGACAAATTTGAAATGACTAAAGATAATTGACTCAATTAGGTGAAGCACTTCAAACCAGATAATACACTTCAATAAAAAATAGAATACCCTGGACAAGACATATGTATATCATAGAAATGTTTAAATGGGATAAAATGATGGTGCAAGTTCAACAAGGGGACGTTGGACAGGGTTAGGGTCTGTCTTTAAATGTTCTTTGAAAAATATCAACACATCAGAATCATTTCTTCTTTGTTCTCGCTCTTTTAACTTCATCCAAAAATCTACTTTAATCCGGATAGCCCTCATGACATCTTCGCCCAAGTGGTGAAAAACTTCTTATAGAAAAGAAACTTTTCTCGCTGCACTCCAAAAATCTGTCAGCATGTCGAACAGGTAGCCCAATGCATAAATATCGCTTGCTTTTGTGTATGCATCTATGCATCGTGGATCATATAGTTTGGGAGCAATCCACGGTCACTTAGCCATCTCAGCATTCCTTGCTCTCTGTGCATCCAAAACTCGCTACAAGAGGTTGTGTGCTCTTGTGACGCTTTTAGCATGACGAAAATACATTGGGTTTTTATAACCCCCGGCGTCGCTAAGAGCATCGCTACTAGCATCGATATGGGGACGTCGCTATGCCAGTATTTATAAGCGTCGCTATAAACATCGTTATATAGCGGCGCCTATAGATGATAATAGCGACACTATAGAGCCATCTATAGCGACGCTTATAGCGACGCAACAGAGCCTTATATAGCGACGCCCGAGAGGAAAAATTTTTGGTGGCAGGGCATTGAATGCCCTACCACCCATCAACCATATTGAATGTTTCATACATATTCTTCACCTTTGAAAACAAGTGATAAAATCACAAGGCCTGCCAAATCAAGGAATATTTTTTTAAAATTTAATATTGCTTGAAAAAATAATAAGCAAGAGTATTCTACAATCAACATGGAATAATTATTTAATTAAAAAAATTTGGGACAACGATTTTTATTAAAGGACTCTTTTTTGCCATTCACCAATCTTCCATCAAGGAAGGTTGAATTTAATTCAAAAAAGAGGAAAATTTATACAATTTGCATTATCAAAATTTATAGATATTTTCTGCCTACGGCTTTACACACTATCTTAATTTTCTAATTAAAAACCCGAGTAAATTGAAATGAAATTTTTTCAGAAGCTGGAACTATTTTTTAATATCACTCCATTAAAATTACACACATGGCTCAAAGCCAGAGAGAGAGAATTATTATACATCGCAGAATGCGGTATCATCTTTAAAATTCCTCACAAGGTCCCTAAGTAATACACTCATCATTGCCGCGATACAACTAAAATCTCCAGATCTTGCGCATAACAGATTTGTTTTTACCTCCAGGAAAAATTCAGATCTTTTTTTAACCATAAGCTAAGAGAAAATAACCACACAATGGACATGAATCCATAATAGGTATGTATTCATCATCACAGCTTATCCTAAATTCCAAATCACATCCGAATCTAGAGCTTGCTCAGCCTTCTCTCTTTTCATCTGAAACATCTAAAGATGCCCAGGCAATTAATGAGACATCATTGCAAATACCCCATCGCAAAAAAGAAGACAAGCATACCACAAAGTTTTACTTGTTTAATTGCCCTGGCAAAGCAAAACGAAATCCTATACAGCAAGATAAAATTGACAAGAAGCTTAAATCTAGACAGAATATGCAACAAAGCAAGCATTTTGTTGCTCATTCTCAGCCATGTGATACACTAGCATGAAATCTGTAATCTGGATGAAGCAAAGCTCATGGCTGATTTTACAAAACTACTACCATATATACTTTTGACTAATACTGAGCAACCACCACCTGAGCCCTGCACATACCCGAAGTGAATGCTTGTCTGCAATCTCCAAAGCAACCTGCAAACATCAATGACATGAGTGGTAATTAGCTTGCTGCTTGTCAAATAAAATGCAGATGACATTTCAGACACTAGCATGAATTTTGGACAACAAGCTTAAATTTAGACAGAATATGCAGCAAAGTAGGCATTTTGCTGCTTCTTCTCATCCATGTGATACACTAGCATGGAATCTACAATTTGGATGAAGCAAAGATCACAGCTGATTCTACAAAACTACTGCCATATATACTCTTGACTGATACCGAGCAACCACCGTCGGATCCCACCTGAGCCCGGCACGTACCTGAAGCGAATGCCTGTCTGCAACCTTCTAACCAGCCTGCAAACATCAATGACATGAGTGCTAATTAGCTTGCTGCTTGTCAAATAAAATGCAGATGATATTTCGGACGACAAGAAAGACCACGGAAGCATGACAAATATAGAACTCGCCAGCATGCAAAACAACAAAGCTACAGGATGTAAAACCCTAAGATAAAGCCTTAAGAGCCTCACTGTGACGCCGGAACAGATAATGACAATATTTACCCTCACTGCATCATTGGTGCAGATACGAAAGGATTTACCCTCGCTGCGACGCCGATGCAAATGACGACATCAATAGAAACCAATGACAGAGCAGGGGCGTAGGAGGATGCAGAACATGGCAACCGGTGCGCCACCTGCAATTCCATCATAAGGGCAGCAAAGCAGGTTCAAATGCACACCCGAAACCTCAGGAAAGAAAATGAATCATACCCTAAGGAGCTTCATCGGCAGAAACCACATCCGCCAGCAAGTTCCCCAATTCAGGGCAGTGTTACGCATGGGTGGAAATATCCTGTCATGAACAAACCAAGTCAATAGCAGCGTGAAGCAGTAAACGACCCAGCAAATCAGCTAACGCTTGCGAAATGCGAAGGCTTACGGGCCTGTGCAGCTGAGTGCCACCCTTAATTAAAACTGCTTCTGCTGATGGGTTGACTTGGAGCAGGTGGAATATGCAGTGCGGCAGCTGCAAGAGACGGCCCAGCAAGGGAAGCAGAAGGCGCGAGTAGCGATAGTAACCTCCACGTGGTGTAGCCCCGCCGTGGCCGACTCGCGCACACGCAAATTCTTGGGAGACAATAGCTTGCATTTGGTAAAGAAGACTATTGATGAGACTTACAACCCTATACATCTTATCACTCCCTCTGCGTTCGTAGAGTGGCCACATTTCCAAGCCCTTTAATGATGCCACATAGTGGTTCTTGATATAAACCCATAAAATGAACAAAAAAAATAAAAAATATTTTAGTCAGCAAAAAGACAATGCATCGCTATAGCCTTTGCCCTTTGGGCAGGCCAAAAAGTGCAAAGGTAGATATAAACCCAAAATAGTCACCCACAAGACAATATAACCATTAACTCCATCATCCATAGTACGTATTGTTTGACAAATAAAAATACAAAGTGACAAGCGTGAATTGATGAAAGTAAACCAATGACAATTGTACACATAGGCAAAATCACTTGATTGTTAAACTTTGCAAATGTAATAGTTACAAACCATTGTTATTATTTAAAAAATATACATGGTTTTCAAAAAGACGTATAAAAGTCGTCTCATGATACATAAGCTATGACAGAAAGAAACTAATGCTATTTAGCTATGGCTAAACTGACATTGTCTAATCAGACGTCTCATCGCGTCCAAGCGGCGTAACTATCGGATTCTGCAAAAAAAAAAAAAAAACAGCTTTTTGTAAGTATAAACGTATAGCGACGTTTATAAAACAATACAACAAATAGAAAAGAATAAACCCTAATACTAACCATGCCGCTGCGAGAACTCAGAATGTCTATAAGGGCGTTTAATCCCTTCTTGTCTGTGTACTCACGCTCGTACAGTGTGGGATCACGTTGTTGAGCTATATAGAGAGATACTATATATAGCTCAACACATGTCCTATCATCTCCCACTGTCAAAATATACAAAGAATCCATTATGTTAGAATTTAAAAACCCATAAACCTAAAGTATCAAACATAGAGAGCAATGCGAAAACACTTACAAAATCGGCCTCAAATGATGCCCATCCGCTGCTCCCCAAGTGGTGTGAGCTCCCTGCCTCTACTCGCGCTCTGGCTGCCTCCTTTTGTTACTTCTACCTATCAGGATTCTCACGCGCTGCGTTCTTCGAATTCTTATAATCTTCTTTGGCCAGCCAATCTGGTCTATTCTACCCATGCTTGATTGCTTTTTGCACTTCGGAACGCTTGTGCTTGCAGTATTCACGCATTCGAACCTTCATCATGTCTTCATTGAAGCGGTCCTCCCGTATAGGAACGAGAAACCCGTCATGAAGCATGCTGATGACTCTGTCTTTTAAATCAATGGAGGTACGGACGTCAGGTGTCTCCACAAGAGTCTGAGCCCCGAAGCGAGGAGTGTCCACTGGAGTGACTCCTCGAGGAGTAGCTAGTGGTATGTAGCTCCTAGGAATGGCAGTCTCAGCACAAAACCTAGTGTCGATGGCGATGTCGTGGCTGGTGTTGGGACGCGCAAAGAAGAGGAGGGTAAAGAGCGTTGTCGAACACGAGGCGGTGTCGAAGCATCGGTGGCGTCATCCCCACAACAACTGCCACCGCCACTACTAGAGTGCCGGTGCCTAGACAAGTGTGAAAATCGTCTCATCGACACCGAAGCTTCGACACAATCAAATCGAAAGAGAGAGAGAGAGAGAGAGAGAGAGAGAGAGAGAGAGAGAGAGAGAGAGAGAGAGAGAGAGAGAGAGAGAGAGAGAGAGAGCACACACAATCAAATCTTGTAGTCGGAAAACTAGGTGGTGGAGATGCATGTGGCCATGGATTGCCCAGGATGTGAGCGCAAAATCAAAAGAGCGTTATACAACATGGAAGGTACTTAGAGAGCCAGAGTTTTTACAAAACGGAGCAAAATTGTTCAAATACAATATTTATGGCTTTAAGAGATCTCTCTCTCATCCTCGCATAGCTCAACATAACTTCCTATATCTATATAGAGCTCTTTGTTTAAACAGATGTCCTACGTTTCATTTTGTAGATCCTCTGCATGCACCCCATAGAGAGTAGCAGCTTGATATTCGTCTGGCACCACCTCAACGGCTTCTGACTGAGCATCTTCTCCGATCTTCTCCATTGATGCCGCTGTGATTGGCACATGGTAGCCTTCATACGTCTGTGCACTACGAGGGGCTACCTCTATGACGTACCACCAGTTTGATGCAGACTTTGTAGGATGAAATATCACATGCCAGAGCCACATAACTTACATGAGAGCTTCCAAGCACATAAATTCTAAAATAGGATGTTAACTATTTACATACTTGTTTACAATGCTCGGGTAGTACGAAAGTGTCTCTTAGGTCAGTCCATTTCTTAGTTGAATCCACCTCAAGAAAACTAGACTCTCATCTACGCACAGTATCGTTGCGACCCTCCATGATTATCTTGAACCATTTCACGTCGAACAAGTCGACAAAAAATCCTCTATAATCGATCCTCAAAATCTCTTGTAGCGTGCCGAAGTAAGTGAGTTCCGCCACCACAGGATCTGCATCAGAGGACCATCGACTAGACAGGATCTGCATCAGAGGACCGTCGTCGACTAGACTAAAAATACGGTACAATTGTGTAAAAATCTATCAAATCATTATACATTCAAAGTTTTATTAAAGTAAGCTAATTGTAATAGATCACCTGAAAAGCGCTGTGACGCTCGTGTCACTCCATCCAAACTTTGTCTGCATGTTGAGAAGAACCAGCAGCGCTTTCAATCTAGACACACGTGCTCCATTATACAATGGCGTATCGGCTTTACTTTTCATATAATCATAGATAAGCCTTTCTGAATCCATGATCGTCTCGATCATTTCATCAATCTTGGGCTCAAACATTGCCTCGTTGGGAATGTGGTCTGCATGATCATCCCCCCAGCTGATGCTGTCAGAGGCTACATCTTGTGGCCTCACATATGCTGCTTGACCAAAGCGCTTGCGAACACGTCTATTGGGTTGCAAGATTGCTGCCTGTTGGCCAGCGTCAAAGTCCGACGAGTTATAATTGGCAACAACTCGATCTATAATAGATGGATCGAACTCGCAAAATTCACGAACGTGCTGCAAAGAAACATGTCGTGTCTGTCACACAGCATGCTTGCAATGATTACAAGGACATAAGATCCTCGTTGAGAGATAGGTGTTTCGGTTGGACGGCCCCACATCCTCGTCACTACTCATAATGAGGGTAAAAATCTTTTAACCTGGAAAAAAAATTTAATCTTCTATTGGCATTATTCGTGTTCTCTCTCTCTCTCTCTCTCTCTCTCTCTCTCTCTCTCTCTCTCTCTCTTTTTGTTCACACCGTAAACTACCTCACATTCTCTAGTCATGTCCAATCCCTGCACACCTTGATCTAGAGGTACACGGAGATCAGAACCACCGGGTTATAATCTCGTCTTTATTGGTCAATGCCTATATTTGTGGGTACAAGAAATCTACACACCCACGTCTACATGATATTGCATGTAGTGGACAAAACCCCTTTGCGTCTTCTCTAGTTGTAGCATTTCACAGCATCTTAACATCTTTTCACAGTAGATGTTTGTCTGTAGCATACAGGTACGCCATTCTTGCAATGTAGCTAATGCCTGCTTTGCAATGTACATGATGCCTACTCAAAGCACTTAATTCTTACTCTAGATTTGACAGGTTGTGTAGTGTGTGTGTGTGTGTGTGTGTGTGTGTCTGACCCTTGGAATCGTCATCTTGCATCACTAATTTTTGTGTAGGTTGAATTTTCTCTTCCATTGGCTGATCATGACGGCTTATTGTATGGTAGCAGCAATCGAACATGCAATCCACTTGCTTGTCCGCATGGACTGTCGAGGCTGTGAATGCAGGAAATTTTCTCGTGTTCCGTGTTTTTCATATGAGCAAGTGTTTTTCATACAATGCTTAACATCATGAGCGCACCTTCATTGGCATGCAAAGCGCACCTTCATTGACATGCACTTATATCTAACCTAAATCTAAGACAAGCTAGTCTATCGAACATAAATATAAATCTAATTTAGTCTTAAACCCAAAATAAACCTAAATCTAATCTAATCTAACGTAAATCTAAATTTAACCTATTCTTAAACTCAACATAAAAATAAATCTAAATGTAATCTAACCTAATCTAATTTAAATTTTAACATAATCTCTTTCTCTCTTTGTTTTCTCCCCTTACTTCTCTCGTAAATAAAATAAACCTAATTTAAATCTTACGAAAATAAACCTAAATCTAATCAAACGTAAATCTAACTAAAAATAAACATAAATCTAATCCTATTTAACTTAAATAAACCTAAATCTAATTTAACATAAATCTACATCTAATCTAATCTTTAACGTCTTTTGGGATAGTTTCCTACGACGTTAAAACTCTCTTCTTCTTGTGTGTGTGTGTGTGGGTGTGTGTGTGCCAATAAAAAGAGAAAAATGGTATAACCTTTCTATCACCCAAGTGTGGTAGATTGGTTATGCCATTTCCCTCTTGAATAACAGGTCTTGAGTTAAACTCCTCTTCAGCTAGATCTTTAGGTCTTTTTATTAGTTTCCTACGACGTTAAATTAAACTCTCTTCTTCTCGGGTGTGTGTGTGGGTGTGTGTGCACGCCAATAAAAAAAGAAAAAAAATGGTATAACTTTTCTATCACCGAAGTGTGATAGATTGGTTATGCCATTTCCCTCATGAATAACAGGTCTTGAGTAGTCAACTCCAGTCGACTAGATCTTTAAGGTCTCTTGGGATAGTTTCCTATGATGTTAAGACTCTCTTCTTCTTCTCTCTCTCTCTCTCTCTCTCTCTCTCTCTTCCTCTCTCAATGTGTGTGTGCCTTCTTTGTTTATGCATGTGTGTGTGTGCGTTTTTGGTTTATGCATGCTCTTTCTCTCTCTCTTTTTCTCTCTCAATGTGTGTGTGCATTCTTTGTTTATGCATGTGTGTGTGCGTTTTTTGTTTATGCTTGTGTTCTCTCTCTCTCTCTCTCTCTCAAAAACACAATGTGTGTGTGTGTGTGTGTGTGTGTGTGTGAGAGAGAGAGAGAGAGAGGGAGAGAGAAACAGGGGAAGGGAACATGAGAGTGAGGAGAGGGAAGGAGCATACATAGCTCTCCTTCCTCTCCTCGTGTGTGTGTGTGTGTGTGGAGAAGAAAGAGAGAGAGAGGGAGAGCGCGTTACCTTGTTTGCTTGAGCGCGCGCCGAAAACTCAGATCTGAGATCTAAGTTTTCGGACGCTCTCGGTTATTTTGTTTAGCCCTGACGGCGTCGCTATAGGCATCGCTATGAGTGTCGCTAAGTTACTTGTAATTTAGCGACGCCTATCGCGACGCTGTGGATTTTCACATTTGAGCGTCGCTACTATTAAGTACCTCTTGCAATGACTGTAGAGTCCGACTGTGTGTTTGGATGCAGGTAATTGATTGTTGCGTACTTAGCTGGTGTTCTAAGCATCATACCCCAATCAATGATGCCGACGCGGGATTTATTGACTCGAGTAAAGTTCAACATTATGTTGAACGGGTTTGCACTATACCGACCGAGTCAGCAGCCACAACGTCGTCAATTAAGGCGTGACAAATAGCTGGCATCTGCTTGATCACCGCTTTGATCCACACCGTATCTTTTTCTTGTACATGAAAATTTTCTACAGGAAATGACCTCTAGCCGTGTTGTAGCCTGTGCATGTGTCGTCTGAATAATCCGTGAGCGAATGGTAAGTGGAACATCATGTTGCCCACGGTACCCCCATTGTAGTATGGGAATATTATGATCCAAGGAGCTTTGGTAGTAAAGCCAATGCACCTTACAATGGAGAGGTGAAGCGTTTGCATTCCTTGCTCTGTCTAAAAGCTGTCAAATTTCGCCTCACTCTCTCCCTTGCAACATTTTCCGACATATGTAATGTGTTCTGAAAAAAAAGAGATGCCTTTGATAGAGTACAATGTGCACACACCAAAGGAGTCTGCTTCAATCCTCATACCTTCTACCAAGGCTTTGTGAGGGATGCCAGTAAGATGAGTGCGCTTTGCAATTAAAGTCGTGCGCATGATTGTGCCAGTGACGTTGGCATCGGATCGACCTCTCAAAGCTTCTTGCACATCTTGGGCCATCTTCAATCTCTTGGGTAAGGCTGCTTGGTCCGGCACTTTCACACGCTTCATCTTTACCTTCTGTTCTTTTCACAATTTATCCTAGAGTCCTAATTTTGACATGTCACAGGTAGGTGGGATATCTTCCTTTAAGTCTCTGCAACATACTTTCATATTGCCCAACAGTGTCCTAACCTTGTGGTGGGGGTCAAATTCTTGAATCCCTGCTGGAATCAACAACTCGTACTGACCTTCAACTCGGAGTTTGCGCTCTGTGTTCTCCCATATAGCACTAGTGAGGTCTTTGATAAAGACATCGCTTTCACTAATCTGTTGTATGCGATCATCTGCACATGATGAGATTGCCAAAATACATTCTTTACGAATGACATGCATAATACTTTTCTTTTGATCTGGCGTCATAGTTGCATTGGACAATAAAAAACAACATATCAAATACAAATTTATGGTTGCGAATGACACTAACACCACACTATTTCAAGCAAACCCTTAACCACCACTTGAAGACTTTAAGAAATGTGCAAGGAAATATTGATAAGAATTGAAAACAATCTTCACTTAAAATTGCAATCTGTTACACGTGTAAAATGCAGATCAAACAAGTGGTTTATAAGAACTTAATTCAGATCAAACAATACATGTTAACAGTCTGGCACATTTCAGCATATGTTGAATTTGTAACTTATATTTTTCTCCGTGCACATATACTAGTTTAAACAAAGCACACACCGACTTAAAAAATTCAAAAACATTTAAAACAAAATTCTTTTTTATAGAGAATTTATGTAAATAAAGCATTAAAAATAGCGATAATGCTTGAGGTTCTTTAAAAAAGAAAAAAAAGAATATTTAACATGCAATTTGTGTGCAAATACATTTTTGCATATAATTTATATAAATAGAGCATTTAAAATAGCAATGATTGATGAATAAAGTATTCTTTTGAATATAATTAGCTAGTATATAATTTTATATAGACAATTAAAAACAACAAAATAAAACAATTCATACATTTTGTATATGAAATACTCTTCACAATCGCGTTACCGACCAAATATTTTATATTCTTAATACTTAAAAAATTACACATGCACATACAAAATATATGACGTCCGTACGATCGGGCTTAACAACCTGAACGCTACATTTATGCAAAAACATATGCTTCTAACAAACGACATTCTATTAACCGCGTTACCGATCGAGTGCCGCATGAATCTAAGGAAAAATAATGGCTTGTATACGAACATCATATAGCCGCGTTACCGACCGATGCCCATATGTTTTTTGGGTAAGGGGAAGGGAAGTTGACTTACCATAAGGATACTAGATTCGCCGCGTTACCGACGTTGTACCCAGATAGTAAGCCAATACTTATCACAAGGACACCATCTTCCCTGCGTCATCGAGGTGATGCCTCTGTGATAAGCACTGTTCCGTAGAACAGCTTACACACACACTCCCATTGTGTGGTAAGGTACCTTATCACTACCACGCAATACGACAAAAGACACGCTACCACACAACGCATACACACACACAACACATACTCGGATCGTGTGGTCAGGTACTCCGTTACTGTCGGACACTGCGACGCAGAGCACGCTCCCACACGACCCCCTCTCTCCTCTCTCCTCTCTCCTCTCGACGTACCTGCAAAGGTGATCGACCAGCTCTCTCTCTCTCTCTCTCTCTCTCTCTCTCTCTCTCTCTCTCTCTCTCTCTCTCTCTGAAGATGAAAGCAAGAAATAACACCCAGCAGGCCCGATCCGCCCGCATATATATAATTGTGCGAGCTTGCCGGGCTTTTTAGTATTCCCGATGGACCCGCAGGAAAAATGAAAAAGCCCAACGGAAATTTATTGGGTTTGCAGGTCGCCCTTAAATGGATTCTTTGTGATCATGTTTAGTGTAATCATGTAAATATGTCAATAAGACCATGTGATCTCACAAAATTTGTCATAATTACGTAAATATTAAACCCATGTCCTAAACTCTAGACCTGGGAGTTACTCGGGGGGAGTGAGGGAAGGAGGGGGATGATATTCC
Source organism: Adiantum capillus-veneris (assembly GCF_014529385.1). Classification (NCBI taxonomy): domain Eukaryota; kingdom Viridiplantae; phylum Streptophyta; class Polypodiopsida; order Polypodiales; family Pteridaceae; genus Adiantum; species Adiantum capillus-veneris. The sequence continues at coordinate 81,412,484 of NC_140946.1, read as the reverse complement.
CTATTTACAAGAATTCCAAATAGGCTGGCATGAGATCCGAATGATGCCAATAATCCCACTAGCACTTCGAAAAAGCAAGGGATTAAGCGAGGGTTAAGGAGGATTTTCTTTATCCTTGAATGCAGGACTTCGGGAGCCAATCACAACGCAGCACGCACGCTCGCCCCTATTGTGTTGGTCCTTTCTGCGTCAATTAGAGCTCTGGGTGCGACTCTGTGCAAGGACCTGCCCCTCCTACCCCCGCTGGCCCAGGTGAGACCCAGCTCTTAGCTTGCCCACATGCACATAGGGTTAGATTGGCACGTGACATATATAGCTAGGGATCCCAATTATATATGTGTACTCAATGTGTACTCTTACACACTTTTGGGCTCTACTGTTTTGGAGTTGTGATCTATATCTGTTATCTCTTGGTCTTAGTCTTCCTCGTCTCTGTTCATCTCCATTTATCTCAATAGAAATAACTTGTTTCTTTTAATTGACCATATGCATTACTACAGGGAAAAAAGGGAGGGGGGGCGTTGCCTCTCCATAGCTCAAGCACACAAACTCAAAATCAAGTAAAGAATTTGGCATAGTGGCTTAGAATGTGTTAATCAACCTTAGTCAACTTCAACAACTCTTAGAAGATTTGCAAGAATATTGAAGATTGAGGGTCTTCAAATGCTTTCAATAGAGGTAGCTCTAAATCATGAGAAGCTCTTCCTTGTAATTGGTGGCAAGCAATGGTAGTATACATTCAAGGAAACGTACACCATATGTGGCAGCTCTAAATAAAGAGTGCAAATCTTGAGAAGCCTAGACCTGAAACAAAGCTGAGGCCCAATGCAGCTAGGAATTTAAAGAGCTACAACCTTTAATTTAAAGAGCTCATGCTTGGTGCTAGCGTCGAGGTGCACGACAAATGGGAGACTGGGACAAGGTGAGCCAAAGTAACGAGAGGTGGCGGTGCACCAGTGCAAGTTTGCCGACATGCAGTCTCCCATTGTGTTTAAATATTTGTCCATACCCTTCACAGTCATAATGTCCTTGGACATACGCGCTTCTCTCACAAGCCGCCCAAATTCCTCATCGTTCTCTTGTATCATTCTCCTCGTCTTCTCCACACTCTTCTCAAGGTCTGCATGGCAGCTTGGGTCGCTCCTCCACAACACGGCAACTATGTTGTGATAGTCCCTTTTAGCACACTCCGCCTTGAAAGAGAAGATGTCGTTCGTCCAACTGATGTGATCCACGGCTGCATCTCTGACCCTCGGTAAATAGCATAGAGTGTGAATGTTTTTCATCAAGCTTTCATAGAAATCAACAGCAGAAACAACAGCTCAATTAAGTTGAAAACGGGTGAAAAAGGGCAAACATAGAAAAACGAGGCTTACTTTCACGAGGTCACAGTTTATTACGTGGATCGACTCATCGGAATGCACTCCAAGAAAGCACTAGTCCAGCATGATGACGAGGGAGAACGCTCCTGATGTATGCCGTCGACGTAGAATGTAAGTGTCCAGATCAGGAAGTAGGCGTGCGGGGCGGCAATGGGACTGCGCTTCAGCAGCGGAGTCAAGGAAGCGGGCTTGGTGAGAAACGGACATTAGACTCCGCACTGGTGGCCACCAGTTAGTCCCTTTAGCTATTCGACATCTCTCTCTCTCTCTCTCTCTCTCTCTCTCTCTCTCTCAAACCCCACATCTATACTATATAGGGTAAGGGAGCCAGTTTAGAGGCGTTTTGTGAAAACGTGATGTTTTTGGGGGGGATTTTACAAATCTTATCATTTTCAATATTTATGCATTTTCAATATTTTCAATCTAATGATACCAAAATCAATATTTTTTAGATTTTATTTAAATGCTCTAATTGAAACAATTCAACTTTTGAGGCATTTTGAAGCATTAGAGACACTCAAGATCCAGTAATGGTACACTTTTCAGCAAATCACAACATGACACATAAGCAAGATTCTTGAAATATGCCAAATTTTTTGCCTCTAAATTGGGGGTGGATATGTATCTAGCTTGGGGGCCAAAAAATTTCGTCTCTAAACTGGCTCCCTTACCCTAGACGGTAGAGTTTAGGTGCGAGGCAGCATTCATGACATCAGTCTTAATGACCCCTCAAGGCTCACCCATGGGATCCAGCTCAAGTGATCCAGGGACTCCGGAGCAAGGTTCATTTTTTAAAGGTGACCCTAATCATTCATTTGAAGGGTATATTTTTAACTATCTTTCATTAAGCTATCTTTAGAAAAAATTAGAAGGACTACTCAAAAAATTTTCAATATTCTATCCTTCTTTCTAAGGGTAAAAATATTTTTGCCCTTCACTGAAGGATAAAAGTGCCTCCGAAGGGCGTCGAGGCCTTCAAAAATTAGGCCTGCTTTGGAGGAGAAGTGCACGACAAAAAGAGAGACGCGATGCTGTCAAATTTTTAAAAAGTAAACTAAGAGAGATTTTGTAAATTCAGACATCCAGAGAGTTAACTGTTAACTCAAACAAGCATAAGTAAATGTGAATACACCTATTTTTCAACGAAATACCTATACGAGACCGATTAGCATTGGACTATCATAACACACGTTTGAGTTCGAATCCGTTGTCGAAATTACATCGCCAAATATTTTATCACCGTCTATTCTCCTCGAGATTCCCAACGCCCGCCTTGAATCATCCACCGTCGATCCCATGGCTGTGGAGTCATTTAAGACCCCGTGCCATTTGGTCACGAGAGTAACCCTCCAATGTGTAGATGCGCTCATATGTGCAATCGGCCCCTCTCTCTCTCTCTCTCTCTCTCTCACACACACAACATTTTTCTTGTTTCTCCTCCCTCAACATCCAAGCCACTTTTCTCAAAGCCCCATACTAATAATTAGTTGAATTTGGTCTCACCTTTTTCCTCAATGTATCATGATGTTGACCTTACTAAAAGGGAATCTTATTAAGAGTAGACTCGCACAGGCAAGATTTAACTGCAAGCTTACGTCAACAAATAATGCTCTCAATCATATCAAAGTTGCTTCTTCTACCCTTACATGTTGAAAACGTGCATCCATCCATGCCTTCTTTGAAACCTTCAGTCCTTGCCCATGCGAATGTGTTCTAAGAAGTCTTTTGGCGTCAAAATTTTATCAAAACTTCTTTCTCCTAGCTATCTCCCCATGACTAAAAAGAGGTATTAGATAAGGAGATGCTTTGAAATATTCTCGGAGGAAATTCAAGCTTCATGCACCTGAAGACTAAAGACTTGCAGGGTTCTCTCTCTTCTCTGTCTCTTCAAACAAAAGATAAAGGTAAACAAAGTGATTCTCTCTCTTCTCGGTCTCTTCAAACAAAAGATAAAGAAACAAAGTGATTCTGAGGCAGCTCTCTCTCTCTCTCTAGCAAGAGATAAATAGAGTGTGATTCTGAGGTAGGGCTCTCTCTCTCTAGTCTATCGATTTTCTCTCTCTTAGGTTCTTTAGAGACTACGCCCTCTCTCTTTCTTTCTCTCTCACACACACATCAGATGCTTGTATATGTCCTTTATACAAAGCCACAGAGTTGGCACTCTATGTGCGAAGTTTGAACCATAGGGGTCATGTGTCACATGTTTCTTCTTCCACGTATTTCTTGGTTGCTTGAGCAATATCATAGAGAGATCACACAGCGGATAATGTTCTATGCAAGACGAGACTGTGTGTGTGTGTGTGTGTGTGTGTGTGTGTGTGTGTGTGTGTGTGTGTGTGTGTGAGAGAGAGAGAGAGAGAGAGAGAGAGAGAGAGAGTTGGGAGCTAGGAGCTAACAACCTTGGTGGCTTGCGAGTCCAACTAGCAAAGGGAGGACAAGCTCTATGGTGGATGATCGTGGGTGGACTATGCGGCAGAATTAAGTGAGGCAGAGAGTTTCATGAGTGCATGAGAGAATGGGAGCACAAAGATGAACTTATAAAGCACAAGGATCATGGTTTGGGGCTTTTGCTCAACCTGTTTCTAAGGTTGTGGCTTGTTTGTAAACCGGTGATTGTGGGCGACGAGAAGAGAAGGAGGAGAAGGGTAACTCGAAGCTAAGGTTTTGCAAGCGTTAAGAGTCGGGTCGCACTCAGGGGCAGTACAGTGGATTCTTCATATTTAGTATCTCCTACAATGAAGTCGAACCCAGATGCTACTATATTGCTAGCCCTTTAAAAAAGGGGAAGGGGCGGGGGGCTAAGCTATTTCTATGGACGCAAACTAACGTGCGTGATTGTCGGAGATGGCGACCATTGAAGCAATAAGCTCTAGCTCCAATTTTCAGTTGGTATTTTGTAATCTTTATGGAATGTATGTGGGTGCGACCAGGATTTCATTAATTCCTTGTTAACCCTGCTAGTGTTGGGGCGACTCAGCTCTAATTCGAGAAAGCCAAGCCAATGGATTTCAAATTTCACCCTCATGATCAATTGATTAGGTCTCCCCAATCTCCTAAAAATAAAAATCCTTTCATGACATCTTTTTTTTTAAATTTTGCCAAACTCACAAAATGTGAGTGAGAAATAAATTAAAGTCAAGTCGACCACACTCCCATCCGAGCCATGGCTCCAAAGGACCACCGAAAAACCACTAGCATAGAAGGAAAACCCATACGTACTTGATAAAGGAAGCCACTCTATAGACATCAGTACGGTGTCAAAAAGTGTGCAGTGTGACCAGGAAAGCGTCGGGCCTCTGACTGTGAGGATTCATAGCAAAATCAAGCAAGGCATAGATGATTTGAAGCTTAAAACACACTAAAAAAGAACAAAATCTAGCCATGAAAGCTCCACTTTGAAAAGAAACCAAGTTTAACTCAAAACTCATGTGTGTGTGTGTGTGTGAAGATTAGGTGTAGCCTTGCTCCCAATTGCACAGATGCAGTGCTCATTCGACCTGTTAAAAACCCAAAATTTATGCTTGGATTCTTTGTCGTGACCATTTCATGGAAGCTTCAGTACTTCATTGGAGAAGCCCAAGTAGTTATTTGAGGAGGGGAAACCCTGATTGGAGGCCTCACAGCCTCAACCATGTAGTGGAAGCAGCACGTGACTACACTAGCACCCTGTAAAGGAATGGCTGTATCTCCTTGCTCATGTGCCCAAATGAGCTCATTCTTGGCTCTAAAATTTCCCACAAAACTTGAGCAAAGACAGAACTATCACTGATGTGGCATTTTGAGCTATTTGGAGCTATGTTTAGGCTATTTTTGACCATTTTTAGCCCAAAAATGCCCCTTTTTGTCCGTAAAAAGCCCAAACGACATGGGCAAAATCCTTAAATTTGTGGAAAAAATCCCATTGGGCTCAAATTTCATGTTGAACCTCAATTTTCTACATGGTAAGCACTTTGGACACGTCTTTTACGCCCGTCCATGAAACCTACTATTTTTGGCCGAGACTGCCCGCATTGAACTTTCTAGGCAAAACGAGCGTGCCACTTTGATACACTTGACATTTGTAAATTCCTAAAGAAAATTAGACATGCTTTGATGTGTTAAAACATGCAGCGGTACCACATCCCTGGCCTCGCTTGCGTGGCAAGGTATGCACACGCCTACAACCATGACATCCGTTTTCGCATAAATCACACTATGTACATCATAGCATTTGGTCCCACATAACTCCCAAGTACATGCTGAACCACATAAGGACCAAACCATCTCTTTGAAGGCTTTCTTATTGTTGAATGTTGGTTTTCAAGACTACTGTCATTCACCAACACCCGATCACCTTACTCAATAGCTTTAGGTCTAAGCATATTCCTCTTATCAAATCTGTCCTTATTCTTTAACCTTCCATCTTTCAATCATGCTATTGCAATCACAATATCTTGAGACCTTTCTAATTGTTGTATGCGCAAGGCAAGAAGGTCTTCCTTACTCATTCCATCTTCCCAAGGTAATACATTCCATGTGGGAATTACATCCTCAATTGACATTATAGGTTTCTGACCATACATCAACTCAAAAGGCATATAACTAGTAGGTGAGATATGAGTTGTACGATCAACCCATAAAGCATAAAGCCTTAGCAAGTCTTAGCCAAAGCTTTGATAATAGGAGGATGCCCACGCTCTGGTTTACCATTTTCCTCGGGATTATATGCAGTAGTGAGAGAAAGTCTAATGCCCAACCTAGAGAAAAAATCCCTTGCTTTGTCAACATCCGACTCACCCCTGTCTGTTGTTATTTTCCCAACACAACCATAGCGACTAATTACATCATCCAAGAGGAACTTACATATCCCTTTTGTGCTTTTTGTTCTTAGAGCATGACCTTCAACTTGGTTGGTTAAATCTTCCTGTGCAAGCACTATGTATCTCATTTTCCATAAGCCTAATGACATTGTAACTATATCTACTACCCACTTATAATGCATGGACAATGGGTAAGTAGTGTGCAACCCACCACGATGACGTACATTTGAAAGGTTTCACAGGACTCCACAAAGTGAGATACATCTTTATACATACCTTTCCACCAATACCTCTCTTTCATTTTAGTAAAGGTGGCCCATACACCTCTATGTCCAGCATAAACACTCTCATGAAACTTTTTCATAAGCTCATTTTGAGCGTCCTTATCATTCATGACTCTCATCGGCATTCCATTTCTTTGTTTTGGACGCTTCCATAGGTACCCATCTTTCAAAAAGTATCCATAGGCCTTTCTCCGTATTCTTTTGAACTCTTGGTCACTCCACCCTTCTTGTCTTGTCAAAGTTCTCAGATAGCGTTCAATGAGCAACCAATCACCTTGATATAGGTCCTCTATAAATGATTCAAGTGCATTTGACAGACAAACATGATCGCCCTTGGCATGAGAGATACTATAGAACTGTATGCCTACATCATCGCTCTCAACAACCATGTCTTCTTCATTTTCATACCTTGCTCTTGAATGCATATCCACAACTGGATTATATTTCCCTGCAATATGCTTAAATTCTGGATTCAAGGACTTTATGTAGGAAAATCCATCTCAACATAGCAATGTCGTGAGTTGAACAACTTGTGATCATTCCAAGAAGGGGTAGACAATTAGTCTCCACTATTACATTTGCTCCTATCAAATACTCTTTGTCACATTTCAAAGATATGACTACTCCCCATAACTCTCTTTTTACCTGTGGAGAGTTGCGTTGACAAGCCTTAGGACTTTTGCTCCAAATCTCACCACATATTGCTTGCCATCATCATCGTCTTGCCCAATCGCCCATCCAATTCCTGTGGGGCTAGTATCCATTGTCACAGTTACATATCTTCCACATTCAAAGTTTGCTTTCCTCAAAGTTGGAGACATAAGCAACAACTTCTTTAAATTCTCATGGCATGAGCATGCATTTCTTCCCATTGAAATTTTTGGTTCTTTCTCAAAAGTTGATACAAAGGTTCTACCACATGTGCATAATGCGGAATCCAAATAACATAAAACACGCATGCACGCAAGAACCTTCGAACCTCAGTGACATTTTTACATTTCTCTTTCATTCTCTGAATTACATCAATCTTTGAAGGACAAGGCCTTCTACCATATGGCCCGCACATATGTTCCACAATAAGAACTTCGCTCACACCAAACACTGACTTTTGGCCAGATAAGGTAAGGTTCACCTCTTTCAGCCTTGACAAGATATTATCACAATCATTGATATGGTTTGCCACATACTTGCGACACCCCCTCAAGTCCAGAGCCACATCTATATGGCTTACATCACATCCTTTGATTGTCACATCATCAAGGAAAGGCATTGTAGTTTGTGGTATGAAGCCACGTAGGACTTTGTTCATACCATTCGTCATATGTGTAACTGAATTAGTTTCCCCTTGAGGTAAGGTGCACATCCTTACTAAACCCAAGGGTGTCCTCATGGTAGTTTGATCCCTGCTTTCCATTGCTAGTTGGAACTGATCATACCCTGAGTACAAATCTCCCATAGAATATATTGCCCTTCCTGCAAATGCCTCTGTAAATTCATCGACAATTGGCCCTATATCCACATTTTTTATTGTCACCTTATTTATAGGTTGCATATCCTGAATAAAACGTAAAGAACCATTTTTCTTTGGGATTGTGAACCACCTGTTTGAATATGGAGCATAAGAAGGCTCCAAAATACCCATCTTGATCTTTTCATTAAGAAACTCAATGAATTTTGGCAAATGAGCCTTTGGAACAGGAATAGGCCTCAAGTTCCAAGGTACATGAGGCATAGTGAAGATCACCATAGGAGCAACAATGGATGGATCAACACACCCCATCTCACAAGGCTCAAATGCAAAAGCTTTTTCGTGTTTGGAAAGCATGCCTTCAAAGCATATCTTTTTAGCTTTTGTCAAACTGTCCTAGCAACCAATCTTTAACTCCTTCAAAGAATCCTGTGTGAACTTGTGTCCAATCTTGCTTGGGTCACGAAGGCTAGGTTGCAAAACAGCTTGCTCCATCTTATTTGTGCAATCTTTTGGTAGAGGTAATGCCACTGGTTTCACTTTCTTTGCCACAGACTTATACTTAGTCTCTTCTCGTACATCAACACATTGAGAATTTTTGAAATCCTCAATGACCTTGTACATTCTATTGAGCATACTTTCATGACCTCACTTCCGATGTGAAAATTGCAATCCACTAAAGACATCAAGTCTTGCATAGTATCCACAAACGAACACTCATCAAACACACCTGCAATGCATTCACCATCTTCTAGAAAACCATTCATCTTCAAACCTCTTTGTACACTATTTACATGTTGTCGTTCACCCCGCTTTAAGTCCTCACACTTTGTAAAAGCAATAGATCCATAGGTTGTTAATCCTAAAAAACCTGTAGAAAATGTTTCCTTTGCATATACATCATGCGAGAACTTTTCTCTTCTTGTACAAGTTCAATCCCGCTCTACAATGGTACATGGCCAAAACCCCTCATATCCCTGTAGTCCTTGAACTCTTTGTTTGTCTTTGGCAGGGTTGCTCTCTAAGACTTTCATGATTCCTGTCATGGTCCACACAAAGAGTAAGGAACAATACTACACGCTTCTTATCCCTGTTGCTTATCCTTGCATAAGCTGACCCTCCATTACCTTGGTTTCCATGCGAGTAGCAGTCATGTATGGCTGCCCAAGGATAAGAGGGTATGTAGACATCTCCTGTACAAAGAAATTTTGGTCATCTTTCACATCCCCTATAGTCACCGTAACATTTGGATAAGCTCGTACAACTCCCTTGATGAGCTGTTTGCTACATGAATCATCCATCCATGATTTATATCAATTGGCCATTTTCCTTTTTGATAAATACTCTTTGACATGAGGTTAATCTCTGACTCGTGATCTATCAATGCAATGTATGGCACTTCTAAGTCTCCCACTTTTACCAGGGTCTCAATAGTTGCTCTTGACCAGTGACTCTTAGTAGTAACTCTTGTGAGTGGTCTCAACTTCATCTTCATCATCCAAGAAGCAAACGTGTTTTAGTCCTCCCTTAGACTTATAGCATCCAACAATAGTTTCATCACCTTGTTTTCCATTGACCTGTATGCCTTGTGCATTTAAAGTCTCTCCTTCACCCTGTACATGGATAGATTTAGTAAGAGACTATCGCTTCCTCTTTATGATATCAATTATTTCTTTGTGGAATTCCCACTTTGCTATACCAAGGACCTCACCCAAGGTAAATTCCACCTTACTATTTAGAATCCTCTCTTCCAAAACCTTTTTGAGATCCGTTGCTACCTCTATATCGGATTGGAGTTTGTAGGCCGGACCCTTTGCTTTGGATTTTGTTGCATCCTTCTTCTTTTCTTTAGAGGATTCCTGCATAAGCACTTCGGGGATAGGCATATGTTGCAGGGAAGGTGATCTAGGAGGCACTGTGTCATTTTTGCCTCGACTCCTCGTCGACCGTTTTGAAAAGGCCCTTCATCCCCATTCTCGCACCTACATTTATCTTCAACAATGGCCTCATTTTCTTGACATTTGGCAATGTATGAATGCACTGACAAAGAGTCCACATGGTCATTCCAACCTGTTTCAAGCCGAAAGCAATCTCCAGCTTCATGTAAAACCTATGTAGTCCTTTTACCCTTCATAACAGACTCTATAACACATTTCCATAGCTCTCCAATACCATTAGATTCCTCTTCTCCAACTTTGACTAATCCTTTTTTCTTAATAGGATCCACCTTCAACCCATAGGCGGCTGCCCCAACCATTGAGATGGCATGGCTACTAGCCATGGCCTCAACTAGTTTCTTCATCCCGCCTTTCCGAAAGTTTGTCCGCCAAGAGCTTACATGTTTCACTTAAGTGAATTTTTCCATCTTTAAAGAAAACAAGCTCCTTTGTCAAAGCGTCTTTAAAACTTTTACAATCCCTCCTTCCATGGTCAGTACTATCACACCATATGCATCTACTTACAAAGCCTTCTCTGTTTTGAGGTCTTTGCCTTGTAGATTTTCCTGATGGTTGTCCCTTTTCTTCTAGCCTTGTAAGATTTAGCTTTAGCTCTTGCATTCCCTTGACAATATCATCTAGAATGGACTTGTCACTCTTTGGAACCACAATAACAGGCTTTATGGGACTCTTAGGAACACTTGGGACTTGAGTAGGATTGACTATCATCTTGTCTCTTCGCCGTTGTCGCTTAGTTAGCAGCAAAATGGCGTCTTCAACTTCATTCCAATTAGTCTTTAAGCCTTTTTTTGCGTCCTTATCCTCAAGTAGTAGCTCTAACTTCTCTTGAATCTTTTTGCCTGTGGCCTACAAGAAGATCTATGTCTTCTCCGAGTTTAGGGTAGCCTTTTCAGTCCTTGAAAGTTGATCATAATGGCGTTTGAATTTCCTTAGCAGTTCGGTAGACGAAAGCCCCTCTTTTGGCCGAACTACCCACTCTAAAAAAGTCCTCTTTGTTACCCTTTTGGAGTCCTCCATGAAATAATCTTCTTTTAAGGCTAACTTGAATGCTTCCCAAGTTGCCCCATGCTCATTTCTAAATCCCTTTACATGCTCTCTGATATCGGGAACCACAACTAGTTCAAAACTTTGCACCATCACTGCTTCGGGCACTCAATGTAGCTCCATATCCTTTACATACCCACAAAGATATTTTGTTACATCTTTACCTTTAAATTGGTCCATTTTCTTCACCACAGATTGAAGCGATTTGGTTGAGGAAAGATCCCTCCTTTTTGAAGCTTACTGCTGCTGCATAAACACTACAAACGCTTGAAACATTTGCATTGTGACTAGATCAAACCGAACCCCCTGTTGCTCTTGTTGCTCCATAGATTTAAATCTTTAATTTGAAGCCTTCCATGAATCTTTTGAACCCTCACCCTAGCCTACTTCGCGTTAGGATCACAAAAAATGTGTCAAGAAGTGCGCAGTGCCACTAGGAAAGCGCCGGGCCTCTGACTATGAGGATTCATAGCAAAATCAAGCAAGGCGTAGATAATTTGAAGCTAAAAATACACTAAAAAAGAACAAAACCCCAGCCATGAAAGCTCCACTTTGAAAAGGAGCCAAGACTAACTTAAAAATCCTATGTGTGTGAAGATTAGGTGTAGCCTCGCTCCCAATTGCACAGATGCAGTGCTCATTCGACCTGTTAAAAACCCAAAATTTATGCTTGGATTCTTTGTCGTGACCATTTCATGGAAGCTTCAGTACTTCATTGGAGAAGCCCATTAGTTATTTGAGGAGGGGAAACCCTAATTGGAGGCCGCACAGCCTCAACCATGTAGTGGAAGCAGCACGGGATTGCACTAGCATCCTGTAAAGGAATGGTTGCATATCCTTGATCATGTGCCCAAATGAGCTTATTATTGGCTCTAAACTTACCCATATAACTTGAACAAAGAGGGCACCATCATTGATGTGACATTTTGAGCTATTTTTAGGCTATTTTTGACCATTTTAGGGCCATTTTTAAAGCCCAAAAATGTCCCTTTTTGTCAGTAAAAATCCCAAACGAGCTAGAAAAAATCCCTAAGTTTGTGGAAAAAATTCCATTGGACTCAAATTTCATGTTGAACCTCAATTTTCTGCTTGGTAAGCACTTTGGACACGTCTTTTACGCCCACACACGAAACTTGTTATTTTTGACAGAGACTGCCCGCATTGAACTTTCTAGGCAAAACGAGCGTTCCACTTCGATACACTTAGATATGCTTTAATGTGTTAAAGCATGCAACTGTGCCACATCCTTGGCCTCATCTGCATGACAAGGTTTGCACACGCCTACAACCATGGTATCCGTTTTCACATGAATCACACTATGTACATCATAGCATTTGGTCCCACATAACAAAAGCATTGAGAGTGAGGTAGATGTTGAGTTGCACTTTATGAACGTGCCACGGCACGACAACGGCTGAACAAGAAGCCAGCCAAAACAAAACCGAGCAGACTAATTTCTAACCTGAGCTGGGGGAGCCACTAAGGAGGGATGGCTTGCCAAGCCACCAAACCTTGCCCACCAAGTCGACAAACAAAGAACACGATGGCCGTAGAAGAGGATGTCAAAAAAGGAGGACCTGTTAACCGGGCAAGATCAAAAAATGTCCGTAGAAATCAATCCCCATAGCCCAAGAAGTTATACCATGATCCCAAGATCTCCATATCCAACCAAAGAAGGGGTCTGTCGACAACCAGCCCACATTTCAAAATTCATTGCACATCCCCAAGAGATGCCTCCAAATGCCAAAACCACCAACCCTCCCTCCCACACACCTTGAAGATACAGTGGATCGGAGCTCTTCTGCTGAATATTACAAGCCCATCCTCACGGCAGGAGGAGCCTAAGGCGAAGGAGCAAAGGAGAACTTCGCCTGTCATGCCGTGTTAGCCATGACAGCTTCCCAGTGTCATCATTCATCGGTTGAAAGGGGAGCCACCCCATGGCAAGGGATGGGTTCAAATGTTCACCCAAGAGTGTCACTCATAACGGCGCCTATGGCATTGTTCCATTCATCTAAGGTTATATATTTCCTGATGGCGATGATCGCCTCCTTACTTTCTTGGATTATCTTCGTGAGCTTAGTTATTTCCAATGTACCATCAAATATCGGATTGTTCTTTGACTTCCAAACATGACGAAAGTAGCAAAACCTCACAATTTTTGTGACGGTGAGTACCTCTTGACTTTTAAATACCTTCGGGACACCTTCCCTCCCAAGAAAAGGTCATTCTTAAAGAATCCTATTTTCCAAGTTTTCTGGACCCGTTTACAGATTTTTCTTGCTAGGCCACAAATTTTCAGCCACTCTTTCAGAACGTGGGTGAGGTCTTCACTAGTTGACTCTTGCATTGTGAACATCTATGTGGACCAATTCCCCTAGTGAAGACCTTCACCCCAATCGGCATGGCTCCCCACAAAACCTTCCACACCAATACCTTCCTCTTATGCAGCCATGGTGGGTGCCCAATCTTCTTCACAACTAACTTTCATTTTATGGTGGGTGCTCATTAAGCGGAGAGAGCCACACCTTCAAATAGATTAACATATAATACACTTCCTTGGGTTGAGGTTTAAGGAGCTGTCTATTCTTAGTCCATTGCCAAGCTTTCCACTCGAAAGATGATTCACAATCCGAGAGATACAAGTTCTCAACCTTGGCCTTTCATAACATCTATTGCAGGGGAAGAAAGGTGCAACTCGGGCATTATAACATGGGTGGGGGCCCTTTGGCGAGGCATCTAGGGGCATTTTCTTATCCTGCAGAGTGGTGCTTGCATCCCTGCACGCGACATAGGGAGGGCATGAGAGTGAGGCTTGGTGCCTGTGGACAGAGGTGTCCCTAAGCTACCCTGACTCTCACTCTCGCTCATTCTCCTTATGAGGGTGCACTTCCTTTTGGTATTGCGGGTCTGGGCGACGACCTAGCTCCTCTCAGGAGAGAATCTGCTCAATTGTGTGATACCGTGTCATACAAGGGATAATGTTGTGTACTCAAGGTTGGATGTGGGCTCTTTGGAGCTGTTGTACTCTGTGGTTTTGGATATGTCCTGTGTGGTGTTGGTTGGCATCTTTGTCGCACCGCTCAGCTCGTCCTTGGTGGTGTTTGGTCGTGTCCAAGGTGCTTGGTGCTCCTTAAAGGCCTGGTCTTTTTTGGCAAAAATGGTGGTGTTGGTTGGATGCAGTCTCTTGATCTCTTCTAGTTTTGGTGGTTGTTGATCTCATGCCCTCATTGTATTTTGGTTCTTGGTCCTCGTGAGGCACGATGGATACTAGTGGCAACAATGACGCAGTGGTGGTACCACATGAGTTCTTTGTGGGAGATGGGGGACCTCACCCCTTCTTTGTTCTTATGTTGTGGTATCTTATCGAGGGTGGCGCCTTGTTTAGCCGACATTTGTATGGTATTTTGTATGTTTCCATGATATTGAGGGTTTGTTCGAGGGTGTCTCCCTGATTAGCCAATATATGCTAGATGGATTGTTTGTGGTGCCAGACTCGGTCTGAGCATGGCATGTCTTTGTAAGTTTTTTGATAATTAATATACTACACTCACAATTGTGAGTTCTAAAAAAAGAAAAGAAAATGAAAAGACCCATGAAATTGGAAAGTTAGAATATAATTTTGTGTCCATATAAAGAGGTGGTCCACTTCACATTAGTACATTTGTGTTTTTTTTCTCCTTTAAACTTTTGTGTCCATATAAAGAGGTGGTCCACTTCACATTGGTACATTTGTATTTTTTGTCTCTTTTATTTTTTCTTTAGTGCTTTCTTCTTTTTAAAGTGTTCCTACATTATGTAAATACTAATTATTTATTTTTAGCCATTAGATTAATAGCACATCCCCTAAAGACCATGGTTAGAAAAAGATATGATTTTTGAGACATTAATTTCCTATAAGTTTTTTACAAAACTCACAATTGTGAGTAGATTATATTGATAGAACCAAAAAATTACAAATTCCTACCATGCTCATGACGAGCCATGACGTCTTTAAGAGAGCATAGAGAGGAGCTACCCTATGATAATAGATGAACCCACAATTTTACCCATGCAAGTCCGTCATTGTGGCGTTCATGGTCTTGTACCACTTTTTAGAGTTTGTTTGTTATTTGATAACAACAATCGTCCCACTTCTTTCTTTCATACATTTCCTATAACTTTCTTATGAAAAGGACATGTTCTTTCATTTGAATCGCAAGTCGAAACATATCATTTCTCCTAGCTATCTCGTAGAACCTCTATTCACCTGATCACTACCCTTTAAAGCCCATGGCTAGAAGAATATATGATTTTGGATAAATTTCTTGCAACTTTCTTATGCAAAGGACATGTCTTTCATTTGTATCACATGTCATTTGAGGAGTCACTCCTCCAACAAATGGTGGCCAAACGGATGAAGCTATTGTTTGTGAAATCCTCGTGATAAAGAGAGTTAAAAGTTATATGACTTGAAGTAAATTAAATGAGAGAGGGGGAGAGAGCTCTTTGCATGCACACGCACACACCACACACAAAACGCACATGACTATTTATTGCACATAGAACAAGTAAAAGGGTCATGGTGGTTTTCTAAACAAGTGAAAGGGTCACGGTGGCTTTCTAAGAAAAAAAAGAAAGTGTTAAAAGTCTTCAAGGTTGAGTTTAACCGGAATCGATATTCTGAAAAGGATTGCCTCAGTTTAGCCTTAAGCGATTGAAAATCAAGAATAACCGGTTGCAAACCATGGTAAAGGGAAGAAAAGCGATGAAATATGTGAGAAAATAGTTCAAAAACCTTACAAATTTTTATCGGTATTTTCGGTTCATTTCTTTGTGATGAGGAGAAAATTTGGCCAATGATCGTTTAATAAAAAATACTTTTTTGAATATTGATTAAAGTTCATTTATAGAATGCAAGAAAAGTTAAACCATGTGAGGGTGTGAAATAAGATGTGAAATGAAAAGAACTCATCAATGTGTGTGTGTACAATGTATTTATAGAATCTACACTTCACTTTAATATTCTAAAACAATAGAATGCAAGAAAAGTCAAGATGTGAAATGAAGGGTGAAGAAAAAAGATCCATGTGCTATTTTAAAGTTGAAATAACATTTAAGGTATGTCTCAATCATCAATGAAAACAATGAAAGCATGCCTAACCCAACAATCCTCTAAGGCTTCTTTTAGAAAGCCAAAAAAATAAGAAATTGATAAAGTCATTAGGTTGAGTTTAATTGGAATCAGTGTTCAGAAAAGGATTGCCTTAGCTTAGCTTAGAGCCGGTTGAAAATCAAAACAGCTAGTCGGTTGCAAACCATGGTAAAGGGAAGAAAAACAATGAAATATGTGAGAACATAGCTTAAAAATCTTGCAAATTTATGCTAATATTTTTGTTTTGCTTCTTTGTGAGAAGGAAATTCGATCGATGACTGCTGAATAAAAGAGACTTTCTTGACTATTAACTATAAATAATTTATAGAATGCAAGAAAAGTCAAGCCATGTGAGTCTCTGAAATAACAATAACAAGTGAAAGGGCAATAACAAGTGAAAGGGCCACCTTGGCTTTCTAAAACAATAAGAAAATGACAAAATCATTAGGTTGAGTTTAAGTAGAATTATATAAAGTAAAGCATCGTTCAGGAATATCTCTTTTATTAAGGGACTAAGTTTCCTCCTTGCAAAGAAGCAAATCGGAAATACTAGCCGATTTTTTGAATTTGCAAGATTTTTGAACTAAGTTCTCACATATTTCACCATTTTTTCTTCCCTTTACCATGGTTTGATCATTTAGTATATATATATGTGTGTGTGTGTGTGTGTGTGTGTGTGTGTGTGTGTGTATATATATATATATATATATATATATATATGAATGTATGTGTGTGTAAAATAAATAAACATTATGTATGTGTGTATGTATGTATATGTATAAAATTTACTAGAAGTATCCAAGGTGAAGCTTCACTTTAGCATTCTAAAAGAATAGAATGCAAGTGAAGTCAAATCGTGTAAAGATGTGAAATGAAAGGTGAAATAGAAAGATTAATTTAATAGCTTAAAATGAAAATAACATTTAAGGTAAATCTCCATCATGACACTGAAAACAATGAAAGTATGTCTAACCCAACTCAACACTAAGGCTTCTTTTAGAAAGCCAAAAAAGAACTCATCAATATATATGTGTATCTATAGAATTTACTCAACACTAAGGCTTCTTTTAAAAAGCCAAAAAAGAACTCATCAATATATATGTGTATCTATAGAATTTACTCAGATTATGCAAGGTGAAGTTTCACTTTAACATTCTAAAACAATAAAACGCAAGAAAAGTAGAATGCAAGAAATTCTAGACATGTCAGGATGTGAAATGAAAGGTGAAAAAAAAATATCCATTTACTATTTTAAAACTTAAATAACATTTAAGTTAAGTCTGAATCATGACTGAAAACACGCACACACAAAGACACATAAGAAAAGAGGGGGGGGGGAGGGGGTGACTATTGGAATTAACTTTAGGCTTTGGTCTTGTTTTCTAACACTATCCACTGCATTGGAAAAAGTGTTGAAAACACCGTCCAAAGGAACACAAAAGATTATCTATAAAAGCATCAAAAAAGCTGTCCAGATTCGTAGTTTGAAGTTTATGTTGAAAACTCTCATTTTTTACATCAAAAAGTGTCAAAAACTATGGAAGTGCATACTAATTGGGGTACCAACTATAAGCTAATCCACCTGATCAAAATCTCTCTCTCTCTCTCTCTCTCTCTCTCTCTCTCTCTCTCTCTCTCTCTCTCTCTCTCTCTCTCTCTCTCTTAGTTTCTCTTCCTACACCATCATCCTAGTGGAGGTAGCACTACGGTGTACGATTGGCTCATAGTTGCAATCTGCTAAATCAAACCATCCCCCTCTCTCTCTCTCTCTCTCTCTCTCTCTCTCTCCTCAACATCCAAGACACGTTTCTCAAAGCCCCATACAAATTATTGATGTATGGTCACTATAAGAGGAAAATTAGAAAACCGTTAGCATTGTCGTGGGCTAACAAAGAAAAATAGAAAGAGAAAAGATTCTTTGTGCGATAATAACAATGACAATTGATGTGGTAGGGGTTTAACAACAATATACGTGGTAATAGACATAAGAATATACCCACGTCTATTACCACGTGCATTGCCATAACTATTACCGTGGCTATTACCATTACAAGCCTATTCAATAAAAAATAAAGGTGCTCATTTGGGCCACTCAACATAAAACATATGAAATATTAATTGTTTTTTTAAAGAGTATACAAAAAAAAAATTGAAATTCAATATACTTTACCTTGAGAATGTAATGTACAGAAGATCAACTATTTAAAAAAAATTACAAATAAAATGAAAATAGTTGTACATACATTGTGCCACATTCGGACTTTATAATAGTTTAAACAAATAATTTTCTTTCTAATCCTCCTCCTCCTCCTCATCGTCGTCCAAACCACAGGCACGTATGTTTGATTGCCCTGACTCTACATTAACCCAAACCAAACTAAACGAATATCAACAGCTCAAAATATTTAATATAATATTATTTGTTTAAACTTACCACTTGTAGGGATCCAACCGCTGAGTTGAATTACTTACATGAGATATGGTTGTTCTCTAACAATTATCGCCAAGTTTCAAATTCTATATACCACTCCCGAAAGTTGACCATCTCTCTAGTTGTTCGACTAAGAGTGATATTTTTTTAAGTTAGCAATAACAACAACAAATCATTAACTAAAATCTTTCTAATCATCGATTTAGGTTGTAATCTAACCACTCTTACATATTTGTCCTTCCGAGGTGCCTTGCCTCCCAAGCCATAGTGCGTGGGAGTTTGTATGGCTTGAGCTTTGCATTATTGTCTATAGAATAAGCCCATTGTAGCTCGATCGCTCTTTTCTTGCATTGCCCACTCCCACTCCGCATCTGTATGTTTCCACTATAATACTTCCTATCTGAATCTCAAACTTGGCTAGGTACTTTCTGTCGTACATTGGACTGCTTGTCTTTTAAAAATATTTTAATGTAGCCCTCCAACCACTGTTGTGAAAAACGATGATCGAGAGCGTTTGGAAATCTAGCATGCAGAGCATCCTCAATGTAGAGTGCATGATCGAGTAGTTGGTCTCTAAACTTTACAAAAAAATTCTTATACGTTGAATGTATAAGAATCTGAAGATGGCATCAAAATGCCCTCCCCTATGTTGTACCGAAGTCCACCTCCCCGCCATACTTTACCCTATATATAGTAGCACCCATGCCTATCAGGCACGGGTGCATCAATACCTTGTCGTCTTTGTCTAGGCGGCACGCTATAAAATAGGCGACTCTATCTCCCAGTTTGATGATTGACAAAACATGCATCCACCTAGCCAGACAGCACATTTGTACTCTATAAGTTTTCCGAGCTATGTAGTGATACTCCGTGTAAATCCTCATTCTAGAGTAGCAAGTCAATTCCCTGATTTGTAATTTTTTCATGACATTTATAAAAGGCCCCGGGTAGGTCACCTAATAAATATGTAACTTATCACGTGAGTTCAACAGAAGGGTATTTAAAGTTCTTGTTGTCCAAAATAGGCTCCATTGAAACATGAAGAGAAGAAATATGCACCATGTCTTCGAGATGCTAGGCTCCATTGAAATACCTTAAACCCACGATATTTTGAATATGTGGGGTTTGAATTCAAGGTCCACCACTTGTCCAACCTATTCTCCCTAGTAGCATGAGTGGTTTGGTCTCAAGATTCACCACTTTTGCACTCTATGTCATTATATTAAGAAGATCTGGGTGTTAAGGTCCACCACTTGTCCAACCTATAAGGCTATATCTAAAATAGTATTATTTACCACCACTTGGAATGCACATGATAGGTTTTACATAGGGGTCTGGTTCCAAGGTCCACCACTTGTCCAAGCTAACTCTATTGAAACATAGAGAGAATCAAAGGTCCACCACTTGTCCAAGCTAGGCTCCATTGAAACATGGAGAGAAGGATGCTCCACCATTTCTCCAAGCCAGGTTCGATTGAAACATGAAGAGAAGCAAGCTGCACCATGTCTCCAAAATACTAGGCTCCATTGAAATATCTTAAACCCATGATATTTGCACCATGTCTCCAAGATGCTAAGATCCATTGAAATACCTTAAACCCACGATATATTGTACATGGGGAGTTTACATTCAAGGTCCACCACTTGTCCAACCTATTATCTCTAGTAGCATGAGTGGTTTGGTCTCAAGATTCACCACTTTTCCACTCTATGTCATTACGTTAAGAAGATCTGGGTGTTAAGGTCGACCACTTGTCCAACCTATAAGGGTATTACTTCTCACCACTTGAAATGTCCATGATATGTTTTACGTGGGGGTTTGGTTCCAAGGTCTACCACTTGTCCAAGCTAACTCTATTGAAACATAGAGAGAAACAAAGGTCCACCACTTGTCCAAGCTCGGCTCCATTGAAACATGGAGAGAAGGATGCTGTACCATTTGTCGAAGCTAACTCTATTGAAACATGGGGGGTTTACATTCAAGGTCCACTACTTGTCCAACCTATTAACGGTAGTAGCATGAGTGGTTTGGTCTCAAGATTCACCACTTTTCCACTCTATGTCATTATATTAAGAATATGTGGGTGTTAAGGTCCACCACTTGTCCAACCTATAAGGCTATATCTTAAGGGTTATTCTTTCTCACCACTTGGAGTGACCATGATAGGTTTTACATGGGGGTTTGGTTACAAGGTCCACCACTTGTCCAAGATAACTCTATTGAAACATAGAGAGAAGCAAAGGTCCACCACTTGTCCAAGCTAGGGTCCATTGAAACATGGAGAGAAGGATGCTCCACCATTTGTCCAAGATACTCTCCATTGAAACATAAGGAGAAGCAAGCTACACCATGTCTCCAAGATGCTAAGCTCCATTGAAATACCTTAAACCCATGATATTTCGTACATGGGGGGTTTACATTCAAGGTCCACCACTTGTCCAACCTATTATCTCTAGTAGCATGAGTGGTTTGGTCTCAAGATTCACCACTTTTCCACTCTATGTCATTATATTAAGAATATCTGGGTGCTAAGGTCCACCACTTGTCCAACCTATAAGGCTATATCTTAAACTTTATTCTTGCTCACCACTTGGAGTTACCATGATAGGTTTTACATGGGAGTTTGGTTACAAGGCCGACCACTTGTCCAAGATAACTCTATTGAAACATAGAGACAAGCAAAGGTCCACCACTTGTCTAAGCTAGGCTCCATTGAAACATGAAGATAAGGATGCTCCACCATTTGTCAAAGATAGGCCCCATTGAAACATGAAGAGAAGCAAGCTCCACCATGTCTCCAAGATGCTAGCCTCCATTGAAATACCTTAAACCCATGATATTTCGTACATGGGGGATATACATTCAAGGTCCACCACTTGTCCAACCTATTATCCTTAGTATCATGAGTGTTTTGGTCTCAAGATTCACCACTTTTCCACTCTATGTCGTTATATTAAGAAGATCTAGGTTTTAAGGTCGACCACTTGTCCAACCTATAAGGCTAGATCTTAAAGGGTATTATTTCTCACCACTTGGAATGACCATGATATGTTTTACATGGGGTTTGGTTCCAAGGTCCATCACTTGTCCAAGCTAACTCTATGGAAACATAGAGAGAAGCAAAGGTCCACCACTTGTCCAAGCTAGGCTCCATCGAGACATTTAAAGAAAGATGATCCCCCATTGGTGGAAGATAGGCTCCATCGAAACATGAAGAGAAGCAAGCTGCACCATGTCTCCAAGATGCTAGGCTTCATCGAAATACTTTAAATCCAGGATATTTTGTACATGGGGGTTTTACATTCAAGGGCCACCACTTGTCCAAGCTATTATCGCTAGTAGCATGAGTGGTTTTGTCTCAAGATTCACCACTTTTCCACTCTATGTCATTATATTAAGAATATGTGGGTGTTAAGGTCCACCACTTGTCCAACCTATAAGTCTATATCTTAAAGGTTATTCTTTCTTACCACTTGGAGTGACCATGATAGGTTTTATATGGGGGTTTGGTTCCAAGCTCCACCACTTGTCCAAGCTAACTCTATTGAAACAGAGAGAGAAGAAAAGGTCCACCACTTGTCCAAGCTAGGCTCCATTGAAACATGGAGAGAAGGATGCTCCACTATTTGTCCAAGATAGGTTCCATTGAAACATGACGAGAAGCAAGCTGCCTTATGTCTCCAAGATGCTAGGCTCCATCGAAAAACATTAAACCCATGATATGTCATAGATGAGGGGTTAACATTCAAGGTCCAACACTCGTGCAAGCTATTATTGGTAGTAGCCTGAGTGGTTTGGTCTCAAGATTCACCACTTTTCCACTCTATGTCATTATATTAAGAATATGTGGGTGTTAAGGTCCACCACTTGTACAACCTATAAGGCTACATCTTAAAGGTTATTCTTTCTTACCACTTGGAGTGACCATGATAGGTTTTACATGCGGGTTTGGTTCCAAGGTCCACCACTTGTTCAAGCTAACTCTATTGAATTATAGAGAGAAGCAAAGGTCCACCACTTGTCTAAGCTAGGCTCTATTGAAACATGGAGAGAAGGATGCTCCATCATTTGCCGAAGCTAACTGTATTGAAACATGGGGGGTTTACGTTCAACTTCCACCACTTGTCCAAGCTATTACAGCTAGTAGCATGAGTGGTTTTGTCTCAAGATTCACCACTTTATCACTCTATGTCATTATATTAAGGATATCTGGGTGTTAAGGTCCACCATTTGTTCAACCTATAAGGCTATATCTTAAAGGTTATTCTTTCTCACTACTTGGAGTGACCATGATAGGTTTTACATTGGGGTTTGGTTCCAAGGTCCACCACTTGTCCAAGCTAACTCTATTGAAACATAAAGAGAAGCAAAGGTCCACCACTTGTGCAAGCTAGGAACCATTGAAACATGGAGAGAAGGATGCTCCACCATTTGTCCAAGATAGACTCCATTGCAACATGAAGAAAAGCAAGGTGCACCATGTCTCCAAGATGCTAAGCTCCATTTAAATACATTAAACCCACGATATTTTGTAGATGGGGGGTTTACATTCAAGGTCCACCACTTTTCCAACCTATTATCGCTAGTAGCATGAGTGGTTTAATGCTCTATAGATTCACCACTTTTCCACTCTATGCCATTATATTAAGAATATCTGGGTGTTAAGGTCCACCACTTGTCCAACCTATAAGGATATATCATTAAGGTTATTCTTTGTCACCACTTGGAGTGAACATGATAGGTTTTACATGGGGGTTTGGTTCCAAGGTTCACCACTTATCCAAGATAACTCTATTGAAACATAGAGAGAAACAAAGGTCCACCACTTGTCCAAGCTAGGCTCCATTGAAACATGGAGAGAACGATGCTCCACCATTTTTCAAAGCTAAGTCTATTGAAACATGGGGGATTTACGCTCAAGGTCCACCACTTGTCCAAGCTATTATCGTTAGTAGCATGAGTGGTTTTGTCTCAAGATTCACCACTTTTTCACTCTATGTCATTATATTAAGAATATTTGGGTGTTAAGGTCCACTACTTGTCCAACCTATAAGGCTATATCTTAAAGGTTATTCTTTCTCACCACTTGGAGTGACCATGATAGGTTTTACATGGGGGTTTGGTTCCAAGGTCCACCACTTGTCCAAGCTAACTCTATTGAATCATAGAGAGAAGCAAAGGTCCAACACTTGTCCAAGCTAGGGTCCATTGAAACATGGAAAGAAGGATGCTCCACCATTTGTCCAAGATAGGCTCCATCGAAAAATGAAGAGAAGCAAGCTGCACCATGTCTCCAAGATGCTAGGATTCATCCAAATACCTTAAACCCAGGATATTTTGTACATGGGGGGTTTACATTCAAGGGCCACCACTTGTCCAAGCTATTATCGCTAGTAGCATGAGTGGTTTTTTTTGATTCACCACTTTTTCATTCTATGTCATTATATTAAGTATATGTGGGTGTTAAGGTCCACCACTTGTCCAACCTATAAATCTATATCTTAAAGGTTATTCTTTCTTACCACTTGGAGTGACCATGATAGGTTTTACATGGGGGTTTGGTTCCAAGCTCCACCACTTGTCCAAGCTAACTCTTTTAAAACAGAGAGAGAAGCAAAGGTCCACCACTTATCCAAGCTAGGATCCATTGAAAAATGCGGAGAAGGATGCTCCACCATTTGTCCAATATAGGCTCCATTGAAACATGACGAGAAGCAAGCTGCACCATGTCTCCAAGATGCTAGGCTCCATCGAAAAACATTAAACCCACAATATGTCGTAGATGAGGGGTTTACATTCAATGTCCAACACTTTTCCAAGCTATTATTGGTAGTAGCCTGAGTCATTTGGTCTCAAGATTCACCATTTTTCCACTCTATGTCATTATATTAATAATATGTGGGTGTTAAGGTCCACCACTTGTCCAACCTATAAGGCTACATCTTAAAGGTTATTCTTTCGTACCACTTGGAGTGACCATGATAGGTTTTACATGCGGGTTTGTTTCCAAGGTCCACCACTTGTCCAAGCTAACTCTATTAAATAATAGAGAGAAGCAAAGGTCCACCACTTGTCCAAGCTAGGCTCCATTGAAACATGGAGAGAAGGATGCTCCACCATTTTTGGAAGCTAACTCTATTGAAACATGGGAGGTTTACGTTCAAGGTCCACCACTTTTCCAAGCTATTACCGCTAGTAGAATGAGTGGTTTTGTCTCAAGATTCACCACTTTTTCACTCTATGTCATTATGTTAAGAATCTTTGGGTGTTCAGGTCCACCACTTGTCCAACCTATAAGACTATATCTTAAAGGTTATTCTTTCTCACGACTTGGAGTGACCATGATAGGTTTTAGATTGGGGTTTGGTTCCAAGGTCCACCACTTGTCCAAGCTAACTCTATTGAAACATAGAGAGAAGCAAAAGTCCACCACTTGTCCAAGCTAGGGTCCATTGAAACATGGAGAGAAGGATGCTCCACCATTTGTCCAAGATAGGATTCATTGAAACATGAAAAGAAGCAAGGTGCACCATGTCTCCAAGATGCTAGGCTCCATCTAAATACACTAAACCCACGATATTTCGTAGATGGGGGGTTTACATTGAAGGTCCACCACTTGTCCAACCTATTATCGCTAGTAGCATGAGTGGTTTGCTCTATAGATTCACCACTTTTCCACTCTATGCCATTATATTAAGAATATCTGGGTGTTAAGGTCCACCACTTGTCCAACCTATAAGGATATATCATTAAGGTTATTCTTTCTCACCACTTGGAGTTACCATGATAGGTTTTACATGGGGGTTTGGTTCCAAGGTCCACCACTTGTCCAAGCTAAGTCTATTGAAACAGAGAGAGAAGCAAAGGTCCACCACTTGTGCAAGCTAGGGTCCATTGAAAAATGGAGAGAAGGATGCTCCACCATTTGTACAAGATAGGCTCCATTGAAACATGAAGAGAAGCAAGGTGCACCATGTCTCCAAGATGCTAGGCTCCATCTAAATACACTAAACCCACGATATTTCGTAGATGGGGGGTTTACATTGAAGGTCCACCACTTGTCCAACCTATTATCGCTAGTAGCATGAGTGGTTTGCTCTATAGATTCACCACTTTTCCACTCTATGCCACTATATTAAGAATATCTGGGTGTTAAGGTCCACCACTTGTCCAACCTATAAGGATATATCATTAAGGTTATTCTTTGTCACCACTTGGAGTGAACATGATAGGTTTTACATGGGGGTTTGGTTCCAAGGTCCACCACTTATCCAAGATAACTCTATTGAAACATAGAGAGAAACAAAGGTCCACCACTTGTCCAAGCTAGGCTCCATTGAAACATGGAGAGAATGATGCTCCACCATTTTTCAAAGCTAAGTCTATTGAAACATGGGGGATTTACGTTCAAGGTCCACCACTTGTCCAAGCTATTATCGCTAGTAGCATGAGTGGTTATGTCTCAAGATTCACCACTTTTTCACTCTAGGTCATTATATTAAGAATATTTGGGTGTTGAGGTCCACTACTTGTCCAACCTATAAGGCTATATCTTAAAGGTTATTCTTTCTCACCACTTGGAGTGACCATGATAGGTTTTACACGGGGGTTTGGTTCCAAGGTCCACCACTTGTCCAAGCTTACTCTATTGAATCATAGAGAGAAGCAAAGGTACACCACTTGTCCAAGTTAGGGTCCATTGATACATGGAGAGAAGGATGCTCCACCATTTGTACAAGATAGGCTCCATCGAAAAATGAAGAGAAGCAAGGTGCACCATGTCCCCAAGCTGCTAGGCTCCATCTAAATACATTAAACCCACGATATTTTCTACATGGGGGGTTTAGATTCAAGGGCCAATACTTGTCCAAGCTATTATCGCTAGTAGCATGAGTGGCTTTGTCTCAAGATTCACCACTTTTCCACTCTTTGTCATTATATTAAGAATATGTGGCTGTTAAGGTCCACCACTTGTCCAACCTATAAGTCTATATCTTAAAGGTTATTCTTTCTTACCACTTGGAGTGACCATGATAGGTTTTACATTGGGGTTTGTTTCCAAGCTCCACCACTTGTCCAAGATAACTCTATTGAAACAGAGAGAGAAGCAAAGGTCCACCACTTGTCCAAGCTAGGCTCCATTGAAATATGGAGAGAAGGATCCTCCACCATTTGTCCACTACTGTTCCAACCTATAAGGCTATATCTAAAATGGTATTATTTACCACCACTTGGAATGCACATGATAGGTTTTACATAGGGGTCTGGTTCCAAGGTCCACCACTTGTCCAAGCTAACTCTATTGAAGCATAGAGCGAATCAAAGGTCCACCACTTGTCCAAGCTAGGCTCCATTGAAACATGGAGAGAAGGATGCTGCACCATTTCTCCAAGCCAGGTTCGATTGAAACATGAAGAGAAGCAAGCTGCACCATGTCTCCAAAATGCTAGGCTCCATTGAAATATCTTAAACCCATGATATTTCGTACATGGTGTTAGGAAATAAGACGTAGCTAAATAGATAATTGAGTAGATTACTTAATGGAGAGAGACAGATTTATATACACGAGATTATAGAGTAGAGAGAGAGAGAGTACACACGATATACGTGGTTCACCCAATGTGGACTACATCCACGGGAAAGCAGCCACTCAATGGCTTTAGTACTTCAAAACAAGAAGTAGTTTACAAAGGGATTATACCCTTAATGGAGCTCCCGCCTTGCTTCACTCTCACCACCTCACACTCACCTTGTTGCATCAACTTCACACTATATAATGTGTGTAGAAATGGCCTCCTTTTATAGGCCAAAAGGGTCGCCCTCTCTTATGAGAGACAGCCATGTGTAGCCGCCCTTGTGCGAATAAGTCCAAATCGGACCCTCCAATCCGCCCATGTGTGGCCGCCCTTGAGAAGACAAGTCCGCTTTTGAATTCGGCCACCGGCCATTGAATTCGGCCACCGACCACCGGCCATTGACTTCCGACCACCGGCCATCGGCCATTGACTACCGGCCACCGGCCAACCCACCGGTTGTTTTCCGACCACTTTTTGGCCGCCGTCTGGCCATAATATTCCGGTGAAAAGGAATATTCCGGCCAAAAAAAAAAAGTCTCGGGGGCCTCCGTCCCCGAGGCCTTTAAAGTTGCCCCTGATTCTTGTCCGTTAAAATTTTGGTTTCCGATGAGTGATTTTACTTCACGCACGATGGCTTCTCCTCATAATGGGGGCCTTACAAATGTGCGCTTTTACCA
This sequence comes from Adiantum capillus-veneris, assembly GCF_014529385.1. Classification (NCBI taxonomy): domain Eukaryota; kingdom Viridiplantae; phylum Streptophyta; class Polypodiopsida; order Polypodiales; family Pteridaceae; genus Adiantum; species Adiantum capillus-veneris. The sequence goes on along the minus strand of NC_140946.1, from coordinate 81,384,731 downwards.
CAGAAAATTACAAGGGTAAATCAGGCTCCATACTTAACAATCTCCCACTTGGAGACTGATCTCCAAACCAAACCTATGACTGCTTTCCATTCTGGCTTCTTATCCTTGAATGCCGATTGAAGATGAGCAAAAGCTCAACTTCTCCTTGTTGACCACCTTTGTAAACATGTCTTCAGGATTTCCACTTGTATGCACCTTTCCTAGCTTTAGCTGTCCCTCTGCCAAAAGAGTGCGTATGAAGTGATATCTCACCTCAATGTGCTTTGTCCTTGAATGAAAGGCTGAGTTCTTTGCAAGATGGATAGCGCTTTGGCTATCACTGTACAAGACACAATTGTCTTATTTGAATCCAAGCTCTTCTAAGAATCTGTGAAGCCACAGAATTTCTTTGCTTGCCTCCGTCATTGCTACATACTCTGCTTCCGTGGTAGAAAGTGAAACCACTTTCTGCAGCTTTGAAGCCCAGCTTACTGCTGTGCCTCCAACCATGAACACATAGCCAGTAGTGCTCCTTCGAGTATCTTTGTCACCTGCCATATCTGCATCAGCATACCCTTCTAGAAAAATATCAGTTCCTCCAAAATACAAAGCATTTGTTGTTGTCCCTTTTAGATACCTAAGTATCCACTTCACAGCTTGCCAATGCTCTTTACCTGGGTTGTCCATGAACCTACTCACAACTCCCACTGCATGTGCAATGTCTGGCCTTGTCCAGACCATAGCATACATTAGAGAACCTACCGCTGCAGCATATGGAACTTTAGACATATAGGCTAGCTCCTCTTGTGTCTTTGGACACATATCCTTCGTTAGTTTAAAATGACCAGCCAAAGGTGTAGAAACTGGTTTTGCATTTTGCATTGCAAACCTTTCTAGTACCTTCTTGATGTAATCTTCTTGAGATAGCTTTATTGTCTTCTTCGTCCTGTCCCTTGATATTTTCATACCAAGTATCCTCTTTGCAGCACCTAAATCTTTCATTGAAAAAGATTTGGACAGCTCCTCTTTTAGGTCTTTGATCTCCTGCATGTTAGCACTTGCAATCAACATGTCATCAACATACAACATTAGGATGATGAATTTCCCATCTCCCAAATTCTTCGTGTAGACGCAGTGATCCGAGTTGCATCTTGTGAATCCATGATCCAACATCCATCGATCAAACTTCAAGTACCATTGTCTTGATGCTTGCTTTAAACCATACAAGCTCTTCTTTAATCTGCAAACCATTTTCTCCTTACCTTTTACTTCATACCCCTTTGGTTGAAGCATGTAGATTTCCTCCTCTAAGTCACCGTGAGGGAATGCCGTATTTACATCCATTTGCTCGAGATTTAGATCATGAGCAGCCACAAGGCTTAAGACAAGCCTAATTGAGTTCATTTTTACAACAGGAGAAAATATTTCATTGAAGTCAATACCTTTCTTTTGAGAAAAACCTTTTACCACAAGCCTAGACTTGTACTTTTTCTTCGCACCTTCTTCTTCCTTTAGCTTGTACACCCATTTGTTTTGAAGTGCCCGCTTACCTTTCGGCAACTCAACCAACTCCCATGTTTGGTTGCGATGTAGTGAGTCCATCTCCACTTGCATGCTCTTCGTCCATTCTTCTTTGGATTCATGTTGCATAGCTTCTTCATATGATTCCAGCTCTCCAGAATCTGAGATCAAGAGATGGTTGAAGGAAGGAACAAACCTTTCTGGAGGTCTACTTGCTCTTGTAGATCTTCGGGGAATAGGTTGAGGCTCCTCATTTGGTTGACGTTGTTGCACATTGTCACCGTTTGCAGTCCTTGAGTCTTCACCGTCCTCAAGCTCCATGTACTCATCACCTGTTTCTTTTGTTTGTTTTCTTTCCAAGTAATCTTTGTACATAATTTGTTCGTTAAAAATTACATCCCTACTCCTTAAGATTTTACCATCTTCAGGATTCCATAGGCGATACCCAAAGTCTCCTTCTCCATAGCCAATGAAGAAACACTTTTTGGACTTTGCATCTAACTTTGATCTTAGGCTTCTATCTATGTGCATGAAAGCCTCACACCCAAACACTTTGAGAAATGCATAATTCACCGGTTTACTTGTCCATGCCTCTTCTGGAACTCCCCCATCCAATGCCGTTGAGGGTGAACGATTGATTAAGTACACAGACGTACTTACAGCTTCCGCCCAAAGCTCAAGCGGTAGGCCTCCATGTAGCCGCATGCTTCGTGCTCGTTCCATGATTGTCCTGTTCATCCTTTCCGAAATCCCATTTTGTTGAGGTGTCCTTGGGGTTGTCCTTTGCCTCCGAATGCCATTGCTAGCATAAAAGCTTTCAAAAGCTTGGCTACAATATTCGCCTCCATTGTCGGATCTGAGGCATTTAACCTTAGTACCTGTTTCATTCTCCACAAAGGCTTTCCACCTTTGAAATATGGAAAATACATCGGATTTATTCTTCATGACATAAACCCATGTTTTTCTAGTTGCATCGTCTATGAATGTTACATAGTACAATGAGCCACCAAGTGATGGTATACTTGCAGGACCCCAAACATCAGAATGAACCAACTCAAGTTTTTTATTTTTTCTTTCATTTCCTGATTTTTGAAATTTTACCCTCTTTTGTTTACCACAAACACAATCTTCACAGAACTCTAAGTCCACTTCTTTCAAACCAGGTAGAAGCTTCTTTGTTTGAAGGATTTGCATTCCTTTGGCACTCATATGCCCAAGTCGGTAGTGCCACACCGCACTGTCAACTTCTGTAGTTGCTGCACAAGCTGAAGGTTGCGTGCTAACAGTACACAAGTAAAGTGTACTGACTTTTTCACCCTTGGCAACCACCAAAGATCCCTTTGAGATCTTCCACCGTTTGTTTCCGAATGCAATGTTGTGACCTTCATCATCCAATTGTCCTGTAGAGATCAAATTTTTGCGAAGAGAAGGAACATGCCTAACATCTTTAAGCTTCCATTCACTTCCGTTAGCAGTTTTGACAGAAACTGTACCTTTGCCAACAATCTCACAAGCTTCATCATCTCCCAAGTATACATACCCAAAATTACCTTTGGTGTAATCTTGGAAATGTTGCTTGTGTGGTGTCGCATGGAATGAAGCCCCGGAATCTACTATCCAGGAATTAGACACATTGACTAATGAGAGAATTAGAGCATCTTGCTCTACTTTACCTGCCACATTGGCCTCCGATGTTGGCTTGTTGTCTTGAGACTCTGTCTCCTTCTTCTTCTTGGACCAGCAATCCTTCTTGACGTGGCCCTTCTTGCCGCAGTTCCAACATTCAAGAACCGACTTTGTGCGTGACTTGCTCCGCCTTGAGCGATCACAACCCTTTTGGTTTTTGAACCTCTCCTTAAGTCTTCCTCTTGTTTCCACTGATAGTGCAGCACTTGATGATTCTCCTGTGCTTCTCCTTCGCATTTCCTCGCTTAGGAGAACACCCACAACATCATCAAACTTAAGAGTATTTGTGCCAGAGATAGAATTACTTACAGCCATAACAAGGCTGTCCCAACTATCCGGCAGAGATGATAGTATAAGGAGAGCTCGCACTTCGTCATCGAAATTGATTTTCATTGATCGAAGTTGACTTATGTTTGTGTTAAAGTCATTTAGGTGTTCTGCAACTGAACCATTCTCTGCCATCTTTAGATTGAACAAGCGCTTCATAAGAAATACCTTATTGGATGCCGATGGTTTCTCGTAGAAGTCATCAAGTGACTTCATCAAGTCCTCCGTGGTCTTCATCTCCGAAACATTGAAGGCCACCGTTGACGCCAAGCTTAACCGGATTGTTCCCAGTGCCTTTCGATCAAGGACAATCCATGCTTCATCTGCCATTGTTGCGGGCTTCTTTGCAAGACCGCCTAGTGGCAAATAGAGGTCCGTCTGGTAGAGATAGTCTTCAATCTGCATCTTCCAATGTTGGTAGTTTTTTCCGTTGAACTTCTCAATCTTGAGCTTCCCTTCCTCCGCCATAACTCCCACTCAATTCAAGGAATTCTTTCCTTGAGATAATTTAGCTACGAGCAAACCTTGCTCTGATACCAGTTGTTAGGAAATAAGACGTAGCTAAATAGATAATTGAGTAGATTACTTAATGGAGAGAGACAGATTTATATACACGAGATTATAGAGTAGAGAGAGAGAGAGTACACACGATATACGTGGTTCACCCAATGTGGGCTACATCCACGGGAGAGCAGCCACTCAATGGCTTTAGTACTTCAAAACAAGAAGTAGTTTACAAAGGGATTATACCCTTAATGGAGCTCCCGCCTTGCTTCACTCTCACCACCTCACACTCACCTTGTTGCATCAACTTCACACTATATAATGTGTGTAGAAATGGCCTCCTTTTATAGGCCAAAAGGGTCGCCCTCTCTTATGAGAGACAGCCATGTGTAGCCGCCCTTGTGCGAATAAGTCCAAATCGGACCCTCCAATCCGCCCATGTGTGGCCGCCCTTGAGAAGACAAGTCCGCTTTTGAATTCGGCCACCGACCACCGGCCATCGGCCATTGACTACCGGCCACCGACCAACCCACCGGTTGTTTTCCGACCACTTTCCGGCCGCCGTCTGGCCATAATATTCCGGTGAAAAGGAATATTCCGGCCAAAAAAAAAGTCTCGGGGGCCTCCGTCCCCGAGGCCTTTAAAGTTGCCCCTGATTCTTGTCCGTTAAAATTTTGGTTTCCGGTGAGTGATTTTCCTTCACGCACGATGGCTTCTCCTCATAATGGGGGCCTTACAAATGTGCGCTTTTACCACAGAAAATTACAAGGGTAAATCAGGCTCCATACTTAACACATGGGGGGTTTACATTCAAGGTCCACCACTTGTCCAACCTATTATCACTGGTAGCATGATTGGTTTGGTCTCAAGATTCACCACTTTTCCACTCTATATCATTATATTAAGAAGATCTGGGTGTTAAGGTCCACCACTTGTCCAACCTATAAGGCTATATCTTAAAGGGTATTCTTTCCGACTACTTGGAATAACCATGATAGGTTTTACATGGGGGTTTGGTTTCAAGGTCCACCACTTGTCCAAGATAACTCTATTGAAACATAGAGAGAAGCAAAGGTCCACCACTTGTCCAAGCTAGGGTCCATTGAAACATGGAGAGAAGGATGCTCCACCATTTGTCCAAGATAGGCTCCATTGAAACATGAAGAGAAGCAAGCTGCACCATGTCTCCAAGATGCTAGGCTCCATTGAAATACCTTAAACCCATGATATTTCGTACATGGGGGGTATACATTCAAGGTCCACCACTTGTCCAACCTATTATCCTTAGTAGCATGAGTGGTTTGGTCTCAAGATTCACCACTTTTCCACTCTATGTCGTTATATTAAGAAGATCTAGGTTTTAAGGTCGACCACTTGTCCAACCTATAAGGCTAGATCTTAAACGGTATTATTTCTCACCACTTGGAATGACCATGATATGTTTTACATGGGGGTTTGGTTCCAAGGTCCACCACTTGTCCAAGCTAACTCTATGGAAACATAGAGAGAAGCAAAGGTCCACCACTTGTTCAAGCTATGCTCCATCGAGACATTTAGAGAAGGATGATCCCCCATTGGTGGAAGATAGGCTCCATCGAAACATGAAGAGAAGCAAGCTGCACCATGTCTCCAAGATGCTAGGCTTCATCGAAATACCTTAAACCCAAGATATTTTTCACATGGGGGGTTTACATTCAAGGGCCACCACTTGTCCAAGCTATTATCGCTAGTAGCATGAGTGATTTTGTCTCAAGATTCACCACTTTTCCACTCTATGTCATTATATTAAGAATATGTGGGTGTTAAGGTCCACCACTTGTCTAACCTATAAGTCTATATCTTAAAGGTTATTCTTTCTTACCACTTGAAGTGACCATGATAGGCTTTATATGGGGGTTTGGTTCCAAGCTCCACCACATGTCTAAGCTAACTCTATTGAAACAGAGAGAGAAGAAAAGGTCCACAACTTGTCCAAGCTAGGCTCCATTGAAACATGGAGAGAAGGATGCTCCACCATTTGTCCAAGATAGGTTCCATTGAAACATGATGAGAAACAAGCTGCACCATGTCTCCAAGATGCTATGCTCCATCGAAAAACATTAAACCCATGATATGTCATAGATGAGGGGTTTACATTCAAGGTCCAACACTTGTCTAAGCTATTATTGGTAGTAGCTTGAGTGGTTTGGTCTCAAGATTAACCACTTTTCCACTCTATGTCATTATATTAAGAATATGTGGGTGTTAAGGTCCACCACTTGTACAACCTATAAGGCTACATCTTAAAGGTTATTCTTTCTTACCACTTGGAGTGACCATGATAGGTTTTACATGCGGGTTTGGTTCCAAGGTCCACCACTTGTTCAAGCTAACTCGATTGAATTATAGAGAGAAGCAAAGGTCCACCACTTGTCTAAGCTAGGCTCCATTGAAACATGGACAGAAGGATGCTCCATCATTTGTCGAAGCTAACTCTATTGAAACATGGGGGGTTTACGTTCAAGGTCCACCACTTGTCCAAGCTATTACTGCTAGTAGCATGAGTGGTTTTGTCTCAAGATTCACCACTTTATCACTCTATGTCATTATATTAAGGATATCTTGGTGTTAAGGTCCACCACTTGTCCAACCTATAAGGCTATATCTTAAAGGTTATTCTTTCTCACTACTTGGAGTGACCATGATAGGTTTTACATTGGGGTTTGGTTCCAAGGTCCACCACTTGTCCAAGCTAACTCTATTGAAACATAGAGAGAAGCAAAGGTCCACCACTTGTGCAAGCTAGGGTCCATTGAAACATGGAGAGAAGGATGCTCCACCATTTGTCCAAGATAGGCTCCATTGAAACATGAAGAGAAGCAAGGTGCACCATGTCTCCAAGATGCTAGGCTCCATCTAAATACATTAAACCACGATATTTTGTAGATGGGGGGTTTACATTGAAGGTCCACCACTTGTCCAACCTATTATCGCTAGTAGCATGAGTGGTTTGCTCTATAGATTCACCACTTTTCCACTCTATGCCATTATATTAAGAATATCTGGGTGTTAAGATCCAACACTTGTCCAGCCTATAAGGATATATCATTAAGGTTATTCTTTCTCACCAATTGGAGTGAACATGAGAGGTTTTACATGGGGGTTTGGTTCCAAGGTCCACCACTTATCCAAGATAACTCTATTGAAACATAGAGAGAGACAAAGGTCTACCACTTGTCCAAGCTAGGCTCCATTGAAACATGGAGAGAATGATGCTCCACCATTTTTTGAAGCTAAGTCTATTGAAACATGGGGGATTTACGTTCAAGGTCCACCACTTGTCCAAGCTATTATCGCTAGTAGCATAAGTGGTTTTGTCTCAAGATTCACCACTTTTTCCCTCTATGTCATTATATTAAGAATATTTGGGTGTTAAGGTCCACTACTTGTCCAACCTATAAGGCTCTATCTTAAAGGTTATTCTTTCTCACCACATGGAGTGACCATGATAGGTTTTACATGGGGGTTTGGTTCCAAGGTCCACCACTTGTCCAAGCTAACTCTATTGAATCATAGAGAGAAGCAAAGGTCCACCACTTGTCCAAGCTAGGGTCCATTGAAACATGGAGTGAAGGATGCTCCACCATTTGTCCAAGATAGGCTCCATCGAAAAATGAAGAGAAGCAAGCTGCACCATGTCTCCAAGATGCTGGATTCATCAAAATACCTTAAACCCAGGATATTTTGAACATGGGGGGTTTACATTCAAGGGCCACCACTTGTCCAAGCTATTATCGCTAGTAGCATGAGTGGTTTTATCTCAAGATTCACCACTTTTTCACTCTATGTCATTATATTAAGAATATGTGGGTGTTAAGGTCCACCACTTGTCCAACCTATAAGTCTATATCTTAAAGGTTATTCTTTCTTACCACTTGGAGTGACCATGATAGGTTTTACATGGGGGTTTGGTTCCAAGCTCCACCACTTGTCCAAGCTAACTCTATTGAAACAGAGAGAGAAGGAAAGGTCCACCACTTGTCCAAGCTAGGCTCCATTGAAACATGGGGAGAAGGATGCTCCACCATTTGTCCAAGATAGGCTCCATTGAAACATGACGAGAAGCAATGTCTCCTAGATGCTAGGCTCCATCTAAATACATTAAACCCACGATATTTTGTACATGGGGGGTTTACATTCAAGGGCCAATGCTTGTTCAAGCTATTATCGCTAGTAGCATGAGTGGCTTTGTCTCAAGATTCACCACTTTTCCACTCTTTGTCATTATATTAAGAATATGTGGGTGTTAAGGTTCACCACTTGTCGAACCTATAAGTCTATATCTTAAAGGTTATTCTTTCGTACCACTTGGAGTGACCATGATAGGTTTTACATTGGGGTTTGTTTCCAAGCTCCACCACCTGTCCAACATTACTCTATTCAAACAGAGAGAGAAGGAAAGGTCCACCACTTGTCCAAGCTAGGCTCCATTGAAATATGGAGAGAAGGATGCTCCACCATTTGTCCAAGATAGGCTCCATTGAAACATGACGAGAAGCAAGCTGCACCATGTCTCCAAGATGCTAGGCTCCATCGAAAAACATTAAACTCACGATATGTCGTAGATGAGGGGTTTACAATCAAGGTCCAACACTTGTCCAAGCTATTATTGGTAGTAGCCTGAGTGTTTTGGTCTCAAGATTCACCACTTTTCCACTCTATGTCATTACATTTAGAATATGTGGGTGTTAAAGTCCACCACTTGTCCAACCTATAGGGCTACATCTTAAAGGCTATTCTTTCTTACCACTTGGAGTCACCATGATAGGTCTTACATGGGGGCTTGGTTCCAAGGTCCACCACTTGTCCAAGCTAACTCTATTGAAACATAGAGAGAAACAAAGGTCCACCACTTGTCCAAGCTAGGCTCCATTGAAACATGGAGAGAAGGATGGTCCACCATTCTTCCAAGATAGGCTCCATTGAAACATCACGAGAAGCAAGGTGCACCATGTCTCCAAGATGCTATGCTCCATCGAAATACATTAAACCCACGATATTTCGTAGATGAGGGGTTTACATTCAATGTCCACCACTTGTCCAAACTATTATTGTTAGTAGCCTGAGTGGTTTGGTCTCAAGATTCACCACTTTTATTAAGAATATGTGGGTGTTAAGGTCCACCACTTGTTCAACCTATAAGGCTACATCTTAAAGGTTATTCTTTCTTACCACTTGGAGTGACCATGATAGGTTTTACATGGGGGTTTGGTTTCAAGGTCCACCACTTGTCCAAGCTAACTCTATTGAAACATAGAGAGAAACAAAGGTCCACCACTTGTCCAAGCTAGGGTCCATTGAAACATGGAGAGAAGGATGCTCCACCATTTGTCCAAGATAGGCTCCATTGAAACATGACGAGAATCAAGCTACACCATGTCTCCAAGATGCTAGGCTCCATCGAAATACATTAAACCACGATATTTCGTAGATGAGGGGTTTACATTCAAGGTCCACCACTTGTCTAAGCTATTATTGCCAGTAGCCTGAGTGGACGATGACGGGCTTGCTCCTCTACGTGCGCGTATACTCCAACCGTGTGCGATCCATGTGCGCTTTCTGTGTGTTTGTTGCTCGCTTGCTTTCTCTTTGTGCGTTGCTCGTGCGCTCTCTCTGTGCCTAATCTTGATAGGGTTTATTAGAATGCCACGTATGCTACAAGTCCATGTTTTATCATAGGATTAAAAAAAACAAAAGCAATATAAAACATTAACCAATTCACACGGCCAAAATTAAAGAAATCATGGTTGAAAATATGCAAAACATGCGTAACTCTATACTATGACAATATGCCGCCCCTTGACCCCGCCTGGGGCGCTGCCCCAGGACCCCGCCCGGAACAATATCCCAAAATCAGCCTCCCAAGCCCCGCCATCGAGAGCGCTATATTCCACATCCCCATCAAGAGAGCTACCCCCAAACCTCACGTGGAAGCGCTGCCTTGTCACCCCATTGTGGCATTGCCCTAAGACCCCGCATCTGGAGTGCTAAATGGGAACATTCTTCATTAGTGAAATTTTGAACATAAATTATATTTAGCATATACTTAAATATATTACAAATATTAACATATTAACTATACTACTAATTTACTATAGCAGTTCTAGATTATGTCCCATACTATATTTAAGGTGCCAAAGGTTTGGCCTTATGGTCCTAGATTAGACCAAGTGCACACTGTGCCACAAAACTTGGTCACCACTTCACTTGCCAAAGTTTAGGCCACATTGTCAATCCTAAGTTTCCAATGTTCTTATTATGTCACCTTTTGCCTCGTGGAAAACCTAGGCTTGTTTTCACATACTCAGGCACTTCAAGCCATAATAAATTTTCATTACTCTTCGACAACCCTTTTGTTCAAGTCTTTGAAAAAACGTTGTTTAAGGCCACCCTAAACCATTTTCATTTAGGGGTGTCTAAAACTAGCTTTTTGGCAATTCGAGAAGAAAATGGTCAAAGTTTTATACTTAGTTTTAACCACTTGACCAATTCAAATATTGGAAAGCAAGGTCTTGTAATACTTTCCTTTGGACATCACACATTAAAACTAGGTCCCTCACTTGTCCAAGCTATGCTCTAATACAATAAAGGGCTTTTGGTTTCAAGATGCACCACTTTCCCAACCTTGATTCCATTAAAGAAGCTAGCTCTACTTAGACATTTAATAGCAAGGTCCTGTAGCAGTTCACATTGAACATTTTCCATGGCAGCTAGGTCCACCACTTATCTAAGCTATGCTCTAATACAGTAAGGGGGTTTTGGTTTCAAGATCCACCACTTGTCCAAACTTGATTTGGGAAGCAAGGTCCTATAATAGTTTGCTTTGGACATTCACCATTACAACTAAGTCCACCACTTCTCCAAGCTATGTTCTAATACACTAAGGAGGTTTTGGTTTGAAGGAGAACCACTTGTACGACTTTGTTTTTGGAAGTAAGGACGTCTTTACATAGTTCACATTGGACCTTGGACATTGGATACTACAACTAAGCCCACCACTTGTCCAAGCTATCCTCTATATATAGCCAAAGGATTTGGGTTTCAAGATTCACCACTTTTCCAACCTTTCTTCCATTAAAGAAAGGAGAAGCATTATAACTAGGTCCACCAATTGTCCAAGATATGCTCTGATATAGAAAGGGGATTTTGGTTTCAATAATCCACCACGTGTTCAACCTTGCAAGACTCAAGGGATACTTGGACATTGGAAAGCATAGTCCTATAGTAGTTGATAGGTGGCAGTGGGTATAACAACTAGGTCCAACCTATGCTCTCATATAGCAAAGAGGCTTTGGTTTCAAGGTCCACCACTTGTCCAACCTTGCTTCCATTATATAAATGAGGGGCTACGTAAACATTGGCAAGCAAGGTAGAAAGGTCCTAAGGTATTTCACCTTGGATAATGGGCATTATAACTAGGTCCACCACTTGTCCAAGCTATGCTCTGATATAGAAAGGGGATTTTCGTTTCAAGGTCCACCACGTGTTCAACCTTGCAAGACTCAAGGGATACTTGGACATTGGAAAGCATAGTCCTATAGTAGTTGATAGGTGGCAGTGGGTATTACAACTAGGTCCAACCTATGCTCTCATATAGCAAAGAGGCTTTGGTTTCAAGGTCCACCACTTGTCCAACCTTTCTTCCATTAAAGAAATGAGGGGCTACGTAAACATTGGCAAGCAAGGTAGAAAGGTCCTAAGGTGTTTCACCTTGGATATTGGGCATTATAACTAGGTCCACCACTTGTCCAAGCTATGCTCTGATATAGAAAGGGGATTTTTGTTTCAAGGTCCACCACGTGTTCAACCTTGAAAGACTCAAGGGATACTTGGACATTGGAAAGCATAGTCCTATAGTAGTTGATAGGTGGCAGTGGGTATTACAACTAGGTCCAACCTATGCTCTCATATAGCAAAGAGGATTTGGTTTCATGGTCCACCACTTGTCCAACCTTACTTCCATTAAATAAATGAGGGGCTACGTAAACATTGGCAAGCAAGGTAGCAAGGTCCTAAGGTATTTCACCTTGGATATTGGGCATTATAACTAGGTCCACCACTTGTCCAAGCTATACTCTGATATAGAAAGGGGATTTTCATTTCAAGGTCCACCACGTGTTCAACCTTGCAAGACTCAAGGGATACTTGGACATTGGAAAGCATAGTCCTATAGTAGTTGATAGGTGGCAGTGGGTATTACAACTAGGTCCAACCTATGCTCTCATATAGCAAAGAGGCTTTGGTTTCAAGGTCCACCACTTGTCCAACCTTGCTTCCATTAAAGAAATGAGGGGCTACGTAAACATTGGCAAGCAAGGTAGCAAGGTCCTAAGGTGTTTCACCTTGGATATTGGGCATTATAACTAGTTCCACCACTTGTCCAAGCTATGCTCTGATATAGAAAGGGGATTTTCATTTCAAGGTCCACCACGTGTTCAACCTTGAAAGACTCAAGGGATACTTGGACATTGGAAAGCATAGTCCTATAGTAGTTGATATGTGGCAATGGGTATTACAACTAGGTCCAACTTATGCTCTCATATAGCAAAGAGGCTTTGGTTTCAAGGTCCACCACTTGCCCAACCTTACTTACATTAAATAAATGAGGGGCTACGTAAACATTGGCAAGCAAGGTAGCAAGGTCCTAAGGTATTTCACCTTGGATATTGGGCATTATAACTAGGTCCACCACTTGTCCAACCTATGCTCTGATATAGAAAGGGGATTTTCGTTTCAAGGTCCACCACGTGTTCAACCTTGAAAGCCTCAAGGGATACTTGGACATTGGAAAGCATAGTCCTATAGTAGTTGATAGGTAGTAGTGGGTATTACAACTAGGTCCACCACTTGTCCAACCTATGCTCTAATATAGCAAGGATGCTTTGGTTTCAAGATCCACCATAATTTCCAACCTTGCTTCCATTAATATAGCAAGGAGGATTTGGTCTCAAGGTTCACCACTTGTCCAACCTATGCAAACCTTTTCCATGTTGTAGCATGATTTTTTGTTTGAAAAGTATTTTTCTATAACTATGGATTTAACAATGTAATCTTTTTCACTTACAGGATGGACTTTGAATCTGGGGAGAAAGTACATATGATACTTGACAATGAAATTGTTGGTATTGGCTGTGTGTGTAGAACAGATCCAGATTCCACTTGTGGTGGTACAAAGATAGGGCAAGGAAATGTCTCCATACTAGTGGAGGAATGCTTGAAGGATGTGGTCCTACCTTTTCCTACAATGGATACTTCATCTCTCCAAGGCTCATTATGGAGTGTTGTTCGATGGTCAAAGCTTCTTTTGCAATCTTTTGTATTAAATGGGAACTTAATTGATCCACAGGAAAGCTACAATGGTGATGAAGAACATGATCATTCTGATCCTCTAGTTACAGATGCAATACCTATGACAAGCCCAGAATTTGAAGCAATGATTCGAGAGTCTTGGAGAAATCAGAGGGTCCTTTTAAAAGATGACACAATGATGCAAACCATGAATGAAGGGACCATCTTATATGTATTTCCACATGATTATGTCAACTTTCAGGAACTTGGTCTTGATTTTGTGGGTGTGGGTATTGAAAGAGAAAATGCAAGCATTGATGATGTGGTTGAAGTGGGTAGCATCACTTTGCTAAAGTGGCCCATCAAGCACACATCAATGTTGAATGGGAGCCCATTACAATGATTTGTTCTTGTTGATGGCATGCATGCTACATATGAGGATGTATCCAATGATGACAATGTTGGAAAAAAACTTGATGGGAGTAATGTTGTCCAGTTGTCAAGGAAGAGACGATACACTTTCATGAACAGGACTCAAAAATCAAAAGCAGCACCAGCTTTGACTTTTTACCTTTCAAACAAATCAATTCAAAGGGTATCATGCATTGATTGTTGTGCACAAAAATGTTTCCAGTTTGCAGATCGTGATATGGTGACAAGGTTACGACAACAGTTTTGGGGAGAGTCTCAAAAATCACGCACTAATTATGTTTATGATGTTCTTTCTATATGTTATCAGAAAGATGAGAAGTCACGATACCAATTCAGGCTAAATGGCTCTATTGTTTGTTGTAGAGCATGGTATGAGCTACATGGAATACCAAAGACATCATTTTATCGATACAAGGAGAACTTTGAAAATGGTGTGCGCCAATATGTACATGGGAACACATGTACATTGAAAAGGGGACTTCAACATACTAGTTTAGCAAGAGCACTACTAAATGAGTTTGTGGAAAACAACTCTGAGAAGATGCCACATAGAAGTAGAACACTGCTAGATGGCTCAAGAGAGACTCAATTGGTGATTCCATCAACATACAAACAAGTGGATATTTTATGTGAAATCAACACGACACTTGACCAAATGGGCTATGAGAAGAAGCTATCCCAATCTTCTTTTGGTAGAATTTGGAACAAAGAGTACCCACATGTCACTTTAACAAAGATGAGTGAGTTCTCTAAGTGCAATATTTGTAGCTCAATCAAGGCAAGGTTAGAAGCTAAACCTTCTCTTGAAGAGAGAGTATTCCGCGATATTATAGAACCGTGATAGATTATTGGAGTAAGGTAATTGAAGAGATTGGAAAAGCAATCATATCAGAGGGAGTCTTGTATGAAATGTTTTGGCCAAAAACTAAAGAATATTCTCACCTACAAAGCACTACAATGAATTTGCAACAAGGAGCACAAAGATTCCTAGGCCTTGAAGAGTTGAACGATCATTTTTGTGGGCCTCAAAGAGATAGGCCAAGGGAAGAGTTTGACCCTATGTCTGATGTGCACCAAGGTGACTTTCTTATGCTTGTTCCGAGTGACACAGAAATCTATCCAGTGTGGCTTGCAATGGCTTTATCTGACATTGATAATGAGCCTACATCACCAAACTACAGAAAACTCTTGATTCAATATTGGGCACCTTGCGCGAGAAAAAGTGGGATGACAGATACTCAAGCTTACAGTAATTGTTGGAAGGGTTATCGGGCTGTCAACTATAAGGACCCACAAGTGTGGGAAACTGTAGATGCAATTGTTTGGTCCTGGAGACCCAACAAAGAAGGACCATTTTCTAGAATAAAGATTCCAGAAAGGCATGCTCTAAAAGCCAAAGAAGGCCTCACTCGTGCACATCAACCACACTTGGATCAAAGTTCAGATATGGTATCAAATGTGGAGTAGAATTATGTGGAGCTTCTATTGTGACTATACTAGTCAGTTTATAAACAAAATCTTTTTTGTATCTTCCTTTGTTTTATGTAATTTATAGTTATTATTCAAATCCATGTGTTGTACATCCTCTTGACTTTTGGTGTTTATCAACACCACAATCCTATGAGATTTTCACTTTATTTACTAACCACACACCTCAATTTTTTCCACTTTAAGTGGAAAATTCCCAAATTACATGAATTTAGTCGATTTGGAGATTCCCATAATGTGAGATTTTTACCAAAATACCTAATATGGTCTTCTCTACCCTCAAGAGTGTTTCCTTCTTCTGCTTCAGAGACATTGTCAGCTCTTTCATCCTATCGGCTACCCCGACACATGTCTGAGGGACTCTCCCAACCATAGCTTCAAGGTCCGCAATATAATCAGGTGTCTTCTCCTCATGACGCTGTGGGGGGACTTTCTGTGTAGGGGGCATACTACCGACTGGCGTAAGTCAGGGCTTCTTGGTATTTGACGGGTGGCCTCCTTGGGACGCACCGTTTGCCTTTCACCAATTCTCAACCTTCTTTTCCAAGCCTCCTGGTTGGGAGGAACACATGTTGAGTACACTCTCACCAAACCTGGCCCATGCAACCCTGTGGCCCGCAGGGTCCTTTGTGGCTGCATGACAGTTCTCATATGCAAAACAGCGGGCAAATTTTGTAGTGATCTCCCCACATGATGGTGGGGCTTGGTACACCTTATGGAACAGGAACCTGCATTCATCCTGAAGTCGTGGCTGCACGTGATTTAAGTAAATATTTGTCTTCTTCTGGCTGGAATGCCTGAATACAGTGAGCCACTGGTCATCGGGGATTTCATCTTCCATAAGATCCTTTGGAAGCACCCCCTCCATGCTCAATCCATACTCATCATGAAGCTCTTGTGCTGTAGCAGAACTTTGTCAAGATAGGGTACTCCTCCATCTTGTTTTTTCCTGCGATGTGGAAACAACACGCAAGTAAAGACGTGCCCTCATTATATGCCTCATTTTAGTTGTGCAAAACAAAACACATGGAATGAAATGAATGTATCTCATTCAGGTGACAATTGCAAAATTCAGTTGTGTACAAAGCCAAATTTGGTAGTGGTTAGTATCAAATTTGGTATTGGTTAGTACCAAATTTGGTTATGCTGACATCCCTACTGAGCTTCAACTTTGTGCTATGCTCATGCACAACATATACTGATTTTTGCACTTGCATGTATGCAAGTTAGAAATCTAAAGAGCAGCTTATACATGTAACTTTGTAACTTTCCTAAACCCTAAATTCCTAAGAAGATCCCAAACATGCACATGTACTTGCTGCATGCAAAAAAAGTAAATGCAGACCTCATCAGATAAAAGACATGCAGAAGCTTGCATGCATGGAAAATAAAATGGTAAATCACCAGAAAACGCACAGCTCTCATAGCACCTACCTTTAGATGTTGTAGATGACCGTGGAGTCTCATCATCGGCAAAAAGAGGCCCAGGTTTAAATGAAGTCTCCATGGACACAGCAGGTTTCTCCCTCTCCACAAAGGAGGGCCCCTTACTAGCCCTCGTATTTGGGGTGTCGATGTTCCGAGGGGATTTTGCATCCATTGTCCTCTTCTTCTTTTTCCCATTTTCCGATGACGCTTTGGCTACTGATTTCCTCGCTGGCGTCCTCATCTTCCTAATTGTGAGTAGCCGGGGAGCTTGTTACCTGCAACTGTAGTGGTTTGCAGAAGGCGTTGTAGTAAGAGAGCAAGGCAGAAGCTGGAAAATGTGTTGAGCAACTGCGCCACTCACAAACGCAGTCTGTGATGGGACTTTTGGCACGGTTTCAAAACACCACTCGCATTACTTATTGCCCCACCCACGTTTTCTTTCATGGAAAGTTTAAATCATACAAATTTCCCTCCTACCATTCTTTAACATAGATGAAAAAAAAGGTTCCCTCCAAAGTGTGGACATATGTAGAAGTACCAACCAGGTAGAAGCAAAATAGGTCCTTTTTTTGTACCACCAAACCATGCTTTCACCCAAATGCCTTTAGAGTGTGGTTTCCAAAAGGCTACTCCCGGGCCATCTCCAAGCGTCCCATTCAAAGTTGGATTCGCAAATTGGCATCACCACCTTATCTAGCTCTTTAATCACCCTATAGACTAGTAAGATCTCAAAGCCATTCAATTGAAATTGGATGGCTAAAGAGTTAGCAGTTTTCCAACACTTCCAGTTGCCATCCCAAAATTGCTCTAGTCGAACAAGCCCCTTATTATTCACCTTCCTGGCCATTTCTATCCAGTAAGGGCTTTGCGGCGGCCCCAATATTTTAGAGATCCAAGGGGACCATTGCAATATGGAGCTCTTAAAGTATCTGGTTACTTCCCCCCATTCCAAAACCTTAGCAGCACTTTTGCACTTCCTCATTAGCTCCCCTGAGAGTCCAAGATACTAAGTTGACCAGGCAAGATGAGGAAGCTAAAACTAAGAGAATGACATTTATTTGTAGAATCCATGCACTTTATGACCCTACAGACACTTCCAAGGGGTCTTTTAGAGACTAAAGGCAAAACACAAAAGATAATGTGTGACAAAGATACTTCTAGTTAGACGATGTATTCAAAAGTTGGATCTAAATTTTGTTT
This sequence comes from Adiantum capillus-veneris, assembly GCF_014529385.1. NCBI lineage: Eukaryota > Viridiplantae > Streptophyta > Polypodiopsida > Polypodiales > Pteridaceae > Adiantum > Adiantum capillus-veneris. Next base: position 81,366,839 of record NC_140946.1, on the reverse strand, counting down.
TTCTTACAGGCTTCAATTCCAAGGGGTATTGACAAGGGCATAATACCAAAGTTGGAATGCACCTTTTGCACCGATGGTTACTAGTTTCCAATTTTGTGAGAGAGAGATAAAGGGAGATCATCATTTGGAAATAGAGCGAGAGGGAGCTTGTAGGGGGATGACTGTTAGCTTTTGTCGGGCATATGTGAGCACGATCAAAATCATCTAGCTTTCAATCATTCAAAATTCTTATCCATAGAGTTTATTGTTTGTCTAGAAAGATGTACCTAAAGCAAGATATTCCCTTTTATAATATTTTAGAACCAAATGAGTATCCGATTGTCACAACCTTGAGCTAGGACCACGTTCAGTTAGAGTATATAAAAATCCTTCATGGGTGTCTTCAAATTACTTGTGCTTGTCTGACCGCTCGCGAGTTTGGGGCCGGCCACCCACTTGAGTTGGGCACCCACCCTGGGCACTCTTATACATGGGGCCAAGGGGATACACATTTCATTATTATCTAATCATTGAACGGGTCTTCTTGTTCTAGTAGTCATGGGGGGCTGATCGCCCCCTCTTCTCTACTCCAACGTTTTGGTTTGTGATCTACTCTCTCTCTCTCTCTCTCTCTCTCTCTCTCTCTCTCTCTCTCTCTCTCTCTCACACGCTTTCGCACACATGCATTCTCACATGGTATCAGAGCTCGCTCTTCATGTTCAAGGGTGCATCACCTTTCACATTACATTCTCCCTCCCAAGAATAAGATCAGCCAACATTTTGCATCAGCCACGCAAGCGATGAGACATGCTGAGTTCCTGTCATGAAGAAACCCTTCTCAACCTGCGTTTTTGCTCTTCCACATGGCGATCACCTCAATGCAGCAAGCATGGGCCTCTACACGTCCTTTTGTCACGAAAAACCTCCTCCCTCTATCTATGTTTCAGCCATATTTGCGTTTTGGGTATACCTACATTTTCAAGGACGGTAGGGCTGCATTTTTTACAAAAGAGGGTGTAAGGATATGGGTCCTACGGGCAAGGCCACCGACACGGCCGGACAGTGTGTACGCTAGGGAGAGGCTATAAGATACTACGATTGGGTGGAGACTAGCACACACATTACCAACACCCTTTCACTAGAATCCGAGCTATTCTTGGGGAAGGGGAAACGCGGGTTGTATGTGCATGCGACATGCTACTTCTCTCCCACGTTTCGCAGCAGCGACATCCCTGCTGTGCAGCAAAAAGAAAACAAGCAAACCCGTGGCAACACGAAGGCAAACAGTGACAACGGACCGCGGACCGCGGTCGAGCGACCAAGGAAAACTCGATCGCAACTCTACGACACCAAGGCTTCAAAGGCTTTTGTTGGCGCCGTTGGTTGCACGCATAGAAAGGCCCACTTAACCTTTGTATGAAGGGGGGTTGAACCTACCTCATGAGGGTAAGAGGCCAACGCTTTACCATCAAGCTATTGACCCCTTGTTGTGTATGACAAGGAAAGATAACATACTTCTGTTAAAAAGGAAGTTAGAAGGAAAGGAAAAGCTTCAAACTTCAAGGAAGTAGTTTCACCCTTCCTTTTCACTTCTTGGAGGAAGGCAAGTTTTCCTCCAAAAATTCTTTTTTCCTCAAGGAGGTAGCTTCAAAGTGAACAAAAGCCTTCACAAAAACGACGAGTTTTTGTGAAGAATCAACAAAGGTGTTCTTACAACGAATGACACGTGAAGCGCTACAATTCTCGCAAGGCAAGATTCGCATGCAACGCAAATCGCGGAGTATATAAAACACAAAGATTTTAATTTCACAAGGTACAAGTTGACGTTTTTTTTCTCTCCTTACATTAGTGTGTATTTACCATGGCCAGTGAGGATATCCCATCTATACACACTTTTGATTTTGAGCACGTAGATCAAAATCAGGGCACCACGGGTGCTGCTGACACTAATATGCATGACGACGATAATCTAGGAGATCATGGCCTTGTAGATATGGCTGCTTTCAAGACTTTGGAAAATTGCCAAAGCGTACTTGAACTCAACCTCTCTGCACTGAATACAAATGTTACAAATCTTACGGAACTACTTGTGAAATTTATGAATTCACAGATGGCTCAAGAAACCACAAGTGGGACAGTTCAAGGTAACCAAGCTTACACGACTCAAGGAGTCCAAGAGACAAGTGCTTCAGAAGATGCAGAAGGTAGCAATGCATTACTACTTAAGAATATCACCATTCCTGAGTTTCACGGGGAAGAGCGTGATCGCAACAAGGATGAGGTCAATACGTTCTTACACAAATGGAGTCATATTCATACATTTGTCCATCTCTTAAAGGCAAGGCCTATAGGGAGTGGATGACATTTCCAATAGATGCTCGTCCTCCGTCTTGGGCTGCGTTTCAAGCTTCTTTCTCCAAAGAGTTTTTGGACTCCAATGAAGAAGATAAGAATTGGTTAGCATGGGATGCATGCCACATGTCTGGACTCTCTCACACAAAGTACCTTTCAAAGTATCGAGAAATCATATTAAACCTAGAAAGTCTAGATGAATTTCAAAAGATACGGGGTTTTAATAAGGGTCTTGACAATGACTATCGTCTTCATGTCAAGATTCAACATCCAAAAACTTTGGAAGAAGCCATCAGTCATCCCCAAAGATATGATGATGACCAAGAGAGGAAAGGAAATGTTCCCTACTCTAAGAATAATTTTGCAAAGAGCAATGTGGCTAAGAGCCAATGGCAAAGTAGATCTCCCACACGTTCCAAGAGGAATAAGAGACAATCTACCTCTCCATGCCCACAAGAGGCTAACAAGCCTAAGCAATCATGAGATACTCCACGTGGGTCTCTCAGCACTACTAATTTTGAGCGTACAAAGAAACACAATTTGTGTTTTAAATGTCTTTCGGACCAACATAACAAGAAAGATTGTCTTCTTTTGCAAGGCAAAGAAAAGGCCATGCACACGGTGCAACGCCTCACATTAGATTCATCTCTTAAATATTGTGTTGTAGAGGTTCTTCATATGGAAAGAGCAATGTGGCTAAGAGCCAATGGCGAGGTAGATCTCCCACACATTCCAAGAGGAATAAGAGACAATCTACCTCTCCACGCCCACAAGAGGCTAAGAAGCCTAAGCAATCACAAGATACTCCACGTGGGTCTTTCAACACTGCTGATTTTGAGCGTGCAAAGAAACACAATTTGTGTTTTAAATGTCTTTAGGACCAACATAACAAGAAATATTGTCCTCTTTTGCGAGGCAAAGAAAAGGCCATGCACACGGTGCAACGCCTCACATTAGATTCATCTCCTGAATATTGTGTTGTAGAGGTTCTTCATATGGAAGAAAAGCACAAGTGTTGTGTGCTTGCTTCAATGTGGCAACTCACCTTTGGCCCCCATGATTTGATTCACATGCATGGCACTATTAACAGAAAACGTGTTCATATTTTAGTGGATGATAGTGCAACTCATAACTTCTTGAACTATAAGCTAGTCATGAAATTGAAGCTTACACAGACTCCCTGCTCCCACAAGTATGTGGTGGAGCAGATGTCTGGCAATGATAAAGAAGTATGGCACACGGTAGTTCGAGGGGTTGAGCTTATTGTTCAAGATCATACAATGACCCTTGACTTTCAAGTTATGAACATGGACCGTGCTGATGTAGTTTTAGGACGGGAGTGGATGCATGGTTTAGGAAACACATTGTACACTAGTTATGAACACAAATTCTTATCCTTTATGGCCAATGGTAAACATGTGCTTTTTCTTGGTGAGAAAAATATACCATTTGCACCTCTTATATGTATAGCCGATCTTTCTATTTTACAGAAAATAGATTTAAATGATAAAGTCTTTTTGTGTTACTGCTTGTCTCCAAGTCTTGTGAATTCTCAAGAGCAAAGTGCGGTGAATTCTAGTAATGGTATACAAAGTGCAATGAATTCTAATGATAAGCAAAGTGTTAACAAATCTAATGAGCAAAGTGCTCTCAATTTTAATTCTATAGAGCAACGTGCAACTATTGTAAAACAAACATTACAGGAATTACAAGATTCTCCATCCCAGCATAACTCTAGTTTACTTTCTCCTTTTGCACAGCAAAAGCTGACTCACTTGATCACGGAGTATAGTGATGTGTTCTCAAGTGATTTACCTCTAGGTTTACCCCCTACACATGATGTACAGCATGGCATAGATGTCTTGCCAGGCACTAAACCGGTGAGTAAACCACCTTATCATATGAGTGCTAAAGAAGTCAAGAAGGTAAATAGTCAGTTGGCTGACTACCTCGCCCATGGTTTCATTAGACCTAGAACTTCACCATGGGCATCACGAATTCTATTGGTAAAAAAGAAAGATGATACTATGCGTATGTGCGTAGATTATTGTGGATTAAACGCCGTAACCATCAAGAACAAGTATCCTCTTCCAAGAGTGGATGAGTTGTTTGATCAACTCCATCGGGCAAGATACTATACAAAGATAGATCTTCGTTCAGGATACCACCAGGTCCGTATCCTTTTGCAAGATATCTCCAAAACTACCTTTAGAACACGGTTCGGGCATTTTGAATTTTTGGTTATTCTTTTGGTCTAACCAATGCTCCAGCTACATTTATGACACTCATGGATAGTGTCTTACATCCCTATCTGGAAAATTTTGTTGTGTTTTTCCTTGATGACATTCTCATTTACAGTAAAACTAAAGATGAACACATAGAACACTTAAACGATTAATGTTTGAACAGCTACAAGCTCACGCACTGTATCATAAGCAAAGCAAGTGCGATTTCTTTAAAACAGAGATACATTACCTTGGTCATGTGATCTCTTATTCTGGCATTAAGATGGACACCGATAAGGTCGCTGCCATTCTTTGATGGCCACATCCCAACACGGTTGAGGAGCTTCAAATATTCTTAGGCATGGCTCAATTTTATCGATAGTATATCCGTGATTATGCCAAAATCAATGTTCCTATGATGGATCAACTTAAAGAAAAAGGTAAGATCTTTTCTTGGAAAGAAGCCCAAAAATGCAGTTTTGAATAGCTCAAGGTAGCTATAGCCACTGCTCCCATCCTAGCAATCATTGACCCACTTAAGCCGTTTGTGGTAGAGATTGATGCTAGTGATAAAGCAATCAGTGTGGTACTTCTCCAGGAGGGAAGACCTATAGCCTTTGAAAGTAAAAGGTTAGATAGAGCTCAATAGAATTATTATGTCTATGAGAGAGAACTCTATGCCATAATTCACGCTTTACAAAAGTGGCAACACTATTTAAATGGTGTCGAGTTTAAGGTGGTTTTTGACCATGAGAGTATCAAATGGTTTACTACTGTTAGACGATAGGGTAGATAGACATGCGAATAACCTCCCAAACATCCTATATATAGGCCCTTGGCCCTCTTCCGTATATAGATTCCTTTACTGCATGTGTGTCCAGCACATTGCCAAGGCCGTGCTCGCCTAGTCCTACCCTTGGCATGACATTACTCTCCCCTTGGAGAAGCGTTTTCGTCCTCGAAAACACAAGTGGTGGTATCTTCATAAGAACACTAATGTTTTCCACCGTGGCATCCCTCATGGATCCAATGGTTCGCTAGATTGGAACCCGATTTAGTGGGAGGTTCAATGAAATCAAGAATTCCACGTTGTTGACCCTGTGCAACCGTCTTGATTAACCGACCCATAACCAACATAGCGTGGAACTCCATTTAGAACTCACTTGAGTATGCTAAACGAGTTATCACAACTATAAGGTTTCTAAATGCATACCCAGGTTTCAAATTTTCTGAAGATACTGAAACGTGCAATAAGACCTCTTCTCAACTTTCCATGAAAGTAACATTCTGATATACTTATCCACACCAACCAAGTCCTTGACTTGCTATTGTTTCTTGTCAGTAACCAACCTCATCCAAACTGATGATCAAGGTTGATAACCTGAGAGTAATAGGCAGAGACTAAAACTAGTCGCAACATGCCTTTCATCATGCGAAACAAACTCCCAACCATAAAGGTAACCGATCCGGTTGTGTCTCTTCTTGCTAACCAATGCACTTAGCATTTCCTTTAGCGTGGTTAACTAACGTATCCACTACATATCCTTTAGTACTAGATAGATTGCTTATAAGCTGCCCATCCAATGCAGGATGAATAGCAGAGAACAAGAGTGAGGTACTTTCCCCAATCAATTACAGACAGTCTTCCATGACTGATGATAACCTATGACTCACCAAGTGAGGTTCCAGCCATATACTTTATGTGAATCTGACCGAAGTAAACTCATAGAGTTTAGATCATCCAATCACAAACACCCATACTAAAACATTATCGTGTATGGCCGGGTGTGAACTCATAGTAAATCTGCAAGAGAGATTGCACTTGTAGTGCAAAAGGATGAATTGGTATGCCTCTCCAAATAAATCTATGTTAAACACTAGGGCCCATAACACCTAGTGTGCATGCATTTAACACAAACAGATCTGAACCACAATTCCATGACGAGACTTTCCACGGTATGTACGGAAAAGCCTTGCCATGAAAATTGGACCATAACAGAACGTGAAAACTCAGTCACACCTAGGTACCAACCTTGAGACATTCTCATTAATATAGCACACTTGTCTATTTGTAGAAACTATCCTCCGTTAAGGTGGTTTCACAGCACTTGTAATTGTAACAAGTCTGTACTTAGTACCCAACAATTTTTTGCCACTGAAATTGTTCCCGATATGGTGTGCTCCAAATGGTCTAATAAAAGGATGCGACCAGAACTTAGGGGCTTCGTCATGACACATCATTAGGAAATAGGTGCCAATGTCAGTCCCAGAGACTCATATTCTCCACATGTGGAATATGTCTCAAAAAATGATGTCAACAAAAGTGACATCCATCAAGTACAAGATGTACTTGTGTGTGGAGGCAACTGCAAACACTCCGCGATAAGAGTGAGAGGGATCCTCATTATCATTCTCTACACTGGCTAAACCAAACTTCTTGAGTTCCTAGACCATGTTGTATCCCATGCGATAACATGTGCCCAGACAGAACCGTACCATGTAGGTCTATAACTGTTTCAACAAGAGTCAAATCCATCACAGTATCTTGATGAACAGGGAAAAGAGAAAATGACACTATTTTCTCAAAATGCTATGCTCTTACAGGACCTTGTCACGTGGCTAAAGAGCAAGCTGGATGAAAGCCTTCTTGCTCAAACATCCCTTTGATAGAACTTAATCAAACTTAATTGGAAAGGAAAATAAACCCAAAAATCATATACTTACAATGAAGTGGAAAATACATGATACTTACCTGGGAGTCAAGTACATCCCTCAACCTGTAAAGCGTACCATATCAAAATTTCTTTAACATGCTAATCACTAAAATTAGAGATTAGTGAAGATAAAGAAATTGAACTTGTAACCCTAGGTGTTGCCTTGGCAATCAAAACCCCTTGGTTAGAATCTACGTAGTCAAACCCCTTGGCAAGAACCTTGATAGAAACTACTCGATTAGCAGTTTAACGATAACTAACATAGTCGACCGTGTACAAAAATGATTGGAATCAACTGGAAAGTTTGAATGTGTCCACTACCCTGTGGTAAATTGCGGACTTCTTTCCTTGAAAGTACAACTGTGATAGATCAAACTGTGATAGATCAAACTGTGATAGATCAAACTGTGATAGATCAAACTGTGATTCTCAATGCCCATGGCGTGAGTTAATAATCACCCGTAGGGTTGTACCCCAAAACTATGCATCCATAGACACTAATAGTGCTATAGAGAGAGCAGGCGATACACACAAGTGAAATGTCTAGCTCTTATGGACAGCCATGTTGTCTCAACTGTTTGCTGCATCTAGACTTCGTGGGATAGATCAACTGTGTTGACCGCTGGGTCAACAACACAACATAACTCAAGTTTCGTACCAAACTCTTCTCTTTTGCGAGTATGAAATGCTGTGGATTATGGCTATAAACAACATTTGTAATGAGTAGTTATTCTAGTTTCAGAAGCCGGGGTGCAATGGCACTTCCAGATTGTAAATACAAAGCCATTTGACCCTTTCAACCCCATTTTTGGTTAAACCTAAGGTAGCCTTAGTATATAAGGTACCTAGGTCATTTTGTAAAAGAGACTTTTATCATAATCTAAACTTTAGCGTTGCCGTCTACTGTGTGTCATAGAGAAAGAGAGTGTGCGGAGCTTTATCCTCTCGCTACGCCCGGCTCGCTCAACACATTGGAGATCCGACTGCACCATTGTTGTAGGCTCGAGGAGAGCTACGCGAAAACGCCAAGCATTCCACGCAAGACGAAGCGCACACGCCGACGCATCTACCAGCTATTTGTGGCCGTAAGTGTATCAAACGATGTCTGTTTTCTGCATGCTAGTAGTCTATAGAATCGTGGCGACATAAGCTATGCATAGGTACTCATAAATTTCAGTTTGGGGCACTTTCAAAATTTTGCTCTGTCATCCTACGCGTTTTCCGCAGATGGATTTAGAGTGAGGGTTTTGAGTGTAGAAGCTTAGGGACAGGTGTATCCTAGTGAGGGGATGGTGTTCCTTAAGTTTCCTACGAATCTGGCATGATTAGGTGAGTTACCTTCCGTATGTGTGTATGTGGCTAGGTGGTGTAGTTGAGAGCAGTGAGGTTCCTGATTGTGGTATAGTTGGCCTTCCAGAGTGTTGTATGTGTAGGAAGGTCTCAGCCTGACAAGCTAAAGAGATTTCCTCCGTGTGCCTATCGTGTCATCTGTGTCCTCGATTGACATTATGTTGATCTAGGTAGTGTTTACATGCACTTCATGGGTGTGTGAGTCGCTCCGTCCAACATTGGCGCCGGTGTTGGGGACACAAGGACCTAAGTAGGTTTCCTACTAACATTCGTGTGATGGTTGCTTGATTTAGTTTCGGCTAAAGAAAGCGTTTTTCTTAAGTAGATCCGGAAGAGGATATTCCGCGATCAAGTGGATAGCCAGGAAGCGTGTGTCTTGCCGAGGGTCTGCGACTAGATAGGTTTAGTTAGGATTTGTGGATTAGAGTAGTTGTTGGTGGTCGAGTGATTTGTGAGGTGATAAAAGCGTTTACTAGTCCGTGTGTGGCGCAGTGAAGCGTTTTTCTACTCATAGATACAAAACCCCATATGATTTTTAGGAGTAGCTTTAGGTAAGTGATCTGATTCTAATCTAGAGCTATTCAGCACTGAATTATATTTCTAAAGTGCTTGATTGCATTTGAAATCACGAAAAAGTGTGCTTTTGAGGGTAAAAATGCATTAAACAAGCTTTTGTGGATATTTTTGTATGACTGACTGATGATGTGCATATAAAAGAGCATTTGCTAGGGTTCTGTGAAGAAAACCTGCAATTATGTAAACATAGACATCCTACGCGTAGGATGTCTCAAGGGGGTTCTGGATACCAAATTTGAAAATTTTGACTGCACCAGTGGGTTCAGAGAGTAGGTTTTACCCTAGTAACATATTGACTTGGGTGTTTTTCCCTATTTTTGTTGACCAAAAGCCAAAAGGCGGAGTCAAAAAACGTAAAATTTCAGCAAAGTCTTAATTGAGTGATTTTTGCATGTTTTTGCAATTGTGAAGCGTACTTGCACTTGCTGAGAGCATAAGGAAGCATCAGGGACACTTCAGTCTCAAAAAATCCGCAGTAGACATCCTACACGTAGGATGTCTACAGGGTGATCTGGTGGAAATTTTAAAAATCTGAGGTTACCAGTGTGTTTAGAAGGTAGGTTTTACCCTATTTTCACCTGGAAAGGGGAACTTGACCATATCTTGACAGGATAAGACCAAAAGACGAAAATTGCCAGACATCCTACCCAAATTGTGTCCAAGGCCTAATTTTGAGACCAAACCATAGAATGACTCCATAGGCATGTTCTAAATGTTGTATTGAGTGCATGTGATAAATTTCATCTCATTTGGGTCAGTGAAAGGGAAGATTGAACAGACTTTAGCATTTTTGACTGAAAAAGGCAAGGATAGCTAGTTTTGGGGTCTTTTGACATCCAAATTAAAATCTAAGCATAGCATTGGGTTGCTGACATCAAGGGGAAGCTGTGGCTCAAGTTTGGGGCAATTCTAAGCACTTAGACATTCTACGCGTAGGATGTCTTCACCATGATTTAGCACTCCAAATCAACCTCTGAGCATACCACAGTGATCAGCACCTTAAGGAGAGGCTGTGGTTCAAATTTGGGGCAATTTTGAGCAGTTAGACATCCTATGCGTAGGATGTCTAAGGCATGATTTAGATGCCAAATTCAAACTGTGGACATAGCAGGGTGTTGTATAGCCTTAGGCAAGCCTCCTAGTCAATTTTGGTCCAATTTGGAGTTGATTTGACTTAGGAATTCATCAGAACAGACATCAGGCTTCTGGAGCAGATTCTTGATCATTTGACCAACCTATAGGTGTCAGAATCAAAAAGTAAAAAGAGCTATGAGATCAGCACATCAAGGGGAAGCTACAGTGCAGGTTTGAGCTGAAACAGAGCAAAAAGACATCCTACGCGTACGATGTCTCCAGGGTCATAAAGTGGTCAAAATTTTACTTTGGCCATATAGGGAGATTCTAAGTGTCTCAAGGATTCCAAAACTTTTTTCAAAAGTGAATTTGGACCTTGTTTGGCCTATTTACCAAGCAAAGACAAGAATGCAGTTGTCAATCAAAACGGTGAGTTAGGGGTGTCTAAAAGCGACAATTTGCGAGGATGTATTTACCATCCGCGAGTTAGGGGTTTTGATTGGTAAATACATTCTGAGAGCGTTTTGATTGTTAAATACATCCGCGAGGCCTCAAAATACATCCGCGAGTTAGGGGTGTCTAAAAGCGACAATTTGCGAGAATTGTGACGAAACGGTTGCGGTTTTGGACATAGTTTCGACTTTTCCCTAACCAAAGCACTTGAACACAGTGGACTAAGTCTACTTGAACCAAGAAAAAGCTCTTCAGCCCACAAATCATGTCTACCCTAGATTCAAACGCAGCTTACACAAGCTTGGAGATCCCGACGATAGAGGAATATCCTCGCACAATGGATCGTCCAAACTTGAAATTGATAAAGATCCATATTGTTGAGAGAGATTGGATGATTGGTCATGAGAGTGAAGGACTATATAGATACATTGAGGACAATGAGGTCAATCTTTATAGGTGCTCAGATCCATACCTAGAAGAGATAACGGATTACAAGCTCTTATATGTCTACACATACGGAGTCGACTGTCAATGGAGATCTATAGTTGTCGACAAGTATGGACGAGAATACAGAGTTGTAGAAAGCACAAATCCACAAACTATACTAGAAAGAGGTGGATATTTGGTCAATGAAGGACCACAAATGCCTCCACCAAACACGAGAATTCCTATAGGAATTCCAAGAAGAGAGCCACCAGGATTCCCTTCAAGAGCGATAACGAGAGAAGGATTGGGAGAGTCTCTGGTTAGACTTGTAGACAATCGACGAGTTAGACCATCCCAAGTCCAGAAATGGGTAAACAAAAAATACTCCGGAGATAAAGATCCGAGAGATCACGTAACAGCTTTTAGAAGAGTGATTAGAGCAGAGGAAGTTTCAGATTTTGCGACACAGTTTGCGTGATTTGGATTGACTCTAGAAGATGATGCAACTACATGGTTCGACTTGGTGGAAAAATGGGATTTTGAGACCCTAGATGAGATGTTTGAGGAGTTTATTGAAGAATTCTCGCCAAAAGGCATTGCTCACAACACGGTCTCGCAAATCCATAGATTCAAACAGATAGAGAATGAATCAGTACGCAAAGCATCATTATGGCTCAAGAGATATGTTAAGCTCTGTCCGAGAGCGGAATTACATACGCAAGCACGACTGATGTTGATCGTTATCCAGGGAATGAGACATGCGGGCCTTCAGAAGGATCTGCATATGATAAAGAGGATGACACTAAACGAGTTGATCAAAGAAGCTCTTTATCTAGTGGATAATTGTGAGGCATACAAAGAAAATGACTTAAAGAGTCAAGGAGATGACACATCCTCTCAGCACAGTGTTTCACAGATAAGTGAGTCCATTGCCAAGCCAACGGCATCTATTGATCAAGAAAAGCTTATCGACGACTTGGTCAAGAGGTTGATTCCTCTTGTAAGGTCTGATTCGGGAGCGCCGAAGTGGTGTGAAATTGAGAGAAAATGGACAAACCATACGGGGGAAGAGTTCTATTATAGCATGGAAAATGCTAGGGAGAGGTATGTACAACCTGTTCCAGAAGCACCTAATCCACCTAGATACATTACGGGGAATGCGCCAAGACCAGTAGGAGTTTTAAGGCCACAGCTTGTCTTAGGACAACAACCTCCGCTACCAGGTGCTAGAATGCCGGTAGACATGAGATACATGCCAATGATGGAAGCATCAAATAAACCAACACCAGTTCCAGCTACAATGTGGTATAGCAACCAAAGTGAGTACTACCCTTCGGAGCAACAAAATGTGAGAGAAACACATGGAGTGGTGAGGCCGGTACAACCTCCACCTCCTGGGTTTCAGTCGAAAGAAAGAAGGTATGAAATGGACGAAAGGACATTGTGATTCATTGAAAATAGCAGCTTATCTAGGTCAAAGCTTGCTTATAGCCAAGAGGAAATGCTAAAATAATCTCCTCAACCAGAGACAGATTGTCACAAAAGTCGTGACAACCACTTGGTCAAACAATGTCCTCATACGGAGATCACTGAAGTAAATGCCTATTGTCTTGAGTGTGGCATCACTCACTTGATCCCCGATCGCCCAAAAAACCCAAACCAAATCAGGAAAATCACGACAAATGTATCAGGGATTGTTCAGCTCCCTAGTAGCTCAAAAAATGAAAATGTTGTACCAGTTCAAGTAGTTACGAGAGCACAAGCTCAAAAGAAAGTTGATGAGAATCTAGAGACAAAGAACACGGAAAGTGACACGAGTCCAAAAACAGATGATGGACCAAAGACAGACGCACCTAGTCAGAAAACCAAGAGCAAACGAAATAGTTGGAAAGCTAGAAATACTAGGATGAAAGCACGCAGGGAACGAGAGCGAAAATCCCTAGCTGAGAAGCTTACCGAAGCTGAGGAGAAGATAAAACAACATGAGGAAAAGGAGGCATCTTCTCTTACACAAATGGTTAAACCTCTAGAAGAACCATCCACGGATGAGAAACCGAGAAGTGCTAGTTCAAGAGGATCTGTGTTGGCAGAGAAGGTTAATGAGATATTAGATGCCCTCTTGAAAGCCTATGATGTGAGGCTCAAAAACAACCAAACCCTAGAACACAGTTGGATGACATATCCCTATGTGGAACCAGATGTGCCTTGAAATGTGCCAGAAAATGATTCAAAGAGCCCAAGCTTTACTAGAACCACCAGTTGCAAAACCTGAGGATGTGATCCGTGTCATGCCTACACAAGTAATTCCACCAAACCAGGAACTAAAAGAGCCAGATTCTAGTCATGAGCACAGACCAAACCTCAAAGACCCATCATTAGAACCAAGGATAGTACTGAATACCACGGATAACTCTTCCGAGGGATTTCACCAAACTATACCTGAGGATTGTAAAGAGATAGATGGTCAAATTGTGGAAACAAGTCAGAGAGGCCAATGAAGCCGATGACCTAAGAAGACAAGTAGACAAGATTGGTGATGAACGAGGAGTGTTTCTACCACCAATAGCGGAATTTGAGACTGGATCTCAAATGAATCTAGGCGTGCGATCGTATTGGGGCGACAAAGGATCTGTACAATCTATGGATAGTCAACCCCATTCGCTAAGAACACTACCGTCCTACATGGGAGAGTACGAGACCAAGTCAGATGTGGTTGCAGTCCCATCACAGAGACTAACTCCCAACAAAGCCATCGATTCAAAGGGGCTAGTAGATATTCTATCTACCCCAGTCACTTGTACTATAATGTTAGTCGAGTTGCTCAGAATAAGACCAAACATGTGGGCTAATGTGGGTAAATGTCTAGAGAAATTTGGTGTAAAAACCCCAATGACTCAAATCGAGGAAGGCATCAAAGAGCTTGAAATGCCTCAACTAAATACTAGGACAGTGCCATTAAACAAGGTAGGCGAGTATTACGAGGGAGAAGAGGGAAACACCACCCTTCCTGTGGAATTCAATAATGTAAAAACCATGGCAATCCTTGACAGTGGAGCTGGTGTAGCCATTGCAACCAAAGAGGTTTGGAAAAAATGGGAAAAACCTGCCTTGATATCCATACGAATGACCGTGCAGCTTGCACACGGACACAAGGAAAAGCCCCTAGGACTGCTAGAAAAAGTACTTGTGGCATTGAATATGAACACACTTTTGTTGTTGTTGACTTTGGCAAGAAGAACAACTATGACATCATTCTGGGAAGACCATTCATGCGACAACTGAAAATGGTCCAAGATTGGGGTTATGATCATATATACCTGAGACATATGGAAACCATAACAAAGATAAACTTGAGGGACCATAGCTATAGGGATGTGACGAGAACACCGGTTGAGGAGTTTGATTCCGCCACAGTAGCAGGATCAGAACTTCCAGCTTGGTTAGGTAAGCCTAAAGAATTGTGGATGTGTGGAGCTTCACAATGTGGTAGCTTGAAACGTGAGGAATGTATCCTAGAACAGGTTATCCAGGATAGGGACTATATCCCAGAACCATTTCCTGAAGAAGAGTTAGAGCCTTTCGGATGGGAACACATCTTGGCTACTCTGGACGTGTGCGCCGTGGAGGATGCTCCCACAACAAAGTTTTGTGATGAAAATGGCTATGATGTCATTCCTTATTTTGCAGTGAGTGTAATCCAGGAAAACGAAGAGATCCAGACATCAACAAGCTCTCGAAATAGGAGCAAACAAAGAAATGTGCAGAATCAAAAGATGAACAAGAAGACGAGTTATATGACTCTGTAGAACACTTCGAGCTTCAAGAAGATCAACGACCCGGGAATCAATGTCATCGCTACACGAATAAAGTGCATCAAAAGTGGATTCCAAAGTCCTCAGTGAAAAAACAACCACCACAAGCATCCTCATACATGGCTCCTAATAAGGATGCAAAGACTCAGCTAGGAGGAATACGACCAGAGCAACGAGCTAACAATGCTCTAATCAATGGGCTAGAAAAGTCCTCCAAGAAACTACCACCCACGAGCAAACAGACAGTAACTTTCCACTACCAACCAAAAAATCAAGGGAAAGTACAAGAAGTCAACCTTGCTAAGGATAGTAGCGATAGTGATGAATCTTACGACAACCCTTATCATCAACTCAGGCCATCACTATCATCAACCCCTTCAGCAACAACCATGACAGGTCAAAAGAACAGGACAACAAGTCAAAGCCAAAAAGCTCGACAAATCTGGATACCAAAAAGCCAGATCGGTCAAAAACAGATATGGATCAAGAAGACAAAGATCTCTAATGACAAATCACAAGATCCAAGACCAAAACAAAAGCAAGGAAAGCGTGCACGAACGGGTAAGAATATCACAAAGTCGCAAGCTTTCACAACTCAGGTTTGGGCTCCAAAGAATTTGATTCAAGCACAAAAAATTCAGGAATTCATTTGGGTTCCAAAACAACCACAGTATCAACTTTCAAAGCCTGAATCCCATCCCCAACAAAGCGTACAAGGGCTGAAGCAAAGACCACTGTTGACTCACACAATGAAAAGGTGGATCCCAAAGAAGTCTCTTCAAACACAAACGAAGCACGGGCAAGTATGGGTTCCCAAACGAGAGCCAGCAACAAAATAATCGCAAAGAAATGGGTCCCAAAGAAAAACGACAAAACTGTTGTCAGCGCATCGCCGCTTGAATTCTTACAATTCTTCTTACGATTACAGTACAGTTAGAAGAGAGCAAGTCGCTTCAATCAAGCAACGATACAGGTGCTTCAAAGACCATTACATTGCTTAGAATAGGAAGCCTCGCCAACAAATGCCAATAAGAAAATTGCTTATACCCACATCTTGCACAACATAAATCTTTTCCATGCATTGACTGTGTATGCATAATAGGGCTACATTACAAGGCCTGCATAGGCACAACTTTTAATTGCCCAAGCACAACACATACCCTTTGCGATACCCTAAAGGATGACTCCAAATAGGAAGGGGGGAGGCATTCTGAATGCAGACCTAACATTATGACTACTAGAGGGCAATGTTTTGTGAGATGCATTGAATTTTTGGCATTTTATTGTGATAATTTTTTGACGAAATTTAGAGTATATGCCCTCATAGTAGTGTTATAGAGGAGTATGGGGACAAAATCCATATATGATCCCCTCGGGACATGTGTATAGTGTACATAGCATTTAGATTTCTATTTGAATGATTTTTCTTTTTTTGAGTTGTTTTAAGATTTTCTTTGTTTATTATTAAGAAAAAAATTTAAAAAAATCTATAATCCACATGAAGAAAAGACTGACGAGAGGCCTGAGCACTACAAAGAGCAGAAGGTACAGGGAAACGATGAAACTTCACGAAGTATGTCTCAGCAGCCACTACAACAGTCGAAGAACTTGTCACAAAGTAGTGTCAACAGGCAACCGACAAGTCATAAAAGTCAGAGTCGAGTAGCTAAGCCACAAAATGAGTGAGGTGTTAGTCCCAAAGCTTCAAGTAATATTCTCTGTGGTCTAAGCGTCTTAGCTATTCTAGGTACTGCTCGAGCTGGAAGAGTTGAGCATATTTAAGTTGTGTCGCTCATGCTGGTATAGGTGAGCAAAAGAGTCAAAGTCTAAGTACTTAAGTCTGGTGAAGTGAAGGAGAAGGTCCAAAAGACACTCACATACTGAGCACAGTGAGATACAAGTGGAGAAACTTTTACATCGATAACCCTTCTTGGAAAGGTGGAAGCTATTGAGACATCTTTTGATGTCACATGTGCTACATTTATTCCTCGAAACACCCATCATCTCCTTCTTTCACATTGCATGCTTATGTTGACAAATTTCTCATAGGCATATAGAGTGTCCCATAATTAGCACTTGCATCAGGCACTCTTTCCATGTTTCACCCAAGCACTCACCTTTCATGAACATGTACTTCACGTTCAACTGCTCAACTCCTATAAGAGCGTATACCAAAGGCATTTTTTTCCCATCGGGTTTTTCCCTTTGGTCATCCAGGTTTTAGACCCTAATCTAAAGACACCAATCAACATCCTCTTGTACATATTCCTTCTATATCAACAATAAGGAAATGCTACTCAAATCCATTGACAAATGAATTGGAGCACCAATTTCATATCATAGCATACTTCTCCTCAATGGCGAGTAGAAGAATAGCCTACAATGACAAAGCTACAGACAACACTAACAACATGATTGCACAAGAACAAAGAAGTCCCCAATGAAGAAGAGCAGACATAAAAGTAATCAGAGGATCTCAAATAATGAATGGTTATGATGATAGATGTCCGCTCTAATGGATCATAGTTCTTGTTGTGGTTCGACACAGTTACAAGCAGTGCAATAGATGAAGCCAAAACGACAGCAATGACCACATCGCCATCGACAATCAGGTCATATCGGGGACGACATGAACGCGGAAGGGGGGAGTGTTGACCGCTGGGTCAACAACACAACATAACAACATAACTCAAGTTTCGTACCAAAGTCTTATCTTTTGCGAGTTATGAAATGCTGCGGATTATGGCTATAAACGTCATTTGTAATGTGGGTAGTTATTCTAGTTTCAGAAGCCGGGTTGCAATGGCACTTCCAGATTGCAAATACAAAGCCATTTGACCCTTTCAACCCCATTTTTGGTTAAGCCTAAGGTAGCCTTAGTATATAAGGTACCTAGGTCATTTTGTAAAAGAGACTTTTATCATAATCTAAACTTTAGCGTTGCCGTCTACTGTGTGAGAGAGAGAAAGAGAGTGAGCGTGAGCTTTATCCTCTCGCTACGCCCGGCTCGCTCAAAACATTGGAGATCCAACTGCACCATTGTTGTAGGCTCGAGGAGAGCTACGCGACAACGCCAAGCATTCCACGCGAGACGAAGCGCCACGCCGACGCATCTACGAGCTATTTGTGGCTGTAAGTGTATCAAACAATGTCTGTTTTCTGCGTGCTAGTAGTCTATAGAATCGTGGCGACATAAGCTATGCATAGGTACTCATAAATTTCAGTTTGGGGCACTTTCAAAATTCTGCTCTGTCATCCTACGCGTTTTCCGCAGATGGGTTTAGAGTGAGGGTTTTGAGTGTAGAAGCTTAGGGACAGGTGTATCCTAGTGAGGGGATGGTGTTCCTTAAGTTTCCTACGAATCTGGCCTGATTAGTTGGGTTACCTTCCGTATGTGTGTATGTGGCTAGGTGGTGTAGTTGAGAGCAGTGAGGTTCTTGATTGTGGTATAGTTGGCCTTCCAGAGTGTTGTATGTGTAGGATGGTCTCAGCCTGCTGACAAGCTAAAGAGATTTCCTCCATGTGCCTATCGTGTCATCTGTGTCCTCGATTGACATTATGTTGATCTAGGTAGTGTTTACATGCACTTCATGGGTGTGTGAGTCGCTCTGTCCAACAAATTGATGTGAGTTTAAGACTATCAAAAATTCAACTCGAGCGTCGCACTAAAAACATGTAGTGCCAAAATGACACCCAAAACATCCATAATGACAAGACTCTTGCTTGTCCATGAACGTCGATGGGTACTCCACTTGGTAGATTTGTTTGATCTTGAGAACAATCACCCAAGGAATGCCAACAGTTGGGTCTTACCCTAGGTCTGCCAATGGCTTTTAGCCTTTGTGGCTCATAGCCCTTATGCCAATAACAAATTATTGTTCAATCAACGAACCAAGGAATACTACTTTGGGTGCATCTTGGCCACTTTCTAGCTGAGAGTTAGAGAACCTTGGCTCAGGCTAACTCATGAGCAAAACATGTATCAAAAGCTTCTTAGAAAGTCTGCATTATTCTTCGAGAGAAATAAGAAAGATAGAGAAAGAGATAGCATGTTGGGTTGAGGAAGGTTTCTTAACCTATTGTAGTGCGTACCAAATCCATGTGCTCGTGTGCATCTAAATCCTTGGTTGCAGCTTATTCTATAAGCATACAACAATCTATTTGTATGACGCTCTCATCAAGAGAGGCAACAGAAAACACAAGTCAAATCTTGACCCATCTACCTTGTATTGGGTCTTGACTGTACGAGGATGACTTGAATAGGGCACTTTTCCTATGAATCAAGTCCAAGTTTTAGGTTCCTTTTAATGTTTTTGTGCATTGACAGCAACCAAAAATCATGTCAAACAATCTAGAACTTATCTTGTCCTTGACAGAGTGTCTGGTGTTATAGCAGAAGCGTAAACCAAGAAATGATGGAGTTCATTTTCACCTAGCTAGCATGCCTTGCATGCAGAGTGGTAAGCCCTTGGCAACAGTGACGGCCTCAAAGGTGAGAGCCCAAAACCATAAGTACCTTGCACCGGCTATATTGGTAGGGATTCTATGAGATGATATCCCTATTATGCTAGTTCCCCGAACTTGTGTGGCAATGCCCTTGATTCCAAGTCAATGGGAAGTATCTTGGCACAAGGAAGAAGCCTTGCTTTGTGTAAGATTGCCAAAGCACTTTGCTTTGCATAGCAACAATAATTTTCAAGTAAAAGTGGAGACATGAAAAACAAGAAAAACTGGAATCGAACGTAACCCGTTGCCTAGAAATTTCGAAGATAAACTCGTGTGAATCTGGATCCTAGCCAATTCTGCTACACGAGAGAGAGTTGTCGCGTGTATCATATACACCCCTTGAAAAACCCTGCAAACATATGGAGAAATTCCCCAAGGTCGTGTGCTCATAGCATACTCCAAACATGGGAAGGTTCCATACAATATGCCGAAAGTGAAGTCGTGCTTCACAGAAATATGTTGTGAGCGGGATGGAAACAAATAGAACGCCTCTATAACAACCTGACACACACTCTTGGGAAGATACACACACACACTATGGGGCACCACTCGGCTTACACAACCCACCTGGCCGAGTCAGGGAACACCCCGATGGAGTGAGAGGAGAGAGACTACCCTTTTACCCAGTCCACACAGAGACACACACACACACACACACACCCAAAAAAACTCAGCTCAAAAGAGGAGAATTTTTTATGTTTAGATACCATAGAGCTTGGGCCAACACAAATGGGGCAAATAGCTCACACAATATAGGTAAAACTTGCCAAATACAATCACAAATTGGAGCAGAAGCTTCACTCATAGGAGAAAATTACACAGCCAAAATAGCAAAAAAAGAGTGAGGAATTTGGAAAAATGGACAACGCCATCGCGTCCAGAACGGCCCAAAACCCCAGTCTACAATGTCAAAGTGCTCAAATCCGACCTCCGATGAGCAGTTTACGGCCAAAACAAGCTCCAAAAACCCCAAAAACACACATGCGGTTGTTCCTCCTCTCTTCTCCATGTTTTTTCTGGTCTTCTCTCAGTTTTTTCAGTTCCCACACTTAGCTTTATTACTTGGGCACCCTTGGCCTTTTAGTTGACCTCAAACGGACCCCAAACAAGCCAAAAACTAACCTCGCAGTGCATAGTTGTCACCTTTTTGCATCATCCGCACACCTGACACTCAACTTTTTTCCATAATGCATCCCTCCACCACGTAAAGTGGCCCCAAAATATGGTCCTCATGATGACCTTTATGCATAATTAGCAGAAGGAAACATCCACGTCGTGTCTGTACTCATCCACGTGCAAATATTGACCCCATTCGGCCTCCTGATGCCACTAGATGCCACCTGACTCACTTGCTTACCTCATGTCGTCGGCCCGCGGATAGCTTCCTTGAGAATTTTTACGCGCTACCAACTCCTCCTTATACACATTGTTACTGGTAATAGTGTGCACTATGTACACCCTGTCCTACCTGTACACATGTGGGCCCCACGTAACCACCTGGCTATGGAAAATGGGCAATACTTTATTTGATGCACCATGCATGTGTATGTACATATGCGCAATCCCTTGCTCCAAAAAACTCCTGACAACGTCTGGCCTCATTGCCAATGAATGCTATTGTCGACAGATGTCATAGCAAAGAGAGTCGACCTTGTCGATCATTCATAAATAATGGACCTTGTCTACTTGTACATCATATTGTGAAGCAAAAAAATACTTGCAAGGTATGAGTGTGTACCTGCTTAGCTTGATTACGGTTGTCCTTGACTGCTTAGCTTGATGATGGTTGTCCTTGACTATATAAGACCATCTTAATCAATTAAAGCTCTAATGAGAGATACGTTTGTTGGTTCCTCAAACTGTCGCCCATGCCGAGAAAATGTATGCGAGAAGAAATGTGGATGATAAGTCATAGTCCTTGCTTGAACTTGTCATACTATAGTTAGTATTCGTCCAAGACATAATGGCAGTACCATGGAAATATTATCCCATACAGTGGTAAATAGTCCCCAACTCAAGATGCTCATAGCATACGCCTAGATGTGGGTAGTTATTACACAACAGTGTTGTATGCAGTGACTGAGCCTTGCTCAACGATCAAAATGTAACCATGGAGACCAAGTGAGCCGTGCTCCAACATAATCATTGACAACTGCATAAGGAGAACTAAGTAAAAAGAAAACAAATACAACAAATATTCATACCTTGTCTTAGAAGGCTTTAGACAAATATTATGCATGTCCTTATCGTCACACTTGCTTAGACTGTAGTTCTGCATGACTATCAATGCCTCGGCAAATCAAAAAATATGACCATAGAGAGGTCCATGATGCAATCCGCGTCCCATAGGTACTGTCTCCGGCACTATGGCCGAGAGTAACATAAGTATATGCACCTAGATTGCCGGAGTTTCTTTGCCAAAGCCCTATCCTGCGTCTGCCCATAATGTTCAAATGCACTCATCTTATCCAGTTGAACCTCTTGTAGCCGTAAGAGCCTCTCTTTGAATGCATCACTAGACGGCCCAAGTAGCTTCTCTAGCATCTTTACTGCAGGCAACTCTACTTCCACAGGCAATAGTGCTTCCTTTCCATATACCAAATGAAATGGAGTAAACCCTGTATCTGTCTTCACCGAAGTACGGTAAGCCCATAATGCACTAGGCAATTCCAAATCCCATCTTTCCTTGGTGCTATGTCACTTTTGAAAGAATTTGTACCAACTCACCATTGAACCTTTTATTTAAGCCATTACAACTCAACCTTGGTTTGCATCAACCCTTCAATCACTTCATAAGGCCCTTCACTTTCATCTTCAACTTCATTCGCAAATGCAACTAAACCAAACTCCTGGATTTCTTTATACACCATCAAAATAAATGCAACATCAGCATCCTCATCACTGCTGGTAGTGCTTTCACTGTCCTCATTGGTCACCGTGGAATAGTCTTCATCACTAGACTCATCCTCATCTTCATAAAGCTCCTCCAATCGTTTCCTTGTGTCCATATTATATAGCTTCTTGGCACCTGTCCTTCCATAGAGGCTAATCGTACCACGTCTCCAATCTTGAACAGCTCCCACTGCACGTAACCATGGTCTGCCCAGTATAATAGGATATGCTCCCAACCCTGCTGGGTGAAAGCATGTTAACTTGTCATGCTTTTTCATGTCCCGGACAATGCTAACTAGCACAATTTTGACATATGCTAACTAGTACAATAACTTGGGCTACATCTCCAAGATCTATGACATTTGATATATCAATAGAAAGCACTTGAAACAAGGAATCCAAATGTACAACCTCCGACAAATTTTGATATTATTTGTAAAAAAAATTTACCGGACGCCCAACTTTTCGAAGATGTGCTAACTTGAAACTGCTAACTAGCACAAAAAGCGCGACAGGTTAACATGCTTTCACCCTGCTGGCATCACATGAAAATCAACCACTACCTTTGCATCATATGCTTCCACTTCTAAACTCTTTACAACGCCCAAACATTTTACTTTCTGATGGTTTGCCAATCTGATCCGGAAACCTGACACCCCAGTCACTATAAGACCCATCTTCTCAACTCATGAGTGTGTTATGACACATATTTGGGCTCCACCATCCACATAACCTTGTCCCAGATTTTTTCTTTTGTGCCACACATCTACTATTCGACAAATGTCTGGTAGCTCATCCATTGCCAACACCTTCACTGAACCTCTCTCTGGCTCTTTCTCCATTGGGTTAACCATCCTCTTCCATTGTCGCTTTAGTTTAGGCACCATCTCTATAAGCTGTCCAAAAGTAACATCTGCCTTCCTGCTTGTCAGATCCTCCTTCAAGTCATAGCTTAATTGCCCATCCCCTAGTGGAAAATCTGAAACATGAAACTTTCGACGAGCTCTCCTTTTCCTCTTGGCCTTGACATCCTCGCCTTCATGGCTCTTTCCTTTCTTCTTACTAGGACCTAGGGCACTTCTTCCTTCCTTGTCCTCTATCGTCCTCTTTCCAATAGATATCACTAATGTATCCTCTAGCTTTGATGCCTTCTCCAAGGTAACCACACTTAACACTTTTGTCTTTCCCTTTTCATATTGGGTTAATCCACTGGTTCCTTCATCTCCCTTAATTTCAATGCCATAATCATTTGACCTAGTTAGCACTTGTCTTGGCAATGAATACATGTCTCCCCCCATCCTTGATGGCTTATCACATTGCGGGCTGATGTGGCCCAACTCTCCGCAATTATAACATGTGGGCGTCTGCCTCCAGAACCTACCATTGCTTTGTCCAACACCATTCCTAGGCCTTTCCTCACCTCCTGGCTGATTTGCAAACCTCCCTCGACCTCGATTATTTCCCGCTTGACCTAGCATGTTTAGGCTGAGATTATTCATTAAATCTACCACTTGTCTCATGTCTTGCCTTAACCCATCATCTTGCACTATTGTGGTGACCACTACTGGCATAATCTGAGTAGTAATAGGAACCACTGATTCGTGATGAACACCTGGCATGCGACCTTGTAAAGAGTCCATAGGTTGAAATTCAGACCTCATGGGCAAAGACTCCACCCCTAACTGGCTCATTTTCCTCAGCTTCCACTCTTTGTTCCTTGCTACCTCTAGTGCATCTTCATATGTCCTAAGCTTCTTTAGATCCACTCTCCAACGTATATTCTCCCAAAGACCAGCCAAGAACCTGTCCTTCTTCATCATGTCAGGCGGGGGTACTTGTGGTGCTAAGTCCTTGCACATTCGCTCCCATGCCAATGAAAACTTTCGTATGTACGCATCTACTGGCTCACCTTCCTTTTGCACCAAACCTTGTACTTCTTGCCACACTTTGTCAGGATCTTCTATCTTCACAAACTCCACTTCCAATCCATGCCTTAGATTGTCCCAACTCAATCTTATAGGTGGATCAGCCACACGCAACTCCTCTTCAAATGCTTTGGACCAAACTCGTACATCACTCTTCAAACAAATTTGGAGAAGACGCAACATCTGCGCTGGGTCATGAATCTGGTTGCTAATGCAGGCAACCTCCATCTTTTCCAAAAAGTCTTCCACATCTTCATCACTTCTTTCATGAAACTCCGGATAAGAGAAAGCCATGGCTACCCAAATTACGATGCTCTGAGAACCCCTTCGAACACACGTACAAGAACCCAAAACTTTGACTCACTCAATTCCCAGAAACTTCAAGGAGCTCAACTTCAGATAAGGACAAACACATGCACATCAAATGAGTTTTCGTAGTTGATCATTGGAATTACAACAGGTAAAGGACATTCCAGTATCTCTCTCAATCTTCTTGGCCCGAACATAAAGACTATGCGCTGCTGGAAAAAAATCTTCCTGGACACATGAACATTTATCTGGATTCTTTGAGTTAAATGAAATGGAGTGAATTGAGGGCCATTTTGATCATCCATTAAAGCCAACCATGCAACTCCCAAGAAGGCACACCTGACTTATCCTCTGATTTTGCCAAAATTTCAGCAGCATAAATGGCTCAAAAGACCAAAAAACCAGACATCATAACTTGGAAAATTTTTGGCAGAGTTTCCCCATAAGTAGAGCAGTAGGAACCCAAAATATAGACTGTATATGTATGCATAAACTGTCAACAATAGAATCCGAGCATCAAATAGGACTCACTAGTACATAGCCTATGGTGAGGTCACGAAAAGGGTGCTCCAGCTACCTGTATCACCGAAAGAATCTCCACATTTGAGAATCCCCCAGCTCAATAAAACCTCAGGCTATCGACCCTCACACGAAGGCTTATGCAAATCTCGTATAGTCAAGTCTCAGAAATGACTATCTTCCAGACCAAGTCTCAGAAATGGCTGGGACTGCCAAATAAAACCAAGTATGGCTCCACAAAGGTGTACAATGGCAGTTTCCACAAGTAACGTACAATCCAGCAGACAATGCGCTCAAACAGGCGCCAAATGATGCATACCCACAACAACTACAAGTGACACCACTGCTAGTATATCATTGTAATCCAGCTATATGTACCTGTGTGAATCACCTGTACCTGTACCTGTCCCTGTAACCTGTAACCTGTAACCTGTAGTCTGCAATCCCGAATCTCGAAGCTTCAAACGCAAAGCAAAAGGTACTCGAAGAAGATCCTCCGTGGGGGCGCCAAAAGAATGTGAGCGGGATGGAAACACATAGAACGCCTCTATAACAACCCGAAACACACTCTTGGGAAGATACACATGCACACTATGGGGCACCACTCGGCTTACACAACCCACCTGGCCAAGATAGGGAACACACTGATGGAGTGAGAGGAGAGAGACTACCCTTTTACCCACTCCACACAGAGAGAGAGACACACACACACACCCAAAAAACTCAGCTCAAAAGAGGATAATTTTTTATGTTTAGATACCATAGAGCTTGGGCCAACACAAATGGGGCAAATAGCTCACACAATATAGGTAAAACTTGCCAGATACAATCACAAATTGGAGCAGAAGCTTCGCTCATAGGAGAAACTTACACAGCCAAAATAGCAAAAAAAGAGTGAGGAATTTGGAAAAATGGACAACGCCATCATCTCCGGAACGGCCCAAAACCCCAGTCTACAATGTCAAAGTGCTCAAATCCGACCTCGGATGAGCAGTTTACAGCCAAAAAAAGCTCCCAAAACCCCCAAAAACACACCTGCGGCTGTTCCTCCTCTCTTCTCCACATTTTTTCTGGTCTTCTCTCAGTTTTTTCAGTTCCGACACTTAGCTTTATTACTTGGGCACCCTTGGCCTTTTAGTTGACCTCAAACGGACCCCAAACAAGCCAAAAACTAACCTCGCAGTGCATAGTTGTCACCTTTTTGCATCATCCGCACACCTAGCACTCAACTTTTTTCCATAATGCATCCCGCCACCACGTGAAGTGGCCCCAAAATATGGTCCTCATGATGACCTTTATGCATAATTAGCAGAAGGAAACATCCACGTCGTGTCTGTACTCATCTACGTGCAAATATTGACCCCATTCGACCTCTTGATGCCACTAGATGCCATCTGACGCACATGCTTACCTCAAGTTGTCGGCCCGCGGATAGCTTCCTCGAGAATTTTTACGCGCTACCAACTCCTCCTTATTGTAGAAAAAACACACTGGTACTGGTAATAGTGTGCACTATGTACACCCTGTCCTACCTGTACACATGTGGGCCCCACGTAACCACCTGGCTATGGAAAATGGGCAATACTTTATTTGATGCACCATGCATGTGTATGTACATATGCGCAATCCCTTGCTCCAAAAAACTCCTGACAACGTCTGGCCTCATTGCCAATGAATGCTATTGTCGACAGATGTCATAGCAAAGAGAGTCGACCTTGTCGATCATTCATAAATAATGGACCTTGTCTACTTGTACATCATATTGTGAAGCAAAAAAATACTTGCAAGGTATGAGTGTGTACCTGCTTAGCTTGATTACGGTTGTCCTTGACTGCTTAGCTTGATGATGGTTGTCCTTGACTATATAAGACCATCTTAATCAATTAAAGCTCTAATGAGAGATACGTTTGTTGGTTCCTCAAACTGTCGCCCATGCCGAGAAAATGTATGCGAGAAGAAATGTGGATGATAAGTCATAGTCCTTGCTTGAACTTGTCATACTATAGTTAGTATTCGTCCAAGACATAATAGCAGTACCATGGAAATATTATCCCATACAGTGGTAAATAGTCCCCAACTCAAGATGCTCATAGCATACGCCTAGATGTGGGTAGTTATTACACAACAGTGTTGTATGCAGTGACTGAGCCTTGCTCAACGATCAAAATGTAACCATGGAGACCAAGTGAGCCGTGCTCCAACATAATCATTGACAACTGCATAAGGAGAACTAAGTAAAAAGAAAACAAATACAACAAATATTCATACCTTGTCTTAGAAGGCTTTAGACAAATATTATGCATGTCCTTATCGTCACACTTGCTTAGACTGTAGTTCTGCATGACTATCAATGCCTCGGCAAATCAAAAAATATGACCATAGAGAGGTCCATGATGCAATCCGCGTCCCATAGGTACTGTCTCCGGCACTATGGCCGAGAGTAACATAAGTATATGCACCTAGATTGCCGGAGTTTCTGTGTAATAGGCTTGGCATGCAGATCGATGCACAGATAGTTGCTGAATATCCCTGCTTGCTGGCCTGAGTTTGCATAATTTATCAAAACCAGGCCCATGGCCATTGGGAGGTAGTCTGTCGTGGGGTACTGGCCTTAAGAGAGGAGGGTGCCCAAAGTAGGGCACCGAAAAATATAACATTAAAAAAAAACGTAGAATTGCCTGGCTATGGTGTGTTGTTGCAACCGATTGCGCGCAGGAGATAAAGACTTGACCATGGCATGTGTTGCTCGGCTCAGCGCGCTCATGAATCAAGTTTTTCTCCTCATCCCGGCACACATCTTCCGAGCCTGTCTCCTCGCCGATTTGTTGAGGTCAAAAAACTCCCCCCTCCCGACACAGGGGTCGTTTCCCGCGGCCTCCACCTCTTGCTTGCATGCTCCATGCAAACGTGCAAATTCCTGCTCGACCCTATCCTCCAAATCCGAGAGAGCTAGAGATTTCGAGGGAGATGAAGAACACTTCGATTCTGAGAGAAAGAAGGAACGACAAGCTTCTTCCAGAGCTTCAATCTTGCATGTTGTTCCTTCCTATCGAAGCTTCCATGAAGAGAGAGAAAGAGAAAGACCTTGCTTTCACGCACGACCATGCATGCTTCCCTCTCCTTCTCCCCTAGCTCTGATACCAATGTTAGACCATAGGATAGACAAACATGTGAATAACCTCCCAACCATCCTATATATAGACCCTTGGCCCTCTTCCATATATAGACCCCTTCACTGCATGTGTGTCCGGCACGTTGCCAGGGCCGTGCCCACCTAGTCCTACCATTGGCATGACAACTACTCAAACAACCTTGAAGGGCCATAGATCTAGATGGACAAAAATCCTTCAAGATTATGATTGTAAGCTACGATATCGCAAGGGACGATATAATGTAGTAGCGGATACACTAAGTCAGATTAATTCACTTGTTTTCATGGAAATAAAGAGTGGATTTTTGGAGTCATTATGTGACAAGTGTGCAGAAGATCAATCATATGCTAAAGTGTGGAGTGCAGTTTTAAAAAGGGATCCCTCACACTCACATGTCTCTGTACAGTCAGATCAACATGTCTCTGCACGCGCAGATAAAAACTCCAACACACAGAGCTCCACCCCTACTCATCAAGAAGAGCTTAAGCGATGGAAGAATTTCTCCATTGATGATGGTTACTTACTCCACAAGGGTAGAGTATGTGTACCAAAGGACTCGGACACTAAACGCCAAATCTTATTTGAGTGTCATGATAGTCCAAGTGTTGGTCATCCAGGTATTCGTAAGACGTATGTCTTAGTTCGACGGTAGTTTTATTGGCCGGCTTACATCATGATGTTCAAGAGTACGTACTAAATGTCCAACAGTGCCAAGTTAATAAGGCAAAGCGCCTCGAGCTAGGCGGCCTTTTACATCTTTTAAAGATTCCACAAGGTAAGTGGGAGAGTATCTCTATGGATTTTGTAGTAGAACTACCTACTACAAATCACGGCCATGATTTGTAGTAGAACTACCTACTACAAATCATGGCCATGATGCCATATGGGTAATTGTAGACCGTCTCACAAAGATGGGTCGATTCATTCCCACTAAGACTATGGTTAAGACACCGAAATTAGCACGGCTATTTGTAGAGCATATATATAGACTCTATGTGCTTCCATCTAGTATCATTAGTGACAGAGATTGAAAGTTCGATAATCACTTCTGAAGAGCTATGTTCAAAAGTTGGAAACTAAAACTAATCTAAGTACGGCTGATCATCCAGAAACCGATGGTCAAATCGAAAGAGTCAATCAAGTGTTAGAGGATATGCTACGAGAGTATGTTAGCAAGAAGCAAACCAATTGAAAAGACTACTTACCTATATTGAAATTTGCTTATAATAGTTCAAAGCATGTGACTACAAGGTTTAGTCCATTTATGCTTTTATATGAATTTCAACCTAGATCACCCGTTACGGTGGGGTTGGCTAAGGAGAAGATACAACAAGCGAAGGATTTTCTCCAAGGCCATTTTGGCATGCTTCGAGTTGCTCAACATAATATTAAGCAAGCTTAAGATCGATATAAGAAGTACGCAGATAAGCATCGTCTTGCTACTTTCGAAGAAGGAGACAAGGTTTTCCTCAAAGTTCCGGAGCATTCAGAAAGTATGAAGACGCAAAAGTTGTTAAACTTTCACCACGGTATTGTGGACCGTTTACCATTCTCAAACGTATAGATCAAGTAGCCTATAAGTTAGCTCTTCCAGAGCACTCACGAGTTCATCTTGTTTTTCATGTTAGCCGTTTACAAAAACAGCTAGGACAGAATGATAATGTCATTGACACGGGTGTCTTAGTTGACCTTATCAAACCGCCAAGCATCCCTCATGAGCCCGAAAAGATTTTGGATTCTCATGAGCTTCGCACCAGACATCATGACAAACGACAGGTATTGGTAAAATGGCTAGATAGACCTGAAGAAGGTTCTACATGGGAGAATATATCCGCACTTAAGAAACGTTTTCCTACATTCGTTTTCGGGGACGAAAACGATTCTTCGAGGGGGGGGGGGAGGTAATGTAAGGACATGGGTCCTATGGGCAAGGCCACCGACACGGCCGGATAGTGTATACGCTAGGGGGAGGCTATAAAATAGCACGGTTGGGTGGAGACTAGCACAAGCATTACCACCACCCTTTCAGAGGGGGAGTGCTTGGCCACACCGTCTATGGATCTTGCCTACCCCACCCCGCATTGCATCTGGTGCATTGTCGTCCTGATTCCTTTTCATCTGCTACATATTATAGCCATGCTACGCTACTATTTTCTTTGTTTCCAATCCACCAGGGATTGTGACTTTGATTCCCTACCCTCTCCAGACCCCTGCACGCTCGGGAACCAAGGAGAGTGTACGATTCCGCTGAAAATTGCTAAACCATAGCGTTTTCATCACCTGGTAGTTGCATTTTTGGGTAGACATTAGCCTTTTGGCTTGTGCTTTTCATAGAGGATGAGGCTACCTCTTGCCAAGACACCATCCAATGGCGGTCCATGCAGTCTCACTGAATGTTGGAGTAGACAATAGTTTTGACATCGGCTTGGTCATCTACGAGCGTACGATCCTTAGAAGATCCATTCATTCAAGCCGTCATTCGACGGTTACGCACTCCAGAAAGGGTGGTGACTTGTGTTTTTCTTTGGACACACTTATGCACTCATCAGAGGAGTTCACATGAGATATGACCATGCTCATGGTGTGTTATAGTGATCGCAGTTGGATCTCCCACCAAGTTGATCGTCGTCTCCAATGGACTCAACTCTTGAGGCAATAAATCCAAGCAATGAATTTAGGTTTATCTGTAATTAGTTAACGGCGAGCTTGAGTGTAGCTTTCTTTCTGTTACTAATAGGCATGGCCCTCTTATAGTTATGGTGAGGTATGTTATCTACTCAGGTTCCTTAGTCAATGATAGATCCAGACCTACAATGCATTCTCGCTTTACGAGAGTATCTACAAAGCAACTTAGAAAGATAAATATGTAAATGACTTGTGCAAGTTCTATATAGAAGATGTTTTAGCTTATGAAACTTCTTTAGTTATCTTTTACTTGAAAAAATATCACTCTGACCCGTCCTACTAAAGAGATGATCAAGTATCGACACACGGAGTTTGATACTTTGGTGATGGTTGTTGAAAAACCATCATCTTTCTCGTGAGCAATAGACTCAGTAATCGGATCTCTACAAGCGATGTGTAGTTAATGAATATTGTATTAGTCATTTTGGATTATTTATTTATCTGACATGGTTTTGTTGGTTGTAGAGTCAAAACGATCAAACTTATGTACCTCCGGACGAGGATGAGAAGGACAATAAGACAAAAGTCCTAGATTGATTGGTCTTTTTTTTTAATCCTCTTTTACAAGTACAAATATGGAACAACAAACCCTCGTGATTTGTACACAAGACTCATTTTGAATTTTGGCTTTATTTGTAATGAAATTTAAGTATCGTTCATTTGTGCTTCAAATTATACAAGTAAGGTGTAACATATAATTTCCAAGGTTTTTTTTTTACACTTTCAAAATGCAATTGATATTTCATGTGTTTATGCAGGTCAAAAATTGGATGACACAAATGAGCATCTTTATTTTTGAAAAGTCGTGTAACAACAATATACTAACAATAATATACGCGATAATACCGACGATATATCCGCGCCTATTATCATGCATATTGTTGTTGGACCACTACTGCGCACAGCTTTCGTCATTCAGGCAATTCCTTGGTGTGTGAGAGAAACTAGCCCCGAAATGATGGATTACAAGCACCTTGTGAGAGAAGAAATTGTCCACCATTAAAAAAAAGTATGATAAATTCCTCGAACAATCTCATCGACATATCGGTTGGGACACGATTGTAAATCTTTGGGCAGCCACATGCGTACATGAAGTTAAACGATCGAGTAGAACCTATGCTTATTCTGGGTGTCCTTTATACAATTAGACATCAGACTCATGAAGAACCTATGACCATAGATGCATTGCTCTTCAATCATAAAACTCATTTGTACTTGTCAAAATCCTGGTAACTTTAAAACAACATTATTGATTCTTGGAAATTCACACTCAAGCATATATTCTCAGAAATTAGACAACACCAAAATTGTTGAGATTCCACAGTGTTTTACAGACCCAAATTACAGATTGATAGTTTCAAAATGGAAAGAATAAACCAATTCTTAACTTCCCAAGCTTTGTAGCTTATATCAACATAAGCAATATCTAAGTAGTGGTAAACTGTTGTCAAACATGCGAAAATATAAGAGCCTCAATTCTAGAACACCAATATGTGCAAAACCGATAAACAAGAAATCATCTTTTGGGCATCTTTCAGATTTTCTCTTGTATCTAGTGATTCATAGCCCCAACAAGTTGATGCGCTGCAACTATCGTATGTTCTTCCAGCTTCATTGCTAATTGTTATAGCCTATCTACATTCATGACAATTACTGAGTGTGCACATGGGCTCATTCATCATCTGTTGAAATGGAACCTTAATGAGTATATGGAGTTGTATTCATGTCCTTTTTCCTAACATTGCAGCAGTTTTTAGGGTGGATTTTGGGTCCCCAACAGCGTCCGATGGATGCGCAATGATTACGATCCTGAAACCAAAATACATTCTCTCTCTCTCTCTCTCTCTCTCTCTCTCTCTCTCTCTCTCTCTCTCTCTCTCTCTCTCTCTCTCTCTCTCACACGCCGGTAACACACCAGCGAACGCCCTCACACAAGCCAACACACTGCCCACATGGACAAGGCACAGATACACAAGTAGCATTGTCACTGGTCTACATAGTATTAACCCCTTGAGAGCATTAAAAGCATCTCACTTAAAGCTATTCTCTTACACAGTCCCGTCTTTGAGTTTTGCACAAAACCCCAACAAAGTACAAATCCGAATTAATGGTCGCCTTGAACGAACCAAACCTTTTCCTTGTCTAAGGATGCAAAATATCACTGGTTTGTTTCGACCTGTGGAGATGATCCCGGAAGATGAATGTGAAGCCGCTTCGACAACCACTTCCTTATTCTCAGCTTTTTCTTCTTCGACGGTTGGGCGGAACATCTCGGATCTTGTTCCGCGCCACTTGACATCTTCTCCTGAACCATGAGCATATCGTCGCATCATTCCCACAAGCAAATCATGAGAGGAGAGTTCAGAGATGCGAAAGATTATCACACCAATAAGCACCATGTGCTCTCATGCATGTTCTTTGCGTGTCAAAGAGAGAAAGCAAGAGAAAAGATCACCTCATACTGTCTCACATGCGGGCTCTCTGAAGTCGTTGAATGGGTATCGTGGCTCGATGAATCTACGAAGGGCTCAATATGATTCTTTCGTCCTAAATAATCACTATGCGAACGAGTTACCTCGTGCTTCTCAACATCAATTGGCTCCTCAAACGACTGCTGATTGTGCGTCTCTTGGTGGGACATTGCCCGACGATGAGCTATACCAGGTATGTGAAAGCCGCTGGGGTAAGCAACATTCTCATTTGATTTCAAAGAAAGCATACGGTGCAACTGAAAAACAGGGACAAAGCAAACATCACGATCCGATTGAAGCTGTGAGCGGGGTTTAATACAATCGATCCAAAACGTGCACACTTGCTCCTGAACATGTGGATGTGCACACACTCATGCACATCAGTTGAGATGGCTGCGAAACTGAAGGCGCTCAAAAAAGATGTAAGTGAAGAGGAGACGTAATACAGACATACAGATAAGACACCAACTCATCTGCAAACATGCCCTCTATAAGCCTCAACATGAATTATTCATCTGCAATGTATACCTTCATTACCCGCTTCTCAAGGTCGGAGATTCTTTCGACTAACGTGCCTTTCTCCTGAACCTCTTCAAGAACAGTCTCTGTAGGTTTACGACGCCGCTCCAAACCTAATGGGGCGGTTGGTTCAGAGCAATGGGGACGGCTCGTTGGTCGAGGGCTTGTTGAAGGGCTGCTATTTGGCTCTGTGGGCGCTTTGTCTTCCATTTCAGTTAGCTTTAAGGGAACAACAGCTCACCAAACGTCAATCGCAAGATCAAGAAGCGAGTATGTATGCATGCACGCGTGCATGTGAAATAGGTATAGGACGTGTTTCAATGTGCAGGAATCAACAGCTGCATGCGGACACATGCATGCAAAAAACTACAGCAAAGACCAAGCAATCAAAGACACTCAAGTGACCAATAGATGGATTCAGTTTGCCATGGGAAGCGTCATACAAAGAAGTAGGATTAATGGGCTGTTTTATGTGCAGAATCAACAAAATGCACGCTACGAGTACTGCATGCGAAAGCATGTGCACCTTTGCTGTACGGAAATACCAACCAATTATGTCTGCAGAGCATAGCACGCACTTACAATGTTATCAAGGTGATCAATTCGTTGAAGCAAAGAGTCTGATGCGCCATTAAGCTGCGGAGGCAGGGCTGCAATATCTTCAAATGAGCAGAGCTCCAGAACCTCTTGGTCCTTGAGGCCTTCCTGACCACTTTTACACTCTCCCATGGGCTAACACTTAATTAAACTGCAAAACCCAAAGCAAAAAAACAAGAAAAACAGATATAGAAATCCCAAAGAGTCTAATTAGAAGCCCATAAACAGACTGCGTCTCAACGGATTTAGATTTACCTTGATAATTAACACAAATAAACAGAACTGAAGAGACCATAATTGGCCACCGTAGCGCAAGGTTTTGTTAATTGAACCACTAAAACAATGGAGAAGTTTAACCAAATGCAGCTCGCGAGAGACAGAGAGAGAGAGAGGGGGGGGGGGGTGGTCGTAGAAATGTTAATGTAAACTTAGGAATAATGTGTCGCAGTCTGAAGAAGACAAGCAGCAGCTACGGAGGTGTACAAGTGCGGTAGCTGATAGTAAGACAAAGAGCCCACCAAGTTAAAATTCTCACGCTTACCTGCAGATCGACTAGCGTACTTGTTTCGGTGGCTTTTGCGTGCGTGTGCACGCTCGCGTTTGCTGTGTGTGTGTGTGTGTGTGTGTGTGTGTGAGAGAGAGAGAGAGAGAGTGAGAGAGAAAGTCTCTGCGCGCGCGCACTAGAAGCGAAGAGGGCCCTTTCCCTCTCTGCAGAGTTGGGGGAGACGATTCTCCTCTGTGCCACGTGGCATGCTCCCTTCCTTTTTCGCCTCGTGTCTTGTTTACATTCACAGTGTTGAAATTTACGTGCCCCTCTCTTTGGGTGTCGGTCACACGCTTCACACACTTTTTTTTTAGTAATATACACGATTCTCTCTCTCTCTCACACACTTTTTTTTCAGTAATATACACGATTCTCTCTCTCTCACACACACTTTTTTTTTTTGTAAATCTGCTTTGATTAATTTACAAGTGGGAAACCTCAAAGCGAGGAAAACCCACGAAAAGAAAGGGATACAAGAGCACTATGAGACTCCGAAGGCTAGAACCAGTCAAAAATAAATCCAGTAGGTATCAAGAGTGATGTCTCCAGCGTCATAGGCAAAATGCAGTGCTTGACCAAGAGATAATTTGAAATAGGGAAAGGGGTCAACAAGAGTGCCCTGGAACACTAAGCAGTTCCTATGATGCTAGATGGCCCACATAGTCCAAAATCTGACCCAGATGAAGAACATCGCAAACTAAGATTGCGGTGACCAAAGCACCCCAAAAAGCCAAAATCGTCTCTGAAAAGAGCCGGAAGGAAAACGCAGCCGAAGAGCAGTTGACACTTGCCGAATGAAGGCTCTGGAGTGACTACAACACCACAGTAAGTGTGGCACGGTCTCATCAGCTTCAAGGCATCTGGGGCAGCGGGAAGGCGCAATATGCTGAGCATGCAACACACTGCCAAACAACAGGTAGAGCTCCCACCAAGCACCGCCACAAAAAAACACGTTCCTTCAAAGGCAGATGACTCTACCAAATATGAGACAATGTGTGTTGCCACCACAAGGATGACTCGTAAAGCGACCACAGCTGATTACCTCGATGCACAATCCATACATCAGACAGAAGGATAGCATAGACACTCGCAGCTGAGATGCATGCATTTCAATCTAGTAGTAGCCAGATTCCAATCAGAGAAGCGAGAGTCCACATCCAGACACACACACATATAATGCACGGTGAAACACGATTCTCTCTCACACACACATATAGTGCACGGTGAAACACCCACGCAAAAAAGGTTTGCATACAAGGAACCTCTGACCCCAAAAGCTGTAGGGTCGAGAACGCACATGGAACAATAGTTTTTCCAAAAGGCAATTCATAGAATGGTCGCAAGAACCCGTTTCCCTATTTGTAGCAAGCATTTCATCAATCCATGTAACTATGTGTTGGGTATTATTGTCATGCAATAGTCCTGGCAGGAGGAATCTTGGGGCCATGGACATTGAGTCTAACTTTCAATGCATGCGCACCCTATGAGACTACATGTCCTTGACTGCCACTCTTGCTCCGAATTTCTATGGGTATACCGCCTCTTCGTCAAAATAAACCCAAATGTTTATGGGTTTTGGGACCAAGCATATGTCTCCACGATTCTACAAAAATCATGCATAATGTAGAGGGTACCATCTGAGATAAATTCAAAAAATGAAGTATTAGTGTGGAAAGAAAATGGGAAGGGAAAAACGAAAAGGAGGAGGGGCTAGGCCAGATGGCCTCTCTCTCTCTCTCTCTCTCTCTCTCTCTCTCTCTCTCTCTCTCTCTCTCTCTCTCTCTCTCTCTCTCTCTCTCTCCGTCCGTCCGTCCGCCCATGTCCCTCTCTATCTCGCAACTCTCTGCTGGCAGAGTTCAATGCACGAAAAGGCTGTTGAGGCAGAGGAGGTGATGTAGGGTAGGGAGCTGAGTCACTAACACAGGATGGGTCAGGGGTTGTTGAGAGAGAGGAGGGGTCCATCCGCATGGCAGGAGCAAGGGGGACGGGAGATGTTGCAACCAGAGGGTCTAAGCGAAGGAACGGCAAGGGAATCTTTCAAGCATCCATTGTTGGGGTATAAAGCCCAATGTGGTCGCCCAGGTAAGTGGGCGGGCCGCCAGGTATGTACACATATTCTTTTGTAAAAACCTAATAAGAACTCACTATGCTCTACACATTACAGTAGAACGAGTTCACCATATCGTCGTGCTCTTCTTCTCGCACTCTCTCTCGTGTCGCACTTCCGCTCGTACTCCTTCAACTGGTATCAGACCTCAGATCGAGGCTCGGGGCAGCACTGCAGGAGGCTAGAGTCACCAACTCAGATTGGAGTGAAATTCGACAGGCGAAGACACGGCCCCAAATCTCATGGGAGAGGCCGAAGGGATTGGTGTTGTCAGAATTTCATTCTGAGGTCATCTCGGCTACCGTTCGGCTTCGACAAAGGTCTGCGCAGGCCATTTTCGACTACGTGGTCTCGACCGGCGCAGATCCGACTCTGCAAATTTGGGGTTTTTGGCCTACGACTACAGGTGCTGAGGATATCGACACTCCCAGAGTGCTGCTTTGTGAATGTCTACACATCGAAGGACGGCTCACAGTTCTTGGAGGCATCTACACACAGACTGTAGGCGACATCCACTAGTTCATCAGGTAGCTTGTGTTTGCTGCTTGATATTCGAGATTTCATCCTGACATTGCAGGTACTTCCACATGGGATGTATTGTCAGAGATGATGTATGTCTGTTGAGGGTTTGCTGGCTATGAGTCACGTAGCAAACAACCGCCGCAGCGGTTACAGCATACAGTGGGAAATTTGTGGATGTATGACTTTGTGGGAAGTCTATGTACTTTCAGATTTACTGCAGCCTTTGTTGAGGGTCGAGTGAGGTTTTATTGAGCTGGGGGATTCTCGAATGTTGAGATCCTTTTGGTGATACAGGTCTTGGAGCGATCCCTCGAGCACCCTTAGATAGGCAGCTAGGATGTATTGACTGTGAGTTAGACAGTTGGAATTGCATCTTTGCTTTACTGCCGTTGAGGCATTGTCGCAGTCTATGCTTACAGGACAGTGACAGGACAGTCAGAGACAGTACAGGTGCAGGACAGGTTTACCCAGAGCTTACAGTGTTAGAGAGTCAGTGGTTTTTTGAGCTGTTTTTTGGTCTGTTTTTAGTACACCAGAGCCATTTTACAAAGGAGACTCTGCCAAAATTTCTGCAGAATCTGAAGCTTTCTTGGTTCATTTGACAGGTTGATAATGGTTCAGAGGTCAGTTTACAGGGGAAACTCTGCCGAATTTTTCCCAGGAAAGTAAACTACTGTGAAGCGTAGCTATGGCCGGGGATCACAGGACACTGCTCTTTACAATATCAAGAAGCTGGATGGAACCAATTTCCCATTGTGGAAGAAGCAGATTTGGCACGTGTTGGTACAAAAGAAGCAGATAAAACCTATAAAGCTCAAGGGGATAAAACCAGAAGATATGGACGAAGATGAATGGAGCGAAATGGATGAATTGGCACCTTTTACCATTATGCTGACTTTGGCAGAAAGCGTTTACTTCAATGTAGCAGACGAGATTTCGGCTTATCAAGCATGGTTAAAGCTGAGTGATCTTTATGAGAAGCAGAGTGCAGTTTCA
This sequence comes from Adiantum capillus-veneris, assembly GCF_014529385.1. Classification (NCBI taxonomy): domain Eukaryota; kingdom Viridiplantae; phylum Streptophyta; class Polypodiopsida; order Polypodiales; family Pteridaceae; genus Adiantum; species Adiantum capillus-veneris. Next base: position 81,328,134 of record NC_140946.1, on the reverse strand, counting down.
CAGGTATACTGGCTTAAGAATCTTGTTGACTTGAAGATGAAAGAAGGGACACCTATGTCCAATCATTTGAATGAATTCAACACGATCTATAGTCAGTTGTCAGCTCAAGGTGTCAAGTTTAATGAACCTGTTAGAGCTATGTTCCTGTTGATCACATTGCCAGAAAGTTGGGACACTTTTCGCACAGCTTTGAGTAATTCTGCACCTCCAGATGGTTTGAACATAGCAGGTGTAGAAGGAAGTCTGCTTACTGAAGAAACCAATAGAAAGACAATGGACAAAGGCAAAGGAACAGCCTTAGTTGTCAGGGGAAGGACCAAAGAAAAGTACAAAGGTGGAAAGAGGAATCAGTCTCGTAGCAAGTCCCGCAGTGCTAAAGGCAAGAGTGACATAGAATGCTACCATTGTGGCAAGAAGGGTCACATGAAAAGAGACTGCAGAGAATGGAAAGCAGAAAAAGGCAAAGAGAAAGCTGAAGACCATGGTGAGAAGAACAATTCCTCAGTGAAGATTCAAGAAATAAATGTGACAAACACTGTTGCAGAGGATGACAGTCTAGTGTCAGGAGACATCTACTTCTTGAAGAATACAAGGGACTCAGCTCTTCTTACAGCATATGATGGAAATGCACTGAGTGACTGGATTATAGACTCAGGGGCATCACTTCATGTGTCTCCAAACAAGGAGTGGTTTACTTCTTATGTGACCACTAAAGATCATGTTCGGCTAGGCAATGGGCAGACATGTGAGATCTTAGGTGTTGCAAATGTTCAATTGAAGTTTCAGAATGGCTCTTCTTTCACGCTGAAGAATGTGAGACATGTTCCCGCAATTACAAAGAGCTTGATCAGCACAGGTTTACTTGATGATGCTGGCTACGTCACCACTTTTGGATAGAACATGTGGAAGATATCCAAGGGTTCTATGACAGTAGCACATGGAGTAAAGTCTGGAGGACTTTACATGATTTATATATCAAATGTCTCTAAAAATGTAATCAATGTAACCGAGCAGCCGAGCGTTTCTTTGTGGCATAGCCGGTTAGGACATATGTCCAAGAAGGGAATGGAAATCTTGTCTCGTTCTGGTTATTTGCTTGGCTTTTCATTTAATGATTTTGAATTCTGTGAACATTGTCTGTATGGTAAGCAAACACAGCAGCCACATAAGCATAGAAGCAGTAGAACAGATACACAATTGGCACTTGTTCATAGTGATTTGTGTGGACCTATGCCTAACCTATCTCAGGGGGGGCTTCTTACTTTATGACATTTATAGATGATTACTCGAGGAAAGTATGGTTTTACTTTCTCAAGCACAAGGATGAAGCGTTTAGTGTTTTCAAAACGTTTGTGACACTTGTGGAGAATCAGAGTGGCAAGAAGCTTAAATGCTTACGCACTGACAATGGTGGAGAGTATGTTTCAAAGGCCTTTCAGGACTTTTGTGAGTCAAAAGGTATAAAACGTGAACTTACTGCTCCTTACAATCCTCCTCAAAATGGTGTTGCTGAGAGGATGAATAGGACCATACAAGAGAAGGTCAGAAGATGTTGTCTAATGCACAGCTGCCAAATGGGTTTTGGGCTGAAGCTCTATCAACAGCTGTTCATCTTGTAAATAGATCTCCTAGCAAGGTTTTGCAGAAGGATTCAGTGCCAGAGATGGTATGGTCAGGCAAAATGCCCTCATACAAGCATCTCAGAGTCTTTGGCTGTGAGGCATATACTCACGTTCCAAAGGAATTTAGGAACAAACTTGAGCCAAAGAGTAGAAAGTGCATCTTTCTAGGCTATGGGAATTCTGGTGAGATGGGGTACAGACTTTGGGATCCCGAATCCAGAAAGGTTGTCCGCAGCAATGATGTTCACTTTAATGAATCCAAATATCATTCTAAACCAGAGAGGGTTGAGGAGATTAGAAGAGTTGTCTTCCAAGAAGATGGACCTGCACGTGCAATACATAATGTCAGGGCTGAAGAGGAGCAAGGACAGGATAGAGTGGAACCACAGGTTGTGGCTGAGCTTGAGCCACCTATTGTTCGTAGATCTGGACGTGTCACGCGACCTCCTGATAGGTCTGTTCCATCTATGAACTATGTCATGTTGACTGATTGCAATGAGCCTTCATGTTACAAGGAAGCAGTGCAAATGAAGGACTCCGGGAATTGGCAATTGGCCATGCAGTCAGAGATGACAGCTCTACATAAAAACAAGACATGGAAGCTAGTTAAATTACCACAGGGCAAAAAGATTCTACCTTGTAAATGGGTTTACAGGTATAAGATCACCGCTCATGATAGTCAGCCAAAGTACAAAGCAAGGCTTGTTGCCAAGGGCTTTAAGCAAGAACAAGGCATTGACTTTGATGAAGTCTTCTCTCCGATGGTCAAGATGACTACATTGAGATGCTTTCTTGCATTGGTTGCCATATTAGATTTGGTGTTGCACCAAATGGATGTCAAGACAGCGTTCTTGCATGGTGATTTAGATGTGGAAATTTACATGCAGCAGCCAGAAGGGTTTGTTGAGAAAGGCAAGGAAGATTGGGTATGCCAATTGTTAAAGAGTCTTTATGGCTTAAAACAATCACCGAGGGCATGGTACCATAAATTCCACAAGTTTATGCTTTCTCAAGGCTACAAACGTAGTGAGTTCGATCACTGTTTATATACAAAGAAGGCTAAGGGTGGCAGTTGGCTGGTCCTTATTTTTTATGTGGATGACATGTTGATTGCTAGCAAGCACTTGGAAGAAATTTCAGCTTTGAAGTCAAAGATGGCAAAATCGTTTGACATGAAAGACATGGGTGAGGCAAGTCATATACTTGGTATGCGCATTGAGAGAGACAGATCAAAGAAGTTGATTTGGTTATCTCAAACAGAGTATATTGACAAGGTTTTGCAACGTTTCAATATGGAGAAGGGAAAGGCACTGAGTGTTCCATTGCCACCATATGTGAAACTTAGCAAACAAGATTGTCCTGTGTCTGAGGAAGAAAAGGCTGAAATGGATAAGATTCCATATGCGTCTGCAGTGGGTAGTTTGATGTATGCAATGATTGCTACTCGCCCAGACATTGCATTTGCAGTGGGAGTAGTAAGTCGATACATGTCAAACCCAGGCAAGAAACATTGGGAGGCAGTGAAAGGAATATTGAGATACCTGGAAGCTACAAAGAGTATGTGTATATGCTATGGGAGTCAGGAGCTAAGTGTAAAGGGTTTTACAAACTCAGATTATGCAGGTGACTTAGACTATGGTGTGAACTTTGACAAGCTGAAGTTGCTTATCCTAGAGCATTTCCCTGATGAAATGATACTTCACATCCACATGCTTTGTCTTTGAGTGATAAACTGGATTGCGAGCCAATTGTATAGCACTTTGACTATCACAATATAACACAGGCATCTCTTCTTTGATTCCCAAATCTGTTACTAGTCGATTAAGCCAAATTGATTCTTTGCATGCCTCTGATGCTGCAACATATTCAGCCTCTGTAGTAGACTGAGTAACACAATCTGCCGGAGCTATCTCTCCACGGCTACACACAAACTCCAGAACTTCACCGTGCACCTCTACATGCTTATCAAGGCAAGGCAATTTTTCTTCACCTGTTGCATAGCCAAGAAAACATGTTTGCCTTGCATACCTACATCCAAATCTTCTATAATAGGCTCTGAAACCAACTCCTTGTACCCTAGAGTATGACCTGCTCGAGATTCAACTTGTTCTTCAAATACCTCATCACCTGCAAGGTTGGTGGCACCTTCCTCTTTGCATGGAGCCTCACTCTTATAGGCTGCACCTATATCTGTTTCCATAGAGTCATCTGCCGGAGCTATCTCTCCATGGCTACACACAAACTCCAAAACTTCATCGTGCACCTCAACATGCTTATCAAGGCAAGGTTGCCCCTGATCTACTTACAAAAGGACTTCCCTCCGAGAGCTTTGCGCATTTTCGCAAGCAGTTAGGTGTAGGGTAGTACATCACTTCTCTACATCTCTTGTATATTAGCTTGTATAGTAGCTTCTCTCACACTTAAAGTACCACATTGGACTTTAAGTGGGAGGTTGTTGGGGTATAAAGCCCAATGTGATCGCCCAGGTAAGTGGGCGGGCCGCCAGGTATGTACACATATTCTTTTGTAAAAACCTAATAAGAACTCACTATGCTCTACACATTACAGTAGAGCAAGTTCACCATATCGTCGTGCTCTTCTTCTTGCACTCTCTCTCACGTCGCACTTCCACTTGTACTCCTTCATCCATCAACTAATGGGATTTCCTTAAAGTCTTCCCATTAGGACTCCCCAATCTCGAAAACCAAAAAAAAAAAAACTTCCATAGCGATGGCAGCATCTTGCGCACAGACACACACACACACACACACACACACACACACACACACACACACACACACACACACACACACACACACACACACACAGATGTGTCTCCTCGCCGTGTTGCGATAAAAGTTGCAACTCTCTCAGCGCCAAGCCAACGAGCATGTCCCATTTCGTGCAGGTCGCAACACGAGCCCATGTGTGTAGGGAAGTCTTCCCACTCCTTTCCCGACCTGACTTCCTCTCCACGCCCCCTGTTTTGCATGCACGCACCACGGCTTTCCTTTCCTAGAATCTATTGGCTCTTGATACCAATTTCAGACCAAGATATTGGGAGAACCAAATGCACTCCACCCAACCTTCCTCGACGCCTACCAATAGGTTGTCAAGCCCCCATGCCCCATTGCCACCAGGCCTTGCCCAATTTTGTTCCTCTTGGTCTTAGAGTGCATGTGTGGATGGACATGCCTCCATCATGTGGCTTTTTAAGGGACTTTTGTGTTGGAATTAGGGTTGCAAGGAAACACACACAGTTTGGAGAAGATGAAGGAAGCTCAAGGCACACACGAGAGATGTGTATTACTTAGTGTGCAATGGAAAGATAGATAGCCCTAGAGTGATGGGTGTATATACAATGCACGGGGGAAAAAGACCTCCTAAGGAGGGAAAAAATGCCACGGTGGTCCTAGTGTGTTCACACACGTCACTACCACATGTATATGGTAACAAATCCCCCCTAGGAGTGATGCGGTGAAAGAGGACTAGCACGAAGAGTAAAGGGAAGTGCCATGCCCTGAGGACAGGATCAGTCCACAAAGGGGAGCAAGCCCAAAGCTTTGCAAAAAGCTTTGAACTTCTCATGAGACAATGCCTTTGTGAAAATATCTACAAGTTTTTCATGTGTTGGCACATAAACCAAGCTGATCTCTCCTATTGAGAGCCTCTCCCTGACATAGTGGTAATGCACCTCAATGTGCTTTGTGCGAGCATGAAAAACTGAGCTCCTTGCAACTGCCAATGCGCTCTAATTGTCAATGTAGATGATGTTGGCAATGTCTTGTCCAACACCCAAATTAGTCGTAAGGCGTCTAAGCCTTAGACACTCAACTGTAGCTGTGAAGACTGCCATGTACTCAGTCTCACAACTGGAAGTGGCCACAGTAGGTTTCTTCTTGCTCAACAATGATATACATGAACTGCCAAGCATGAAACAAAAACCACTTGTGGACACTCGTGTGTCAATACAACCAGCCCAATTTGAGTCCGAAAAATCATGTAAGTGCGGTGGAAATGATGGGCCCCCCTTGGAATAAAATAAGCCAAGATGTAAAGTGCCACTCAAGTAGCGGAAAATCCTCTTGGTAGCCTACCAACGCTTAGACTCTTGGCTATGCATAAATCTGCTGACCTGTGAGATTGCAAACTAAATATCCGGCCTCGTGTTGCATACATAAATGAGGCATCCAACAGCAATTTGGTGACATATGCAGGATCACCAGCATCATGAAGACTCAATTTCAAACCTATTTCCATGGGAGTGGCAACAATAGGTTTGCAATCCTCAAGTCCAAACTTACATAGCAATGTCTCTATGTAACTTTTCTGACACAAGGCAATACCACCATCACACTGCTTAAGTTGTATACCGAAGTAATGATGCAACAGCCCCAAATCTTTCATCTTGAAAGTAGCATTCAAATCAGCCTTAAATTCAGCACCATGTCTGTCATTTGGTCCGGTGATCAACAAATCATCTACATGAAGAACCACAATGAGAAGTACATCTCCCTCACGCTTTACATACAATGTGCTTTCTCTTGGACTGTTACGAAAGCCTCGTTTGACCAAACGAGTGTCAGCCTTCTCATGCCAAGCACGAGGGAATTGCCAACCCATACAAAGCTTTGTTACATTTGCATACATTATCCTCTTGTCCTTTCTTGACAAAACCGCAAGGCTGCGTTACATAAACTTCCTCAAATATGTCACCATTCATGAAAGTAGTAACAATGTCTAACGATGTACATCCCAACCAAAATGAGTTGCCAATGCGCATAGAAAACGCACAGTACTCATACGACAAGTGGGAGCAAAAGTCTCTTGATAACCTATGCCTTTTTGTTGTGCATAACCCTTTACAACAAGTCGAGCCTTATAGCGATCAATTTCACCAACCGGCTTGCATTTCAACCCACTTCGTACCAATGGCCTTTTTGCCATGAGGCAAATCACATAAAGTCCATGTGTCATTTTCTATAAGTGCATCATATTCTGATTGCATGGCAACCATCCAATTTTCTGAATTTTTTCCTTCATCAAAAGACAAAGGTTCTCCAACATCATGTAAGCTAGACACAGCCAAAGCATAACAATCTGATGCATAAGATGCATGACGAGAGCTTAAACGAGTACGACTCTACAAAGGTGCATCCAATTTACTATCGTGTAATGTATGCACCAGCCATTTTTGCATATCTCTAGCCTGTTCATTTTCAAATATTTCCTCATCAAGTACATCATGTACATCTACATCAGTAATAGGCTCATTTGTAACATTTTCAGAAACCCCCATAGGCTGTACATTTGCCTCATTGGAATTTACATTTGTACTTCCACCACTGAAAAGAGGGAACAAAGTGTCATAAATGTTCTGTGAGCTTACATTATAGTCTCTAGTACATGGTAGCAAGGGTTGAACAGAATATTCCACAAACACAACATCTGCTTTGTTTGTGGATGATACTACATGTAACCTTTGCTTTCAGCACTATAACCAATAAAAATACATTGATAGCCTTATCATCCAATTTTATGTGATGTATTTGTGGCACCAAAGCATATGCCAAACAGCCAAAAACACGCATGTGCTCAATAGAAGGCTTTCTATCATGCCATGCTTCATATGGAGTAATAGATTGCAAAGCTTTTGTAGGACACCTGTTTAGTACATAAGTGGCTTGACTAGTGACTTAAGTCAAGATGTACATAAGTGACGATACATCGTGCCATTTCCGTAAGTGATCTGTTTTTCCTCTCAGCAACAGCATTTTACTAAGGCGTATAAGGCACTATACATTGGTGTTTTATCCCATGACTTGCCAGAAATGCATTAAATTCATGAGACATATACTCCCCCCCTCGATCGGAGCGGAGGGTGCCCATAGTACATTTCGAGACATTTTCAGCCATAGCCAGAAATTGTTTGAAGCACATAAATACTTTGGACTTTTCTTTAAGCGAAAATACCCATGCATGCCTAGAGTAATCATCAATGAAAGTCACGAAGTAAAGGTAGTTGCCTAAGGACGGAGTTTGCATGGGCCCACAAACATCACTATGCACAAGCTGCAACCTGCATGTGGCCCTAATTGAACCATCCTTTGGAAACTAAGAACGTTGCATCTTACCCAATATACAGCCTTCACAAACGTGTTTGACAGGTGCTTCAAGAGGCGGCAAAAAAGCAACCATATCAGATTTCTGCAAACACAGCAAACTGGCAAAATTCAGATGTCCAAAACGTGCATGCCAAAGTTTTGCATCTGAAATAGCCTTTGAATCCACAACTACATTTGCAAAATTCTACCCACACGTGTCATATAAAGTGATCTTATACAGTCCACTGTATAAAATGCCAGATGCAACAATTTCATCACCAAAACTGAGATCATGTAATGTACATCTGTCATCCACAAATTTGATTACAAGACCAAGTCTAGCAAGTGCAGATACATACAAGAGATTCTTCTTGATCCCAGGTACATAAAGTGAATCAGCAAGTGTGAAAGAATTGCCATTTGCAGTAGTAAGCACAATCTTTCCAACTCCCTGAACCAGATAAGAGGCATTGTTGGCACAAGTGACTGAATTCCCATGAGGGACAGACTAAGAGAGGTGAAAAAATCACGATGTGAGGTAAAGTGTTGTGTAGCACCACTGTCAAAATACCACACATTTGAATTTGTAGCAACTGACATGCATGTATCATGGACAGAAGGATTATAGGTACACTCTGCACTAAAAACCCATTTTGCCTCAACATCAGCATCACAGACTTCTTTCACAGAAGACTCAACAATTGCTATATTTGTAGCGGAATCAGCATTTGCAGTGGAACCAGCCTCTTTCTTCTTTGCCTCTTTGGCCTTCAACTTAAGACATTGCTTGATCAAGTGATCATTAGCTTTACAATAATGGCAACGCATCTTCTTTTTGCCCTTATCACCAGAATTTCCACAAAAATTGCTACCAACAGAAGCACTAGGAACATGTGATTTTCCACTCGCAGAAGAACCATGAGAAATAGTTGCATTACTGTTACCACCTTTTCTTTCAGCAGTAATAAAAGCATGTTCAAGTACAGACTGTCTTGTCATTTTTTCTCGGGAAAGCGACTCTTACAAATAGCAATGTGCATAATGCATCAAACTTGAAAACTTCATGATTTCCTTGGGTCATAAGTCTCCAAGTACTAGCAAAAGTCTGGTAAGAATTCGGCAAGGCATCAAGAACAGTCTGCACAAGGGAACTTTCTTGAATGACTTTACATACAGACATAAGTTGCTCATTAATATCCTTGACACTAGCAAGGAAAGTGTCCATGTCATCTTTCCTCATGCATAATCTTTCATTCCAGCTCTTTATGTAGCAATGCAATTTTAGCCTCATTGCGACTTGCATAGAGACCAGCCAGAATATCCCAAGCCTGTTTTGCAGATTTTGCTAAACGAATGTGAGGTGCGCTTCACAGACAACACAATCAATGCATGAGCATGCGCATCTTTTACATCCCAACAAGCTTGCTCAACTGTAGGCAAAACAACTCTAACATCTGCAATCCTTGAAGCAAGACCTGCAACATCCTCAACATCACCTACATCCTCAGAACCAGGACGTACATCAATGCCCTGCACAATATTCCAGACGCCCTTCGACACAAGAACATGTTGGTTGGATCATATAAGCCCACATAGGGTAATTGTTCCCATCCAATCTTTCCTCAACAGCAAACATCTTGAACACATCTGTGTTGTTGTCAGCCATGATAAATGCTACACCTGATGTGAAAACTACCTGAAAAGAGGAGAAGCGAAGCGGGAACTACAATTTCTATATGGCACAAACCGTAGAAGACTATAAGGGACCTGTTATGCAGAAAATGGCACTGACAAAAATTTTGCACAAAATGACGAAATAGAATGTGCAGTACTACCTGTAGTGGAAACGGAGGCCTAAATGAGTCCGAATCAAAAATTTGAGCAGACCAAGCTCTTCGAGCACTCCCAAATTTTTTGTCGACTTGCGAACGCTCGCCAAAGCTCACTAAAATCGAAGAAAGTGAGCAGGCGTGTGCTGGAGCTGCTGGCAACTAAGCCCGGAAGGATGCAACCTTCTTTGATTCCAATTGTTGGAATTGGGGTTGTAGAAAAACACACACATCTTGGAGAAGACGAAGGAATCTCAAGGCACACAACAGAGAGTGTTTTACTTAGTGTGCAATGGAAAGATAGATAGCCCTAGAATGATGGGCATATATACAATGCACGGGGGGGAAAACCTCCTAAAGAGGGAAAGAATGCCCCGGCGGTCCTAAGTGTGTTCACACACATCACTACCACATGTGTATGGTAATACATAGTGCTGGCGTGCACACATCAACCCTTGCACATTACTGGTATATCTGACATTTGTAATGATTGGTGTCTTGGTTAGCTACCTTTTCAATGATTGGCCCCCCCGAACCTTGACGGCTAGGAATGGTCCCTCAGGTACCATCCCCCACAATCCTCATCCCCCATAGCTCTTGGCATCCGCTGGTCGCCGAGGGGTTGAAGCATTATGAGGAATGGTCCCTCAGCGACCATTCCCTTTCCCTATCCCATGATGTTCGGTTCCAAACCATTCAAATATGGCTCATTTTTTGTGATCATATGTGTAATTGATGAGAATTACTATTCTCCATGAAGGGGGTATGTGACAAGCTGATGGCATAGCAATATATAGAGAGCAGCAGAAAAAATTATCGACTAAGCGATATGTCTCTGAGCACTGTCATCCATAAAACGCAACTAAAGAACCATCACACATACATTGCTTGTTGGTGTTCGGAATGTTGATGCGCTGCTAACATGGCTTAATTACATTGGGGCTGCTTTTGTCCTTCTTTTATTCTGTTATAATAGTAGATGACTTTCATGCTTCTAAAAATAGACAAAGATTTTTTAGTTGCTTTTGCGGTAAAAGTGCCCATAGATTGAGACCCTAGTGCCATTTATAAACAGATTGAGTGTGTTTATAACTATCAAGATTAACAAATAATGAAATACTCCAACTTGAATGCCAATACTCTGTGGAGGGGAATTATCTGTCGGCTACAAGTTTGCGAGTGTTACCATCATGTTATGATCTTTTAATTACAATTTGTGTGTTTGAATGTATCTGTCCAATGGGTGGTTAGAAATACCTAGATACTTACTAAAAACACTTAATGATTGTCCAACTATATAGTGTAATATAGTTTTAAGTGAAATTTCCTATTTTGTGAAGAGAGTTTTTGATATTTGGATTTGTGAAAGTGAAGATGATAGTGAAAGCCTTCTTCATAACTTACTCATGCACAATACTGGTATATCTGACGTTTGTAATGATTGGTGTCTTGGTTAGTTGCCTTTGAAATGATTGGCCCCCCAACCCTTGACGGCCAAGAATGGTCCTAGCACTCGCCAAGGGGTCAAAGGATTATGGGGAATGGACCATTCCCTTTCCATATCACATGATGTCCGGTTCCAAACCATTCAAATATGGCTCATTTTTTGTGATCACAGGTGTAATTGAGAAAAATTACTATTCTGCACAAAGGGGGCATGTGACAAGCTGATGGAATAGCAATATATGGAGAACATTAAAAAAAATTGTTGACTAAGGGATCTGTCTTTGAGCATTTTCATCCATAAAACTCAACTAAAGATCCATTGCAAATACACTACTTGTTGGTGTCGGACTGCTGATGCATTGCTAACATGGCTAAATAACGTTGGGGCTGGTTTTGTCCTCCCTTTATCCTGTTATAACACTGTTATAACAGTAGATGACTTCCACGCTTCTAAAAATAGCCAAAGCTACTTTTGCGGCAAAAGTTCCCATAGATTGGGACCCTAGTGTCATTTATAAACAGATTGAGTGTGTGGACCAAGATTGACAAATAATGAAATATTCCAACTTGAATGCCAATACTCTTTAGAGGGGAATTATATGTTGGCTACAAGTTTGCGAGTGTTATCATCATGTTTCAATCTTTTAATTACAATCTGTGTGTTTGAATTATAATTCGTTCGATGGGTGGTTATAAATACTTAGATAACTACTAACAACGCTTAATGCATGTCCAATTATGTAGTGTAATGCAGTTTTAAGTAAACTTTTCCATTTTGAGAAGAGAGTTTTTTATATTTGGATTTGTGAAAGTGAAGATTACTATGAAAGCCTTCTTCATAACTTACTCATGCTCAAGAAGCTTCTTAAATTTTGTATATCATATATAAATCTATACTCAAATTACTCGAATCTAACATGAGCCCCTTTACTTTTGTGACCCATTACAAGAAATGAGTTGTGGTTATAGGATACAAATGATTGCCCTCTTTAATATGCTGAGGGAAATGTCATAGGACTATAAATACTTGCAACTCTATCAAACTAGCCAATTTTCAAACTTCCTTAACCTACCATAAGTTGTATCAAAATTTGACTAAAGTTGCATAGCAAGGAAAATTTGATTTATCCTGTTCCAAAAATTAAGGTAGAGAGTTCACATGGAATTCAACATTTTACCCCCATTTATGAGGGTGCCAATTTTCTCATAAAATGTTATAAATGTGCCCAAACCACATCAATTCCTTGCACTAGCACCATTCAAAAATGTTATTCAACTAAAGGAAGAGACGAGAGTTATCTATAGATTATCAATTGCATGCAAAAGTGTATCTTACTCGTGCTCTTTTCATTTCTATGTGAAAAACTTTGTTGCAATTTAGAGGTTCACTAACACTTTGTTTGTTTAAGTCATTTGGGCACAAAACATGCGGTTGGTCTACTAGATACTCATACAAGGGGGGATATTTGTAATACAAGGTACCATGACAATGCAATGTCTTTCACATTTTCATGCAATTGAAGAAAGATTAATTCTAATAATGTGTCATCCTTGTGCCATGAGGGGTGGTCTATCAATCCCCATATAATGTAGGCTCACCCAAGCGCTCCTTTGCACATATCAGTAGTGTTTGTCTCCTTCAGCAGCAACAGCTATTGATTGCATGGACAATGTCAATGCTAGTCATGGATATCTATCTCTACGGACCTTCGCTATCTGTGGAGAGAAGTCTTGACCCCCCCGTCTCTGCTCCGATGATCTCGTGTGAAATCAAGGACTTTGTGCTTATCATATGTATTATCATCATGGCCAATATCCTTTCCATACCCTCCCAACCATCATAAAATCATCCATCATACTCTATTAATAGCTTTATATTACTAAGGCTTGCTCTCAACCCCATATACAAGTGTCAACGTAACTATAGTATTGAAACACAATGTGGCAATGGCTCATGGACTTAACTTGTGCATGTTGCATCTCTAATGCACTAAGCACTACTTATGCTCGTGCAAGTCAAGCCTTTGATGTCTCTTACCAAGAGAACTATGGACCCTTGAGATTATGCCCCAAATGTACGTAATTTCTAAATCTTCCGCAATCTCTATTTGATGAAAAATGCATGCAATGTACTCACATGGTCTTGTCATCCCCGAGTAAATATGCTCTCAATATCATCTACACGCAACAAAATTGATAATAACACCCAAGCTAAACTGGCTCTCCTCTCTCAAAATATTCAAAGATGTCATCTATATAGTTTACATAACGTTAGGAAAAGCATCTCAATGTAAAAGTATAATAGAGGTGTGCCCTTGTTTAAACCAACATGATCCATTCAAAGCCTAATCTACAATAGATCCATAATTTTTGCCCAAAATATGGCAACTTCTTATTGTGTCAAGGTTACTATATCATCGTGCAAATCCTTTGTAAAGCTCATTGACTGAAGCAACATTGTTGCCAAACATTTCTCCGTAATAGCTTTCTGAGATTCAAATCCAACAAGGCTGCTCATAAGTTGTTCTCTATCCAACAAGACCGCAATCATGGTACATTCACTTCTATTCTCAAAATAGGCGGCATTTCTCCTCTTTACTAACGATCAGAAGTTGCCACAAATGATTCCATTCTTCCATGGTCCTCAAGAAGTTTTCAAGTATCTTCTCTGAATGCATCTTGTACCTTACGCGACCATGCATGCGCTACTCCTATATGTGTGTGTGTGTGTGTGTGTGTGTGTGTGTGTGTGTGTGTGTGTGTGAGAGAGAGAGAGAGAGAGAGAGAGCGTGTGTGTGTGTGTGTGTGTGTGTGTGTGTGAGAGAGAGAGAGAGAGAGAGAGAGAGAGAGAGAGATCTTTTAACGTATATGTGAGGATAACCAATCTACCACACTTGGGTGATATAAAGGGGATTGAGATGACCAATCTACCACACTTGGGTGATATAAAGGTTATTTAAATTCTCTTCTTATTCAAAAAGAGAGAGAGAGAGAGAGAGAGAGAGAGAGAGAGAGAGAGAGAGAGAGATCTTTTAACGTATATGTGAGGCCGAAGTTGGCCTATGAGACAAATCAAGTATACGTGTGGGTATGTCTTCCATCTATCGGAAAAGACAAAACAATCCAAACTGATACAAAGTAAAGAGAAAACCTTGGTGTATGATGGGACATATTTGGGGATGGGGGCGGGGGGGGGGGGGGGAGAGAGAGAGAGAGAGAGAGAGATAAAACCATGTTAATATCAATTGTGGCCCATCATTTGTCAAACGTGTGAACAAGTATCCTTGTTTTGAATGAATTTGTTAAAAGATAAACTATAGCTGAGGGCTGGGGACACGTTGAAGACTACAGGGGCAATCTGTTTATTGCTGACCGCATTCATTTTGCGGGACACAGCCCACTCAATCAATTGTTTCATAGTATGGACAAGGCCCCACCGAGGCCATGGTGGGAATGTATGCCTGTATAATGTTTGCTTCTTTAAAACGGATATATCTAGATTACACAGACTGGTTCTTTTAGAGGCTGTCATTTTGCAGCCCTTGAAAAAATTATGAACAATATAATTACATTGCTTAGCAAGGGGCTAGACTCAACTTCTGCTTTCGCCGCCGCCTTCCCCCCTCGCTTCTGCTTCTTCCAAGTCCAGTGGATAATACTCAGGACCTGATATTGATGTGTTGCAATAGAGAACATAGTGTTGTACCATGAAAAAAAGATCGAATGCAATAACAATCTGCAGAAAAGCAAAAATAACTTAACAAAAATGAATTATCTCCATATGTGATTGGACTATTTGGAAGGCCAAATTCTGCTCACCAACGACAGCAGTAACTTCCCAATATTGCCTGAAAAATTCTGCGTGGAGCCTGAGAAACGATTGCCAGTACATTAGGCATCTCAAATTGCTTTCTAGGATAGTGATCACACAGCAAACACAACAAGAAGATTTAAACTCAAGCAAAAAAGCGCACTTAAGGTTTAGCACCAGCGCTAGAACGATAACTAGATGACTTCAAAACATATTAACATGGGACGTCCAATTTTGAGCTTCACGTCCCCACTGTCGTCATCTACCCCTCATCCCATCACTGTCCCTTGTTTCGAACCCCTCTAGTGGAAACAAGATTCCCCTCTGTGCCCCCTCCTTGTTCCCCGTCCGAGCTGTTCGGGATGCATCCCATGTTACTATGCTTCAAAGTTCAAAACCTTTGCCACATGTGCATTCTACTAAAACATGCACAAAGGAACTAAACAAAAAGGGCTGAAGAAAACCTTGATCAATTGACTGCACCCCCATTTGCAGAAAATTGCCGACCCCTCCTGATAAATCAAGAAGAATATTGCCAATACTCCAACCAACTGTACTCTTCCGCTGATAGTTCATCCATGCCTAGAAAAACATAATGAAATGGAGATCCTCAAAATTAGTTAAAAAGGAAATTATGGTATACTGCAAACATCAAACTGCCTTACCTGAGGGATGTATTTGATGAGTGTCATAACGACTTGAATAAGGCTAAATGATCATAAGATAGTTAGAATGTAAGCACTCAATTTTGACTACCCAAATGGCACAAATCAGACAAAAAACTCACTTGAAGCCTGATACGAGCCAAAGCCATCGCCCTTCAGGCCAGGCTACTATCAGACATATAGCTGCTGCAACCCATGCTCCACCTGAGATAACACCCGCAACTATTGACAGTCTTTGGTCACCTCTCTGTCCGCAAAACATCCACTTTGTCAAAACACTACGACAGACAGCAGTGACAAGAAGCAAGTTCAACTTGAGTTTGCTAGTATCGTCACATGGGATCCAGGCCAGGTGGTGATCCTTCTCGATTGCAACATTTACACAAGGCTGCTATGAGCCCTAAGCAATAGACGTTTAAAAATTAACATTCAAATGGAGTTCTCAACACCATACAGCCCTGAATCTTGTTTCTTGTTGTTTGGATGTGCTTGTAATAGCAGGAATAACAGGCTTAACTAAGGTCTGGGTAAGTTTCAATCATGATGAAGGCTTGAGAGGCGCTTTGCCCACTGCCATTGCTGCAACACAAAGAGCACACAGAGAACGAAAAACTTTTCTACTGCAAGCATCAAGTGCCAGTGTGCCACCTTTTCCCAGTTTCTTGGGCAGGAACCCTACGTTCTCTAATGTGGTGACCAAGAGCCAGATGTTTCAACCAGGCGCTTTCAGGCTTTATGGAGCACGTGCAGGTGCTTTAAACTTTTGCACCATATGGCGCAATGCAGGTGCTTTTTGGGCCAAAGATACATGAGGAGAATGCATGGCACTATGCCTAGCATGTTCAGAAAACCTTGTAGACTCCTTCAGAGTGGGATTACTGGGATCCACGGAGGGATGCTTCAGCACGAATTTTTGGGCTACACCCTTCTGAGGCCACACAGTGCAAATCAGTTGACACCTTTGGAGACAAGGGAATTTTAAAGGAGGCCAAAATAAAAGTGTCACTTTTTCAGGGCCTTGGGACGAGAAGAAAGCTTTTATTTAGCAATTCGATGCAACTTTCTCAGGAGACAACTTCACGGAAGCTTCCAAGATCAGAAAAGTTGCCTTTGTTTTAAAGGGGAGTGCACAGCAGTGATGGTTGACCTTCTTGATTCATGGACACGCACCACGTACTAAGAAGGGTTTCAAATAGTTGTTTGCTTCCCTATGGTTGACACTGCTTACAAGGCACAGTTTCTCACAGTTTGGAACCATCTGCAAATAAAAAGAACAACACTTTATTGTGTTACAACCAACAGTATTGGTATAATTGGTTCCAGTAGATTGAGCGCCACTGCTACGGGCTGCCGCTTGAGTTGCAAAGGGCTATCACGTGTGCATTACGCTTGGGCCACATGGACAAGCTTCTGCTACAGTCTAGCGTCAGTCGTAGTTTAGCTTAGGACCTAGCCTGGCAATTTGTAAGCCTCTAGCAGGACGTGCATGTTCAAGCAGGTCGTAGTTGCACAAGACAATCAGTTCAGCATATAGGCATGTGAACAGTCCCTTAAGCTCCTTATTATCAAGTGACATTTTAGGCATTATTTGGTAAAATCGTGGAGGCTACAGGATGCTGCTCGACCCAGCTTTGCCTGGCTATATAAGAGACCTGGGGGTTCACTTCTCAAGCAGGCAAGAACCCCTCAGTACCTGAGATACCCGCAGCACAAGTACCCTCAGCACCTCGACGTTTCCAAGCCTCAGCACCTCAGCATTTTCACTTCAGTACCCAGCGCCAGCATCAGTAGCATCCACACCATACCTAGCGTTTTCTCCAACATTACCCTGGCGTTTTTACCATCAAGTACCAAGCAAGAGCAGATCAGCCAAAAGTGTTTTCAGCCAGCCACAAGCATCAGCGTTTTCCCTTCTACATGCCTAGATCCATCAGCGTCCTAGCAGATACACTACTGTGAGTAATTTCAGCGTCAACCCTCCAGCGTTTTCAGTTTTCAGCATCATCAACACTAGTAGATCCGTCCCGAAGTTTCAGATCCAAGCCAAGTTCCCTAGTGTTTTCAGCATTCAATACTTAGCCTCTGTAACCGGCTTGGGCACTCCAAGCGAGAAATCAATAGCAGCACAAGAACAAAAACTTCATAATCACTGAACTGTAAGAGAGAGAGAGAGAGAGAGAGAGAGAGAGAGAGAGAGAGAGAGAGAGAGTCGACATGGGCCGGCGGAGTTCCGTGCCCACAAGTATTGGCCTCAAAGTCTGGCGCCCCTTTCGGTATTTATTTTCATTAATCATTGCAAAGTACAACTCCCCAGGGACCTCTGCTCTCACACTCTGCGTCCAGATGCTCTGCAGAGTGAGGCCCCAAGGGCTCTTATAAATTTTTGAAAGGGATGCCAAAAGCAGAGCCCCAAAAGCTTCAAACTCAAAGCAATAATCCCGAAAAGCAATTGGCTCAAAATCTGCCAGTAAAATCAGCCAGCGCAAAAAACGGAATTCCATATAGGCTGCCACATCAGCACCGTCAGCGCAAATCTCAGAAATCCGTATTGTTCTGCCACGTCAGCAATCACGCAAAATCAGGAGAGTCCGTAATACTACCACGCCAACGTCCGTACCGTTTCTGCCACGTCAGCACCTGTCCGATGGTCATGCCACATCATCACTTTGTGACATACCCCCCTCTTGAAAGAATTGTAATCGCCCTCGAGTACGCCTGCAAAACAGACAGAGGCCATAAACCATTTCAACAGACACTGACTCTTAAGTACCGATGCACTAGACACGACACATCTAGCACTTGTACAAAAGACGATAGTCACACCACTGCACATGACATCACAGGACATCACATGACAAATCAAATCAATCACAGAAAAACTCATTCCAAATCTCAAACCATGACTGTCAGCAACGTATTTAGTAATCGCATCTAGATCCATCCCAGACCTCACTGATGTCGGATTAACCATCCCATATTGCGATCATGTCTATAGAGATTTTCAACTCAAGCAATGTCGTGTGCGAGTAATCATTCGCCTCAAGCACTATCGTGTGCGAGAAATCATTTTCGAGGATCCCAAGTCGAAGTACTTCTCTCATAAGTCATCTAGCACAATACTAACCAGCCGTTATGTATCCCTGAAATTCAAAAGAAAATTAGTGACTTTAATCGTATCTAGGTAATCTATGACAAAGGAGTGGAGTAACTCAATCCCGTGTGCGCCAGATTCAACCCTGCTGATCTTCGGGATCTTTCGGAATAGACAAAGCTTAGACCAAAAATATCAAGGTAAAGTTCCAGTATCTGAGGAGTATCTGATGGTCCTCCTCCTCCATCAATTTCGCAGTTAATGCTCGACGGTTCTTAACTAAGAACCACCTTTCTCTTTCCTGTCGTGGAAAGCCAGTATCTGTTCCGGAACGAGCATCTCCTCGCTCTCTTTTACTAAAGGTTCATTCGGGAGCTATCACTGCTCCAAAATCATCATCTCTTTCTTTCTTTGTTGTTTCTTTCTTTTTCGAAGGCATGCCTTCTCAAACCAGAAGAGCACCCAAATCATGTTCCTGCAGTTGCAAATCAGGTCAAATCGTGTGGGCTGCCTTCTGAAGCCGTGCTTGAGACTTCTCAAGAGCCTCATGCGCAGTATTCAGATCTAGATCATACTGATCTACTTTAAAAATCCTATCCTAGGTCTGGGGAATGTTCTGATCTACCAACTAATTCCCTTTTTCCTTTCTTTCCTTGTGCCCTGGGATCTGCGGGTAGCGTCTTTCACTTCCCTTGTCCATTGGCACGTCAGTGTCAATCATCGGAACCCTAAGACACACTATCATCTGATTCCACTTTCTCTAGAATCCTTTGATGAACTTGCATCTGGTTCCCTTAGTTCGTCGGAACTTTCTGATTCTCCAGAATCCGGTGATGAGTTGATATCCGGTTCCCTTGATTCATTCTCTTCACTGGCAGGCTCTTGCCCTATCCTGTCCATCGCTCAAGTCAATGAGTCGGGATGCATACGAAATCGTTGCTTAGTCATGGAGTCAGACTTCTCGTTTAAAGCAAAGTCTTGAATCTCTTTAGCAAACCACAGCAAAATTGCTCAATTTGGTCTTTCAAAGTAATCTTCTGAAACAAGACATTGGCAAACAAGTATCTGGCAGTAGTCATCCACCAATGTATCTTTCTCAATCAGTTTCAAGTGATGCCAAGCCGTGATGACATCTCTTGCATATTCATCAAATATCCAAGTTGACGTGAAAATATCCAAATCTATCGCTCTAGGATCTGGTAACCTACATATGTCCTATGTCACCAAGCTCAATCATCAACCTATTTTGGCACTCAAAAAAACTCCAAATGCTACAAAACTTTAGGAGGAGATCATTGTGCAGTAAAATAAAATAAAAACCCAGAATTTTATCGTAACCAAAGCCCAACGGGCTCTTGTAAAAAAAACCAATTTATTGCAGAGTGTATAGAAAGACAGAGCCGGATTCAACAGAGTACGGACTTGCAAAGCCCCTTTATGTTCCACTTAACTCCATAGCCACGTAGTGAGAGATCGCTCAGAAAAAGCCCTCAAATCCTCTCTTTACACATACACACAATACGCACACACAAGGCTAAGTGAGGGGTACGAAGCATCCCTCACCTTGTTTATATAGTGATATGTCGTCAGCTGATGCAATAAGTGCAGCCAGCAGGGCGAATCCCGTTCTGATCAGCTCATCACCAAGGGATAGGGTTGCAAGTGGCGGCCGCCATGGTTTCAAATGTAGAGGAGGTGGTGGTGGTAAAGAGTAGACAGCACGAAGACGACTCAAAATGCCTAGTGCAAAGAGGGAAAAACAACGTGAGGCATTAACGCCCAAAAATGGGCCATTATGCACTGGGTTAGAAGCCAAGATATCAAATCAAGGCCAAATTCGTATTTATTTGATCAGAGAGGTTAAGCCTCCTCTTCCAAGGGTAATGTCACATGCGGGATGGGAGGCCCAAAATGGTGCACTGTTCCTAGTTGTGGATAATTGGAATGATGGTGAAGTAAAACTTTTTCGACGAGGTAGGTGTCCATATTGCCACAAAGGTGTCAACTATGGGTGAAGAAAAACTAAGTAAAACAACTTGTGCGTGTGTGTGTGTGCGCGCGCGCGCACGCGCGTGTGTGTGTGAAGCTATAGCATAATAGATCTGTAGAGAAATGGATAACTTGAAAGATTGAGAGAGACAGATTAGATAGTGAGAGAAGATTGATAGTGGTAGACCACTAACCTGGAATGGCCCTTGACAAGAATTTATTTATTCCTGCAAGTGTATAGGCTGAAAATTCAGCATGTAACCACCGTACGTACTCCTTCATGCAATCACTTCGGCAATAACTCCTCCAATGTCTTCCTTCCTCACATAAGCTTGAATGAGAGAGAGAGAGAGAGAGAGAGAGAGAGAGAGAGAGAGAGAGAGAGAGCATGTCAAGGCTTATGGGAGAGAAAAGTAGTATGTAGAGCTTAAGGGAAAGAGAGGTAGCATGTAGAGGTTTCTTGGGCTAAATTTAAAAAAATAATTTCAGCAATGAGGTGATCTCTAAAATGAGGTAAAGGGGCTGTTTTTATAGATGAACTTACCTCTTGAGTAAGAGGTTATTTGGTGGCATTATCACAAGTGTCTTGCCACTTGTCTAAAAAGATAAATTGTCTTTGATAGGTGTCCTTACATGCCTCAAGTGTCTCGGCCATGTTCTTGGCCAGGCCGTGAGCTCCAGTTTCTTGGAGCAACTTTGGAGTGTGTACAACCACATTGCCTCTATGAAGAGGAACCGTCTTGGGGTCCAGAGGGCCAATGATCCAGTGTTTGTGAGTGCTAACTTGTGCATGCTTTGCAAGGAACAGCAGACAAAGAAGGCACATCCCTTCATTGAGTGGGAGATGGCAAAGGATGAGGCCACTTCGGCCAATGAGCATTAAAGGACGAGGCATAGACAAAGGCGGATCCTAATCTCAACCTTGATGACTTCGACTTTCAGGACGTCGAGAGTCATATTCCGCCTTCGCACGAGGCAAGCACTTCCAAGGCTTGATGTGCCATTATGGGCCCACACTAGCCTTTAGCCCTTGTTTTGCCTCTTTATTGTCACAAACGGGAGCGCATAACAATGTAAAATATACTCGGATAAATAGAATTTATCACTTAATACTGAAGCCAAAGGATATAGAGAGAAATAGATAGAGAGAGATAGAGAGTGAGAAGATCGACACAGTACTGGGGACCTGAAGATGGACTGCCCCCCCCCCCCGTAATAGTATCTTTATTACTGAGGAGAAGTCTATACAAGCACTTGAACCGAACGTATTACCACGTTCATTCTAGAATAAGACTTGATGGTTCCCGGAAGCCTCAACTTCCGATTCCTAGGGCAAAACCCTATTCCAAGGAACTTCCGTTCCTTATTCCAATTCCTCGAGAATCAAGGTTCTCGCCTCTGGATCTCACCTTCCAGACTCAGGGCATGGCATCCCTGCAACTCTTTTCCAACTCTCTTTCCAAAGTCCTCTTCCCGCAGAACAACTCTGCTTTCCCAAACACGAAGTCCTTACTTGGGAATCCGAACTTCCGGATCACAACTTGGGAGACTACCTCTCTCCGATCCGTGGATCTACTTCCCAAACTCGGGTACGAAACCCCTGGGCTGATCTGGCTCTAGTTCCTCAGAGCGCTTTTCTCCTGCAGAGGCTCATACCTTCCTCTGCTCCTACTCCCTCACTAAGAGGAAGTACACCTGCAAACAAATAATCAGAGTTCATAACATGAAAATCGTTACCTTCAAAGTCTCGACGCTCGAAACGCAACTCCATTCTCGAAAAACAATTCCCCGGAAGAGATCTCTACATAGAAAATCCTCTCTTCCAATCTTACACACAGAAGAGGTGTGTTCTCGGGTTCCTTCTCGTAGATCAGCCCCGTCTACGACGTTTATGGGCTGAAAACAGAGAAAACCAGCAACTTCTCGAGATGGAAACACGCTCTGTAGGCACTTCTTCGCGAGGGAACTCGCGCACTGGGTCTCGGCGACATCTGGTACACTTGGGGCAACCATGGGCATCACCGGCAACGTCTTCTTTACGACTGAAATCTACAGCAGCATCTCCTCCTTGCAAAGATTGGCCTTCCTCTCTAAGTAAGGCATGTGATGCTTTTATAGCTCCTAGCCACGGGCACGAATAGCTGCTCGCGTAGAGATCGTGGCCGTTTTTTTTTTTTTTTTTTTTCAAAATAATTTTTTTCGTGATTTTTTTCACTGCTCTGCCAGAAAAAGAGAGAGAAAACGCTGGCTGATCTGTTGCCTTATTTATCAGATGGCTGTCCACTTATTAAGTGTGCGGTCGGTCACCTTTAAAAATGGTATGAATCTGTCCAAAAACTCAATAAAACCTTATAAGTTAAAAACAATGCTTTCACAGCACTTCCCAGGCGTCCCTAGATGCAATCACATACACAGTTGTAATGCAGACATAGACTTCCTCGCGAAAAGCATCTGCTTTCCCAAAAGGCAATCCCGCTTTCTCAAAAAGCATCTGTTTTTCCTCAAAGTTTCCTCTGAACCCATCTTCATTCAAGTGTTTGCTTTTCTTTGTGCACAATTCTAACACGATTCGGAATTTCCTCCCGACTATGATTCCATACACTTCTATCTAAGGATAGGTGGAAAATTGGCTCTGAAAGTCGATGAAGCATGTCTACATAGCACACAGCCATGTGACGTGACATGCACTTCTCCCGTATAGGCTCATAAAGGTGCCAAAAAACACTTCCTAAGTTGTCCTAACCCCTAGAAGTAGGAGTTAGCTTGTCCACATGCACATAGGGTTAGGTGTGCATGTGACGTTTGGTGCAATTCAATGCTCAAAGTGTTCTTAGCTCTATGGGACATACGTGTAGCTCAAAAAAATTAAGTTGTTGCGTTGGTGATGTTTATGCAACCCCGTTTACCATCAACTTGTCTGTGGTTGAATACCCTTATCCACGCTCGGTGGTTTCTCTCTCCCGATGGTCATCATTGACTTGTCCTTTTTGAAGGATTTTACACAAGTTCTTGTAATAAATCTTCTTCAGTATGGGTTGGTGTTGTGTGCCACTCGTTCCCTCCTTCAACGCTTTGACACGTCAACAGTTTGTGACAGTGGTACACACACACGAATGCATGAGGTAACTTCATTTTCTAACTTCAGTTCAATCAAATTAAAGATAATACAGAAGTGTGTGTACGCACGCCCGCACGGATGTACCAGTGATGTTGGTGAATCTTCATGAGGCTATTCGAGGGGATGTGCCTCTTCGGGTTCAAGCACGCACCCTTTCCCAGGGGGTATGACCCTTGGTGCGGACACATTGGGATGATTCCTTCAAAGACTTTGTTGTTGGCCGACATTCAATTGCTGGCACCCCTTCGTGGCCACACAAACACTCGTACCCCTTGCTAGTCGAGAGACGCACCCATTGAGGGTATCAAATCACCCACGTCCCAAGCAGGTAGCGTTTTCCTTCTCAAGCGGCAACACACAGAATTTCTTACGCTGGCTATTTCTGTTACGTAAAACAAATCAGAAGCGTTTCATTTTTTTAAAGCTACTACCTCAAGTAAGGGGCCACTAAAAAAACCTCAAAGTGTGTGCCCAATTTGGCCGGCCAACCCCAAATTATTAATAACCAAACCCCTTGACAAAGTATTACTTGCGTAAAAATAAAACTCCCCAGCATGACTTTTCAACACAGCAAACTGCCTTTCGCTACTCTCTCACAGAACACCAGCACTGGCAGTTTTGGCCTCTTGCAACTTCGTTCCCGTGGTAGGTACAGACGCTGGCTATGGCCGACGAGCACCAGTGGGTAGATTTCCCGTACATCTCGTACATAGACAAGATTTCCGAAGCAGTCTTGCCAACATACCCTCTCCCGGCACCCGAAATAATCGTCATCCCCGATACTCCAAAGCCGAAACTCGTTCCAGACGCAGTTTCTACTCCCGAAGTATCAGTTTCCGACGAACGGTCGGCATGGCCAAACCACGAGATGGCGACGACAATATTTACCCGAAGATCCGATAGCAGTTTTCAAAAAGGAGATGGCAGCAATTTCAACAAGCCTCGCATCGATTCACACTCGCTTGGATCATATGCAAATGCAAACCTCTTCTAGCAGTTACGCAACAGCTTCTCGGACAATATATGCATCTTCTTTCGACAGTGGTTGACTAGGAAGAACCACTCAAACAAAAGCCTTCGAAACTCAAATTTTCTCACCCAAAGCATGGTTTCTCAGAGACAACTAGACAAAAAGTACCTTCGTGCGAGCAGCAAAAGTCTCAGCATGAATATTCTTGGAAATGTTACAGTTCTAAGTAACCTACTTCTTATCGGAATCATCACCAACAGAAGCAACAATATGAAGCTTCCAAAGGATCATCAACGATATCTAGATGGGCTTACTTAGTGGCACATATATCAACCCTAGTCGAGTACTTGGTCGTGAATGCCGCGATGCTGGACAAGTTTCCCTTCGCGAGCCATGCCCTACATTTAAGTCTTTCTTGTCTGATGGTGGTACGGTTGAAGATTTATTGATCCTTTCCTTATGCAAGAGGATCCTTCAGGGGTCTTAGAGGTGACAACTCCTGCCACATCCCCTTCTCAATTGGAAGCCTTAATACCCGCTGAAACAGCTCAGGATTCAAAAGATTCCGGTTTTTGTGTGAAAACGGACAGGCACAAAACCCCTTCTATGGCCATGATCCACGCAGAAAAATTTGCCTCATCACCGCCCTTGCAAAATAAAGTCTTTGTTTCTGAACAAATACCAAATGCAGTGGTGAATGATAATTCTTCAAACTTGAAGACTCCATTTCTTTGCCTTCAATAGTGCAATGGATAAATCAAATTTAAACTCTTGCAGCACGACTTCAGTCGCTGCAATTGAATCTTTAGACACAACTTGTTCCATTGATAAACCTTTACAGATGGATATACCTCCAAACACTATTCTGCCTCAGTCTACAACATCCCTTCAGGAGGATTTTATTGTTCCTAATAAACCAATGGAATACCTTGCAGATATCCAACCAGTGGTCATCACTCAACAGAAAACTTTACCGATAGTTTCACTTGAAGCAGATAAAGATTCAATCTTTTCTTGGATAAAGCTCGAAGTTACAAAAGACTTTGACAAAGGCACTTATCAAGTTGCAGATATGATCAGTTTTTAGTTTGGCAAAATAGTTGTGGTCAATAACAATGCCATGACGTGGGACTTAACAGAAAGAGCTTTGGATGCAAAAGCACTACAACAATACATTTCCTTCTCCCGGAGCTTCTACAACTACCTTGGGTTCTAATTTAAATGGGAGGGAATGAGTTGGTGCCAATCTGTCATGACATCGGCTTCAAATTCATTTGACAGCCACGCAGAAGCAAACATTTGTTTGAAGTATACCCATGCGGCGGGTGCCTGTGTCACAAATGGGTGACGTGGCATGGCTCTGGACATGGGGCAACAACGCACACACACCCCTCGGTGAGGGAGCAGAAATGCGAAGACAAGCTGACGTGGCAAACTCCGAAATTCGCGCCGCAAAACCGCTGGCAGTGCTGACGTGGCCTGCCGTACGGATCTCTGCTTTTCGCGCCGCAATTCACGGGAAAGCAGTTTTCTACGCTGGCTGAAATTGCGTGGCTGATTTTTGGCAGCTTTTGATCCAAGTGCTTTAATTTTGAAGGCTTTTCATTTACAAGCCTTTGGGGCTCTGCTTTTGGGCATCCTTGTAACTTATAAATGAGTGGGCAAGGCCCTCACAACTCAGAGCATCTGGACGCAAAGTCTATGTCACAAAATGGTGACGTGGCAAACCCTAACACACATACACACTCTCTGTTGGCCGATGATGACGTGGCTGCCCAGCACACATATGGTGACGTGGCTGGCTGGCTCCAGAGAACCCGCGTGCTGACACGTGGCCGGCTGTACGGACGCCATCACAAAATGCGACGCAAATTGCGGAGTTCCGTACTGCTGACGTGGTAGCGTTGTACGGTAGTGTTTGACAGCTTTTGGGCGACATTTTCCTACGCAAAGGATGCAAGAGAGAGATACCTTTTTTGCTTTATTTTATTAAAGCATAAAGAGAGAGAGAAGCTTTTGCTTTATTTTATTAAAACATAAAAGAGAAAGAGAGAAAAAGAGCTTTTGCTTTATTTTCCACAGAGTTTTTCAATTTCAGCTTTTGGGGCTCTACTTCTAGCATCCCTTGTAATCTTTAAATATGTGAGCAGGCCACTCACAACTCAGTTTATCTCGACGAAGAGTCTGAGTGTGAGCGCCTGCCCGCACTATTGTACTTTGAACACAGATTAATACATAAAGAAATACCGAAAGGGGCGCCAATCTTTGGGGCCAATATCTCTAGGCACGGAACTCCGTTGGGCCAGTGTCGAATCAATTGTGAACTGTTTTGAAGTTGTTATTTGTGCTGTCGCGGTAGAATTCTTGACTTGGAGTGTCCAAGTCTGTTACAGTGGTATCAGAACACAGCCGATTTCTCTTCTACGGGAAATCCGATCCCTAATTTTTTTCCGCGGCACCTATTGCTTCAGGCAAAGATTAGTCAACTCCCTATGCATCCGGAGATGCGGGAAGGGATCAGAACAAAGATTCCGGCAAGGAGTATGGCCCACCTCGGCCTACTCAGGCGGAGTGTCAAGAGATGGAGCGCCGACAATTGATCGACGATGCAACACAGATGATGCTTAATTTTGCCGAGGACCCGAAATTGGCTAAATATATAAGCAAGACTTCTTTCGAAGAGGTGCACATGCAGTGGCAGAAAACCACAAAACCACCCCCAAAACCCGCTCTCAAGAAACCTCCTACTCCCAAGAAGTATACAAAGAAGGAATTAGAAGAGGTGGTTGATGCACGAATTGCTCAGCTTTTTGACGCGCAAAACAAAGCTAAAAAGCACGGCAAAAAGCAGAAGAAAGGCGCCGACTTCCCGGGTTATTTGGGTCATCAGTCTACTTTTGAATCGGCAAGAAAGCAGAAGAAGCGTGTTCGATTTGAAGGAGTACCAAGTTCTTCTGACAATTCTTCTAGCTCATCTGACTCGAGCGAAGAAGACTGAAAAGGAAAAAAGCGAAGCAAAAAGCAACGCTTCGCAAAGGGCAAGAAAAAGGCAAAGAAGTCTAAATCTTGCCCCGTGGTTGACAGTTCTACAGAGGACTGGTCTTCACATAGTTCAGACTCTTACGACAGCAGCTTCTACGCAAAGAAGAAGAATGTTTACAAAGCCAACCAGTATGACTTTCTGGAAGACAAAAGCAAGAAAGTCCGAGAGTTTAAGGAAGGTAGACAGTCAATTAAATTTGACACGTTTTCTGCTTATAGAGATGCTTTGAAGGCTTTGTCTTTTATATAGCAGTTTGGCATAGCTTTTTCAGGAGGGCGTTACTCAGAGCACTCTAAGATTCAAAGAGCTACCTCTTACTCTAAGGGGAATGCTCGAACTTGGTGGTCCATGCTTCTATTAAACAAGACTGCGTCAGTTAAATGGCTGAAATTCAAGAGGATTTTTATTTCTTCTTGGCTGACTCGAGAGTATGAACGTGATATACGAACTGCTTGGAACCATCTTCCGATAACCAAGAAGGATACAGTGGACGCTTATTGCGAGAGATTCTGGAGCGCTTTTCTACCCACCTCTTCATTTAAGAAGATCTCGTTCAAGGAATAGATTGAGCGGTTTACCTTGGGTCTACCTACAGAGATCCGAGATGACAGCTTGGAACAAAAGTCAGCTTCCATTCAGGAGTCGCTGAGTCATGCGAAACGGGGTTTTTCCATTTACTCTGGCAGCTTGACCTACCCCACCGATGAGAGCATGACACAAAGAGCCGAACAGACTTCGACAAATGAAAGTAGAAAAAGGAAGAGCAACCCAGAAAAGAAAGATGCACGACCCAAGCCTACTCCTCAGGAGAGAGCTCGCTACATCAGCGAAGGGAAGTGCTTTGAATGCGGGGAAACTAGACATATCGCCGCGAAGTGCCCTAAAAAGGCACAGAAAAACAGAATGACAAGGACGACGAAAGGCCTGAGAGTTCGAGAGTAGCTGAGGAACGTGGAACAAAAGGCAAGATAAAAATAGGACTGGTTCCAGATTGCATGGGTACCGACCAAAGTACGTTAGACGAGAGTACAGAACTTTGCCGAGCTTGGGGCAAAGTGAAAGACCAAGAAGCCCTGATCTTCTTTGATAGAGGAGCCAAGGCCAACTTCATTTCATCGGAATTGGCGGCGCGGCTCGAGATCACTCGAGATCGGATGGGACCACTTAGTTCTAGCGGCACCTGGTAGGGACGTAGCCATTACACCTGTCATTGGCAAACTTCGGTTGCATTGTCAGGGGTATTTGGGACATGAGGACTTTTACATAATGCCTTTGGAAGGTTGTGATGTCCTCTTGGGAATTCCTTGGTACCACAAGAACAACGCCGTGGTCACCTATCGAGCGAGGAAAGCGACATTGACCACAAAGAAGGGCATAACCATTGTACTTGACATTAAACTTAACGGCGAATCTGTCCCTATTGTATTGGCTTCGGCCATTTCCAAATTAATGAAATCCAGTCTGTTTGTTTACTCGATCTTTATGAAAGAGTTAAGTGATGAGGATAGGACAAATATGTCTGAACTTGATAAAGAACGCCAAGATTTTCTCCACACTCATGCCGATTGCTTCTCAGAGGGCCTGCCACACGAGTTACCACCTGCTCGTCCTGAAGATCATACCATTGATCTGATACCTAGAAGCACACCACCAAACCAGCCACCTAACCGTGTGAGCCGAGCCCATAACAAAGAGATTATGAACCAAGAGAGACCTCTTGAAAAAGGATCTTGTTCAACCTAGTATTTCACCGTAATGCTCTCCAGTGTTGTTGGTTTTGAATAAAAACGGATCTTGGAGAATGTGCATCGATTATAGAGCTCTCAACAAAATCACCATCAAGGACAGATTTCCGATTCCTAGGATCGATGATATACTCGACAGAGTATAGGGATCCTCGTGCTTTAGCAGGGTTTGATTTAAAGAGTGGATATCATCATATCCGAATCACGCCT
Source organism: Adiantum capillus-veneris (assembly GCF_014529385.1). Classification (NCBI taxonomy): domain Eukaryota; kingdom Viridiplantae; phylum Streptophyta; class Polypodiopsida; order Polypodiales; family Pteridaceae; genus Adiantum; species Adiantum capillus-veneris. Next base: position 81,298,491 of record NC_140946.1, on the reverse strand, counting down.
GGAGACGTCTACAAGACAGCCTTTCGGACGACTTTTGGGTTATTTGAGTTTTTGGTGATGCCTTTTGGCCTAACCAATGCTCCTGCGACATTTAATCGGATGATGGACAAGATTTTTCGAGAGTACAGGCTACTTGTTGGTACTTTCTTTGACGATATCATTGTTTCCTCCAAGAATGAGGCAGAATATAGAGATCATCTGCTTCAAGTCTTTCAGGCATTACGAGAACACAAGTTAGTGATTAATGCGAAGAAAAGTGAATTTTTCTTACGAGAGATACACTTTTTGGGACACATTGTGTCAGCAGCAGGAGTGCAGATGGATCCGACCAAGATAGAGACTATCCGTGATTGGCCCGATTTGAAGAATGTCCATGAAGTTAGAAGCTTCTTGGGATTGTGTTCGTACTACAGACAGTTCATTCGAAAGTTTGCAGAGGTTGCTTCCCCTTTGCATATTTTGACACAGAAAGGAGTCCCTTTCTCGTGGGGACCCACAGAGGTGACTACCTTTCAGACTTTAAAAGAGAAATTGACTATGGTATCAGTTTTGACTTTGCCGGACTTGCATAAGTCATTTGAAGTATATTGTGATGCTTGTGGTCGTAGTTTGGGTGTGGTCTTAATGCAAGAAGGCCATGTCATTGCGTACGAGAGCCGCTTATTCTCATGGCCGGAATTGACAGCACAAATTTATGAGAAAGAGCTTTTGGCGGTTATCCATGCTCTTACTTAGTGGCGGCACTACCTACTTGGAGCGGATTTTACTGTCTTTACAGACCACAGAGTTTACGCTACTTCTTGTCACAGAAGCAATTATCGGAAAAGCAGATGCGGTGGGCGAACATCTTATCACAGTTTCACTTCTAGACTGTCCATGTGCAGGGACAGAAGAATTTGATGGTAGATGCTTTGTCTCGGAAGCCGTTAGTTCTGGCTATTTCCGCCATACATCATAGGAGCTTCGAGGATATGGTCGACCAGTATGCCACAGATCCGGATTTTGCAGACGTTTTCACACGGATACGGGATGGGGAGACAGTAGTGGGATGTTCCATTCGGGATGGCTACTTGATGAGGAAAACCATGTTGTGTGTTACACAACCGTTGAGGGAAATATGACTGAATGCCACTGTTCGCCGTTTACGGGTCACCGCGGCATTGCTACCACCATGAAAGGGGTAGAGAGATACTTCTTTTGGCCGAGACTCAAGAAGGATGTGGACGAGTTTGTTCGCAGGTGCTTGGTATGCCAGAAGGTCAAGTTTGACAGGCATAAAGCACAGGGATTGTTACAACCTTTGCCCATACCCATCCGCCCCTGGGAAAGTATTGCAATGGATTTCATTTTTAATCTCTCGAGAACACAGAGTGGTCACGATGGTATCTGGATTGTTATTGACAGATTTGGCAAGCAGGCTTATTTCATTCCATTGAAGAAGACAGTCAAGCTGGATCACTTGGCGAGACTGTTTGTGGCCCAAATCTTCAGATTACATGGCATGCCCGAGACGATTGTCTCCGACAGGGACCCCAGATTTACAAGTTTATTTTGGAAGGCAATATGGGAGAACATTGGCATGCGGTTGCAGTTCTCGTCATCTTTCAACCCGCAGACTGACGGCAAGCAATGTGAGATTGTCAATTCATTGGTTTTAGATTTATTGAAGTCTTATATGTAAGGTGCAGCGGAATGACTGTTGTATTTTCTCAAGATGAGTGATCCATATTTGCTCAAGGTTCCTTTTAGTTCTTATGGAAGGTAGAGTCTTCTGTTCTTTATGGAGAGTGTTGTGATCACGAACAAAGTGGATGGATATTGTGCGTGCAAGTGTATGAAACTGAGAGAAAGAGAGATACGACACCAGAGACGTTGTAAAACCCTCCTCCGAAGGCCCCACTCTCGTCGGCGAGAGTGGTCTACTATTGATTGCACAAAGTGGTACAATGATGATGCATGGAACTGATGCAACTTTGGACTATGTCGGTGACGACGACGGGGACGACGATGACGACTTAAGGGCTGAAATCTGCGACCTTCTAATTGCTGTCCACAAAAACGCTATGGCTGAAAATCTGGGACTGATTCGAGGCTGCTGAAAACGCTGATTAGGCTGCGTTTTTGAAGGCTGAAAATGATGATCTTCTGCAACTTGCAAGGTTGTTCTCGTCCGTCGTACGGCTCGTCCCGTCCCGTCCCGTCCGTGTCGTCCCGTCTGTTCCGTCCGGCCTTTTTTTTTTAAGTCCGTTTGACCGGCTTAAAAAACGTTGACTGCGCTTTTGACTGCAAGGAATTTACGTGACTTTTTGGCATAGGATCCCTCCTAGGATCCCCCCTCTCACCTCCCACATGCCTTGAGCATTGCTTTGGATTCCATTAGCTCCTCTCTCTCCCTCTCCCTCTCTCTCATTGCTTTGATGATGATGATGATGAGAGCGGAGAAAGCTTTTAGACTTTAGTGTCTCTCATATCTTTTTTGACCCTACTTCCACTTTTTGCACGATTGAGGCTTAAAAGGCTTACTTTTTTGTATCATCTCGATTATCAAATCTCAACTTAGCTTTTTGATTTATGACATATGTAATGCGAATCACAGTTCATACCCATTGTGTCTCATTGTCTTGATTCTCAACTCTTGAGTGTTGGCACTTCGCACTTGCAAGTTGCATTCTTGTCCAATGTGATAATCAATTGTCTATTTGTCCTAAGTGTAAAATCTAGGGTTAAGAATTGCGTGTTTTTATTTTTGGACGTACGTAACCATGTCGTACGACATAAAATTTTCTAGTTCGATTAGTACCGTACGTCTTCGTACGTGGACAAAACGTACGTGACCGTACGAGACCACCCTGTCTGCAAGTATCTAGGGCTGAATTCGCTGTTGTCCGTAATGCTGAAACGCTGAACTATCTGCTGCAAAACAGGGGCTGAAAATGGAAAACGCTGGCTTGGCCTGTAGCGTTAGTAAAAACGCTAGATCTGTGGGGATATTGGCGATAAAGCAAAGCTGAAAACGCCAGGCTAGGGGGAGGTGATGGCGATGACCAAAACGCTAGCTGAATATGGGCGACGAGGGTATGCCAAAACGCCAAGGGGTGTAGAGGTTCTTGTTGAGAGAGAGGGAGTACCTGCTGCTTGGGGCCTGTTGTGCTCCTTGCTCATCTGCCCAAGAGTGCTAGCCTGGGGTTGCTTATATATTAACTTACCCAATTTGCCCTACCTACTTTCCAACAAAAGTCACTTAAAAATAATAAGTGAAAAATGTCAAAAATAGGTAAAATAGGCTAAATGCACTGGAAAATTCCCCTATCTGATTCTGATGGATTCTGATGGGAATGCTTATGATCATGCGGTGTGCAACCAGAGGATATGCATCTATACCAAGTGATTGGGCATGCACGGTCTACGAATAGACTCACAAAAGTGTCATATCACTTCTAATCTAGACTGACTCAACTGACGGGAACCCTGCTATGGTGTAGCTTTTGTCCACGGACACATAGGGTTGGATGTGTCACGTGACATCCCTTCTTTTTTAAAGTGAGGTAGTGGTACTGAGCTGCATGGCTTCCTTGTAGTCTGCCAACAACTCTGGATAATCCTTGAAGAACTCTTCGTCTACCCACCCCGTGGGTTCCTCGATCTTTGAACTTCAAAAAGTATTGTCGTACTTGCTTCTTCGAACCATGGCGAAACCGATGCAACAACACTTGCTCCGGCTCCATGACTTCAGCTTCATTAATGATTTCTGGTTCTTCTTCTTCCGAAACGTCCTTTGGAGGTGTTCCCTGAAACACTTTTAACCAAGAAACATGGAAAACGTTGTGCATTGACCATGAGTTAGGCAACTACAATTTCATTGAAACCTCATTAATCTTTTTGATGACTGGAAATGGACCATACATACGAAAAGACAACTTAGGACATTTCTTTCCAACTTGCTTAAGACGTTGTTTCATGATTCTTAGTTATATCCAATCTCCTTCCTTGATCGAGACCTCCTGACGATGCTTGTTAGCCTGCCGAGAATAAGATTCCTGAGCCTTGCTTAGCCGAAGCTTTACACTCTCAAAAATCTCAACCAATGACTGACTTTCAGCATTGGCATCACGCATTTGATTGACCGATCTAGTCAAAAGTGACTGGAACGGACGGCCAAAAGCTGCCTCATACGGAGTTCGACCAATAGTAGAAGAAAAGGAGTCATTTAGAATAGCCTCAACCAATGGGAGATAGAGCTCCCACTGAGACTGCTGATCATGAACATAAAAGTTTAACACATCAAAAGCCAATTGATTGTAAATACTTGTTTGACCATCTGACTGTGGATGAACAGCCGATGAAAAATTCAACTTCGTGCCAAAATTTTCAAAGAGTACGCGCCAAAAATTGGACGTGAACTTAACATCCCTATCTGAAACAATGGACTTTGGCAAACCACAGAGGGGGTACCAATGCTTAATGAACAACCGTGCTACATCTTGTGCCGTGACTATGGCCTTGCACGGAATCAACATGCAAAATTTGCTAAAACATTGTCAAACATTGAGTGTTCCTTGAATGCAAACTTGGTGGTAGATTAGTCACAAAATCCATAGAAATATCCTGAAAACGTCCATCGAGAATAGGCAGCGGAAGCAAGAGGCCTTGCTGCTTACCCCGAGGAGGTTTTACTTTTTGACATATAGTGCACTGTGTGACATAACGAAACACATCCTTTCGCATTTTAGGCTAATAAAAGAATCTTTCAATTTTTTACAATGTGGTGTTCATTCCCCTGTGCCCACCCATGAGAGAATCATGTGCATCATGCAATATGGTTGGCCTGAGAGAGGACAATACACATAAACGTTGACGAAAAAACAACAATCCATCACGAATGAGATAGTTGCTGGGCCCTTGGGAAGCAAGAGTCTGCAACCAATACTTACCAAACTCGGAATCTGCATACTGATTCTTCATGCTGTCAAAAGACTCACCTTGAACAGAAAATGTGGTTCTTGACTCAAGAGCCAAAATCTATCCTTTGCGACTCAACGCATCTGCAAAGGGTTAGCTTTTCCAGGCACATACTCAATCAAACCTCCAAATTGCTCAAAAAATTGTGACCACCGCGCTTGGCGATCATTCCAATGTGCACTAGGCATAGACTGGAGCCACTTGAGGGCTTGATGATCTGTGCGGACTGTAAACTCTCTACCATATAGAAAATGCTTCCAATGCTTAAGAGAGTAAATGACCGACAAAAGTTCTTTATCATAAACTGAATAATTCTTTTCCGCACTATTTAGCTTCCTGCTAAGGAAAGCTATTGGACGACCGTGCTGCTGAAGCACACTGCCTATAGCAACATTGCTCGCATCCGTCCATACCTCAAAGGGATCTTCCCAAGAGGCAAGGATAAGACACGGTGCTTCTGTCACCGTAACCTTGAGAGCTGCGAAATCTTCAATGACTGCCTCGGGCAAGTCTACGCGCTGATGGCGAATCTTTACCCCTTTCAAAACATCAGTCATAGGTGCAGCAATGTGTGCAAAATTCTCTATGTGCAAACTATATGCTTGACATAAACCAAGAAAAGAACGCACATCATATGCAGTTTTGGGCAAATCCCAATTACGAACCTGTTCCGCCTTCGCGCGATCTAGCTTGACGCCTTCTACAGAAATGATATAACCCAGATAAGTGACTTCAGTGAGAAAAAATTCAGACTTCTTAACTACAATGTACAACTGACACTCATCCAAACGAGTTAGTACCCTTTCAACATCTCTTTCATGTTGTTCCCACGATGCAGAAAAAATGAGAATATCATCTAAAAAGATGAACACACATACACCGACCATATCGGCGAAACGACCTATCATGAGACGATTGAACGTACCCACGGCACCTGTCAATCCAAAAGGCATAACAATATACTCCCATTGCCCTCACTTGGTGCGAAAAGCGGTCTTGAAAATGTCGCCTTTGAATACCCGTACCTAATGGTATCCACTTTTGAGATGGACTTTGCTGAAAACCTTTGCCCCATTGAGCCTATCAAGGATATACTCAATGCGAGGCATGGGAAACTTGTTCTTGATGGTCATCTTGTTTAATGTTCTGTAATCAATACACAAACGAGACGAACCATCTTTCTTGCGAACAAACAAAATAGGGGCAGCAAAAGGACTTACACTAGGACATATGAATCCTCTAGCCACCAACTCCGTGAGTTGTCGCTCTAACTCTTCCTCCTGCGTCTTATTCAAACGGTAGGGAGCCTTACTGACAGGCTGGCTCCCTCCATAAGCCCTCGGGTGGGAGACGAGGTGGGAGATCATCCTGCAAAAAGAGATGTTTAAACTTCGTAAACAACTCTGAATACTTACCTGGAGCTTGAATGTTTTGTGAAACTGGAGCAGCATAAATGAATGCCGCTTGTGCTCCTCGTCGTAATTCACGCTTTACCTGGACATGCAAGATGAGAGACAAAGAATGCAAGCCCTCCTCTGTACGAATGATGAGGTGGGAATCAGTTTTGGCATGTAAAGTGAGAGTGTTAGCCTCCCAATCAATGAGAGGGTTGAGTTCACGAAACCATCTTATGCCCAAAATCATATCACATCCTGAGAGAGGAGACACAAGAAATTTCCTACGAAAAGAAGCTTGTTGAACGGTAAACATCACATCAAGGCCCTCATTCGTGATAAGAGAGTCCATACCAGGAGCGAAACCACAAAGCTCGAGAGGAGATTTCTGGCTAACCTCTAGGCGGGCTCTCTCGACAAGAGGGGGACTAATCACATCATGCATACTGCCTGGATCAAACAATATGATAAAACGCTACCCCTTTACATAACCATTACACTTCATGAGAGACTCATCAATGTGTGTGTCCGAGTCAGAAGAAGTGTTAAGTATGGAGCCTGATTTACTCTTGTAATTTTCTGTGGTAAAAGCGCACATTTGTAAGGCCCCCATTATGAGGAGAAGCCATCGTGCGTGAAGGAAAATCACTCACCGGAAACCAAAATTTTCACGGACAAGAATCAAGGGCAACTTTAAAGGCCTCGGGGACGGAGACCCCCGAGACTTTTTTTTTCGCCGGAATATTATGGCCGGACGGCGGCCAGAAAGTGGTCGGAAAACAACCGGTCGATTGGCCGGTGGCCGGTAGTCAATGGCCGATGGCCGGTGGTCGGAAGTCAATGGCCGATGGCCGGTGGTCGGAAGTCAATGGCCGGTGGCCGGTGGCCGAATTCAAAAGCGGACTTGTCTTCTCAAGGGCGGCCACACATGGGCGGATTGGAGGGTCCGATTTGGACTTATTCGCAAAAGGGCGGCTACACATGGCTGTCTCTCATAAGAGAGGGCAGCCCTTTTGGCCTATAAAAGGAGGCCATTTCTACACACATTTCATAGTGTGAAGTTCATGCAACAAGGTGAGTGTGAGGTGGTGAGAGTGAAGCAAGACGGGAGCTCCATTAAGGGTATAATCCCTTTGTAAACTACTTCTTGTTTTGAAGTACTAAAGCCATTGAGTGGCTGCTTTCCCGTAGACGTAGCCCACATTGAGTGAACCACGTATATCGTGTGTACTCTCTCTCTCTCTCTCTCTCTCTCTCTCTCTCTCTCTCTCTCTCTCTCTCTCTCTACTCTATAATCTCGTGTATATAAATCTGTCTCTCTCCATTAAGTAATCTACTCAATTATCTATTTAGCTACGTCTTATTTCCTAACAAGAAGATGCAGGTTGGTTTGTGATAATGCATGTGGTTGCTGTGGGTGCCTTTGTTTTTTAGGTGAGACTGTCTTAGGACAGGCCTTCTTAATGTGACCCTTGACGTGACATTGAAAACATCTACCTTCTTTAGCATAGATCACTTGTTCTTCAGCCGTGATGTATCCTCCTACAATTCCTTGTGAAGTTTTTTCATCAAGGGTTAGCTTAGGTTTTGTAGGTGCTTTAGCTTTACCCTTAGATTCATTGTTAGAGTTCTTTTCCGAGGAATTAGAGGAAGAAGGGCTAGAAGAGTTACCATTCTTACCATTTTGCGTGTTCTGAGAATTCTGAGGGGTTCCTTGAGAAGTCCTGTTTTCCTTTGGCTTTTCCTTGTTGTGTTTCATCTCCTGTGCGAGAGCAATCGCTACCGCCTTGTTGAGATCCATTGGATCAAGTACCTCCACATCATACTTGATATACTCGTCCAATCCATAAAGGAATTCCTCCTTGCGCTCCGCATCTGATTTGCGTAATTGAGTGCCGAGCTGCAAAACACGATTAGAGAAAGACATAACCGGCATACCATTTTGCTTGAGAACGCGCCAATCGTCCTTCAATCGTGTAAGGTATTGAGGTGGCATAAACCGCGCCGTGAGCTTGTCTTGGAAATCAACCCAGCTATAAGAGGGGCGTAAATTCGTCGGCTTTCTCTAGGTGCGCGGCTAGCTGTGCCTCTTGCCATGCGTGGTACCAATTTATGGCATCACTGGCAAGGTACATAGCTGCCATCAAAACTTTGCTATTTTCTATTTTCTTAGTTGTCGCAAAATAAGCATTAAATTCATGCAACCAAGAATGAATAACCGTGTTGAGAGCGCGGCGGTGTGTGCAAGTGATAGAGCACGCGAAGATGTGCAGTGTGTGTGCAGAGAGGGGTGGCGAAAGCCAGGAGGAGAGGGAGTGCTAGCAAAACGAAGAGGGAGAGAGAGAGAGCTCACGTTTTTGGGGAAAACTCAATAAGTGAGTTTTGGGTTTTCCCACTTTTATTATAAGTGACCTTTTAAAAATGTGTCCAGGTTCAATATGAACCTTGACAAAGTATAAAAATGTACAAAAGGGGTTATTTAAGCCTTTAACCCAACAACCTCCCACTTAAAGGCATAAATGACGCCTTTAAGTTAACCAACTCCCACCAGTTGTATGCAATGCTCATGTTGAGCCTTAGCAAGACTCTTGGTGAGAACATCTGCAGGGTTATCTTGTGAGTGAATCTTAGTCAAGGTGACTAGACCATCCTCCAATACCTGTCATATGAAGTGGTATCGCACATCAATGTGCTTTGTCCGTGCATGAAACATGGCATTCTTGGCCAAATAGACAGCACTCTAGCTATCACATCCCAAGACAGAAGTACTAGTAGGCATACCAAGCTCTTTGACAAGTCTGCCCAACCATATGGCCTCTTTAGAAGCCTCAGTGGCTGAAATATATTTAGCCTCAGTAGTACTCAATGCCACAATTTTCTGCAGTCGTGAACACCAAGAGACAGCACCACCAGCAATAGCAAACACATAGCCACTAGTTGACTTCCTGGTATCCAAGTCACCTGCCATATCTGCATCACAATAGCCTTGCAACTTCAGGTCACTTTTGCCATAGCATATATACCTAGATTGTGTACCTGACAAGTATCTCAGAATGCATTTCACAGCTTCCCAATGTGCTTTGCCGGGATTGGACATGTATCTACTAACAACTCCCACCGCATGGGCAATGTCAAGACGAGTGGCAACCATAGCATACATAAGAGAACCACAAGCTGATGCATAAGGGATTCCCTTCATAGCATTCACTGCCACGTCATCCTTTGGGCAATCGGTTTTGCTAAGTTTTGTGTGTGGAGGTAAAGGTACTCCAAGTGACTTAGCTTCAGCCATGTTAAACCTGTCAAGTACTTTAGCAATGTACTTTTCTTGAGATAAGAAGAGCAATTTCAGCTTTCTATCTCTCTTGATTCTCATGCCCAAGATGTGCTCAGCATCACCTGAATCCTTCATTGCAAAAGCTAAATTCAGCTGACGTTTAAGAGCATCAATGGTAGACTTATGCTTCCCAGCAATCAACATATCATCTACATATAGCACAAGGATTGTAGGACTTCCATCATTATCCTTCTTTGTATACAAACAATGGTCTGAATGGCTGCGTTTAAAGCCTTGAGACAGCATAAAAGTATCAAACTTTTTGTACCACTGACGTGATGACTGCCTCAAACAATACAGTGCCCTTCTTAGTTTGCATACAAGTTCCTTTCTATCAAGAACTACAAAACCCTCAGGTTGCTTCATGTAGATATCTTCATCAATGTCACCATGAAGAAAATCTGTTTTTACATCCATTTGATTCAATTCTAAGTCAAGCACTGCAACGAGAGCAAAAAGGACACGCAATGTCGTAAGCTTTACAACAACAGGAGAAAAGATCTCTTAAAAGTCAATCCCCTCTTTCTGTGCATACCCTTTGGCAACTAACCTTGCTTTATACTTGGGCTTTCCATCAACACATTTGACCTTGTAAACCCATTTGTTAGGAAGAGCCTTTCTTCCTCTAGGCAATGGCACAAGATCCCAAGTATTGTTTGCATGCAAAGATTTGATTTCCTCTTGCATCGCAAGCTCCCACTTACTGCTTAACTCACATGATTTTGCCTCTTTATATGTAAGAGGCTCACCCTATGCAAAGAGGGGTCAAAGCACTGTATTAACCTTCTGACACGAGTAGACATGCGACCCAATGATCTACATTCTCAGGCACAGGTTCTACATCTGGAGGCAACTCATTTTCAGCATGCTCATGCTACTGAAAATCATTTTCAGCCATGACAGGTGGCTGTCCATCCTTATTTGGAGCATCTAAATCATGTCCTACCTCTTCTGGCTCAAGGTTAACCGGTTGATTATCATTTTCAGCTTGCGGTAATGCATCCTGAGGCTCTTTTTCAACATCAATAGGTGGCAAGAGAGGCTGAAATTTGACCGATTTCTTGTCAATTTCATAAGATGTAGCATTTTTCAGCAATTTAGCCTCATTGAACACTACATCTCGGCTGCGTACAACCCTCTTAAACTGAGGCAACCATATCCTGTAGCCCATTTCATCCTCTTCCCCATAACCTAGGAAGAGTCCTTGGATGGACTTGGCATCTAGCTTTGTCCTCAAGTCATTACGAACATGGACAAAAGTCTCGCAACCAAACACTCTCAAATGATCATAAGAGGCAGGTTTGCCAGACCAAACCTCGTCTGGAATATCATTTTTCAGCATACTGTTAGGAGAGCGATTGCATACATGAACTGCAGTTTTCAAAGCCTCTCCCCAAAACCCATGAGGGAGATTAGCCGTGGACAACATGCAACGCACTCTCTCACATAAAGTACGATTATACCTCTCAGCCACACCATTAGAAGATGGATTATAAGGGGCTGTCAACTCCCTTTTAATCCCATATTCTTCGCAATAACGCTGAAAATCAGCAGACATGTACTCCCCCCCATTGTCAGATCTCAAACATTTAAGCTTACTATCCTTTTGCGTGGTCACAAAAGCATGAAACCTCTTAAATGCATTAAATGTCTCACTCTTATTCTTTAACAAATATGCCCAGCCTTTCCTAGTGCAATCATCAATGAATGTAACAAAGTATAATGCACCACCAAAAGCCTTTCCTAGTGCAATCATCAATGAATGTAACAAAGTATAATGCACCACCAAAAGACTTAACAGGCATTGAACATACATCGGAGTGAATTAAATCAAGAGCATTAGCTTTGCGCAAGACACCAGAATAATAAGAAGACTTCTTTTGTTTACCATACAAACAGTCATTACAAAAATCTAACTTGGTGCCCTTTACATCAACCCTCTTCAAAGAGGAGAGCACATCAAGTCCCTTCTGGCTCATATGGCCAAGTCTTTTGTGCCACAACTCCAAAGGAGAAGCAACTTCGGCCACTGCAAGAAACTTGCCAGGCAAAGCTTTGCCATGTAAATAGTACAATGTACCACTCTTGCATCCCTTGACAATGAGCATTGATCCCTTAAGCAACTTCCATGAACCCCCAGCAAAAATGGTTGTATAATCCTGTGCATCCATCTAACCAACAGACAATAGACTCTTCTTGATGCCTTGTACATACCTTACATCTTTAAGCATAAACTCTTAGCCACTGTTTAATGCCAAGCGCACAGTGCCCATTCCTTCAATGTCACAAGCATGGTTATCCCCAAGGTAAACCTTGCCATACTTGCCTGCATGATAAGAAGCAAAACACTCCACAGATGGAGTCACATGAAATGAGACACCCGAGTCTACTATCCAAGACTGTGTAAGGCCATCATTTGCACTTAGCAATGAATCAATGACATCTCTACGTGAGATACGCATGTCTTATGTATTTGCTACAACAAAATATGAGGGGCATGAAGCTACAACCAAGATCTCTTCACTGTCGGATAACTCTGTGATAACCATACTAGAGGATACATTGACAGTCTCCGAATCCTTGGAGGAGGTACCTGCTGATTTTTCCCCTTTCTTATCCTCTGTCTTCTTCTTCTCTTGTGATTCCTTCTTTCTTTCTTGCTCTTTCTTGAAATACCTGCAATCTGGCTTCTTATGGCCTTTTCTGCCACACTGGTAACAAGTCACATCCTTATCCCTAGACTTGCTTTTGCTCCTGTTTTGAGTCTTGGTACCTGTATTTTGCTTCTGACTTCTGCCTCTCGCATTGTAAGCAAAACTGCCACCTTCCCCACCATTAGACTTGCGTCTAATTTCCTTTTGCTCCTGTTTTGAGTCTTGGTACCTCTATTTTGCTTCTGACTTCTGCCTCTCGCATTGTAAGCAGAACTGCCACCTTCCCCACCATTAGACTTGCGTCTAATTTCCTCATTTAAGATGGACTCGCACTCCATCATATGTGAGGTTGGGGCTATTACTCAAAGAAACCACAAGCGTTTCCCAAGAGTCTGGCAAAGTCATCAACAAAAATATGGCTTTCAACTTGTCATCAAAAGGTTAAAGCCCAGTATCCTGTAGCTGACTCATAACACTGGTGAAAGCACTTAAGTGCTCAGAATCCGACTTGGGCTTCGTCAAGCATCATGTTCACCAGTTTGCGCATCAAATGCACCTGATTCACAGGGGTGGCATTCTCATAAGTGGCCTTCAACTTATGCCAAATTGCATGTGCAGTGTCCAAGCCCTTTATGTCCACCAAGATGTCATCGGTCATAGCCATTTTGATATAGGCCTTTGCCCTCTTGTTGAGCTTGGCCCAATCCTCATCCGGCATATCCTCAGGCTTTACAGCCAAAAGGGCATCCTCACAATCCTTGAGGAACAAAATCCCCTGCATCCTGTCCTGCCATAGGTCGAAACCTGTACCGTCAAATCGCTTGATTTCCATCAAGCTCTTGGCATCAGACAACGAGGAAGTAGAGACCATTTGCACGGATAAAAATGTAGCAGAAAGTGTCTACACAAAATCTGAAAATTTTCAGTGATCACAATGTACCGCACGTTGCATACAATGTGCTGAAAATTTCAGCAATTAACAAGTATGCCCAATGCGTACTTGCATAAACCCACACAAGGCATACATAAACTTCAATTTGTGTACATAAAAACAGTCCAATGCTGAATTTTCTGCAAATTTATTGTTTTGGCGCATCAATTTGCATCAAATAGACCTATTTTTAGTGGGAAAAGCAAGGGGCATTCACGGGAATCGATTTAGAACATCTGCGTTTTGCTGTTTTGACCTGTAATTTTCTAGTTTTTACCTTCTTTGACCTAATTTCAACCTGTTTTAAACTGTTTTGGAAACCCTAATCACCCTAGGTGACACCGGAAGCAAGGGGTTCGCGATGAAAGCGGAAATTTCACGCGAGAGAAGCCTTTTTCCTGCTGTCCAGTCACCTGCGCAAAGCTTCTGAAACCCTAATCTGGCTCTGATACCAGTTGTTGAGTGCGGTGCGGTGTGTGCAAGTGATAGAGCACGCGAAGATGTGCAGTGTGTGTGCACAGAGGGGTGGTGAAAGCCAGCAGAAGAGGAAGCGCTAGCAGAACGAAGAGGGAGAGAGAGAGAGCTCAGGTTTTTGGGGAAAACTCAATAAGTGAGTTTTGGGTTTTCCCACTTTTATTATAAGTGACCTTTTAAAAATGTGTCCAGGTTCAATATGAACCTGGACAAAGTATAAAAATGTACAAAAAGGGGTTATTTAGGCCTTTAACCCAACAAACCGTAGCATCCATCTTACCGTCATACTTACTGAAAGTCAACTTCTCTGGGACCGGGTTGTTGGAATCCGTATCGTGGCTTGCGCCACTAAATGAACTCCCACGATCCTTGGGTGGTTCAGATTTTGAGGCAAGTACCTGTCGAACCAATTTTTGAGTTCATAGTTCTCTTTGAGCCTCTAGCTCGATCTCCAGGGCCGCGCTTCGTGCTGCCGCTTCCTCCTTTCTTAGTTCTTTTCTTTCTTTTCGTGCGTCGCGTTTGCGTTCTAAAGCAATGCGATTTTCTTCTTGTTGTGCGGCTTTCTTTCGTCGCGCTCGCGGTCCTTAGCTTCTTGTTGTTCTGCTTTGCTTGCGAGTTGTGCCAACGCAACTCAATTCGTTTCTTGTTGTTGTGCCATCATGTCCAACATCGACTTGACCATCGCCTCCATAGACGTAGGTCCAACTCGTGGCGTAGATGGCAAAGGGGGATGGTTGGAAAAATCTCCTGGTGGGGAGAATCCTTCGTCGTCTCTCTCATGCTCATCACCTGTATGCGAAGTATCCATTCCGCTTCGGGTGACGACCATGCACTATGATCTTTGGTTCTTAAGTTTACAAGGAACTTGGGTTCTTGAGGGGCTTGCAGTTCTTGAGGTTCTTGAGGTTTAGTTCTACTCTTTTCCGCGGGCGCACCCCTTGGCGGCCTTGCGCTCACACCAAGGTTGCTTTTTCCCACCTCACGTCGATTGGCCGGCCGCTAAGTGCACGGTCCGCTCTCAATGAGTGAAAAGAGACACAAGGGGAGGCTGGACAAGCCCTTCTTTCTTGGGATTCCTATCACTCTTCAAAAAACACGATTCGGAATCGACATGCCCAAGCGAACTTGGATTCGTGCGACCGCAACAAGCAAAAGAAATTCTTGTGGTTCTTTCCTTGAGTGATACAGAACACTGCCAAAGCTCTGATACCAATGTAAGGTGCAGCGGAAATAATGTTGTATTTTCTCAAGATGAGTGATCCATATTTGCTCAAGGTTCCTTTTAGTTCTTATGAAAGGTAGAGCCTTCCGTTCTTTATGGAGAGTGTTGTGATCACGAACAAAGTGGATGGATATTGTACGTGCAAGTGTATGAGACTAAGAGAAAGAGAGAAGAGAGATACGACACCAGAGACGTTGTAAAACCCTCCTCCGAAGGCACCACTCTCGTCCACGAGAGTGGTCTACTATTGATTGCACAAAGTGGTACAATGATGATGCATGGAGCTGATGCAACTTGGGACTATGTCGGTGACATCGATGGGGACGACGATGGGGACGACGATGACGACTTAAGGGCTGAATCTGCGACCTTCTAATTGATGTCCACAAAAACGCTATGGCTGAAAATCTGGGACTGATTCGGGGCTGCTGAAAACGCTGATTTGGCTGCGTTTTTGAAGGCTGAAAATGATGATCTTCTGCAAGTATCTAGGGCTGAATTCGCTGCTGTCTGTAATGCTGAAACACTGAACTATCTGCTGCAAAAGAGGGGCTGAAAATGGAAAACGCTGGCTTGGCCTGTAGGGTTAGTGAAAACGCTAGATCTGTGGGGATGTTCGCGATGAAGCAAAGCTGAATGCCAGGCTAGGGGGAGGTGATGGCGATGAACAAAACGCTAGCTGAATGTGGGCGATGAGGGCATGCCAAAACGCCGTAGAGGTTCTTGTTGAGAGAGAGGGAGTACCTGCTACCTGGGGCCTGTTGTGCTCCTTGCTCATCTGCCCAAGAGTGCTAGCCTGGGGTTGCTTATATATTAACTTACCCAATTTTCCCTACCTACTGTCCAACAAAAGTCACTTAAAAATAATAAGTGAAAATGTCAAAAATAGGTAAAATAGGCTAAATGCACTGGAAATTCCCCTATCTAATTCTAATGGATTCTGATGGGAATGCTTATGATCATGCGGTGTGCTACCAAAGGATATGCATCTATACCAAGTGACTGGACATGCACGGTCTACGAATAGACTCACAAAAGTGCCAGATCACTTCTAATCTAGACAGACTGGACTGACGGGAACTCTGCTATGGTGTAGCTTCTCCACGGACACATAGGGTTGGATGTGTCACATGACATCATATCTCGGATCAGAAGACTCAATGGGAAAAGTATCTACCTTTGGTGGAATTTTCCTACAACAACACGATACACTCTTTGACGGGGAAGGCGCCATTTGAGATTATTCAAGGTGCTCCGAAGGTTCCACCCTTCCTAAGCACGAAAGGTAATATTTTTCAAGCTGATAAGTACACACGCGACTTAGACACGGCTTTTGCCAAGGTCCACGAGGCTTTGCAGAAATCTCAGGAAAGACAAAAAAAGGCAACGGATCGGCATCGTCACGATTTGAAATTTGCCTACAACAACACGATACACTCTTTGACGGGGAAGGCGCCATTTGAGATTATTCAAGGTGCTCCGAAGGTTCCACCCTTCCTAAGCACGAAGGGTAAGATTTTTCAAGCTAATGAGTACACGCGCGACTTAGACACGGCTTTTGCCAAGGTCCGCGAGGCTTTGCAGAAATCTCAGGAATGACAAAAAAAGGCAACGGATCGGCATCATCACGATTTGAAATTGAAGGAGGATGATTGGGTGCTCTTACGTTTTGAGAAGGCACACCTACGAAAGAAGAAGGGAAAGGAGAGGTTTTTCCAAAGCTTAGTATGAGATACTACGGACCTTTCCAAATCTCCGAAAAGATCAATGATGTTTCCTTCCGAATGAAACTACCTCACAATTGGAGGATTCACAATGCATTTAATGTGAGTCTCTTGAAACCTTTAAAAGGTGATGTGCCTGAAGATGGGAAGCCTGATGAGCAACCTGAAATGGACGAAAAAGAGGAGATCCTTGTTCCTGAAAAGGTTTTGGCACATAAGGACACAAAGAATAAGGGTAAAGTAAGAAGGCGGTTCTTGGTTAAATTCAAGAAGTACCCTGCATTGGATACGAAGTGGATGGAGGAGGAGAATCTAGCAGATACTCGTCAGATTGTGAACCTTTACCTTGAAGCGTTTGGTTTAGCATAGTCTACTCCAAATGGAACCCAGAATTCAGCTTGGCCGCAGATCTGGTGCAGTGGGATGCACAAGAGGGGAGTTACTCCGCTCCTTTGTCAACAGATGCCTTGATCTTAGAATACTAGAGTCACTGATGTCTCTTTGAGCTTCAGGGATACTGAGAGCTGACAGTATTCTGTTGTATGACTTTATGAAATGGAATTCCGGAATATGAAACTGATTTGTTCTTGACTTGTTTTGAAATGCAGGAACTGATAGACGAAATGATTGTAGCATTTTGGTCTAAATGATCTCGAATAGACATGGTTGCAATAGGGGTTAGTCAATCGGGCATCTATGAGGTCCCGATTGGATCTAGATGCGATTACTAACTGCACTGATAAATCATGGTCTAAGATCCCAATGAATATTGAATGTCGTGTGATGTCTAGTGATGTCCTGTGATGTCATGTGATGTGACTGTCGTTTGGTACATGTGCTAGATGTGTGTTCCTCGTGCATAGGTACTAACAATCAGTGTCTGCTAAGGTAGTTTATGGCTTCTGTCTATTTTGCACGAGTAATCGAGGGCGATTACAATGCTTCCAAGAGGGTATGTCACAAAATGGTGACGTGGCAAACCCTAACACACATACACACTCTCTGTTGGCCGATGATGACGGGGCTACCCAGCACACAGATGGTGACGTGGTTGGCTGGCTGCAGAGAACCCGCATGTTGACACGTGGCAGGCTGTACGGACGCCAGCGCAAAACGCGAGCGCAGATTGCGGAGTTCGGTACTACTGACGTGGCAGCGTTGTACAGCAGTGTTTGGCAACTTTTGGGCGATGTTTTTCCTACGCAAAGGATGCAAGAGAGAGATACCTTTTTTGCTTTATTTTATTAAAGCATAAAGAGAGAGAAGATTTTGCTTTATTTTATTAAAATATAAAAGAGAAAGAGAGAGAAAGAGCCTTTGCTTTATTTTCCACAGAGCTTTTGATTTTCAGCTTTTGGGGCTCTACTTTTGGCATCCCTCGTAATCTTTAAATATATGAGCAGGCCACCCACAACTCAGAGCATCTGGACGCAGAGTCTGAGTGTCACAAAGTGATGACGTGGCGGACAGCAAAAACCCTAATTTCTGCCAGAAACCCTAAAATTCCTGCAAACCCTAATTTTTGCCAAAAACCCTAAATTCCGGAAATCGCGGAGGCGGATTATTATAAAATTAAAAAAATTCAAAAAATGATGAGCGACGCGAATTCTGCTTTCGCTTTTTTTTTTTAAAAAAAAGAGAAAAGACTCTCTTAAGAGAGAGAGAGAACTGATGCTTTTGATTTTAAAAGCTTTTGGGGCTCTGCTTTTGGGCATCCCTTGTAACCTTTAAATTAGTGGTGAGGGCCTCACTTCTTAGAGCATCTGGACGCAGAGTCTGAGAGTGAAACCCTAACCGCTCTCTTGTACTTTGATGATTGATTAATACAAAAAGAAAAACCGAAAGGGGCGCCAGTCTTTGGCACGGAACTCCGCCGGGCCAATGCAAATCTATTGTGATCTGTGAATTGTTTTGAAGTGGTTATTTGGTGTTGTCGCGGTTGATTCTTGACTTGGAGTGTCCAAGTCTGTTACAGTGGTATCAGAGCCCGGCCGATTTCTCTTCTACGGGAAATCCGATCCCCGAATTTTCTTCCGCGGCACCTATGGCTTCAGGCAATGATCAGTCGACTCCCTCTGCATCTGGAGATGTGGGCTGGGATCACAACGAAGATTCAGGCAAAGAGTATGGCCCGCCTTGGCCTACTTAGGCGGAGCGGCGAGAGATAGAGCGTCGCAAGTTGATCAGCGATGCAACAAAGATGATGCTCAATTTTGCCAAGCATCCGATGATGGCAAAATATATGAACCAGACCTCTTTGGAAGAGGTACAGAGGGAGTGGCAGAGAACCACAACAACACTCCCGAAACCCGCTCTCAAGAAACCTTCTGCCTCCAAGAAATATACGGAGAAGGAACTGGAGAACGTGGTTGATGCACGGATTGCTCAGCTTTTCGACGTGCAAAAGAAAGGCAAAAAGCACGGAAAAAAACAGAGCAAAGGTACTGACTTCCCGGGATATTTGGGTCGTCAGTCGACATTCGACAAAGCAAAGAAACTGAAGAAGCGCATCAAGTTTGAAGGCCTACCCAGTTCTTCTTCTTCTTCTGACAGTTCTTCTAGCTCTTCAGACTCGAGCGAAGAAGACAGGAAAAGCAAAAAGCGAAGCAAGAAACAACGCTTCGGAAAGGGCAAGAAAAAGGCAAGGAAATCTAAGTCTCGCCCAGTGAGTGACACTTCTACAGAGGACTCGTCTACGGACAGTTCAGACTCTGACAACGGAAACTTTTATGCGAACAAGAGGAATTTTTACAAAGCTAACCAGTATGACTTTCTCAAAGATAAAAGCAAGAAAGTCCGAGAGTTTAAGGAAGGTGGCCACTCGATCAAGTTTCAGGATACTCAGATGCTTTGAAGGCTTTGTCTTTTATACAGCAGTTTGACATTGCTTTCGCGGGAGGACGCTATTCAGAGCACTCCAAGATTCAGAGAGCTGCCTCTTACTTTAAGGGGAATGCTCGTACTTGGTGGTCCACACTTCTTTTAAACAAGACTGCGCCAGTTACATGGCTGAAATTAAAGAGGCTTTTTATTTCCTCTTGGTTGATGCAAGAGTTTGAACGAGATATACGAGCTCCTTGGAACCATCTTCGGATGACCAAGAGCGATACAGGCGGTGGTAGTTCGACTGGCACCCGGATGGGATGTTGCCATTACACCGAGCATTGGCAAACTTTGTTTGCAATGACAGGGGTGTTCAGGGCATGCGAGTGACGTTCTACTCAGGATCCCTTGGTACCACAAGAACTACGCCGTGGTTGACTACCGGGCCGTGAAAGCGACTTTGATAAATGAAGGGCTTAGAGATTGTACTTGATGAACTTCAGTTTTTTTACTCATTCTTTTGGGAGAACTGAACGATGGAAAAAAGTTGAATATGTTTTGACCTGAAGAAAAGAACGCCAAGATTTTTTCTCCACACTCATGCGGATTGCTTTTCAGAGGGTCTGAAGATCAAACCATTGATCTAATACTTGGAAGCACGCCACCGAATCGGCCACCTTACCGTGTGAGCCGAGTACAGAATGAAAAGATTATGAACTCAGTGAAAGACCTCTTGGAAAAGGGTTTTGTCCAGCCTAGTACTTCACCGTATTGCTCTTCAGTCTTGTTGGTTTTGAAGAACGACAGATCTTGGAGAATGTGCATCGATTATAGCACTCTCAACGAAATCACCATCAAGAACAGATTTTCGATTCCTAGGATCGATGATATACTCGACAGGTTACAGGGATCCTCGTGCTTTAGCAGGATTGACTTGAAGAGTGGATATCATCAGATCGGGATAGTGCCGGGAGACGTCTACAAGACAGCTTTTCGGACGACTTTTGGGTTATTTGAGTTTTTGGTAAGCCTTTTGGCTTAACCAATGCTCCTGCGACATTTAACCGGATGATGGACAGGATTTTTCGAGAGATTAGGCTATTTGTTGGCACTCTTTGACGACATCATTGTTTTCTTCAAGAATGAGGCGAAACACAAAGATCATCTGCTTCAAATCTTTGAGGCATTACGAGATCACACGTTAGTGATTAATGCAAAGAAAAGTAAATTTTTCCTACCAGAGATACATTTTTTTGGGACACATTGTGTCAGCAGCAGGAGTGCAAATGGACCCGGCCGAGATAGAGACTATCCGTGATTGGCCCGATTTGAAGAAAGTCCATGAAGTTAGAAGCTTCTTGGGACTGTGTTCGTACTACAATCGGTTCATACGAAAGTTTGCAGAGGTTGCTTCCCCTTTGCATACCTTGACATAGAAAGCAGTACCTTTTTCGTAGGGGCCCACAGAGGTGACTGCCTTTCGGACATTGAAAGAGAAATTGACTACGGGACCTATTTTGACTTTGCCGGACTTGCAGAAGTCATTTGATGTGTATTGTGATGCTTGTGGTCGTAGTCTGGGTGCGGTCTTGATGCAACAAGGCCATGTCATAGCTTACGAGAGCCGTTAGTTCTCTAGGCCGGAGATGACAGCACAGATTTATGAGAAAGAGCTATTGGCGGTTATCCATGCTCTTACTCAGTGGCGGCATTACCTACTCGGAGCGGAGTTTACTGTCTTTAGAGACCATCAGAGTTTGCGCTACTTCTTGTCACAGAAGCAGCTTTCGGAAAAACAGATGCGGTGGGCAAACATCTTGTCAAAGTTCCACTTCCAGATTGTCCATGTGCAAGGACAGAAGAATGTGGTGGCAGATGCTTTGTCTCGAAAACCGTTGGTTCTGGCTATTTCCGCGATACATCATAGGAGCTTCGAGGATATGGTCGATCAGTATGCCACAGATACAGATTTTGCAGATATTTTCACACGGATACGAGATGCGGAGAGAGTAGCGGGATACTCCCTTCGGGAAGGCTACTTGATGAAACAGACTATGTTGTGCGTTACACAGCCGTTGAGGGAAAAGGTTATGACTGAATGCCACTGTCCACCTTTTACAGGTCACCGCGGCATTGCTACCACCATGAAAGGGGTAGAGAGAGATTTCTTTTGGCAGAGACTGAAGAAGGATGTGGAAGAGTTTGTGCGCAGTTGCTTGGTATGCCAGAGGTCAAGTTTGACAGGCATAAGCCAAAGGGATTCTTACAGCCTTTACCCATACCCACCCACCCCTGGAAATGTATTGCAATGGATTTCATTTTTGATCTCCGAGGAACACAGAATGATCACGATGATTTTCCGATTACATGGCACGTATGAGACGATTGTCTCCGACAGAGACCCCACATTTATGAGTTTGTTTTGGAAGGCAATTTGGGAGAACATTGGCACGCGGTTGCAGTTCTCGTCATCGTTCCACTTGCAGACTGACGGGCAATCTGAGATTGCCAATTCAGTGATTTTAGATTTATTGAAGTCTTGTATCTCGCATCAGAAGACTCAATGGGAAAAGAACTTACCTTTGGTGGAATTTGCCTACAATAACACGATACACTCTTCGACGGGGAAGACGCCATGTGAGATTGTTGAAAGTGCTGCGAAGGTTCCATCCTTCCTGAGCACGAAAGATTAGATATTTGAAGCGGATGAATATTCGCGAGATTTGGATACGGCTTTTGCAAAGGTTCGCGAGACTTTGCAGGAGTCTCAAGAACGACAGAAAAAGGCAGCGGATCGCCATCGTCGCGACTGGAAACTGAAGGAGGATGATTGGGTGCTCTTACTTTTGAGAAGGCACGCCTAAGAAAGAAAAAGGGAAAGGAGAGGCTTTTTCCAAAGCTTAGTATGTGATACTACGGACCTTTCCAGATTACTGACAAGATAAATGATGTCTCCTTCCGATTGGAACTGCCAGATACTTGGAGGATTCATAATGCATTGCATGTGAGTCTCTTGAACCCTGTTCAGGGTGATGTACCTGATGATGGGGAGCCTGATGAGCAACCCGAAGTGGAAGAAAACGAGGAGATCCTTGTTCCTGAACAGATTTTGGCACATAACGATACGAAGAAAGGTAAAGTCCGAAGGCGGTTCTTGGTTTAGTTCAAGAACTTTCCTGCATTTCATGCGAAGTGGATGGAGGAGGAGAACCTGGCAGATACTCCTCGGATTGTGAAACTTTACCTCGCAGTTTTGGTTTAGCATAGTCTACTCCAAACGGAACCCAGAAATTCAGCTTGGCCGAAGATCTGTTACAGTGGGATGCACAAGAGGGGAGTCACTCCGCTCCCTTGTCAACAGATGCCTCGATTTTGATACTAAAGTCACTCATGTCTCTTTGAGCTTCAAGGATACTGAGAGCTGACAGTATTCTGCTGGATGACTTTATGAAATGGAATTCCTGATAATGATACTGATTTGTTCTTGACTTCTTTTGAGTGCAGGAACTGATAGCCTAAATGACTGCAGCATTTTTGTCTGATTGATCTCGAAGAGACATGGTTGCAATAGGGGTTAGTCAATCGGACATCGATGAGGTCCCGATTGGACCTAGATGTGATTGCTAGCTACATTGCCGATAAATCATGGTCTAAGATCCGAATGAATGTTGAATGTCATGTGATGTCCTGTGATGTCTGGTGATGTCCTGTGATGTCGTGTGATGTGACTGTCGATTTTCTACATGTGCTAGATGTGTGTTCCTAGTACGTAGGTACTAACAGTCAGTGTCTGCTAAGACGGTTTATGGCTTTTGTCGGTTTTGCAAGCGTAATCGCGGTCGATTACAATGCTTTCAAGAGGGGGGTATGTCACAAAAGTGTTGACGTGGCGAACAGCAGAAACCCTAATTTCTGCCAAAAACCCTAAAATTCTTGCAAACCCTAATTTTTGCCAGAAACCCTAAATTCTGGAAATCGCGGAGGCGGATTATTAAAAAAAAAAATGAAAAAATGTGAGCGACGCGAATTTTGCTTTTGCTTTTTTTTTTTAAAAAAAAAAGAGAAAAGACTCTCTAAGAGAGAGAGAGAACTGATGCTTTTGATTTTAAAAGCTTTTGGGGCTCTGCTTTTGGGCATCCCTTGTAACCTTTAAATTAGTGGTGAGGGCCTCACTTCTTAGAGCATCTGGACGCAGAGTCTGAGAGTGAAACCCTAACCGCTCTCTTGTACTTTGATAATTGATTAATACAAAAAGAAATACCGAAAGAGGCACCAGTCTTTGGGGCCAATATCTCTAGGCACGGAACTCTGCCGGGCCAATGCAAATCTATTGTGATCTGTGAATTGTTTTGAAGTGGTTATTTGGTGCTGTCGCGGTTGATTCTTGACTTGGAGTGTCCAAGTCTGTTACACTGAGTGTAAGCACCTGCCCGCGCTCTTGTACTTTGAACACAGATTAATACATAAAGAAATACTGTCACGAGGACGTGGCAACTGCTAACCTTAGTTGTTGGTTTCTTAATAATGATTTTTGTTTAATTTTTGAGACCCTCTTTTTAAAGTTGCAACTGGTCGGACATTGTATGGCCAATGTAAACGGTAGTTTCACCCGCAAACAGGAAGTTGATCGGCACTAGAACTCATAAAGTAAAAGGATGTCTAGGCTCAGTTCAAGATCATGTAGGTCCCCCCCGTCGCACTTAGCAAGTTGGTGGATACTAGGAAGTGAACTCAATAAAGGCATAAAGTCAAGGTGGGATCACCAACAGAAAGTATACGACAGTTGGGCCACATTGCACTTTTGGATGCGGTCCCAATGAGGATAGATGGTCAGATGACCAATGGGAGCCCAACGGAAGCCTCTCCTAAAAATTAGGGAACTACTATTTTGGGCCGTGAAATGTGTTCGCGTCATTATGACCAGGGGAACGTTTTATTACTCTACTGCAAAGTCAACTGATCCATCTGTTGAGAGATTTTTAAGCAAGAAGCCCATTGCGGGGAAATTACATGTATGAGTGCCAGGTGGCACTTTTTGGTCAATTTACCAGGTTTAAGAGAACAGAACTCGTAACTGACTTTTTGGAGCAGTTTTGAAGGCTAATAACACAGATTTTCAGCCATTTCTCTCCGTTTTTGAGCTTCCCATGACTCCACCTAGGACATAGGAGCTCATTTTTAGCATTGGAAGGCATCAAATGCGTGTTTACAGGGCTGTTTTTCTGCGTTTTCAGCGATACGCAGGTTTTGGCAGCCACTGGAAATCTTCCCCTTTTTGCATCAATTTGTTCACAGATGCATTACAGGTCAAGGGCAGCAAAGGGGGCGCTCGATTTATGCTGGGGGGATGCTTCATTGAGAAAGCTATCACAGGTTAAGAGCTATGGAGTGCTTTCTTTCCCTCTCATGTACAGTGTGGTGCTAGGAGTGATGCCCTGCACACTACACACTGCTCTCTCTCTCTCCCCTACGTGCAGTTATGTGATGCCCCACAAGAGGGCTCTTCATTTGACTGATGTACAGTTATGTGGGTTCATGCTTTTGTGCTGAGGCAAGAGCCTCCTTGAGCAGGAACAGGGGTAGCTAGCTGCTACTCCAAAGCAGGCACCAGTGTGGGTCATAACCTCACCGTACAGGTGCGTTTTCAGCGCTGTGTATATGCTGTAAATTGACTGTTTTTCAGCCTTACGGACGCCAGAACCATTGGGAATAGTGTCCCACTAGCAGAGACAGTTAGGGGATTGTTTGGGACTGAAAACAGGGCAAAAACCAGTAAATACAGTGTGCTGAATTTACTGTTTTTTTGGCAGGAATCAGAGGGTTTATGCCAGTGGAAGAGAGTTCCAGCAAGGGAATTGGTTTCGCGCAAGTTTTGGAGCTATTATGCTGCCGAAGGCCAAATCAGGTAGTATCTAGTGTGATACAGATAAAGGATTCCCAAGACTCTTCTTTGTAATTTACCCTCCTAAAGAACAAAGAAATACCGAAAGGGGCCCAATTTTGGGGCCTACAGGTTGTCGGTGTCTACTCGGAGCATTCTAGCTTCTGAGCCGTGTATGTGATTAAGTGTTAATTCCCGTCGCAGGTTTCCTTTGCAAAGTGCTCTGTGTGTGTGTCTAAAGTAAAGAATTTCGGGTGAAAGCCAAAGCCTACCGCCCCACCACGGGCCGGTTTCAAATACCGAAAGGGGCGCTAGTCTTTGGGGCCAATATCTCTATGCACGGAACTCTGCCGGGCCAGTGTCGAATCAATTGTAAACTGTGAACTGTTTTGAAGTGGTTATTTGTGCTATCGCGGAAGAATTCTTGACTTGGAGTGTCCAAGTCTGTTACAGTCTGAGAGTGAGAACCCTCCCACTCTTTTGTACTTTGAACACATCAATACAAAAAGAAATACCAAAAGGGGCACTAGTCTTTGGGGACAATATCTTTAGGCACGGAACTCTACCGGGCCGTGTCGAATCAATTGTGAATTGTGAACTGTTTGAATTGAATCTCTGATGTGTCGCGGTCGAATCTTGACTAAGAGTGTCCAAGTCTATTACAGCCTGTCCTTGCATCCTTAGTGTCGTCCACCATGTAAGCGCGTTGCCTTTCAAGAAAGTGGCAGCTTTCCTGACCTTAGAGGCCTCTTTAAATTTCTTCCTTGCATAAGCTGTATCAAACTGTTGGAGGAAAGTAAGACTCTTCGTCTTGTCCTCTAAACCACTGAAGGTATCAAACTTTACCGTTGCACCACCTTCTTTGTATTGCTTTGGCTTTTGCAATACTCCCAAATTATCGTAGGGAAGTGTCTGCAACATGGGCACTATAATAGGGATTATCGGTGCCCCTTGGCCATTGACATTTTGAGTCGTTGGTGCCATATCTGGCTGCTGTCCAGAAAAACCAGCCATGCCAAAATTGCCCTGCGGCATCCCAAACTCGCCCTGATTGCACTAAAACCCTTGCTGTGTAACAGACTTGGACACTCCAAGTCAAGAATCAATCGCGACAACAACCGACGGAGTTCCGTGCCTAGAGATATTGGCCCCAAAGACTGGCGCCCCTTTCGGTATTTCTTTTTGTATTAATCAGTTCAAAGTACAAGAGAGTGGGTCGGGATTCACTCTCAGACTCTGCGTCCAGATGCTCTGAGAAGTGAGGCCCTCACCATTAATTTAAAGGTTACAAGGGATGCCCAAAAGCAAAGCCCCAAAAGCCTTAAATCAAAAGCAATTGCTCTCTCTCTCTCACAAAAAGTCAAAACTTGAAAGCAAAAGCATTCTCTCTCTTTCTCATTGCATAGAGAAAAAACAAAATTTGCATCGCTTATGATTAAAAAATAATAATAATAATTTATTTATTTTTTCCAGCCTCTGCGATTTTCGGACATAAGAGTTTCTGGCAGAAATTAGGGTTTGCAAGAATTTTAGGGTTTTTGGCAAAAATTAGGGTTTCTATTGTCTGCCATGTCATCACTTTGTGACATACCCCCCTCTTGAAAGCATTGTAATCGACCGCGGTCACGCCTGCAAAACCGACAAAAGCCATAAACCCTCTTAGCAGACACTGACTGTTAGTACCTACATACTAGGAACACACCTCTAGCACATGTACCAAATCAACACGACATCACAGGACATCACTAGACATCACAGGACATTCAAAATTCATTCCGATCTTAGACCATGATTTATCGGCAACGTAGCTAGCAATCACATCTAGGTCCAATCGGGACCTCATCGATGTCCGATTGACTGACCCCTATTGCAACCATGTCTATTCGAGATCAATCAGACCAAAATGCTGCAGTCATTTCGTCTATCAGTTCCTGTACTCACAAGAAGTCAAGAACAAATCAGTATCATAATCAGGAATTCCATTTCATAAAGTCATCCAGCAGAATACTGTCAGCTCTCAGTATCCCTGAAGCTCAAAGAGACATCAGTGACTTTAGTATCAAAATCGAGGCATCTGTTGACAAAGGAGTGGAGCGACTCCCCTCTTGTGCATCCCACTGCACCAGATCTTCGGCCAAGCTGAGTTTCTGGGTTCCGTTTGGAGTAGACTATGCTAAACCAAAACATCGAGGTAACGTTTCACAATCCGAGGAGTATCTGCTAGGTCCTCCTCCTCCATCCACTTCGCATCAAATGCAGGAAAGTTCTTGAACTTAACCGAGAACCGTCTTCAGCCTTTACCTTTCTTCGTATCCGTATGTGCCAAAATCTGTTCAGGAACAAGGGTCTCCTCGTTTTCTTCCACTGCGGATTGCTCATCAGGCTCCCCATCATCAGGCACATCACCCTTAACAGGTTTCAAGAGACTCACATGCAATGCATTGTGAATCCTCCAAGTGGGAAGGGTCCGTAGTATCGCATACTAAGCTTTGGAAAAAGCCTCTCCTTTCCCTTTTGCACCCAATCATCCTCCTTCAGTTTCAAGTCGCGACGATGGCGATCCGCTGCCTTTTTCTGTCATTCTTGAGACTACTGGAAAGTCTCGCGAACCTTGGCAAAAGCCGTATCCAAATCTCGCGAATATTCATCCGCTTCAAATGTCTAATCTTTCGTGCTCAGAAAGGATGGAACCTTCGCAGCACTTTCAACAATCTCAAATGGCGTCTTCCCCGTCGAAGAGTGTATCTTGTTATTGTAGGCAAATTCCACCAAAGGTGAGTTCTTTTCCCATTGAGTCTTCTGATCCGAGATACAAGACTTCAATAAATCTAAAACCACTGAATTGGCAATCTCAGATATCCCGTCAGTCTGCAAGTGGAACAATGACGAGAACTGCAACCGCGTGCCAATGTTCTCCCAAATTGCCTTCCAAAAGAAACTCATTAAATCTGGGGTCTCTGTCAGAGACAATCGTCTCAGACGTGCCATGTAATCGGAAAATCATCGTGATCATTCTGTGTTCTCGGGAGATCAAAAATGAAATCCATTTCAATATTTTCCCAGGGGCGGGTGGGTATGGGTAAAGGCTATAACAATTCCTGTGCGGGTGGGTATGGGTAAAGGCTATAACAATTCCTGTGCCTTATGCCTGTCAAACTCGACCTTCTGGCATACTGCACACAAACTCCTCCACATCCTTTTTGAGTCTCGGCCAAAAGAAGTATCTCTCTACCCCTTCATGGTGGTAGCAATGCCGCGGTGACCCGTAAAAGGTGGAGATTGGCATTCAGTCATAACCTTTTCCCGCAACGGTTGTGTAACGCACAACATAATCTTTCTCATCAAGTAGCCTTCCCAAAGGGAGTATCCAGCTACTACTGTCTCCCCAGCCCGTATATCCATGTGAAAATATCTGCAAAATCTGTATCTGTAACATACTGATAGACCATATCCTCGAAGCTCCTATGATGTATCGCGGAAATAGCCAGAACCAACGGTTTTCGAGACAAAGCATCTGCCACCACATTCTTCTGTCCCTACACATGGACAATCTGGAAGTGGAACTGTGACAAGATGTTTGCCCACCGCATCTGTTTTTCCGAAAGCTGCTTCTGTGACAAGAAGTAGCGCAAACTCTGATGGTCTCTAAAGACAGTAAACTCCGCTCCGAGTAGGTAATGCCGCCACTGAGTAAGAGCATGGATAACCACCAAAAGCTCTTTCTCATAAATCTGGGCTGTCATCTCCGGCCTAGAGAACAATCGGCTCTCGTAAGCAATGACATGGCCTTCTTGCATCAAGACCGCACCCACACTACGACCATAAGCATCACCAATTACTTCAAATGACTTCTGCAAGTCCGGCAAAGTCAAATCTGGTCCTGTAGTCAATTTCTATTTCAATGTCTGAAAGGCAGTCACCTCTGTGGATCCCCACGAGAAAGGGACTCCTTTCTGTATCAAGATATGCAAAGGGAAAGCAACCTCTGCAAACTTTCGAATGAACCGTCTGTAGTACGAACACAGTCCCAAGAAGCTTTCAACTTCATGGACATTCTTCAAATCGGGCCAATCACAGATAGTGTCTATCTTGGCCGGATCCATTTGCACTCCTGTTTTGTTGAGACAAAGTGTCCCCAAAAAAATGTATCTCTGAAGAATATGAACTCTGTGGTCTGCTTCATTCTTGGAGAAAACAATGATATCATCAAAGAAAGTGCCAACAAATAGCCTGTTCTCTTGAAAAATCATGTCCATCATCCGGTTAAATGTCGGAGGAGCATTGGTTAAGCCAAAAGGCAGCACCAAAAACTCAAATAACCCAAAAGTCGTCCGAAAGGCTGTCTTGTAGACGTCTCCCAGGGCGATTCAGATCTAATGATATCCACTCTTCAAATCAATCCTGCTAAAGCACGAGGATCCCTGTAACTTGTCGAGTATATCATCGATCCTAGGAATCGAAAATCTGTTCTTGATGGTGATTCCGTTGAGAGCGCTATAATCGATACACATTCTCCTAGAACCGTCTTTCTTCAAATCCAACAACAATGGAGAGCAATACGATCAAGTACTATGCTGGACAAGACCCTTTTCAAAGAGGTCTTTCACTGGGTTCATAATCTTTTCATTCTGTACTCGGCTCACACGGTAAGGTCGCCGGTTCGGTGGCGTGCTTCCAAGTATCAGATCAATGGTTCGATCTTCAAGCCCTCTGAAAAGCAATCGGCATGAGTGTGGAGAAAAATCTTGGCGTTCTTTTGATCAGGTCAAAACATATTCAACCTTTATCCATCGTTCAGTTCTCTCCCAAAAGAATGAGTAAGAAACTGAAGTTCATCAAGTACAATCTCTAAGCCCTTCATTTATCAAAGTCGCTTTCTCGGCCCGGTAGTCAACCACGGCATAGTTCTTGTGGTACCAAGGGATCCCGAGTAGAACGTCACTCGCGTGCCGTGAACACCCCTGTCATTGCAAACGAAGTTTGCCGATGCTCAGTGTAATGGCAACATCCCATCCGGGAGCCAGTCGAACTACCTCCGCCTGTGGCAATAGTCTGTCGGGCGTAATTCCAAATCGAGCCGCCAATTCCAAGTGAAAAGAAGTTGGCCTTGGCTCCTTCAAAAGAGCTTCCTGATCCTTCACTTTGCCCCAAAAGCGGCAAAGTTTGTACTTTCATTCATTAGATTCAATGCAGGTCCCACGCCATGTGGTACCAATTCTGCTTTTCTATCTGCCTTTTTTGCCACGTTCCTCGGCTGCTGTCGAACTCTCAGGCCTGTCGTCGTGTTTATCATTCTATTCTTTCTGTGCCTTTTTAGGGCACTTCGCGGAGATATGTCCATGTTCCCCGTATTTAAAGCACTTCCCCTCTCTGATGAAGCGAGCTCTCTCCTCAGAAGTAAGCTTGGGTCGTGGATCCTTTTTCTCTGGGTTTCTCTTTTTCTTTCTACTTTCATTCCCAGAAGTCTGTTCGGCTCGTTGTGTCATGGCCTCATCTGTGGGGTAGGTCAGAGTGCCAGAGTGAATGGCAGAGCCCCGCTTCGCATGACTCATCAACTCCTGAATAGAAGCTGACTTCTGTTCCAAGCAGTGA
Organism: Adiantum capillus-veneris; assembly: GCF_014529385.1. Taxonomy (NCBI): domain Eukaryota; kingdom Viridiplantae; phylum Streptophyta; class Polypodiopsida; order Polypodiales; family Pteridaceae; genus Adiantum; species Adiantum capillus-veneris. The sequence goes on along the minus strand of NC_140946.1, from coordinate 81,267,500 downwards.
TCTCGGATCTTTGTAGGTAGACCCAAGGTAAACCGCTCAATCTGTTCTCTGAACGAGATCTTCTTGAATGAAGAGGCGGGTAGGAAAGAGCTGCAGAATCTTTCACAGTAAGCATTGATTTATCTTTCTTGGTCATCCGAAGATGGTTCCAAGCAGCTCGTATATCTCGTTCATATTCTTGCGTCAACCAAGAAGAAATAAAAAGCTTCTTAAATTTCAGCCATTTAACTGGCGCAGTCTTGTTTAAAAGAAGCGTGGACCACTAAGTACGAGCATTCCCCTTAGAGTAAGAGGTAGCTCTCCGAATCTTGGAGTGCTCTGAATAGCGTCCTCCCGCGAAAGCAATGTCAAACTGTTGTATAAAAGACAAAGCCTTCGAAGCGTCTGAGTATCTTGAAAAAGGTATCAAACTTGGTCGAGTGGCCACCTTCCTTAAACTCTCGGACTTTCTTGCTTTTATCTTCGAGAAAGTCATACTCGTTGGCTTTGTAAAAATTCTTCTTGTTCGCATAGAAGTTTCCATCATCAGAATCTGAGCTGTCTGTAAACGAACTGTCAGTCTTTGGGCGAGATGTAGTCTTCTTTGCCTTTTTCTTGCCCTTTCCGAAGCTTTGTTTCTTGCTTCGCTTCTTACCTTTTCTGTCTTCTTCGCTCGAATCTGAAGAGCTAGAAGAACTGTCAGATGAAGAAGAAGAAGAAGAAGAACTGGGTACTCCTTCGAATCGAACACGCTTCTTCCGTTTCTTTGCCTTGTCAAAAGTCGACTGACGACCCAAATATCCCGGGAAGTCAGTGCTTTTCTTCTGCTTTTTGCCGTGCTTTTTGGCTTTCTTTTGCGCGTCAAAAAGCTGAGCAATCCGTGCATCAACCACCTCTTCTAATTCCTTCTCTGAATATTTCTTGTGAGCAGAAGGTTTCTTGAGAGTGGGTGTAGTGGTTTTCTGCCACTGCTCATGCAGTTCTTGAAAAGAAGTCTCGCTCATATATTTTGCAAATTTTGGGTCCTTCACAAAATTGAGCATCATCTTCGTTGCATCGCCGATCAACTGACGACGCTCCATCTCTCGCCGCTCCGCCTGAGTAGGCCGAGGTGGGCCATACTCTCTGCCAGAATCTTCGTTGTGATCCCTGCCTGCATCTCCACATGCAGAGGGAGTCGATTGATCCTTGCGTGAAGCCATAGGTGCCGCGGAAAAAAAAATTGGGGATCGGATTTCTCCTAGAAGAGAAATCGGCGGTACTCTGATACCACTGTAACGAACTTGGACACTCCAAGTGAAGAATCAATCGCGACAGCACCAAATAACCACTTTAAAACAATTCACAGATCACAAAAGATTTACACTGGCCCGACGGAGTTCCGTGCCTAGAGATATTGGCCCCAAAGATTGGCGCTCCTTTCGGTATTTCTTTTTGTATTAATCAGTTCAAAGTACAAGAGAGTGGGTCGGGATTCACTCTCAGACTCTGCGTCCAGATGCTCGGAGAAGTGAGGCCCTGACCACTAATTTAAAGGTTACAAGGGATGCCCAAAAGCAAAGCCCCAAAAGCTTCAAATCAAAAGCAATTGCTCTCTCTCTCTCACACAGAGAGTCAAAACTTGAAAGCAAAAGCATTCTCTCTCTCTTTCTCATTGCGTAGAGAAAAAGCAAAATTTGCGTCGCTCATCATTAAAAAATTATTTTTTTTTTATTTTTTTTTTTTATTTTTTTTTCCAACCTCCACGATTTTCGGAAATTAGGGTTTCTGACAGAAATTAGGGTTTGCAAGAAGTTAAGGGTTTTTGGCAAAAATTAGGGTTTCTGTTGTCCGCCACCTCATCACTTTGTGACATGCTGCATGCCAATACTACCATACATGGGGTTCGGCATCATGCCTTGCATACCCCCAAAGACTGTTTCTAGCATACATTGCTGCTTTCCAAGCGCATCACCAGCCAGATTGCGTCCCTCTCGTTATTTCTTTATTCTTATTAAACTTGAGAAAAACCTGCAAACTTCTACAAGCTGTCCCACTTTTATCGGGTTGAAATTCCTCTACTCTTAACCTGATTTTGGCAACATAACCACAGTAGAAGTCTCCACGGACAAAATCCCAAGTACACGATGACTTTCCACGCACTTTAGAGCACTTTCCAAAACCTGAAACCGGCCCGTAGAGCGGTAGACTTTGGCTTTCACCCGATTCTTTACTTCGCAAACTTTACAACACAAAGGAACTTCACGAATAAACATGTGACTGGAATTCAACACTTCAAGACATTTCACGACTTGGTAGCTAGAGCGCTACCAAACAGACGACGACACTCTGTAGGCCCCAAAGACTGGCGCCCCTTTTGGTATTTCTTTATTCATATTAAACTTGAGAAAAACCTGTAAACTTCGAAATCCCAAGTCCACGGTGACTTTCCAAGCAATGTTCAGGTGTGAAACCCTAAACCTGCAGAAAAACACAGCATGCGGTAATTTTCTGTTTTGGATCGTTTTGGGCGGAGCGAAACGTCTACGCATGTGTCAGACGCTCTTCCACGCAATGGGACAGTTCCCTTGTAGATCGGACGAGTTTTCACGCGAGAAAACTCTCTGTTTTCGCATTCCTTTGCGATGGTATTGTGCGTCTTGAAGGGGATTAGCGATTAGCTAATCCAGTTCCTGTAGAGAAGGCTCTTGCCTTGGCAAACGTGCATAAAAACCCTAGAATCGTACATGGTCATCTAAGAAGCCCAACTAGTAGGGCATTACCATAAGTGCAAAAGGGGAGAGAGAGAGATGCGCGAGAGCAAATCATCGCGCTGCATGAGACAAGGAAGAAGCCAAGCTTTCCATTATAGCTTTGATCATTTGCACCCACTACTCACACACACACTGAGGAGCACTTAAGTAAAATCAACCTCCAACCTCATTTTTGGGTGCCCCCTCTTGATTGAGACCTTCTGGAGCATGTGCTGACCTGCAGGTTGCTATCCTACCACCATGTGTCCAGTTTGCTCCTTTTGGTTTAATTCCTAGTATCCACCAACTTATAAGTGCAGAGAGGGGGCCTAAATGACTTTGAACTGAGCCTAGACACCCTTTTACTGCTCGGATTCCAGTGCCGGTCGGCCCGCGATCCACTGTTGGCGACAAGGCCTTCCCGTCTACGAGTGAAACTCCCGGCCATCGGTTGTTTCACACTGGCCACACAATGTCCGGCCATTTGCAACTTCAAAAAGACGTCCCATAAATTAAATAAAAATCATCGGAAAGAAACCAACAACTAAGGTTAGCAGTTACCACGTCCTCGTGACATACATCCCTCTTGAAAATCGCAAACGTCCTCGATTGCAAGCCGTATATGCATGCCATTGATGATCTTGTGTTGTTAGCACGCTTTTATCATCACATGTACCCGCAAGAAAGGTCATATGTAACAGACTTGGGCACTCCAAGTCCAAAATCTACCCCGACACCACAAATAATCACTTCAAAATAGTTCACAGTTCACAATTGATTTGACATTGGCCCGGTGGAGTTCCGTGCCTAGAGATATTGGCCCCAAAGACTGGCGTCCCTTTCGGTATTTCTTTTTGTATTAATCTGCAACTCAAAGTACAAGTAAGTCGCCGAGACTCACTCTCAACTCTGCGTCCAGATGCTTTGAGAAGTGAGAGCCCAAAGACTCTTTTAAAAATTTACACAGGATGCCAAAAGCAGAGCCCCATAAGCTGCCCATAAAAAGCTCTTTCAATTTTCCTCTCACAAGCACTCTGAGGGAATAATAAAGCAAGACTTTAAAATCTCTCTCTGTCATAAAATCTAATATCTAACCAACCCAAATGATTTTCTCATATTAAATTGATCACTTAATGTGGGAGAATAAACGGGAACAAGTGTTAAGATATAGATATGTGCTTATAGATCTAATATCTAACCAACCCAAATGATTTTCTCATATTAAATTGATCACTTAATGTGGGAGAATAAACGGGAACAAGTGTTAAGATATAGATATGTGCTTATAGATCTATCTCAACACGTGGCCAATAGTAAAGGGGCCCAAATGGGAGATGGTCTATCAAGAGCAAGGCTAACCAATGGAGCATAAGACCTTAGGGTTAGCTTCATTGAAGACCTCCAATAATGTGTGTAAAAGTCCTTTGACCTTAGGTAAGCTAGGGCTGAGCTTGAGGTGGGAACCCGGCTCAAACTCGAGGTGCTTGAGGTGCTTGTCCTGCTTGAGGTGCTTGTCATGCTTGAGGTGCTTGATTAAGATGCTTGAGGTGCTTGACTGGCTCCATGCTTGAGGTGCTTGACTTGGTGCATCATTAAGGTGCTTGAAGTGCCTTGAGAAGCTTGCCTGAGATGCTTGTGGGAACACCCCCTACTTCAAGTGCTTAGTCATGCTTGATGACTAAGGGGCTTGCTCATCCAAAGTCAAAAAGATCCCTACAGGGAGGGGGGCGAGCCTACAAGGGGGGGGGGGGATGAGAGAGAACACACACACACACACACACACACACACACACACACACAAGGGAAGCCCCAGCTTGAAGAGGCAACAAGGACACTTGTCAAGTTCCTCCTCATGTTGCCCTCATGGTGTGCCTGAAACCTATTGGTTGGCCACCCAAGGGGTCCAATGATAATAAAGGATATTTAATTAATTGATTTTGCATTTATCAAGTCCTCTCTCTCAAAGGGGAAAGGGGGACACTTGTCCCAAGGCTATCCCTGTTGCTTGTAATGGCTCCTGCTTGTGATTGGCTAGGCCTGGAGGGGTCCAATGAGCTTCAAGCATGAAATACAAGGGGGGGTCGACCCAAGCAAGCTAGGGGGGTGCTTAGGGAGTATACTCACCCACACACACTCACAAACACTCTCATTGTGTACTATGCAAAGTGCAAGAGCTCCCTCTCTTTCTCCAAGCAAGTAGAGGTTGAGAGACTACACCAACACTCTTGGCTATGGAGTGCAAATCCATCCAAGAGCCATGCTTCAATGCTTGAGCTTGACATCTATTTCTTCTTCATTACTATGCTATTATGTATGCTAGCACAAGAGTTATGATAAGTGAGAAACTAGCTCTTTCTCGTATGAGATGTTTCTTCTTCCTCTTCCCTATCCTCATTCCCTGCTAGCTCTCTCCACCTTCGAAGGTGTTTGAGGTCTTGGGACTGAGGCTTGGTATAGTTAAAGCTTTCTTCAAGTTTAGGTTATGCTATGATGGTGATGCATGAAGCTTTCCATCTTCATTGCTTCACCTAGGTCACAAGGAACACAAAGAATGTATTGTAACAAGTCTCTCTTTATGTATTGTAACAAGTCTCTCTTTATGGGAGAAATCATAATACAAATGCCTATTGGAGGGGGGACCGGCTCCACATAAATCCGGTCCTCAACTGTTGTCATGTTCTCTAAATTCTCTCTCTTGCAAAAGTATTGTCTATGCCAAGTTAACTAATTGCTATGATTATGTTGCTATCTTCAATTATATCAACCCGCTATGCTCACAACATCATTTCTTGAAAGTACTCTCATTAAATTCCGCTACTCTCAAATTGAATAGGCAAATTCCATTACATTGGTATCATAGCATTTGGTTTCTCTTTTCTTGCTTAAGAAGAGAGGTCCTTAAGTAGCCTATAAATGGTTGATGTTGTTAATTATAATAGAGTAAGTGGAACTGGGATCTAATATCAGTTTTGTTAAGCCCACTATGTGGGGGATGGTGCACACCTCGGGAGCTTTGGACTTAATAATGGAGTCTTTTTAGACTTGCCTACGGCTTTACCATTATTGAGCCATAAGAAGTCCGAAAGGAGCTAAGCCTTGGCAATTCTGCTACGTTAGACCTACTCCTCTACTCTCTATAATTAACCACTTTGAGCCGTGGGTGTAGATGCTTAAGAGCCGATTTTCAAAGGCTAAGAGGAGTGGCAACTAAGGTTTTGTATTGCCAAAGCATACACTCAGTATAAACATAAATTTTGTTAACATGGCTGACAATAATCAAGAGAGTAGAATGAACATTGATAGCTTTGATTTTGCACATGAAGGTGCTACTGATGATGCTCCCATGTTTGTGAATTATCTCGTCACTAGGTTGCAACAAGCTAAGGGCAACCCTGCTTTGCAAGCCGAAGTTACTCAACAACTTCGTGCTTATGGAATGTCCCTTCCTCTCCCAGAGGAGAGAGAGCTTAGGAGGCCTCTTGAAGAGACCCCCAATAGAAGACTCTCTCCCATTCTAGAGGAGGAATCCAAAGAGAAAGAAAGAAATGACAATCTAAAATCTTTTGAAGATGTGGCTCCACGAAAACGGCGGTCTACACGATCGCCTACTCCTCCCAAGAGGAAAAGAGCAACCCATAAATCCTCCTCATGACTCTGAAAGGCAAGAGAGGAAACAAAGGAAGAAAAGGGCTAGGAAGAGGTCACCCTCTTCTCCTTCTTCTTCACCTTCCTCCTCTTCTGATGAAAGTTATGGCTATTCTCCTAGAGAATACAAGAGGGGAGGACATCGCAAATCATTTCCTGCATGGCGAAGGTCACAAAAGCTAAAGAAGTTCAAGGAGGGAGGAAAGAGTATCTCTTTTCTCACCTATGATGGCACCTTTGGTGCTACCGACAAAGTGTTGGCCTTCATCCAGCAATTTGATGTGGCCTTTGGGGACGAGGGCTTCACAGAGTCCTCCAAGCTACGCCATGTAGCTATGCACTTCCAAAAATCAGCTCGTCAATGGTGGGCTAGCCTTCGTGGCAATGGAGAAGCCCCAAAGACATGGAAAACTCTACGAGTTTCCATCATGAAGCAATGTCTTCCAAGTGATACTAAAGATAAAGTTCTTACCGAATGGCGCGGCTTGAAGCTCCTCTCTCACGAGTCTATCAACAAGTATGTAGACAAGTTTTGGGATTTACATCTCAAAGTTACTGTTTTTCAAAAGATAGACTTTGCCGAGCAAAGACAGCAATTCTGTGCGGGATTACCTCAAGAGATGGCCGAATACATCAACTCTCAACGGCCCGGTACTATTACCGAAGTAATCCACCACACCATGGTTGCTTCACCCATCAATTTCCATCAAGGGGCTAAACGTAATGTCAAGCCCATGGAAAACAAAGATAAAAATGATGCAAAGGGGAAATCCAATGCTCAAAATAATTCCCAAGGCACTTCCAACAACAACAATCGGTCCAAGGAGAAGGGAGTTTACAAAGGTAAAAACAAACTCTCTCCTAAAGAGCTTGAAGCTTTTCGCAAGGACCATAAGTGTTTCAAGTGTGGGGAGCAAGGACATGGCTATCGTTCTTGCCCCAAGAAGAATACTCGCAATGAGACTCCTAGGGCTTCCACCATCGAAGCTCCAAAAGAGGATGCTCATTGCAAAGGATCATCACTTTCCTATGCGTGGGGAAAGGTAAGAGAGCATGATGCCTTCATCTTGTTTGACCCAGGCTCTACTCTCAACTTCATATCAATAGAGTTGGCCACCAAGTTGGGCATTCAAGCTTTTGAGATGGGAGATATAGTAACAGCTGATGCAGCTTTCAAGGGACAACAAGCCTCCGTTACTCCCTTGATTGGGAAGTTGAGGCTTCATGTCCAAAGCTATGTCGACAAAGAAGACTTCTTCATCTCTCCTCTCAAACATCAGGATGTTATCCTAGGGGCACCATGGTTTGATCGCATGGCTGCCAACATGAAGTTCCCTGAAAGGAGAATTTACTTCACCTACAGGGGAAAGAACATGTATATAGATGCTAGTGAGCGTGGTCGCACTATTCCACTTGTAAATCCTCTTTCTTTTGATAAATCAATGAAGAGCTCAGTTTCTGCGTACATGATTTATGTCAAAGAGTCTCTAAAAGCTAATAATGTTTCATCAAATGAAAATGATAGAAATCAAGAAGAGTTAGACTCGTCTACTTTTCTAAAAGGATTCCAAGATGTGTTCATCGATGATATCCCTATGGACCTACCTCCAAAACGAGGGGATGATGACCATCGTATTGAGCTCCTTCCAGGAAGCTCACCGCCTAACAAACCTCCTTATCGAGTCTCACAAGCTCAAAAGAGGGGATTATGAGGCTAGTACAGGAATTGGTAGACAAAGGGATAGTGAGGCCTAGTTCCTCTCCCTTTTGTTCTCCAGTCCTTTTAGTGCAAAAGAAAGATGGTACATACCGTATGTGTGTGGACTATCGAGCACTAAACCATATCACTATCAAAAACAAATTTCCCGTGCCTCGGGTAGAAGATCTGTTTGATAAGCTACAAGGCTCTACCTACTTCAGTAGGATTGACCTTAAGAGTGGCTATCATCAAATAAGGATAGTGGATGAAGATATCCTAAAGACCGCGTTTCGCACAACATTTGGTCTTTATGAATATCTAGTCATGCCTTTTGGCTTGACTAATGCACCAGCTACTTTCAATCGTCTCATGGAGAAAATTTTTAGACCATATCGTAAATTCACTGGAGTGTTCTTTGATGATATCATCATCTACTCCAAGTCTTTGGAGGAACATAAGCAACATCTCCAAGTGATTTTTCAAGCCTTGAGGGAGAACAAACTTTTTCTCAACCAAAAGAAAAGTGAATTCTTCCTTCAAGAGATTCAATATCTAGGTCATATTATCTCTCACGATGGTATTCGTATGGATCCATCAAAGTTAGAGGTAATAAAATCATGGCCTAACCCAAGGAATCTACATGAGCTAAGAAGCTTTATTGGTATGTGTGTATACTATAGACGCTTCATAGCAAAATTCTCTCAAGTAGGAGGACCACTACATGACTTAACAAAGAAGAACGTTAAGTTTGTATGGACTGCTAAGGAGCAAAATGCTTTTGAAAAACTCAAAGAGAAGCTTACTTCCCAACCAGTCCTCGTGCTTCCGGATCTCTCAAAGCCATTTGAGGTCCAATGTGATGCTTGTGGTGATTGCCTTGGAGCGGTTTTGCTTCAAGAAGGGCATGCCATAGCATATGAGAGCCGAAGGCTCAATAGTGATGAACGAGTCTTGGGCATTTATGAGAAAGAGCTTTTAGTTGTTCTACATGCCCTAGACACATGGAAGCACTACCTATTGGGGACTCCATTTATCCTACGAACCGACCACCAAAGTCTCAAGTATTTCATGACGCAAACCAAGCTTTCCGACAAACAAATGAGGTGGGCAAATTTTCTTTCGCAATTTAATTTCCATATTGCTTACATAGCTGGTAAGCACAATCAAGTTGCCGATGCACTTTCATGACGACTAAAAGTTAATGCGGTGTCTATAGCTACTCACAATGATCTATCCTCTATGATAGATGAGTATGCTACTCACCCTGACTTTAGAGACATAATGTCAGCCCTTGCTTTGGGGAAGAAAGAGGAACCATTCACCTTGCAGGATGGTTATCTTCTCCACGGAAATAGGCTATTTGTTACCCATTCCCTTCGTGAGAAGGTTATGTATGAATCCCATGCTCCTCCATATGCAGGACATAGAGGTATTCAACCTACTCTCCGAGGAGTAGAGACGTATTTCTATTGGCCTACCATGAAAGTGGACATACAAGAGTATGTTTCAAAATGTGTAGTATGCCAAAAGACCAAGTATGATAGAGGGAAGCAACCCGGATTACTCCAGCCATTGCCTATTCCAAATTCACCATGGGAGAGTATATCCATGGATTTCATCTTTGGATTACCCAAGTCTATCCATGGGAATACAGGAATATGGACAATAGTCGACAGGTTTAGCAAGCAAGCACATTTTATTCCTGTCAAAAAGACTATTAAGGCACATCAAATGGCAACTCTCTTCATATCTCAGATTTTCAAGCACCATGGATTACCCACATCCATCGTGTCAGATAGAGATCCTAGAATGACCAGTAATTTCTGGAAAGGTCTCTTTGAAAATCTAGGAACAAGATTGAATTTCTCTTCAGCCTATCACCCTCAAACGGATGGCCAAAGTGAGATAGCCAATCTTAGGATACTCGATCTACTCAAGACTTATGTTACCGAAGTAGATCAATACTCACAATGGGAAAAGTATTTACCTCTAGTAGAGTATACCTACAATAATACTGTCCATACTTCTACGGGGAAAGCACCTTTCGAGATCATAGAGGGAAGACCTAAAAGTCCCTTGCTACTCAAAGTACATGGTAAGATCTTCGCCGTCGATAAGTATAGCCGTGACCTACAAGAATCTTTTCAAAAGATTAGGGAGGCTATAGCCATCTCTCAACAAAGGCAAAAAGCTGTTGCTGATAAGCACAGAAGAGCCTTAATGTTCAAAGAAAATGATTGGGTCTTACTCAAGTTTCCTAAGGCTCGATTAAGGCAAACGACGGGCAAAAATCCTACGGGCCATCAAAAATATTATGCTAAACTAGCAAAAAGATACTATGGTCCTTTCCAAATCTTGAAGCCCATCAATGAGACGGCTTATCAACTCAAGTTACCCAACCATTGGCTTATACACAATGCCTTTCATGTAAGCCTACTTAAGCCCTACAAAGGAGAGCCACCAACTGAACCAATTATTGAAGACCCTCCCGAAGTTGAAGACCAAGAAGAGGTGCTACAACCCGAAGCTGTCCTTCGGCATGAAGACAAGGTACTACGACATGGTAAGATAATCCGACGGTATCTTATTAAGTTCAAAAATTATCCTTTTGAAGATGCTAGATGGATGCAAGGAGTACAACTTAAGGATAGTATGAACCTTGTCAATGCTTACAATGCTACATTAGAGTAAGCAAATGTACAAATTTCTTTTAAATGACTCATGTTTTTGTCTTATAAGACTAGTGCTCTTTTTAATTGTGCACAAATTTAACTAGTATGCATGCTTAGAATCATGTTTGTGATGACGACGTCTCTCAAACACCAAGTAGAATTTGTCACTCTACTCTGGGAGAATGAAATGGACTAAAGAGCAGACATGCTTGCGGCAGCTATGTCTCCCAAGCACCAAATGGATTAGTCATCCATCTTGGAAAGATGTCGTAGGGTAAAAAAGGGATCCTCTACCCGCTAAATACGATTGACTAATGACTAAGGCTTTATCTCTTCTACCTCATAGTAGAGGACGACTAAGATTTCAAGAGAGAGGTAATATCATAAAATCTAATATCTAACCAACCCAAATGATTTTCTCATATTAAATTGATCACTTAATGTGGGAGAATAAACGGGAACAAGTGTTAAGATATAGATATGTGCTTATAGATCTAATATCTAACCAACCCAAATGATTTTCTCATATTAAATTGATCACTTAATGTGGGAGAATAAACGGGAACAAGTGTTAAGATATAGATATGTGCTTATAGATCTATCTCAACACGGGGCCAATAGTAAAGAGGCCCAAATGGGAGATGGTCTACCAAGAGCAAGGCTAACCAATGGAGCATAAGACCTTAGGGTTAGCTTCATTGAAGACCTCCAATAATGTGTGTAAAAGTCCTTTGACCTTAGGTAAGCTAGGGCTGAGCTTGAGGTGGGAACCCGGCCCAAACTCGAGGTGCTTGTCGTGCTTCAGGTGCTTGTCATGCTTGAGGTGCTTGATTAAGATGCCTGAGGTGCTTGACTGGCTCCATGCTTGAGGTGCTTGACTTGGTGCATCATTAAGGTGCTTGAAGTGCCTTGAGAAGCTTGCCTGAGATGCTTGTGGGAACACCCCCTACTTCAAGTGCTTAGTCATGCTTGATGACTAAGGGGCTTGCTCATCCAAAGTCAAAAACATCCCTACAAGGAAGGGGGCGAGCCTACAAGGGGGGGGGGGGGGATGAGAGAGAACACACACACACACACACACACACACACACACAAAGGAAGCCCCAGCTTGAAGAGGCAGCAAGGACACTTGTCAAGTTCCTCCTCATGTTGCCCTCATCGTGTGCCTGAAACCTATTGGTTGGCCATCCAAGGGGTCCAATGATAATAAAGGATATTTAATTAATTGATTTTGCATTTATCAAGTCCTCTCTCTCAAAGGGAAAAGGGGGACACTTGTCCCAACGCTATCCCTGTTGCTTGTAATGGCTCCTGCTTGTGATTGGCTAGGCCTGGAGGGGTCCAATGAGCTTCAAGCATGAGCTACAAGGGGGGGTCGACCCAAGCAAGCTAGGGGGGTGCTTAGGGGGTATACTCACCTACACACACTCACAAACACTCTCATTGTGTACTATGCAAAGTGCAAGAGCTCCCTCTCTTTCTCCAAGCAAGTAGAGGTTGAGAGACTACACCAACACTCTTGGCTATGGAGTGCAAATCCATCCAAGAGCCATGCTTCAATGCTTGAGCTTGACATCTATTTCTTCTTCATTACTATGCTATTATGTATGCTAGCACAAGAGTTATGATACGTGAGGAACTAGCTCTTTCTCGTATGAAATGTTTCTTCTTCCTCTTCCCTATCCTCATTCCCTGCTAGCTCTCTCCACCTTCGAAGGTGTTTGAGGTCTTGGGACTGAGGCTTGGTATAGTTAAAGCTTTCTTCAAGTTTAGGTTATGCTATGATGGTGATGCATGAAGCTTTCCATCTTCATTGCTTCACCTAGGTCACAAGGAACACAAAGAATGTATTGTAACAAGTCTCTCTTTATGTATTGTAACAAGTCTCTCTTTATGGGAGAAATCATAATACAAATGCCTATTGGAGGGGGGACCGGCTCCACATAAATCCGGTCCTCAACTGTTGTCATGTTCTCTAAATTCTCTCTCTTGCAAAAGTATTGTCTATGCCAAGTTAACTAATTGCTATGATTATGTTGCTATCTTCAATTATGTCAACCCGCTATGCTCACAAAATCATTTCTTGAAAGTACTCTCATTAAATTCCGCTACTCTCAAATTGAATAGGCAAATTCCATTACACTCTCTCTCTCTCTTCTTGCGTAGAAAAAGCAGCAAAAGTATTCTCTCTCTCTCTCTCTCTCTCTCTCTCTCTCTCTCTCTCTCTCTCTCTCTCTCTCTCTCTCTCTCTCCTCTTTCCAATTTGCGTAAATAAAGCAAGGCCAAAAAACAGCGCTCAACATTACATAGGATTTTCCCAGCTTGTGCGTAGAAAAACAGCCCGCAAAAAGCCTACCGTCCGTATGTACTTCTGCCGCATCAACAGCCCTCTACGGTCCCACGATTTTCGCCGCATTTCTCGGATTTCTCGGACTGTCCGTACGCTGTAGCTTGCATTTCCAGCAGTACCCACAAGGGGGAGGGGGTGGGGGGTTTGGGGGGGGGGGGGGGGGGGGGGGGGGTGTATACCAATTGCCACGTGATCCACTTTGTGACATACCCCCCTCTTGAAAGCATTGTAATCGCCCTTGATTACGCTTGCAAAATAGACAGACCATAAACTGTCTTAGCAGACACGGATTGTTAGTACCAACGCACTAGGAACACACAACTAGCACATGTACCAATCACATCACACGACATCATAGGACATCATAGGACATCATAGGACATCACAAGACATCACATGACAAACCACATTCAACATTCATTCGGATCTCAGACCATGATTTATCGGCAATGCAATTAGCAATCGCGTCTAGATCCACTCAGGACCTCATAGTTGCCCGATTGACTAATCCCTATTGCAACCATGTCTATTCGAGATCATTCAGTCCAAAATGCTGCAGTCATTTCGTCTATCAGTTCCTGCACTTAAAAACAAGTCAAGAACAAATCAGTTTCATATTCGGAAATCCATGTCATAAAGTCATACAGCAGAAAACTTGTCAGCTCTCAGTATCCCTGAAGCTCAAAGAGACGTCAGTGACTCTAGTATTCAAAAATCGAGGCATCTGTTGACAAAGGAGCGGAGTAACTCCCCTCTTGTGCAACCCACTGTACCAAATCTCCGGCCAAGCTGAATTTGGGGTTCCATTTGGACTAGACTATGCTAAATCAAAAGCTTCAAGGTAAAGTTTCACAATCTCAGGAGTATCTGCTAGGTCCTCCTCCTCCATCCACTTCGCATCCAATGCAGGATAGTTCTTGAACTTAACCAAGAACCGCCTTCTTACTTTATCCTTATTCTTTTTGTCCTTATGTGCCAAAATCTGTTCCGGAACAAGGATCTCCTCGTTTTCTTCCACTTCGGGTTGCTCATCAGGCTCCCCATCTTCGGGCACATCACCTTTAAAAGGTTTCAAGAGACTCACATGAAATGCATTGTGAATCCTCCAAGTGTTAGGCAGTTTCATTCGGAAGGAGACATCATTGATCTTTTCGGAGATCTGGAAAGGTCCGTAGTATCGCATACTAAGCTTTGGAAAAAAGCCTCTCCTTTCCCTTCTTCTTTCTCAGGCATGCCTTCTCAAAACATAAGAGCACCCAATCATCCTTCTTCAATTTCAAATCGCGACGGTGGCGATTTGCTGCCTTTTTCTGTCTTTCCTGAGATTTCTGCAAAGCCTCGTGGACCTTGGCAAAAGCCGTGTCTAAGTTGCAAGTGTACTCATCAGCTTCAAAAATCTTATCTTTCGTGTTTAGGAAGGGTGGAACCTTCGCAACACCTAATAATCTCAAAGGGTGCCTTCCTCGTCGAAGAGTATATCGTGTTATTGTAGGCAAATTCCACCAAAGGTAGATACTTTTCCGATTGAGTCTTCTGATCCGAGATATAAGACTTCAATAAATCTAAAACCACTGAATTGGCAATCTCAGATTACTCGTTAGTCTACGGGTGGAAAGATGATGAAAATTGTAACTGCGTGCCAATGTTCTCCCAAATTGCCTTCCAAAACAAACTCGTAAATCTGGGGGTCCCTGTCGGAGACAATCGTCTCGGACATGCCATGTAATCTGAAAATCTGGGCCACAAACAGTCTTGCTAAGTGGTCTCGCTTGACTTTTTTCTTCATTGTAATGAAATGAGTCTGCCGGCTAAATCTGTCAACAACAATCCAGATACCATCGTGACCACTTTGTGTTCTCGGGAGATCAAAAATGAAATCCATTGCAATACTTTCCCAGGGGCGGGTGGGTATGGGCAAAGGCTGTAACAATCCCTGTGCTTTACGCTTGTCAAACTTGACCTTCTAGCATACCAAGCAACTGCGCACAAACTCGTCCACATCCTTTAATGAGTCTCGGCCAAAAGAAGTATCTCTCTACCCCTTTCAAGGTGGTAGCAGTTCCGCGGTGACCCGTGAAAGGCGGATAGTGGCATTCGGTCATAACCTTTTCCCTGAACGGCTGTGTAACGCACAACATGGTTTTCCTCATCAAGTAGCCATCCCGAATGGAATATCCCGCTACTGTCTCCCCATCCCGTATCCGTGTAAAGATATCTGCAAAATCTGTATCTGTGGCATATTGATCGACCATATCCTCGAAGCTCCTATGATGTATCGCGGAAATAGCCAGAACCAACGGCTTCCCAGACAAAGCATTTGCCACCAAATTCTTCTGTCCCTAAACATGGACAATCTGGAAGTGAAACTGTGACAAGAAGTTCGCCCACCGCATCTGCTTTTCCGATAGCTGCTTCTGTTACAAGAAGTAGCGTAAACTCTGATGGTCTGTAAAGACAGTAAAATCCACCCCAAGTAGGTAGTGCCACCACTGAGTAAGAGCATGGATAACCGCCAAAAGCTCTTTCTCATAAATCTATGCTGTCAAGTCCGGCCTTGAGAACAATCGGCTCTCGTAAGCAATGACATGGCCTTCTTGCATTAAGACCGATCCCAGACTACGACCACAAGCATCACAATATACTTCAAATGACTTCTACAAGTCCGGCAAAGTCAAAACTGGTCCCGTAGCCAATTTCTCTTTCAAAGTCTGAAAGGCAATCACCGAAAGGGACTCCTTTCTGTGTCAAGATATGCAAAGGGGAAGCAACCTCTTCAAACTTTCTAATGAGCCGCCTGTAGTACGAACACAATCCCAAGAAGCTTCTAACTTCATGGACATTCTTCAAATCGGGCCAATCACGGATAGTCTCATCAATCTTGGTTGGATCCATCTGCACTCCCGTTGCTGACACAATGTGTCCCAAAAAGTGTATCTCTAGTAAGAAAAAATCATTTTTCTTCCCATTAAGCACCAACTTGTGATCTCGTAAAAGCAGATGTACTCTATGTTCTACCTCATCCTTGGAGGAAACAATGATGTCGTCGAAGAAAGTGCCAACAAATAGTCTATACTCTCGAAAAATCCTATCTATCATCCGGTTAAATATCACAGGAGCATTGATTAGGCCAAACGGCATCACCAAAAACTCAAATAACCCAAAAGTAATTCGAAAGGCTATCTTGTAGACGTCTCCCGGCGTGATTCGGATCTCATAATATCCACTTTTCAAGTCAATCCTACTAAAAGCACGACGATCCCCAATGTCTGTCAAGTATATCATCGATTCTAGGAATCGGAAATCTGTTCTTGATGGTGATTTTGTTGAGAGCTCTATAATTGATGCACATTCTCTTAGATCCGTCTTTCTTCAAAACAAAACAACACAGGAGAGCAGTACGGTGAAGTACTAGGCTGGACAAGACCCTTTTCCAAGAGGTCTTTGACTTGGTCCATAATCTCTTTGTTATGGGCTCGGCTCACACGGTAAGGTGGCCGGTTCGGTGGTGTGCTTCCAGGTATCAGATCAATGGTATGATCTTCAGGACGAGGGGGTGGTAACTCGCCTGGCAGGCCCTCTGACAAGCAATCGGCATGAGAGTGGAGAAAATCTTGGCGTTCTTTATAAGTTCCGACATGTTTGTCCTCTCCTCATCACTCAACTCTTTCAAAAAGATAGAGTAAACAAACAGACTGGATTTCATTAATTTAGAAATGGCCGAAGCCGATACAATAGGGACAGACTCGCCCTTAAGTTTTACATCGAGTACAATGATTCTACCCTTCTCTGTGGTCAATGTCGCTTTCCTCGCCCGATAGTCGACCACGGCGTTGTTCGTGGTACCAGGGAATTCCCAAGAGGACATCACAACCTTCCAAAGGCATTATGTAAAAGTCCTCATGCCCCAAATACCCCTGACAATGCAACCGAAGTTTGCCAATGACAGGTGTAATGGCTACATCCCTGCCGGGTGCCGCTAGAAAGGCCTCTGAAAGTGGTCCCATCCGATCGGGAGTGATCTCGAGCCGCACCGCCAATTCCGGTGAGATGAAGTTGGCCTTGGCTCCTCCGTCAAAGAAGATCAGGGCTTCTTGGTTTTTCCCTTTGCCCCAAGCTCGGCAAAGTTCTGTACTCTCGTCCATCGTGCTGGGATCAGTACCCACGCAATCTGGAACCAGTCATTTTTCATCTTACCTTTTCTTCCACGATCCTCAACTGCTCTCGAACTCTCAGGCCTCTCGTCGTCCTTGTTGTTCTGTTCTTTCTATGCCTTTTTAAGGCACTTCACGGAGATATGCCCAGTTTCCCTACATCCAAAGCACTTCCCCTCCTTTATGTAGCAAGCCCTCTCTTGAGGAGTAAGTTTGGGTCGTGCATCCTTTTCTTTTGTTATGGGTTGCTCTTTCTCGTTCTACTTTCATTTTTCGAAGTCTGTTCGGCTCTTTGCGTCCTGATCTCATCTGTGGGGTAGGTCAGACTGCCAGAGAGAATGGCAAAACCCCGTTTCGCATGACTCATCAACTCCTGAATGGAACCTGACTTTTGTTCTAAGCAGTGATCTCGGATCTCTGTAGGCTCAATGTGTTCCTTGAACGAGATCTTCTTAAATGAAGAGGCAGGTAGAAAAGAGCTCCAGAATCTCTCGCAATAAGCGTCTACTGTATCTTCCTTGGTCATTCGTAGATGGTTCCAAGCAGTTCGTATGTCGCGTTCATACTCTCGAGTCAACCAAGAAGAAATAAAAAGCCTCTTGAATTTCAGCCATTTAACGGTCGCTGTCTTGTTTAAGAGAAGCGTGGACCACCAAGTTGGAGCATTCTCCTTAGAGTAAGAGGCACCCCTTCGAATCTTAGAGTGCTCTGAGTAATGCCCACCTGAGAAAGCTATGTCAAACTGCTGTATAAAAGACAAAGCCTTCGAAGCATCTCTATAACCAGAAAACGTGTCAAATTTAATTGACTGTCGACCTTCCTTAAACTCTCGGACTTTCTTGCTTTTATCTTCCAGAAAGTCATATTGGTTGGCTTTGTAAAAATTCTTCTTCTTTGCGTAGAAGCTGCTTTCGTCAGAGTCCGAACTATCTGAAGACAAGTCCTCGGTAGAACTATCAACCACGGGGCGAGATTTAGACTTCTTTGCCTTTTTCTTGCCCTTTCCGAAGCGTTGCTTTTTGCTTCGCTTTTTGCCTTTTCGGTCTTCTTTGCTCGAGTCGGATGAGCTAGAAGAAATGTCAGAAGAAGAAGAAGAAGAAGAAGAAGAACTGGATACTCCTTCAAACTGAACAAGCTTCTTCTGCTTTCTTGCCGATTTAAAAGTAGACTGACGACCCAAATAACCTGGGAAGTCAGCGCCTTTCTTCTGCTTTTTGTCGTGCTTTCTAGCTTTGTTCTGCACATCAAAAAGCTGAGCAAGTCGTGCATCAACCACCTCTTCCAATTCCCTCATCGAAAGAGGTCTCGCTCATATATTCTGTAAATTTTGGGTCCTTTGCAAAATTAAGTATCATCTTTGTTGCATCGCCGATCAATCGTCGACGCTCCATCTCTTCGAGCTCCGTTTGCGTAGGCCGAGGCGGGTCATACTCCTCGCGTGAAGCTTTGTTGTGATCTCTTCCCGCATCTCCGGATGCAGAGGAAGTCGACCGATCTCTGCTTGAAGCCATAAGTGCCGCGGAAAGAGGGATCGGATTTCCCGTAGAAGAGAAATCGGTCGTGCTCTAATACCATTGTAACAGACTTGGACACTCCAAGTCGAGAATCTACCACGACACCACAAATAATCACTTCAAAATAGTTCACAGTTCACAATTGATTTAACACTGGCCCGACGGAGTTCCGTGCCTAGAGATATTGGCCCCAAAGACTGGCGCCCCTTTCGGTATTTCTTGTTGTATTAATCTGCAACTCAAAGTACAAGTAAGACAACAGAGCTCGAGGCTCGCTGCTGCTGCCCGCAATCCCCCCCTCGCCATCGCTGCCTCCCTCCCCTCTCCTCGCCAACGCTGCCCCTACCCTTGCATTGCTCTCCCCCCTGCGCCCCTTTCCCTGCCCGCTGTCGTGTGCAGCTAACCTCGCTGCTACCCATCCCGCTGCCCACTTCGCAACCCCCCGCACGCTGCCCACTGTGCAATCCTTGCCCGCTGCCCTCTGCTCTTCCCTCGCCCGCTGCCCACTGCGTAGTCCCCGCCCGCTGCCCACTACACTTCCCTCACCCGCTACCCGTCCATCCCCCGCCGCTTCCCTGTCCGCCCGCCAACATAGCCTCTCCTGCTTGTCAGGCCACGCCAACACATTCGGCGTGCTTGGTCCAGCGGGAGTTTCCCCCTCGCCGTCGTTCTCCGCCTCTTCTGCACAGCAGCAGACACAGATGGAGGCTCAAGCTCTGCCACAGAGAAACTCCAGTGAAGTCCCCTCGCCCGACCCTGCTAAGCCCATCATTCAACTTGCTCTTTCACCGACAGAGCAAGCGAGCCTAGCCGCAAAGAAAGAGCGCCTGCAGGCGACTCCTGTCATCTGCAAGATTCTCAGCACCCGACCCAGCAGAGAAGAGCTGCGTGACCTTCTCCAGGCCCGCCTTCTCGCAGAGGTGGGCAAGATCTTGGACGTTCAGATCCTCGAACGAGGCTACTATCAGATCGAGTTTGAGACCTTCGAGATGGCGTCCAAGGTCATCGCCATGAGTCCCTTGACCATACGAGCAGTTCAAGCCCACTTTCGACAGTGGACATGGTTTTGACCCTGCTTCAGATGTTCTGGTAGAGAAGGCAGACATTCCCATCTCCGTCTACTTTCTTGGTTTGCAATGAGTACCTACCACTTTTGTCCAAGATAGGCTCAACGATTGGGACTGTCCTGGAGACTCCTCGCACGACAGCCTCAATAGCTGCCAAGACGGCCGGCATTCTCTCAGTTTGTGTTCTGGTTAGGGATACTCACACTCTCCTGAAGGTCATCCTACTTCCTCGGGTGAGTGGGGGTTGCACTTTCTGGCAGAAGAGGTAGTAGGAGCACCTTGCTCAACAAGCAACTTCTCAGCAAGACCAACCCCCGCGACAACTCTAGCGTTTTCTCTCAACAGAAGGCCTAGCGTTTTTGCACCAGATCAGCCAGCGTTTTTGCAATTGCAGATTCCGGCGACAGTAGACAGCAGATCAGCCCTAGCGTTAGAGCAGATTCCCACAGCAACACAGCAGATTCCCTAGCGTTAGCAGATTTACCCGCAAGGTCAATTTTCAGCCCTTGAGTTTTTGGTTTGCAGATCAACCTCAGCGTTTTTGCAGATCTTCGCGACAGATTCAGCCCTAGAACCAACCTTTTCAGTTTTCAGCCTTTAGACACCGCAGATCAAATCCCGAACCTCGCAGATCTCACCTTCCCGCAGCAATTCCTCACCGCACGGTCAGTTTCTGCAAGGTTTACAATTTCAGCCGGGAAAACGCAGATTTCAACATTTGCGTTTGCAGCGCGTCGTCATCGACATCGTCACCGACATAGAGTCAGAATTCAGCAGATAGAAGATTTGCAGATTTCAGCCCTTAGAGTTTTCAGATTTCAGCCAGTCTCGTCGTCGTCGACATCGTCGGCAAGTCCAAGCAACGTAGAGATTTGTGCAATCATAAGTAGACCGCTCTCGCCATAGAGAGTGGGGCCTTCGGAGAAGGGTTTTACAACGTCTCTGAAGTCGTATTCTCTCTCTATCCCTCAGTCTCATACACTTGCACGCACAGTGTCCATTCACTTTGTTTGTGATCATTGCACTCTCTCATTAAGAACGGAAGGCTCTCCCTTCCATAAGAACAAAAAGGAACCTTGAGCACATTATGGAGCACTCATCTTGAGCAAAGTTCAAACATTCATTCCGCTGCACCTTACATTGGCATCAGAGCTTTGGCAGTGTTCTGTATCACTCAAGGAAAGAACCACAAGAATTTTTTTGCTTGTTGCGGTCGCACGAACCCAAGTTCGCTTGGGCGTGTCGATTCCTAATCGTGTTTTTGAAGAGTGACAAGAATCCCAAGAAAGAAGGGCTTGTCCAGCCTCCCCTTGTGTCTCTTTTCACTATTGAGAGCGGACCGTGCACTTAGCGGCCGGCCAATCGACGTGAGGTGGGAAAAAGCAACCTTGGTGTGAGCGCAAGGCCACAAAGGGGTGCGCCCGCGGAAAAGAGTAGAACTCGGGTGAAGAGAAGATCCTTCTCTAACACAGATTGCAAGCGAGAGAAGATCCTCAAGAACCCAAGAACCTCAAGACCCCCAAGAACCTCAAGACCCTCAAGAACCCAATACACCCAAGACCCAAGTTCCTTGTGAACTTAAGAACCCAAGACCACAAGAACCCACGACTTCAGAATGGTCATCACTCGAAGCGGAATGGATACTTCGCTTAGAGGTGATGGGCATGAGAGAGGCGAAGAAGAATTTTCTCCACCAAGAGGTTTTTCCGACCCTCCCTCTTCCCCATCTACGTCAAGGATTGCACTAACTCCTATGGAGGCTCTGGAGCAATTGTTTATGGAACGACATTTAGACCGCGAAGCACAAAAAGCAGAAAGAGAACCAGACAGAAAGGCCTACGAAGAAGAAATGGCAGACATAGATCCTGAATATGAAGAAAGCATGGCAGCCATAGAGCGTAAGTACGACTTAGAAGACAAAGAAAGACAAGCCAAATTGGATCGCGAGAACAAAGAAAGTCAAGCAGAATTTGATCATGAGAACAAAGCCATCAAAGAAAAGAGCGACCAAAAATGAAAGAGTTCTTGCAACTCTTTTCTCAATTGCAGGCACAGATGCAAGAGATTCGGGAGACGGAGACTCTCTCACTTTCTTCTTCTCCCAAGCATGACACACAAGATTTGCATGATTATGAGAAGCATGATGAATTGAATGATAATGATGAGCATGATGAATTGAATACCAATGATTTGCATGATGATTTGGATGACAATGACAAGCATGATGATTTGCATGATGATCAAGATGTGATTTTATCATGAGCATGATGATTTGTAGGATGATCAAGATGTGATTTCTGAAGCATGATAATTTGCATTAAGATGATGTGATTGTTCACAAGGATGATGTGTTAGTTGATACTTTCTCTAGTGAGGCTAACCTCATTGCAGATTCGATCAGTCACGAAGAACCGATCTTGGCTCTCGAGTCGAGATCCATAGAACCCCCACAGGAAGATTTCATCAAACACGAAGAACCGATCTTGGCTCTCGAGCCTAGGTCTAAAGAACCCTTATAGGAAGTATTATGTGTTCGCATGATTAGTACACACGCATTGTTCGAGTGTTTCATTCGCGATCGTTTCCTGTATTTTCGTCAGCATCTTTATGTGATCCCTTTTCCTAGGCATGACATATTGTACGTTGAGCACGTTTCACTCATGAAGGAGCACAGATGTATGCGAATTTTTCATGAAAAGCTGAAAAGTATGCACTTCAGGAAGTCACATTCCATGTCTCTTCCTTGGCATGACACAGTTGAAAAAGAACACATAAAAGTATGAGCACCAAGCATGGGCATTTCCATTGTGAATTCCCACAGTTGATTGCTCTAGATCATAAGAGAAAGATTCGATCTCATTGTTTGCGTGTGTGTGGTGAACGGTTTGGCACTCCGTCTCTTTCTTCATCTACATTGCATGCACAGTCTTTGAGGAAGACAAGATTTTTTCCACTCACTTTACATGGAATAGGTATGTCATGTTTTGTGTTGGAAGTGGTTTCAGGAATTTTCAGCCATGGAGATTCTTGAAGAAGAAAGAAGCATGACTCTAGACGAAGTTGAAGCATTGAAGGAGCCACAGAAGACTTTGTTTGTCGCTTTTGGCTCAGCCCAGAGAAGCAAGCGTTGCACACCTTTATGAAGTTCAAGTACCGCACGACCGACACATTAGAGTGGGCCGACGAAGAGTCCCTTCCAAGATTCCGGATGCTATTGGCCATCTCCCTCGACGCCATACAATTCGGTACTAGTACCTCACTTTGAAAAGGAGGGGATGTCACCTGACACATCCAACCCTATGTGTCCGTGGACAAGCTACAGCATGATCAGGGTTCAGTTCAGTCAAGTCACTCTACATTTCAAAGTGTTCTGGCACTTTTGTGAGTCTGTTCGCAGACCGTGCAGGCCCAGTCACTTAGTGTAGATGCATATCTTCTGGTTGCACACAGCATGATCATAAGCATTTCCATCAAAATCCTTCACGGGAATTTTCATGTGCATTTATCCTATTTTCCCTATTTTTGACATTTTTCACTTATTATTTTTAAGTGACTTTTGTTGGAAAGTAGGTAGGGCAATTTTGCTAAGTTTGTGCATAAGCAAACCTAGACTAGCACTTTCTGGCAGAAGAGGCAGCAGGAGCACCATGCTCAGCAAGCAACTTCTCAGCAAGACCAACCCCCGCGACAACTCTGGTGTTTTCTCTCAACAGAAGGCCTAGCGTTTTTGCACCAAATCAGCCAGCGTTTTTGCAATTGCAGATTCCGGCGACAGTAGACAGCAGATCAGCCCTAGCGTTAGAGCAGATTCCCACAGCAACACAGCAGATTCCCTAGCGTTAGCAGATTTACCCGCAAGGTCAGTTTTCAGCCCTAGCGTTTTTGGTTTGCAGATCAACCTCAGCGTTTTTGCAGATCTTCGCGACAGATTCAGCCCTAGAACCAGCGTTTTCAGTTTTCAGCCTTTAGACACTGCAGATCAAGTCTTGAACCTCGCAGATCTCACCTTCGCGCAGCAGTTCCTCGCCGCACTGTCAGTTTCCACAAGGTTTACAGTTTCAGCCGGGAAATTGCAGATTTCAGCATCTGCGTTTTCAGCGCGTCGTCGTCGTACCGTCGTCATCGACATCGTCACCGACATAGAGTAACAATTCAGCATATAGAAGATTTGCAGATTCAGCACTTAGAGTTTTCAGATTTCAGCCCGTCTCGTCGTCGTCCTGATCGTCGTCGACATTGTCGGCAAGTCCAAGCAACGTAGAGATTTGTGCAATCATAAGTAGACCGTTCTCGCCATAGAGAGTGGGGCCTTCGAAGGAGGGTTTTACAACGTCTTTGGTGTCGTATTCTCTCTCTATCCCTCAGTCTCATACACTTGCACGCACAGTGTCCATTCACTTTGTTTGTGATCATTGCACTCTCTCATTAAGAACGGAAGGCTCTCCCTTCCATAAGA
Organism: Adiantum capillus-veneris; assembly: GCF_014529385.1. Classification (NCBI taxonomy): domain Eukaryota; kingdom Viridiplantae; phylum Streptophyta; class Polypodiopsida; order Polypodiales; family Pteridaceae; genus Adiantum; species Adiantum capillus-veneris. The sequence continues at coordinate 81,243,235 of NC_140946.1, read as the reverse complement.
ACAAAAAGGAACCTTGAGCACATTATGGAGCACTCATCTTGAGCAAAGTTCAAACATTCATTCCGCTGCACCTTACAAGCCGAGGAGGGATGGCAGCAGGTTCATGGTCGACGACGGCAGGGGCCACAGTGACAGCCTGGCACTCAGGGTGGTCCTCACGCGCCTGCCCAGCAACAGTGGGTTCCCACGGGAATCCATTCGGTCCTCTTGAGCAGGACGAGGTCCCTGCTCCAATCCCCACCTCAGCTTCACCCTCGACAGCCCCCCCTCCCCCTGAGTTCCCCCCTCCTCATCAAGCCCCCCCCCCCCCCCCCCCCCGCCTCGTGCTCCGGCCGCCTCTCCTCCTCGCCCCTCTACCTTTGCCGATACCCCTCGCCCCTCTTCTCCCCCACCTCCCCCTGCTCCTACACCCCACCCTCCCGCTCCAGTTCTAGAGTCGACCCAAGGGACAGGGCCATCCCCGGCGGCTAGGAGATCTCTTGGCAGTGCCTTTGCCAGAGTCGCTTGGCGAGACAGAGACAGCCTTTCTTGCGACCCCCTCTACAGGTACAGACGTCTCCCTTTTCAGCAGTCCCTCGTGGTCTGACGAGCTTCGACATTCGGCGCCGATGGGACTTCTTTGACTACGTCTTTACACGCTTTCTCAGCGTGTTAGGTGCAGCAGAATGAATGTTTGCGCTTTGCTCAAGATGAGTGCTCCGAATTGTGCTCAAGGTTCCTTTTGTTCTTATGGAAGGTAGAGCCTTCCGTTCTTAATGAGAGAATGCTATGATCACAAACAAAGTGAATGGACACTGTGCGTGCAAGTGTATGAGACTGAGAGATAGAGAGAGAAGAGAGATACGAGACTAGAGACGTAAAACCCTCCTCCGAAGGCCCCACTCTCGTCGGCGAGAGTGGTCTACTTATGATTGCACAATCTGGTACAATGATGATGCATGGGACCGATGCAAGTTTAGGCTATGTCTACGATGACGACGATGATGACGAAGTTGACCTAAGGGCTGAAATCTGCAATCTTTCTACTGTTGTCCAAAATCGCTATGGGCTGAAATCTGCTAATCCTCTATCTACTGAATTCTGACTCTATGTCGGTGACGATGTCGATGACGACGATGCGACGACGACGCGCGGAAAACGCAGATGCTGAAATCTGCGTTTTCTGGGCTGAAACTGTAAACCTTGCGGAAACTGACCGTGCCGCGAGGAACTGCTGCAGGAAGGTGAGATCTGCAAGGTTCGGGACTTGATCTGCAGGTACTAACTGCTGAAAACTGAAAACACTGATGTTCCTTGACTTTCCGTCGCGATGAAGGTGCAAAACGGCAGGGCTGATCTGCAACCAAAAACGCTAGGGCTGAATTCTAGTGTTTCTATCGCCGGGAATCTGCAGATGCAAAAACGCTAGGCTGATCTGTTGTGGTCTTATCGCCGTGGCTCTGCAAATGCAAAACGCTGGCTGATCTGCGGTGGTCTGATCCAAAAACGCTTGGTTGTTGCTTGGGAGCAAAAATGCTAGGTCACTTGGGGGGGTTCTGTTGAGAAGGTGCCTGTTGAGCATGTGCTCCTACTGCCTCTTCTGCCATTTTGTGCTAACTGGGTTTGCTTATATAAAAATTGCCCTACCTACTTTTGTTGGAAAGTCGCTTAAAAATAAGAAGTGAAAAATACCAAAAATAGGGAAAATAGGCTAAATGCACTGGAAAATTTCCCTAACTGATTCTAATGGATTCTGATGGGAATTCTGATGATCATGTTGTGTGCAACCAGAGGATATGCATCTAATCTAAGTGACTCAACATGCACGGTCTGCGAACAGACTCACAAAAGTGCCAGGTCACTTCCTATTCTAGACTGACTTGACTGAACTGAACCCTTGTCGTGTTGTAGCTTGTCCACAGACACATAGGGTTGGATGTGTCACGTGACACAGCGACTCCTCAGCAGACCATGAGGCAGCCTGCTTCAGGGTTCATGTTCTGTTCCTTGCAGCTAGGGGGATAGAGGCCTTGGACTCCGCGGTTGGCTTCTTTTTACCGCTCTGCGGCAGGGACCAGACTGAGTGGACTCTCGACTCAGTGTTGGAGTGGCTCCAGACACAGGCCCTAGAGTTCTCTCACCACATGGGAGACCTAGGAGTTACAGACATGCTTCAAACTCTGTGGCCATTGGCCAAGTTTGTTGTGACGCCTCCAGATACAGCAGGATGTAGACACATTGTGGTTCACTTCTTTGCTGATACGCAATGCCCGCCATGCTATGTACACATTCATGAGGAGTCCTGGACAGAGGAGGTTGCTTTACTCACGGCTCGGTCTACTTGGGTTTGGGCCAAGCACTCTTTGCAGTCACGCCTATCTAGAGGACGCTCGGATGCGGATTACTTCCCATCCAAGCCAGCCTCGAAGATCGCACGTCTAGCTGCTACGGCAGTATCTGTTCTGTTCCCCATGAGAATCGTCTCATGGAACGTGCAGGGATTAGGTGGGCCCCAGTTTCAGCGTCAGAGGGGCCGATTGCGTCAGGAGCTTCAGCATTGCCTTGTGGGAGGAGAGATTGATCTCCTTATGCTACAGGAGCATCATCTGTGTGAGAGCCGCATTGAGAGCCGCATTAGACGATGTGTTCAACTCTTGCATGGACGATATGATACTTTTTGGTCACCTACTGGAGGCATCTAGGGTGGGGTATGTATGACTATTGCGGATTCTCTACAGCAGGCCATTGTGGGCAGAGGGATTATTGTGCCAGGCACAGCTCAGTGAATCACTATGCAGGTTCAGGGTTGCCTTGTGGGCTTCCTGAACATATATGCGCCAAATGTGGCGAGTGCACGAGCAGAGTTTTGGTCACAAATTGGTGGATAGGGGGTGACTTCAACATGTTGGAGGACCCTTCTGACAAGATTGGTGGTAGCCACACTACTGTGCATGGAGTTGAGTTGGCAGCTTGGGAAAGATTTTGAATGACTGAGGGTTTCGGATGTGTGGCAGCACTCTAGCTTTGTGAGGCCCCAGACAACCTGGCCTTCTCTCGTTCGGACCGCAGAGTGGGAGGAGTGAATCTATCGCGGATAGATCGCTTCTACACTAGTGACCGTTTCTGTGACTTGGGTGGGACAGTTGGCATTCTGGCAGGGACTTCCTTCTCGGACCATGCACCAATGATCCTCACAGTGGCAGATAGGCAGAGGAGGGGGAGCACGATGCTCTGCATCCCTGAGAGGGTCTCACTGGACTTTGCACTCAAAGAGCGAGTGAAGGCTCTTTGGACAGAGAGCTTGGACATCCAGGATTCTCCTGCTGACAGAGTGGTCTCAGGACTAGCTCAGCTTAGTCATTTCCTTCTCCAGGAGTCTTTGGCTCGCATGGCTGCAGCGAGAGAGGAGGAGCAGCGTCTCAGACGGGGCGTTGATTCCTTGCAACAGAGGAGCGGCGCCATGAGTTTGCTTTCCGTCAACAAGCATCTCAGTGGACGCAGGTGGGTGACAAAGTGACTCGTGCTTTCTTCGAGGCAGTGGGACTGTCACGTGACACATCAAACCCTATGTGTCCATGGACAAGCTACAGCATGACCAGGGTTCAGTTTAGTCAAGTCAGTCTAGAATAGGAAGTGATCTGGCACTTTTGTGAGTCTATTCGCAAACCGTGCATGTCCAGACACTTAGATTAAATGCATATCCTCTGGTTGCACACAACATGACCATCAGATTCCAGTCAGAAACCATCAGTAGCATTTTTACAGTGCATAGACCTATTTTCCCTATTTTTGACATTTTTCACTTGTTATTTTTTAAGTGACTTTTGTTGGAAAGTAGGTAGGGCAAATTTACTAAGTTTGTATAAGTAGAAACCTAGTGCTAGCACTTTCTCGCAGAAGAGGCAGCAGGAGCACCTTGCTCAACAGGCAACTTCTCAGCAAGACCCGCACATCAGCAGAGCTAGCATTTTTGCATCTGCAAGGACCTAGCGTTTCCATCCACAGGCAGCCTGGCGTTTTGTGCACAGCAGATCAGCCCCGGCAGCAGCAAGACAAATCAAGAAGCCTAGCGTTTTGCATTTGCAGGACAACCGGCAGCAATAGGACAATTTTCAGCCCTAGCATTTTTGCATCTGCAAGACAACTCAGCGTTTTTGCAGATCTTTGCGACGGAACCTCATTAAGCATCAGCGTTTTCAGTTTTCAGCAGTCAGTACCCGCACTAGAACCCCCGAAACTCGCAGATCTCACCTTCCCGCAGCAGATCCTCGCTGCACGGTAAAATCCCGCAAAGTTCGCAGTTTCAGCCCGCAAAACGCAGATTTCAGCATCTGCGTTTTCAGCACGTCATCGTTGCATCGTCGTCATCGCCGTCGTCACCGACATAGAGTCAGAATTCAGCAGATAAAGATTTGAAGATTTCAGCCCTTAGCATTTTCAGATTTCAGCTTGGTTCGTCGTCGTCCTCATCGTCGTCAACATTGTCGGCAAGTCCAAGCATTGTAGAGATTTGTGCAATCATAAGTAGACCGCTCTCGCCATAGAGAGTGGGGCCTTCGGAGGAGGGTTTGACAACATTCTGGTGTCGTATTCTCTTCTCTATCTATCTCTCAGTCTCAGTACCTTCATTCACAGTGTTCATCCACTTTGTTTGTGTCTTGCACTCTCTCACTAAAGGAACGGAAGGCTCTCCCTTCCGTAAGTAAAAGGAACCCTTGAGCACAGTTCGGAGCACTCATCTTGAGCAAAGTTCAACATTCACTTCCGATGCACCTTACACGGACCTTGGCATACGCATGCCAAGGTCAGTCAGTTGAGGAGGCCCGACAGGTCAGTTGCTTCTGAGCCAGAGGACCTGCATGCAGTTGCTACTGACTTCTACCGTGAGTTACTGTCTGTAGAGCCTCAGTCAGAGCGTCAGGATGCATGCAGGGAGCAGGTGTGGGCACATGTGCCTTACCTTGTGACTGAGGAGATGCGTCAGAGACTTGAGCTGCCACTTCAGCTTGAGGAGTTGCACACGGCTCTTAGTGCACTCCCCCGTGGTAGCTGTCAAGGTGAGGATGGCTTGACTCCGAGTTTTTTCTTGGAGTACTGGGACTTGCTTGGCCCAGATCTTTGTAGTGCTTTCCAGTACATCTTGCACATAGGGGAGATGCCTGACAGCATGAGTGAGGGTCTGATCTACCTCATTCCCAAGGACGGTGGCTCCTTGGATGAGATTCGACAGTGGCACCCCATCACCATCCTCAACTCAGCCTACAAAATTCTTGCCAAGGCTCTGAGTTTGAGGATCCGGCCACTTCTAGAGAGCCTTATACATGGGACTCAGACTGGTTTTGTCAAGGAGCGTGGTATCCTTGACAACATCTTTACTTTTTGGGAGGCTTCTGTCCTAGCGAGGCTCCGTGGTGAGAATCTGGTGATTCTTCTTCTCGATTTTGAGAAGGCCTACAACAGAGTTCACTAGGACTTTCTGGAGGGCGCTCTACACAGGATGGGCTTCTCAGATGCTTGGATCAGAGGGGTGTCAGCTTTGTACAGACGAGCACACAGTCAGGTACTTTTGTCAGGAGGTAGAGGTGATCGTTTCATGCTCACACGTTCGGTCACACACGGCTGCCCTCTTGCCCCCTTCCTCTTTCTGTTCTATGCTCACGCGATGAGCAAGTTTTTGGTGTCGCAACAGGTTGGTTTGCAGGGCTTAGCACTTCCTATTCGGGGAGATGAGCTACTGGACGCTCAGTTTGCTGACGACTCAGCCTTGTACTTGGATGGCCAGGAGGCCAACCTTCACAGGTGTGAGCAGGCTCTTGAGACCTTCTGTTGTGCATCTGGCGCACTGATCAACTGGAGAAAGACAGTGGCTTTCTCGATTGGCAGTGCTCCTGTGCCCGATTGGATGCCAGGTGAGGGTTTCAGGTGGATTCCCCTAGGGACTGCAGTTCGGTACTTGGGCTATCAGGTTGGTCTGAACTTGTCTCCCGTGCAGCAGATTGCTCCCCTCCTCCTGCCTACCAGGAGGAAGTTGTTACATTGGAGCTCCGCACGACTTTCTTTGGCTGGCAGAGTTGTAGTGGCCAACCAGGTGTTGTTTGCGACTATGTGGTACATCACTTCTTGCTGGATCTTCTCGATTTCTTGTATCAGCCAGGTTGAGAGGCTGATCAAGAACTTCCTTTGGTCAGGACATGACACTCAGATAGCCCAAGCCAAAGTGGGTTGGCAGGTCATCACTCTTCCTTGTTCATAGACCGAGCACAGCAGAGCAGAGCCCTTCTTGGGAAGTTCATAGTCAGAGGACTTCTTCCAGGTGAGGAGTCCTGGAAGGAGTTCTTACTACAACGGCTTCGTGCTAGGGTGCCTCAGGCAGGAGGCCCCTGGCGACCTTCGACCAGATGGATCTTCACAGAGATGTGCAGAGTTGGTTTGAGCAGAAGACTGGAGGACCGCTTCGTGTGAGTTTGCTTCGATCTTGGGAGCATTTGCGGCAAGGCCTGGAGCAGCGACAGCCTACTTGCACGGAGGAGCGCCTACAACAGCCCCTTGTTTGGAACCCCATGGTTAGCACTCAGAGAGGCCACTTGATTGGTAGTCGGCCTCATGTTTCCTAGGGTCCCATGGCAGCAGGTCCAGCACGCTCTTTAGGTAACTAGTTAGAGTTTTCAGGCTTGTCAGAGGAGCTGCAGGGTTTCCAGCCTACAGGGCATGAGAGGGGTGCAGAGCATGTGCCAGGACATCTCAGAGGCAGTTCTAGCTGAGTGGCTCACACCTCTCGAGCCAGTAGCGCCCAGATGGATGGGAGCCTTCACGCAACTGGAGGTTCTCATCTCAATTTGGGCCTGCTCACAGACTGTTCCCTCCCTGTTTTTCGAGTTACAGGGTGAGGGACGCTTACAGTGAGTTGCAGTAGAGGCCCCGCAGGAGGCAGAGTGCTGTTTTCAAAGGATCCGAGTGGTGGGCATCTGTGGAAGGACTTGTGTCATCAATCCTGACCCAGCAGCTCTTGAGACTGGACATTGGAGACTGTGGGCTTGGGAGTGCTGTCCACTGGCACGAGTACAATGGGATCTTGGAGAGTGGTTTTGGAGGGACCCTTTCTCTTCTGCAGACCACCCAGGTGTCCCTTTCTTTCAGTACATTGTTCGACTGGGACGTCACATACTGGCAGCACAGAGAGGCTCGCCCTGCTACAGCACCTCATTGGCAAGAGGAGGGTCTCACAGCTGAGTTCTTGACACCTTTTTGGGAGAGGTTGTGGGACTCCAGACAGCCGACGCGAGTCACTTTGTTTCAGTGGTTGGTCGCACACAGAGCTACAGCAGTTGGAAGCCGGCTTGTGCATAGTGGTCTCTCGGCCGCATGTGCAGCTTGTGACCATCTTCTGGAGAGTCAGCGTCACTGTCCTTGGGATTGTCCTTTGGCAAAGCAGGTGTGGCTTCGTGTTCTTCAGCTGATGCCTGTTCTTTCCACGGCTCGGCAGTACACTTGGGGAGCAGCTGCTTGGTCCACCCTCACGGACCCGGCACTTGAGTTTGAGCTATCTTCCACCGGCAGGATGATAGTGATGCGCGGGGGCGATCTATACTCCAGTCTGCCACAGAGCTTACTCCACAAGAGAAGTGCAGTGAGAGAGAGGAGTGCTGGGAGCTCATCAGTGGCCTGACACTCTGGTTCATCTGGCGAGCCCGCTAATTCCGCATATTTGAGGCTCGCCCTGTACCACCAGCAAAGACTGTTCGCGATCTTTGGCTAGAGCTGATCCACACTCTCAGAGGACAGCTCGAGAGACTCTGTTAGGTGCAGCGGAATGATTGTTTGCGCTTTGCTCAAGATGAGGGCTCCGAACTGTGCTCAAGGTTCCTTTTAGTTCTTAGGAAAGGGAGAGCCTTCCGTTCTTGATGTAGAGTGCTATGATCACAAACAAAGTGAATGAACACTGGGCGTGCAAGTGTATGAGACTCAGAGATAGAGAGAGAAGAGAGATACGACACCAGAGACGTAAAACCCTCCTCCAAAGGCCCCACTCTCGTCGGCGAGAGTGGTCTACTTATGATTGCACAATCTGGTACAATGGTGATGCATGAGACTGATGCAAGTCTAGGCTATGTCGACGATGACGATGGTGAAGACGAAGTCGACCTAAGGGCTGAAATCTGCAATCTTTCTACTGCTGTCCAAAAACGCTATGGGCTGAAATCTGCAAATCTTCTATCTGCTGAATTCGGACTCTATGTCGGTGACGATGTTGATGACGACGATGCGACGACGACGCGCTGAAAACGCAGATGCTGAAATCTGCGTTTTCCGGGCTGAAACTGTAAACCTTGCGGAAACTGACCGTGCGGCGAGGAACTGCTGCGGGAAGGTGAGATCTGCGAGGTTCGGGACTTGATCTACGAAGTCTAACTGCTGAAAACTGAAAACGCTGATCCTAGGGCTGATTCTGTCGCGATAGATCTGCAAAACGCTGAGGTTGCTGGCAGATGCAAAAACGCTAGGGCTGAAAATCTGTGTTTTGTCAACGGGATTCTGCAGATGCAAAAACGCTAGGCTGATCTGCTGTGGTCTTGTCGCCGTGGCTCTGCAAATGCAAAACGCTGGCTGGTCTGCGGTGGTCTGACCCAAAAATGCTAGGCTGTTGCTTGGGAGCAAAAACGCTAGGTCACTTGAGGGGTTCTGCGGGGGTTCTCCTGAGAAGGTGCCTATTGAGCATGTGCTCCTGCTGCCTCTTCTGCCATTTAGTGCTAACTTGGGTTTGCTTATATACAAACATAGCAAAATTGCCATACCTACTTTTGTTGGAAAGTCACTTAAAAATAATGAGTGAAAAATGTCAAAAATAGGGAAAATAGGCTAAATGCACTGGAAAATTCCCCTGACTAAATCTGATGGATTCTGAAGGGAATATTGATGATCATGCTGTGTGCAACCAGAGGATATGCATCTACACTAAGTGACTGGGCATGCACGGTCTACGAATAGACTCACAAAAAGTGCCAGATCACTTCTAAATCTAGACTGACTGGACTGACTGAACCCTTGTCATGTTGTAGCTTGTCCACGGACACATAGGGTTGGATGTGTCAAGTGATATCCCCTCCTTTTCAAAGTGAGGTACTGGTATCGAATTGTATGGTGTCGAGGGAGATCGCCAATAGCATCCGGAATCCTGGAAGGGACTCTTCGCCGGCCCACTCTGCTGTGTGGGTCGAGAGGTACTTGAACTTCATAAAGGTCTGCAACGCTTGCTTCTTTGGGCCGCGCCGAAAGCGACACAAAGTCTTCTGTGGCTCCTTCGATGCTTCAACTTCGTCTAGAGACCTGCTTCTTTCGTCTTCAAGAATCTCCACGGCTGAAAATTCCTGAAACCATTTCCAACACAGAATCATGAACATACCCATTCCATGTAAAGCGAGTAGAAAAAATCTTGGCTTTCTCAAAGATTGTGCATGCCATGTAGATGAACAAATAGACGGAGTGCTAGACCGTTCACCACATACACGCAAACAATGAGATCGAATCTTTCTCTTATGATCTAGAGCAATCAACTGTGGCAATTCACAACGGAAATGCCCATGCTTGGTGCTCACACTTTCATGTGCTCATTCGGAAACTGTGTCATGCCAAGGAAGAGACATGGAATGTGACTTCCTTGAATGCATACTTTTCAGCTTTTCATGAACAATCCGCATACAATCGTGTTCATCCATGAGAGAAACGTGCTCAACATAACAGTATGTCATGCCTAGGAAAAGGGATCACATAAAGATGCTGACGAAGATACAGGAAACGGTCACGAATGAAACACTCGAACAATGCGTGCGTATCAATCATGCGAACACATAATACTTCCTGTGAGGGTTCTTTGGACCTAGGCTCGAGAGCCAAGATCGCTTCTTCCTGAATGATCGAATCGTCCTATGGGGGTTCTTTGGACCTCGACTCGAAAGCCAAGATCGGTTCTTCGTGATTGATCGAATCTACAACGAGGTTAGCTTTGCTAGAAAAAGCATCCACTAACACATCATCCTTGTGAACAATCACATCATCTTCATGCAACTCATCATGCGTGTGAGAAATCACATCTTGATCATGCAAATCATATTGCTTGTGAGAAATCACATCTTGATGATGCAAATCATCATGCTTGTCATTGGCATCCAAATCATCATGCTTATCTTTGTCGGCCAAATCATCATGCTTGTCATTCAAATCATCATGCAAATCATTGTCATTCAATTCATCATGCTTCTTATAATCATGCAAATCCTGTGTGTCTTGCTTTGGAGAAGAAGACACTAAGAGAGTCTCCTTTTCCCGATCCTATTGAATCTGTGCCTGCATTTGAGAAAAGAGTCGCAACATCGCTTGCATTCTTGCTGTGCTCTCGCGGTCATATTCTGTTTGTCTTGCTTTGGCTTCCAAGCGTGCTTGCTCGCTCTCACGCGCTATGCCTACCATTCTTTCTTGGTACTGGCGCTCTATGACTACCATGTCTTCTTCATAGGCTTTTCTTTCTGCTTCTCGTTCGGGATCTCTTGCTTTGTCTTCCAACTTCCTTTCCATACACAAAGGGGGAGGGTATAACCGGCCTGTACAACGTAGAGGGCGGTACTATTTCAATTACCTGTTCACTTTACACAGAGCACTGAGAATGGAAGAGAACACAGTTGAGTCCAGCGACTAGAATGTCACTACGCACACAAGACCGACACCTTGTAGGCCCCAAAGACTGGCGCCCCTTTCGGTATTTCTTTATTCAAATTAAGGGAGACGATCCGACCACTTCGCACAAGCTTTCACAAAGCTGTCCAAACCTGGCGAGGGCTGAAAATGCAGGTTTTCGACCTGATTTTGGCAACATAACGGCGCAAAAACCCCTATAGGTCAAAAGCACCTGTCTAGGACGGATTCCCTCGCTATCTGGAAGCTTTCTGGTGAGCTGTCACAGAAATTCAGCCGGCTGTAATTCCCTGTTTTTCACTGCCGGGTGCCCAAAAGCCTGTACACGCATCCCAAGGCTCTCACGAGGCTCCCCCGGGGTTCCCTTGCAGTTTAGGTGCGAAACCCTAAACCTGCAGAAAAACACAGCAGGCTGTAATTCGCTGTTTCGGATCGTTTTTAGCGGAGCGAACACGCCTACGCGTGTCCACGCAATGGGACAGTTCCCCTGTGAATTGGACGAGTTTTCACGCGAGAAAACTCTCCGAACTCGCAATCTTTCGCGATGGAACTGTGCGTAGCTGTGGGGGATTAGCAATTAGCTAATCCCGTTCCTGTTCAGAAAGCTCTTGCCTTGGCAAACGCGCATAAACCCCCAGAGTTGTACATGTTCATCTGAGTAGCCCAACTAGTGGGGCATTACCATATGTGCCAAAGGGGAGAGAGAGATGCACGAGAGCAAGTCATCGCGCTACATGAGAAAGAGGAGAAGGCAAGCTTTCCATTAAAGCTGTACCTGCACCCACTACTCACACAGACACTGTAGGTCACTTGCCTTGAGCAAAAATCAGCCCCAGCCTCAAATGGGCGCCCCCCTCCAGCTGAGGTGTCCTGCAAATGGCTCTACAACTGCCAAGTGTCCAGTTTGCCCCTTTGAGTTAATTCCCTAGTTCCCACTCACTTATAAAGTTGTAAGTGACTTTCCGAGTGGCCCAGATTTCATTTGGCGGGCACAGGCTTCCATACTCATCAGAATTCAGTGCTAATTGGTCCGACCAGTCCCCGACTGACCGACCCAGACTCCCGATGTGAGAAACCTATTCGGCCGCAGCCGTTTCACACTGGCCATGCAATGTCCACTTGCACCATTTCAAGGGTCCCGGGGAACAGGTAAAAATAAAAATAAATAAAAATATCTAGTACTTATTTATTGAAGGCAACAGGAAAAATACACCTCCTAGTGACACACCCCACCCTTGAAATATTGCAAGCGACCTCGCTTGCATGCCAATAATACATACGGTATCTCTTGATATCACATATATTCTATGATGGGAATCCAAGATATACATGCTTCCGAAAATGTAGCGTTGGACGATTAAACAATCTCACCAACCTGGCTACGACACATATATCAAGCATAGAAGTCTTCTAGTGTACTCTCAAGCACAAACTTCTCTAGCTAAATTCTGTATGGAAAGAGTAGATACAATTACTTAACTACTCTCTTGAGCATCATGAACCATGCTCTTGCCTTGCTCCAGAAAAGGCTACATCAAGTCACTGTGGGTTCCATCTGAAAGGCTTCAAGATACAATTGCAATAGTTGAGGTGAATCAACCAATTCAGACTCTTCCATCCATTTGGCATTCAACGATGGATAGTTCTTGAATTTCACCAAATAGCGTCTTGCAACCTTTCCTCTAACCTTTCTTTCTTTATGTGCCAATATCTGTTCAGGAACAAGGATTTCATCCAATTCTTCCACTTCGGGTTGTTCCTCATCAAGCATATTCTCTGGCACATCACCAACAAAGGGTCTTAGAAGGCTGACATGAAAAGCGTTATGTATTTTCCAACCTTCGGGTAGCTTCAACCTGTAAGCTACATCGCTGATCCTTTCTGAAATCTGAAAAGGACCATAATATCGCATACTGAGCTTAGGAAACAAGCGTTCCTTGCCTTTCCTTTTCCTTAACCTGGCCTTTTCAAAGCGCAAAAGCACCCAATCACCAAGTGAGAATACAAGTTCACGACGGTGACGATCAGCAGCTTTCTTTTGTTTAGCCTAAGTCTTCTCAAGAGCAATCTTTATCTTCCTGTATGTTTCATCCATATCTTGCACATACTTGTCTGCCTCAAAAATCTTGTCCTTAGTCTGCAAAATGGGCGGGACTTTCTTCCCTCCTTCCACTATCTCAAATGGTGCCTTACCTGTTGACGTATGCACGGTGTTATTGTAAGCATATTCAACCAATGGAAGATGGTGTTCCCAAGTTGCCTTGTGCTCTGACACACAACATTTGAGCAGGTCCAGAACAGTAGAATTTGCCTCTTCTGATTGTCCATCAGTTTGCGGATGAAACGAAGAAGAGAACTTTAGCGTAGTGCCCATGTTCTCAAACAATGCCTTCCAGAAAAGACTCGTCATACGTGGATCCCTATCACTGACCATTGACTGAGGCATCCCGTGATATTTAAAGATATTGCTCATGAATATCTTGACCATGTGTTCTGGCTTTATCTTCTTCCTCACAGGAATGAAATGGGCCTGCTTACTGAACCTACAAATGATAGTCCAAATCCCATCATTGCTTGTTTGCGTCCTTGGAAGATCAAAGATAAAGTCCATTGCTATGCTTTCCCATGGCCTATCTGGGATCGGCAATGGCTGCAACAATCCCGGTTGATTTTGTCTGTCAAATTTGACTTTTTGGCATACCAAGCATGATCTTACAAATGTGTCAACATCTTGACGCAAAGCTAGCCAATAGAAGAATGCCTCAACCCCTTTCACTGTCGCATCAATTCCACGATGCCCAGCATAAGGTGGAGCATGACTTTCCATCAAAATCTTGGGCCGTAACTGTTTGGTAACGCATAACTTTCCATGCATCATGAGAAAGTCATTCTTAAGTATATATATAATAGTGCTCATGATGTTGCCCATCAACAAGCTGGTCATAGATCCTTGCAAAATCTGAATCTTCAGCATATTGTGTCTTCATTTCGTCTAGTTCACAATGGTACGGAATTGACACTGCTGAAATTTGGGGCTTTCGTGACAACACATCAGCCACCACGTTCTTTTTCCCTTGCACATGCACAATCTAAAAATGGAACATTGACAAGATGTTTGCCCATCGCATATGCTTCTCAGACAACTTCGTCTGTGTGAGAAAATATCGCAAGGTTTGATGATCCGTTTGGACAACAAAATCAGCGCCTAGCAGATAGTGTTTCCAACTAGTGAGAGCATGAATTACTGCCAGCAATTCTTTCTCATAGACTTGCAAGTTCCTTTCAGTCTTCAAAAGAATTCTGCTCTCATATGCGACTACTCGGCCATTCTGCATTAGAACTGCACCAAGACTATGGCCACACGCATCACACTGAACCACAAAAGGTTTTGAAAGATCTGGCAAAATGATTACCGGATCTGAAGTCAGCTTCTCTTTCAAGTGTTTGAACCCTGAAATTTCCTTGGCTGTCCACTTGAAAGTAACTCCTTTTCCTTGTAGTACATGGAGTGGAGAAGCAATCTCAGCAAAATTTCGGATGAACCTCCTGTAGTAGGAACATAAGCATAGAAAGCTTTGAATGTCATGTACGGACTTCAAGTCTGGCCATGACCTAATTGCTTCCACTTTAGCAGGATCCATGCGTACCCCATCCTTTGAAACAATGTGCCCAAGGAAGTGAATTTCTTGCAAAAAGAATTCACTCTTCTTCGCATTAATGAGTAGTCTGTTCTTACGTAACTCATTGAAAACTGCAGTCAAGTGATCCCTATGCTCCTCTTCAGACTTCGAATAGACAATCATGTCATCAAAGAAGGTACCCACGAAGTTTCTATGTGGTCCAAAAATTATGTCCATCATTCTATTAAACGTGGCCGGAGCGTTTGTGAGACCAAATGGCATAACAAGAAACTCATAGAGACCAAATGTTGTCCTGAACGCAGTCTTATGGACATCTTCTGGCCTAATGCGTATCTGATGGTACCCACTCTTTAGGTCTATTCTTGTAAACAATGACGCTCCCTCAAGCCCATCAAGAATGTCATCTATCCTCGGTATGGGGAACCTGTTCTTGATAGTATTCTTATTCAAGGCGCGATAGTCAATGCACATGCGCCATGAACCATCCTTCTTCTGCACTAAGAGTACAGGCGAACAAAAAGGGGATGAACTGGGCTGAATCAGCCCCTTCTCTAAAAGCTCGTTGACCTGACTCATAATCTCTCTCTGCTGGGCTCATAGTTACCCGGAACGCGGAACGGGAACAGCGATGGGATCCCTGCGGAACGGGGGAACGGCTAGGGGTCCAGAACGGGAACGGCGCGGAACGGGAGGTATAAAAAACACCCAAATAGTGCATTTTTAGCTCCTTGTGTTTAAATACAAGGAGTATTAGAGTGCTTTGACTCTAATACTCACAAAAAACTCGTTTTGAAGACCATTCAACCTTGCTATGACTAGATGATGATGATGAGAGAGAGAGAGAGAGAGAGAGAGAGAGAGAGAGAGGGAGGGAGAGGGAGAGATTTGAGAGAGTGGGAGGGAGAGGAAGAGAGCTTGAAGGCGTGAAGCCTTGAGCCTTGAGCCTTGAGAGAGTGAGTCTTGAGAGGGAGAGATCTTGAGAGTGTGAGAGGGAGAGAGCTTGAGCCTTGAGGATTAGCTTGTGGAGAGAAAGGGGGAGGGGGGTGCATTTTATGAGTCCTTGAGGCCTTGCACACTTCAAAACAAAGCCCAAACATTTACTTCAATTTTTTCAATTTTTGCCAAATTTGTTTGTAGCCGTTGGCCGTTCCAGGGGCATTCCGGAACGTTCCGGGGGCGTTCCGGAACGTTCCGGAACGGCCGTTCCGGTTTGCACTGGCCACCCGGAACGTCAAACGTTCCGGGACGTCTCGGAACGTTCGGGAAGGGAACTGCCCCCCGGAACGGGGGCTAGGGGGCGTTCCCCGGTAACTCTGGCTGGGCTGCACTAACCATGTATGGTGGTCTATTCGGTGGACTAGAACCTAGCACAAGATCTATAGTATGATCCTCAGGTCTCTCAGGAGGTAACTCCCCTGGCAAAGAGTCCGAAAAACAATTACTGAAACCACTCAAAAAAGGTGACTTGTCTTTATCTAAGGTAGACAAATTAGATACAATTTGAGGTACTTCTTTTGCAAAGATCACGTACGCAGAAAGATGATTCTTTATTACAGATGAAATAGCAGAAGCAGAAACAACTGGAACAGACTCGCCTTTAAGCTTTACATCAAGGACATGAGTCTTTCCTCTATGTACAAGGGTAATCTTTTTGTTGTAAGTATCCACCATAGCATGCAACCTGTAACACCATGGGATACCCAGTAACACATCACAGCCCTCAAGTGGCATAATATGAAATTCTTCCGCATCCACATAGCTCTGAATGTGCAAACGAAGCTTCCCCAAAATGGGAGTAACAGGCTCTGAATGACCTGGGCATGCCAAACCTGCTTTCCCTGTCATACCCATCTCCTTTTGCACAAATGCCCAACTTTGATGCCAATTCTAGTGATATGAAATTTGCACGGGCTCCTGGATCAAAGAAAACCAGCACTGTCTAGTCTCTAACTTTGCCCAAAGCTCTGCACAGCTCCGTGGCATCTGTGTTTGGCTGGTCTCCAACCAAATCTGGAACAAGTACTGCACTTGGCTTTGGCTTCTTCCCTTTATGGTCTGACTTGTCATCCTTATCCTGTGACTTCTTATGTGGGCATTCATTTGCAAAATGTCCTTCCTGTTCACAAATGTAGCATTTCTTGGCCTCCCTAAGAGCTTTCCGTTCTTCAAAAGTTTTGCGAGAAAAATGCCTCTTTTGTCCTTGTCCTCGTCCCGAAGAAGACTTAGACTGCTTCTTGGACGTATCACCTTCTTCAGTGGAGGGCTTCTTTGTGGGAGGCTAAGAAGGCTTTGCTGCAACATTGCCCTTGGCTGAAAACTGTTTGCCCTGGGACCCTTTCTTGTGGCTATTAAATCCATCGGAACCTCCCTTCGACAGATTGCCGGCCACTCTTGCATTCTCTATCAATTGAAACATATTCATGACAGTAGTCTTTGTGCAGTAGTCCCTGATTTTCTTGGGCAATCCGCAACAGTACTTCTCAATCTGTTCTGACAATGGCACAAACCTGTAAGAGGTGACTGGCAACAGTGCGGCCCAAAACTGTTTATTGTACTCTTCCGGATTCGCACACTGTTTAGCATTCAACTCGTGCCATTCTATCATCACATCCACTGCAAAAGTGTTCGTCAACCATGCAGGCGCAAAAAGCTGTTTGAATTGGACCCACATTGTTGGGGCTTGACCCTGGTTCAACAATGCAGTCCACCATTGAAGCGCATTCCCTTTCAAGAAAGTGGCAGCCTTGCGTATCTTTGAAGATTCCGTGAAGTTTCCTCGAGCATAAGCTGCATCGAACTGCTGTATGAAGGTCAAAGCCTTCAATTGATCCTCAATTCCTCTGAAAGTTTCAAACTTCACTCCCTGGCCACCTTCCTCGTAATCCTTAGGCTGACTCAAAGGAGCCACATTATCATAAACAGGTGCCTGTAACAGTGGTGCTCCATGATTGTTCATTCCAGCACTCACATCAACTGTTTTACCTGTCATATCTGCATTTTGTACGTATGGCTGCGAAAAACCAGCCATACCAAATTGTGTTCCAAGCACTCGAAACTAGCCATAGGCACCCTGAAAACCCGGTTGGACACCCATGTTCGCGTACATAGGGTTACCCATGCCTGTTTGCATTGTCCCGAACACATTCCCTGGCATATAACCTGTGGAAGGTCCAGCCATAGCTTGAAACATTGAACCACCTCCAAAATAACTAGGATAAGTATTAGGTAATGGAAGGGTCTGACGCATAGCGTGTTCATTACTCCCTTGACCATTCACAAACGGTTCCTGTCCAGCTAAAGCAAGTTGCTTTGGATCATTGGACACCGCTAGTTGCTCAACCACATGGGCTTTCCCTCGAGCATCATGAGTCCTCTGTGCATTGGAAATCTCCTTTTCCTGCAACGGCTCAGTCATGCCTTGTGTAGGAGGCTGAAAACCCTGCGTCGGAGCCTGGAAGAACTCCTGCATCCTTGGGTTGTTAGCCAACTGCTGAAACATGTACATGCAGCAACGCAGTTGAGTTCTAAACAACCTGTCCTCTTCTTGAAGAGTTGAAGGAACTTTCTCCGTGCCATGTTGTTGAGGTATAAAGCCCAATGTGGTCGCCCAGGTAAGTGGGCGGGCCGCCAGGTATGTACACATATTCTTTTGTTAAAACCTAATAAGAACTCACTATGCTCTACACATTACAGTAGAGCGAGTTCACCATATCGTCGTGCTCTTCTTCTCGCACTCTCTCTCGCATCACACTTCCGCTCGTACTCCTTCAACTGGTATCAAAGCTCAGATCGAGGCTCGGGGCAGCATTGCAACAAGCTAGAGTCACCTACTCAGATTGGAGTGAGATTTGACAGGCCATTTTTGACTACGTGGTCTCGGCGGGTGCAGATCCGACTCTGCAAATTTGGGGTTTCGGCCTACGACTGCAGGTGCTGAGGATATCGGCACTCCCAGAGTGCTGATTTGTGGCTGTCTACACATCGAAGGACAGCTCACAGTTCTTGGAGGCGTGTCACATACGACACGGGCGCATCTACACACAGACTGTAGGCGACATCCACTAGTTCATCAGGTAGCTTGTGTTTGCTGCTTGATATTCCAGATTTCATCCTGACATTGCAGGTACTTCCACATGGGATGTATTGTCAAAGACGATGTATGTCTGTTGAGGGTTTGCTGGCTGTGAGTCACGCAGCAAACAACCGCCGTAGCGGTTATAGCATATAGTGGGAAATTTGTGGATGTATGACTTTGTGGGAAGTCTATGTATTGTTAGATTTACTGCAGCCTTTGTTGAGGGTCGAGTGAGGTTTTATTGAGCTTGGGGATTCTCGAATGTTGAGATCCTTTCGGTGATACAGGTCTTGCAGCGATCCCTCGAGCACCCTTAGATAGGCAGCTAGGATGTATTGACTGTGAGTTAGACAGTTGGGATTGCATCTTTGCTTTACTGCCGTTGAGGCATTGTCGAAGTCTATGCTTACAGGACAATGAGAGACAGTACAGGTGCAGGACAGGTTTACCCACAGCTTACAGTGTTAGAGAGACAGTGGTTTTTTGAGCCGTTTTTTGTCTGTTTTTTTAGTACACCAAAGCCATTTTACAAAGGAGACTCTGCCGAAATTTCTGCAGAATTTGAAGCTTTCATGGTTCATTTGACAGGTTGATATTGGTTCAGAGGTCAGTTTACAGAGGAAACTCAGTCGAATTTTTCCCAGGAAAGTAAACTACTGTGAAGCGTAGTTATGGCTGGATCACAGGATACTGCTCTTTTCAATATCAAGAAGCTGGATGGAACCAATTTCCCATTGTGGAAGAAGCAGATTTGACACGTGTTGGTACAAAAGAAGCAGATAAAACCTATAAAGCTCAAGGGGATAAAACCAGAAGATATGGGCGAAGATGAATGGAGCGAAATGGATGAATTGGCACTTTCTACCATTATGCTAACTTTGGCAGAAAGCGTTTACTTCAATGTAGCAGACGAGATTTCGGCTTATCAAGCATGGACAAAGCTGAGTGATCTTTATGAGAAGCAGAGTGTAGCTTCACAGGTATACTAGCTTAAGAAGCTTGTTGACTTGAAGATGAAAGAAGGGACACCTATGTCCAATCATCTGAATGAATTCAACACCATCCACAGTCAGTTGTCAGCTCAAGGTGTCAAGTTTGATGAACCTATTAGAGCTATGTTCCTGTTGATCATATTGCCGGAAAGTTGGGACACTTTTCGCACAGCTTTGAGTAATTCTGCACCTCCAGATGGTTTGACCATAGCAGGTGTAGAAGACAGTCTGCTTACTAAAGAAACCAACAGAAAGACAATGGACAAAGGCAAAGGAACAGCCTTAGTTGTCAGGGAAAGGACCAAAGAAAAGTACAAAGGTGGAAAGAGGAATCAATCTCGTAGCAAGTCCCGCAGTGCTAAAGGCAAGAGTGACATAGAATGCTACCATTGTGGCAAGAAGGGTCACATGAAAAGAGACTGCAGAGAATGGAAAGCAGAAAAAGGCAAAGAGAAAGCTGAAGACCTTGGTGAGAAGAACAAGTCCTCAATGAAGATTCAAGAAATAAATGTGACAAACAAACACTGTTGCAGAGGATGACAGTCTAATGTCAGGAGACATCTACTTCTTGAAGAATACAATGGACTCAGCTCTCCAAACAAGGAGTGATTTACCTCTTATGTGACCACTAAAGATCATGTTCGGCTAGGCAATGGGCAGACATGTGAGATCTTAGGTGTTGGAGATGTTCAATTGAAGTTTCAGAATGGCTCTTCTTTCACGTTGAAGAATGTGAGACATGTTCCCGCAATTACAAAGAGCTTGATCAGCACAGGTTTACTTGATGATGCTGGATACGTCACCACTTTTGGACAGAACATGTGGAGGATATCCAAGGGTTCTATGATAGTAGCACATGGAGTAAACTCTGGAGGACTTTACATGATTTATGTATCAAATGTCTCTAAAAATGTAATCAATGTAACCGAGCAGCCGAACGTTTCTTTGTGGCATAGCCGGTTAGGACATATGTCCAAGAAGGGAATGGAAATCTTGTCTCGTTCTGGTTATTTGCCTGGCTTTTCATTTAATGATTTTGAATTCTGTGAACATTGTCTATATAGTAAGCAAACACAGCAGCCACATAAGCATAGAAGCAGTAAAAGAGATACACAGTTGGCACTTGTTCATAGTGATTTGTGTGGACCTATGCCTAACCTATCTGTAGGGGGAGCTTCTTACTTTATGACATTTATAGATGATTACTCGAGGAAAGTATGGGTTTACTTTCTCAAGCACAAGGATGAAGCGTTTAGTGTTTTCAAAACGTTTGTGACACTTATGGAGAATCAGAGTGGCAAGAAGCTTAAATGCTTACGCACTGACAATGGTGGAGAGTATGTTTCAAAGGCCTTTCAGGACTTTTGTGAGCCAAAAGGTATAAAACGTGAACTTGCTGCTCCTTACAATCCTCCTCAAAATGGTGTTGCTGAGAGGATGAATAGGACCATACAAGAGAAGGTCAGAAGTATGTTGTCTAATGCACAGCTACCAAATGGGTTTTGGGCTGAAGCTGTATCAACAGCTGTTCATCTTATAAATAGATCTCCTAGCAAGGTTTTGCAGAAGGATTCAGTGGCACAGATGGTATGGTCAGGCAAGGTGCCCTCATACAAGCATCTCAGAGTCTTTGGCTGTGAGGCATATACTCACGTTCCAAAGGAATTTAGAAACAAACTTGAGCCAAAGAGTAGAAAGTGCATCTTTCTAGGCTATGGTAATTTTGGTGAGATGGGGTACAGACTTTGGGATCCCGAATCCAATAAGGTTATCCGCAGCAATGATGTTCACTTTAATGCAGCCAAATATCATTCTAAACCAGAGAGGGTTGAGGAGATTAGAAGAGTTGTCTTCCAAGAAGATGGACCTGCACATGCAAGACAAAATGGCAGGGCTCAAGAGGAGCAAGGACAAGATAGAGTGGAACCACAGGTTGTGGCTAAGCCTGAGCCACCTATTTTGCGTAGATCTGGACGTATCACGCGACCTCCTGATAGGTTTGTTCCATCTATGAACTATGTCATGTTGACTGATTGCAATGAGCCTTCATGTTACAAGGAAGCAGTGCAAATGAAGGACTCCGGGAATTGGCAATTGGCCATGCAGTCAGAGATGACAGCTCTGCATAAAAACCAGACATGGAAGCTAGTTAAATTACCACAGGGCGAAAAGACTCTACCTTGTAAATGGGTTTACAGGTATAAGATCACCGCTCATGATAGTTAGCCAAAGTACAAAGCAAGGCTTGTTGCCAAGGGCTTTAAGCAAGAACAAGGCATTGACTTTGATGAAGTCTTCTCTCCGGTGGTCAAGATGACTACATTGAGATGCTTTCTTGCATTGGTTGCCATATTAGATTTGGTGTAGCACCAAATGGATGTCAAGACAGCGTTCTTACATGGTGATTTAGATGTGGAAATTTACATGCAACAGCCAGAAGGGTTTGTTGAGAAAGGCAAGGAAGATTTGGTATGCCAGTTGTTGAAGAGTCTTTATGGCTTAAAACAATCACCGACGGCATGGTACCATAAGTTCCACGAGTTTATGCTTTCTCAAGGCTACAAACGTAGTGAGTTCGATCATTGTCTATATACAAAGAAGGCTAAGGATGGCAGTTGGCTGATCCTTATTTTGTATGTGGATGACATATTGATTGCTGGCAAGCACTTGGAAGAAATTTCAGCTTTGAAGTCAAAGATGGCAAAATCGTTTGACATGAAAGACATGGGTGAGGCAAGTCATATACTTGGTATGCGCATTGAGAGAGACAGATCAAAGAAGTTGATTTGGTTATCTCAAACAGAGTATATTGATAAGGTTTTGCAACGTTTCAATATGGAGAAGGGAAAGGCATTGAGTGTTCCATTGCCACCATATGTGAAACTTAGCAAACAAGATTGTCCTGTGTCTGAGGAAGAACACGCTGAAATGGATAAGATTCCATATGCGTCCGCAGTGGGTAGTTTGATGTATGCAATGATTGCTACTCGCCCAGACATTGCATTTGCAGTGGGAGTAGTAAGTCGATACATGTCAAACCCAGGCAAGAAACATTGGGAGGCAGTGAAAGGAATATTGAGATACCTAGAAGCTACAAAGAGTATGCGTATATGCTATGGGAGTCAGGAGCTAAGTGTAAAGGGTTTTACAAACTCAGATTATGCAGGTGACTTAGACAACCGCAGGTCTACGTCAGGGTATGTCTTTACATTGGCTGGTGGAGCAGTATCATGGCGTTCTAGATTACAAGATTGTGTTACTCAGTCTACTACAGAGGCTGAATATGTTGCAGCATCAGAGGCATGCAAAGAATCAATTTGGGTTAATCGACTAGCAACAGATTTGGGAATCAAAGAAGAGATCCCTGTGTTATATTGTGATAGTCAAACTGCTATACAATTGGCTCGCAATCCAGTTTATCACTCAAAGACAAAACATGTGGATGTGAAGTATCATTTCATCAGGGAAATGCTCGAGGATAAGCAACTTCAGCTTGTCAAAGTTTACACCACAGAAAATCCTGCTGATCTACTTACAAAAGGACTTCCCTCCGAGAGCTTTGCGCATTTTCGCAAGCAGTTAGGTGTAGGGTAGTACATCACTTCTCTACATCTCTTGTATATTAGCTTGTATAGTAGCTTCTCTCACACTTAAAGTACCACATTGGACTTTAAGTGGGAGATTGTTGGGATATAAAGCCCCTTTTCGACCTGATTTTGGCAACATAACGGCGCAAAAACCCCTGTAGGTCAAAAGCACCTATCTAGGACGGATTCCCTCGCTATTTGGAAGCTTTCTGGTGAGCTGTCACAAAAATTCAGCGGGCTGTAATTCCCTGTTTTTCACTGCCGGGTGCCCAAAAGCGTTTACACGCATCCCAAGGCTCTCACGAGGCTCCCTCGGGGTTCCCTTGCAGTTTAGGTGCGAAACCCTAAACCTGCAGAAAAACACAGCAGGCTGTAATTCGCTGTTTCGGATCGTTTTTAGCGGAGCGAACATGCCTACGCGTGTCCACGCAATGGGACAGTTCCCCTGTGAATTGGACGAGTTTTCACGCGAGAAAACTCTCCGAACTCACAATCTTTCGCGATGGAACTGTGCGTACATGTGGGGGATTAGCAATTAGCTAATCCGGTTCCTGCTCAAAAGGTTCTTGCCTTGGCAAACGCGCATAAACCCCCAGAGTTGTACATGTTCATCTGAGTAGCCCAACTAGTGGGGCATTACCATATGTGCCAAGGGGGAGAGAGAGATGCACGAGAGCAAGTCATCACGCTACATGAGACAGAGGAGAAGGCAATCTTTCCATTAACGCTGTAGACCTGCACCCACTACTCTCACACACACTGTAGGTCACTTGCCTTGAGCAAAAATCAGCCCCAGCCTCAAATGGGCGCCCCCCTCCAGCTGAGGTGTCCTGCAAATGGCTCTACAACTACCAAGTGTCCAGTTTGCACCTTTGAGTTAATTCCCTAGTTCCCGCTCACTTATAAAGTTGTAAGTGACTTTCGGAGTGGCCCAAATTTAATTTGGCGGGCACAAGCTTCCATACTCATCAGAATTCAGTGCTAACTGGCCCGACCACTCCCCGACTGACCGACCCAGACTCCCGATGTGAGAAGCCTATTCGGCCGCAGCCGTTTCACACTGGCCATGCAATGTCCACTTGCACTTTTTCAAGGGTCCCGGGGAAACAAGTAAAAATAAAAATAAATAAAAATATCTAGTACTTATTTATTGAAGGCAACAGGAAAAATACACCTCCTGGTGACACGAGGGTTGGAAAAACCTCTTGGTGGGGAAAAGTCTTCTTCGCCTCTCTCATGCTCATCACCTCCAAGCGAAGTATCCATTCCGCTTCGAGTGATGACCATTATGAAGTCGTGGGTTCTTGTGGTCTTGGGGTCTTAAGTTCACGAGGAACTTTGGTTCTTGGGGGTCTTGGGCTCTTAAGTTCACGAGGAACTTGGGTTCTTGCGGGTCTTGGTTCTTGGGTTCTTGAGGGTCTTGAGGTCTTGGGTTCTTGAGGTTCTTGAGGTTTTCTTTCACTTGCAGACCGTGTTTGAGAAGGATCTTCTCTTCACCCGAGTTCTACTCCTTTCCGCGAGCGCACCCCTTGGCGGCCTTGCGCTCACACCAAGGTTGCTTTTTTCCACCTCACGTCGATTGGCCGGCCGCTAAGTGCACGGTCCGCTCTCAATGAGTGAAAAGAGACACAAGGGGAGGTTGGACAAGCCCTTCTTTCTTGGGATTCCTATCACTCTTCAACAAAACACGATTAGGAATCGACACGCCCAAGTAAACTTGGATTCGTGCGACCTCAACAAGCAAAAAAAAAATTCTTGTGGTTCTTGTGGTTCTTTCCTTGAGTGATACAGAACACTTCCAAAGCTCTAATACCAATGTTAGGTGCAGCGGAATGATTGTTTGCGCTTAGCTCAAGATGAGTGTTCCGAACTGTGCTCAAGGTTCCTTTTAGTTCTTAGGAAAGGGAGAGCCTTCCGTTCTTAATGGAAAGTGCTATGATCAGAAACAAAGTGAATGGACACTAGGAGTGCAAGTGTATGAGACTGAGAGATAGAGAGAGAAGAGAGATACGACACCAGAGACGTTGTAAAACCCTCCTCCGAAGGCCCCACTCTCGTCGGCGAGAGTGGTCTACTTATGATTGCACAATCTGGTACAATGGTGATGCCTGAGACTGATGCAAGTCTAGGCTATGTTGACGATGACGACGGTGATGACGAAGTCGATCTAAGGGCTGAAATCTGCAATCTTTCTACTACTGTCCAAAAACGCTATGCGCTGAAATCTGCAAATCTTCTATCTACTGAATTCTGACTCTATGTCGGTGACGATGTCGATGACGACGATGCGACGACGACGCGCTGAAAACGTAGATGCTGAAATCTGCATTTTTCGGGCTGAAACTGTAAACCTTGCGGAAATTGACCATGCGGCGAGGAATTGTTGCGGGAAGGTGAGGTCTGCGAGGTTCGGGACTTGATTTGCGAAGTCTAACTGCTGAAAACTGAAAACGCTGATCCTAGGGATGATTCTATCGCGATATATCTACAAAACGCTGAGGTTGCTGGCAGATGCAAAAACGCTAGGGCTGAAAATCTTTGTTTTGTCGCCGGGATTCTACAGATGCAAAAACGCTAGGCTGATCTGCTGTGGTCTTGTTGCCGTGGCTCTGCAAATGCAAAACGCTGGCTGGTCTGCGATGGTCTGACCCAAAAATGCTAGGCTGTTGCTTGGGAGAAAAAACGCTAGGTCACTTGAGGGGTTCTACTGAGAAGGTGCCTGTTGAGCATGTGCTCCTGCTGCCTCTTCTGCCATTTAGTGCTAACTTGGGTTTGCTTATATACAAACTTAGCAAAATTGCCCTACCTACTTTTGTTGGAAAGTCACTTAAAAATAATAAGTGAAAAATGTCAAAAATAGGGAAAATATGCTAAATGCACTGGAAAATTCCCCTGACTGAATCTGATGGATTCTGAAGGGAATACTGATGATCATGTTGTGTGCAACCAGAGGATATGCATCTACACTAAGTGACTGGGCATGCACGGTCTACGAATAGACTCACAAAAAGTGCCAGATCACTTCTAAATCTAGACTGACTGAACCCTTGTCATGCTGTAGCTTGTCCACGGACACATGGGGTTAGATGTGTCACGTGACAGACTCCAAGGCAGCTCCGACCGCATGCGGGAGAGCAGAGAGGCTTTCCTTCGACTCTAGCGTCTTGGGCCTTTTTACACCATGGTCCAAGGTGTACTCAGATGGCACTTCCGCCCACCTGTGTGGCTCTTCCCTCCTCTCATCTCTTGATTTAGACTCTTTGTACATTTGGTGTTTTTTCATTGGGAGAGTCTCCCCATCATGGTTGTTTTAGCCCTCTCTCGAAGAGGTGGTTGTAGCCCTATGGGCAGTTTCATTAACTAATAGAAGGATCTTTTTCTCGGAAAAAAAAACTCGAAGTACAAGTAAGTCGTCGGGACTCACTCTCAGACTCTGTGTCCAGATGCTCTGAGAAGTGAGAGCCCAAAGACTCTTTCAAAAGATTTACAAGGGATGCCAAAAGCAGAGCCCCAAAAGCTGCCCATAAAAACCTCTTTCAATTTTCCTCTCACAAGCCCTCTTAGGGAATAATAAAGCAGGACTTTAAAAGCTCTTTCTCTCTCTCTTCTTGCGTAGAAAAAGCAGCAAAAGAATTCTCTCTCTCTCTCTTTCCAATTTGCATAAATAAAGCAAGGCCAAAAAACAGCGCTCAACCTTGCGTAGGATTTTCCCAACTTGTGCGTAGAAAAACAGCCCGCAAAAAGCCTGCCATCCGTACGTACTTCTGCCACGTCAACAGCCTTGTACGGTCCCGCGATTTCTCAGATTTTTCGGACTGTCCGTACGCTGCAGCCTGCATTTTCGGCAATATCCACAAGGGGGAGGGGGTGTGTGTGTGTATACCAGCTGCCATGTCATCCACTTTGTGACATCATAATACATAGATACAAATGACTTAATGAGACCTTCATAATTTTGTCCTTTCCATCTATGGTAGAAGTGAACATTATACCTTTAACACTTGAAGAGCGATGCACACTTCTATTGCACCGAATCAATATGTACATTTAATGTGCTAGCTCCATCATTACCCCTCCTTTGAACACGTCGAGTTGGGGCATACATAAGTTGTAACCCAAAGGCCTCAAGGTAGGGTTGCAATACATTTGGTGATTCCAAAAGTTCATGCTCTTCCATCTACTTTGCATCCATAGGTGGATAGTTCCTGAACTTCACCAAATAGCATCTTGCAACCTGTCCCTTGACTTTTCTTTCTTTTGGCATGTGCTCCAAAAAACTCGGCTGAATCTTCAGCTCTCTCTTCTCTTTCAGCCTCTTGGGAAGCTTCAGGAGCCGCTTTTGCAAAGGACCTCTTTGCTAGTGTAACGAACTTGGACACCCCAAGTCAAGATTCTACCGCGACACAACAGAGATTCACTTCAAAAAAGTTTACAAAGACGACACGGCCTGGTGTAGTTCCGTGCCCAGAGGTATTGGCCCCAAAGACTGGCGCCCCTTTCGGTATTTCTATTTATATTAATCTGTATTCAAAGTACAAGAGAGTAGGCGAGCGCTCACTCTCAGACTCTGCGTCCAGATGCTTTGAGAAGTGAGGCCTAGCCCACTTATTTATTGGTACAAGGGATGCCCAAAAGCAAAGCCCCAAAGCATTAATTAAAAAGCTTCTCACTCCAAAGCAATTGTCCCAAAAGCTGCTCATAAAATCAGCCAGCGTAATTTCCGGAATTCCGTACAGCGTACGGACTGCCACGTCATCAACGTAATTGGCGGCACAAATTACAGGCTGCCACATCAGCACTCTGTGAGCGCAATCCCCGGGCGTCCGTACTGGCTGTCACGTCAGGATGTGTGGGCACTGCCACGTCATCAATTTGTGACATACCCCCCTCTTGAAAGAATTGTAATCGTCCTCGATTATGCCTGCAAAAACAGAGGCCATAAACTGTCTTAGTAGACACTGACTGTTAGTACTAACGCACTAGACACAACACATCTAGCACATGTACCAATTGACAGTCACATCACTTGACAGGACATCACACGACAAATCACATTGAAACTCATTACAAATCTCAGATCATGATTAATCGGCAACGTATTTGTTAATCGCATCTAGATCCAGTCAAGACCTCACAGATGTTCGGTTAACTAATCCATATTGCAATCATGCCAATAGAGATTTATGAGACCAAAATGCTGCAGTCATTTCGTCTTTCAGTTCCTATACTCCAGCAAGTCAAGTACAAATCAATCAGTATCATTTTCATTTTCGGGAATTCCAGTTCATAAAGTCATACATCAGAATATTGTCAGCCCAGCAGTATCCCTCAAACCCAAAGGGACATGACTGACTCCATCGAGGTAATCTGTTGACAAAGGAGCGGAGTGACTCCCCTCTTGTGCAAGCCCACTACACTAGATTCACCCATAATGAAATCGGGGTTCTATCGGAGTAGACTATGCTAAACCGAATGCTTCAAGGTAAAGTTCTAAAATCTGAAAGGTTTTCTGCTAGGTCCTCCTCCTCCATCCACTTCGCATCCAATGCAGGATAGTTCTTGAATTTAACCAAGAACCGCCTAATCACTTTACCTTGATCTTTGCTCATCTAGCTCCCCATCATCGGGCACATCGCCTTTAAAAGGCTTCAAGAGACTCACATGAAAAGCATTGTAAATTCTCCAAGTATCGGGCAACTTCAATCTAAAGGAGACATCATTTATCTTTTCTTTTATCTAGAAAGGTCCATGGTATCTCATGCTAAGCGTTGGAAAAAGCCGCTCCTTTCACTTTTTCTTTCTTAGGCGTGCCTTCTCAAAACGTAAGAGCACCCAATCGTCTTTCTTTAATTTCAAACCGCAACGGTGTCGAGTTGCTGCCTTCTTGTGTCTTTCTTGAGATTTCACTAAAGCCTCTCGGACCTTGGCTAAAGCAGTGTCCAAGTCCCTAGTGTACTGGTCGGCTTCAAAAATCTTATCTATAGTGCTAAGGAAGGGTGAAACCTTAGTAGCACCTTCAATAATCTCAAATGGCACCTTCCCCGTCGAAGAGTGGATTGTGTTATTGTAGGCAAATTCCACCAAGGGCAAAAAAAATTCCCATTGAGTCTTCTGATCAAAAATGTAAGACTTCAATAAATCCAGTACGACTGAATTTGCAATCTCAAATTGCCCATCTGTGTCACAAAGTGATGACGTGGCGGACAGCAGAAAACCTAATTTCTGCCAGAAACCCTAAAATTCCTACAAACCCTAATTTTTGCCAGAAACCCTAAATTCCGGAAATCGCGGAGGCGGATTATAAATTTTTTATTTCTTTTTTGGAAAATGATGAGCGACGCGAATTTTGCTTTTGCTTTTTTTTTATAAAAAAAAAGAGAAAAGACTCTCTAAGAGAGAGAGAGAGAACTGATGCTTTTGATTTTTAAAGCTTTTGGCGCTCTGCTTTTGGGCATCCCTTGTAACCTTTAAATTAGTGGTGAGGGCCTCACTTCTCAGAGCATCTTGTAACAAACTTGGACACTCCAAGTCAAGAATCAACCGCGACAGCACCAAATAACCACTTCAAAACAATTCACAGATCACAATAGATTTGCACTGGCCCGGCGGAGTTCCGTGCCTAGAGATATTGGCCCCAAAGACTGGCGCCCCTTTCGGTATTTCTTTTTGTATTAATCAATCATCAAAGTACAAGAGAGCGGTTAGGGTTTCACTCTCAGACTCTGCGTCCAGATGCCCTGAGAAGTGAGGCCCTCACCACTAATTTAAAGGTTACAAGGGATGCCCAAAAGCAGAGCCCCAAAAGCTTTTAAAATCAAAAGCATCAGTTCTCTCTCTCTCTTAGAGAGTCTTTTCTCTTTTTTTTTTAATTAAAAAAAAAAAAAGCAAAAGCAAAATTCGCGTCGCTCATCATTTTCCAAAAAAAAAAAAATTTAATAATCCGCCTCCGCGATTTTCGGAATTTAGGTTTTTTGGCAAAAATTAGGGTTTGCAGGAATTTTAGGGTTTTTGGCAGAAATTAGGGTTTTTGCTGTCCGCCACGTCATCACTTTGTGACATACCCCCCTCTTGAAAGCATTGTAATCGACCGCGATTACGCCTGCAAAACCGACACAAAAGCCATAAACCGTCTTAGCAGACACTGACTGTTAGTACCTACGTACTAGGAACACACATCTAGCACATGTACAAAATCGACAGTCACATCACATGACATCACAGGACATCACCAGACATCACAGGACATCACATGACATTGAACATTCATTCGGATCTTAGACCATGATTTATCGGCAATGTAGCTAGCAATCACATCTAGGTCCAATCGGGACCTCATCGATGTCCGATTGACTAACCCCTATTGCAACCATGTCTATTCGAGATCAATCAGACCAAAATGCTGCAGTCATTTCGTCTATCAGTTCCTGTACTCACAAGAAGTCAAGAACAAATCAGTATCATAATCAGGAATTCCATTTCATAAAGTCATCCAGCAGAATACTGTCAGCTCTCAGTATCCCTGAAGCTCAAAGAGACATCAGTGACTTTAGTATCAAAATCGAGGCATCTGTTGACAAAGGAGTGGAGCGACTCCCCTCTTGTGCATCCCACTGCACCAGATCTTCGGCCAAGCTGAGTTTCTGGGTTCCGTTTGGAGTAGACTATGCTAAACCAAAACATCGAGGTAAAGTTTCACAATCCGAGGAGTATCTGCTAGGTCCTCCTCCTCCATCCACTTCGCATCAAATGCAGGAAAGTTCTTGAACTTAACCAAGAACCGCCTTCGGACTTTACCTTTCTTCGTATCATTATGTGCCAAAATCTGTTCAGGAACAAGGATCTCCTCGTTTTCTTCCACTTCGGGTTGCTCATCAGGCTCCCCATCATCAGGCACATCACCCTTAACAGGGTTCAAGAGACTCACATGCAATGCATTATGAATCCTCCAAGTATCTGGCAGGTCCAATCGGAAGGAGACATCATTTATCTTGTCAGTAATCTGGAAAGGTCCGTAGTATCACATACTAAGCTTTGGAAAAAGCCTCTCCTTTCCCTTTTTTTTTTCTTAGGCGTGCCTTCTCAAAAGTAAGAGCACCCAATCATCCTCCTTCAGTTTCCAGTCGCGACGATGGCGATCCGCTGCCTTTTTCTGTCGTTCTTGAGACTTCTGTAAAGTCTCGTGAACCTTGGCAAAAGCCGTATCCAAATCTCGCGAATATTCATCCGCTTCAAATTTCTAATCTTTCGTGCTCAGGAAGGATGGAACCTTCGCAGCAGTTTCAACAATCTCTCATGGCGTCTTCCCCGTCGAAGAGTGTATCGTGTTATTGTAGGCAAATTCCACCAAAGGTAAGTTCTTTTCCCATTGAGTCTTCTGATGCGAGATACAAGACTTCAATAAATCTAAAATCACTGAATTGGCAATCTCAAATTGCCCGTCAGTCTGCAAGTGGAATGATGACGAGAACTGCAACCGCGTCCCAATGTTCTCCCAAATTGCCTTCCAAAACAAACTCATAAATCTGGGGTCTCTGTCGGAGACAATCGTCTCAGGCGTGCCATGTAATCGGAAAATCATCGTGATCATTCTGTATTCTCGGGAGATAAAAAAAAATGAAATCCATTTCAATATTTTCCCAGGGGCGGGTGGGTGGGTATGGGTAAAGGCTGTAACAATCCCTGTGCCTTATGCCTGTCAAACTTGACCTTCTAGCATACCAAGCAACTGCGCACAAATTCTTCCACATCCTTCTTCAGTCTCCGCCAAAAGAAATCTCTCTCTACCCCTTTCATGGTGGTAGCAATGCTGCGGTGACCCGTAAAGGTGGACAGTGGCAATCAGTCATAACCTTTTCCCTCAACGGCTGTGTAACGCACAACATAGTCTTTTTCATCAAGTAGCCTTCCCGAAGGGAGTATCCAGCTACTGTCTCCCCATCCCGTATCCGTGTGAAAATATCTGCAAAATCTGTATCTGTGGCACACTGATCGACCATATCCTCGAAGCTCCTATGATGTATCGCGGAAATAGCCAGAACCAACGGTTTCCGAGACAAAGCATCTGCCACCACATTCTTCTGTCCCTGCACATGGACAATCTGGAAGTGAAACTGTGACAAGATGTTCGCCCACCGCATCTGCTTTTCCCAAAAGCTGCTTCTGTGACAAGAAGTAGCGCAAACTCTGATGGTCTGTAAAGACAATAAAATCTGCTCCGAGTAGGTAATGCCGCCACTGAGTAAGAGCATGGATAACCGCCAAAAGCTCTTTCTCATAAATCTGTGCTGTCATCTCCGGCCTAGAGAACAAACGGCTCTCGTAAGCTATGACATGGCCTTGTTGCATCAAGACCGCACCCAGACTACGACCACAAGCATCACAATATACTTCGAATGACTTCTGCAAGTCCGGCAAAGTCAAAATAGGTCCCGTAGTCAATTTCTCTTTCAATGTCTGAAAGGCAGTCACCTCTGTGGGTCCCCGCGAAAAAGGTACTCCTTTCTGTGTCAAGATATGCAAAGGGGAAGCAACCTCTGCAAACTTTCGTATGAACCGCCTGTAGTATGAACATAGTCCCAAGAAGCTTCTAACTTCATGGACATTCCTCAAATCGGGCCAATCACGGATAGTCTCTATCTTGGCCGGGTCCATTTGCACTCCTGTTGTGTTGCTGACACAATGTGTCCCAAAAAGTGTATCCATGGTAGGAAAAAATTCACTTTTCTTTGCATTAATCACTAGCGTGTGATCTCGTAATGCCTAAAAGACTTGAAGCAGATGATCTCTGTGTTCTGCCTCATTCTTCTAGAAAACAATGATGTCGTCAAAGAAAGTGCCAACAAATAGCCTGTACTCTCGAAAAATCCTGTCCATCATCCGGTTAAATGTCGCAGGAGCATTGGTTAAGCCAAAAGGCATCACCAAAAACTCAAATAACCCAAAAGTCGTCCGAAAAGCTGTCTTGTAGACATCTCCTGGCGCTATCCTGATCTGATGATATCCACTCTTCAAGTCAATCCTGCTAAAGCACGAGGATCCCTGTAACCTGTCGAGTATATCATCGATCCTAGGAATCGGAAATCTGTTCTTGATGGTGATTTCGTTGAGAGTGCTATAATCGATGCACATTCTCCAAGATCTGTCTTTCTTCAAAATCAACAACACTGGAGAGCAATACGGTGAAGTACTAAGCTGGACAAGACCCTTTTCCAAGAGGTCTTTCACTGAGTTCATAATCTTTTCATTCTGTACTCGGCTCACACAATAAGGTGGCCGATTCGGTGGTGTGCTTCCAGATATCAGATCAATGGTATGATCTTCAGGCCCTCTCAAAAGCAATCGGCATGAGCGTGGAGAAAAAAAATCTTGGCGTTCTTTTCTTCAGGTCAAAACATATTCAACTTTTATCCATGGTTCAGTTCTCCCAAAAGAATGAGTAAGAAAACTGAAGTTCATCAAGTACAATCTCTAAGCCCTTCATTTATCAAAGTCGCTTTCTCGGCCCGGTAGTCAACCACGGCGTAGTTCTTGTGGTACCAAGGGATCCCGAGTAGAACGTCACTCACGTGCCCTGAACACCCCTGTCATTGCAAACGAAGTTTGCCAATGCTCGGTGTAATGGCAACATCCCATCCGGGTGCCAGTCGAACTACCTCCGCCAGTGGCGTCAGTCTGTCGGGCGCAGTTCCAAATCGAGCCGCCAATTCCAAGTGAAAAGAAGTTGGCCTTGGCTCCTTCAAAAGAGCTTCTTGATCCTTCACTTTGCCCCAAAAAAAAACGCCAAAGTTTGTACTTTCATTCATTTGATTCGGTGCAAGTCCCACGCCATGTGGTACCAGTTCTGCTTTTCTATCTGCCTTTTCTGCCACATTCCTCAGCTGCTCTCGAACTCTCAGACCTGTCGTCGTCTTTATCATTCTGTTCTTTCTGTGCCTTATCAGGGCACTTTGCGGAAATATGTCCATGTTTCCCGCATCCAAAGCACTTCCCCTCTCTGATGAAGCGAGCTCTCTCCTCAGGAGTAAGCTTGGGTCGTGCATCCTTTTTTTTTCTCTGGGTTGCTCTTTTTCATTCTACTTTCATTCCCAGAAGTCTGTTTGGCTCGTTGTGTCATGGCCTCATCTGTGGGGTAGGTCAGACTGCCAGAGTGAATTGCAAAGCCCCGCTTCGCATGACTCATCAACTCCTGAATAGAAGCCGACTTCTGTTCCAAGCAGTGGTCTCGGATCTCTGTAGGTAGACCCAATGTAAACCGCTCAATTTGTTCTCTGAACGAGATCTTCTTGAATGAAGAGGCAGGTAGAAAAGAGTTCCAGAATCTTTCACAGTAAGAATTCACTGTATCGCTCTTGGTCATCCGGAGATGGTTCCAAGCAGCTCGTATATCTCGCTCAAACTCTTGAGTCAACCAAGAAGAAATAAAAAGCCTCTTGAATTTCAGCCATGTAACTGGCACAGTCTTGCTTAATAGAAGCGTGGACCACCAAGTACGAGCATTCCCCTCAGAGTAAGAGGCAGCTCTCCGAATCTTGGAGTGCTCTGAATAGCGTCCTCCCGCGAAAGCGATGTCAAACTGCTGTATAAGAGACAAAGCCTTCGAAGCATCTGAGTATCCTGAAAAGTATCAAACTTGATCGAGTGGCCACCTTCCTTAAACTCTCGGACTTTCTTGTTGTTATCTTCGAGAAAGTCATACTGGTTGGCTTTGTAAAAATTCTTCTTGTTCGCATAAAACTTTCCGTCATCGGAATCTGAGCTGTCTGTAGACGAGTCCTCAGTAGAACTGTCAGTCTCTGGGCGAGATGTAGCCTTCTTTGCCTTTTTCTTGCCCGTTCCGAAGCTTTGTGTCTTGCTTCGCTTTTTGCTTTTTTTCTGTCTTCTTCGCTCTAATCCGAGGAGCTAGAAGAATTGTCAGAAGAAGAAGAAGAAGAACTGGGTACTCCTTCAAATCGAACACGCTTCTTCCGTTTCTTTGCTTTGTCGAATGTCGACTGACGACCCAAATATCCCGGGAAGTCAGTACCTTTGTTCTGCTTTTTGCCGTGCTTTTTGCCTTTCTTTTGCACGTCGAAAAGCTGAGCAATCCGTGCATCAACCACGTTCTCCAGTTCCTTCTCCGTATATTTCTTGGAGGTAGAAGGTTTCTTGAGAGCGGGTTTCGGGAGTGGTGTTGTGGTTCTCTGCCACTCCATCTGTACCTCTTTCAAAGAGGTCTGGTTCATATATTTTACCATCTTCGGGTCCTTGGCAAAATTGAGCATCATCTTTGTTGCATCGCCAATCAATTGACGACGCTCCATCTCTGTTTGCTCCGCCTGAGTAGGCCGAGGCGGGCCATACTCTCTGCCTGAATCTTCGTTGTGATCCCAGCCCGCATCTCCAGATGCAGAGGGAGTCGACTGATCATTGCCTGAAGCCATAGGTGCCGCAGAAAAAAAAAAAAATCGGGGATCGGATTTCCCGTAGAAGAGAAATCGGCCGTGCTCTGATACCACTGTAACAAACTTGGACACTCCAAGTCAAGAATCAACCGCGACAGCACCAAATAACCACTTCAAAACAATTCACAGATCACAATAGATTTGCACTGGCCCGGCGGAGTTCCGTGCCTAGAGATATTGGCCCCAAAGACTGGCGCCCCTTTCGGTATTTCTTTTTGTATTAATCAATCATCAAAGTACAAGAGAGCGGTTAGGGTTTCACTCTCAGACTCTGCGTCCAGATGCCCTGAGAAGTGAGGCCCTCACCACTAATTTAAAGGTTACAAGGGATGCCCAAAAGCTTTTAAAATCAAAAGCATCAGTTCTCTCTCTCTCTTAGAGAGTCTTTTCTCTTTTTTTTTTAATAAAAAAAAAAAAAAGCAAAAGCAAAATTCGCGTCGCTCATCATTTTCCAAAAAAAAAAAAAAAAAAAAAAATTAATAATCCGCCTCCGCGATTTTCGGAATTTAGGGTTTTTGGCAAAAATTAGGGTTTGCAGGAATTTTAGGGTTTCTGGCAGAAATTAGGGTTTTTGCTGTCCGCCACGTCATCACTTTGTGACACATCTGGACACAGAGTCTGAGAGTGAAACCCTAACCGCTCTCTTGTACTTTGATGATTGATTAATACAAAAAGAAATACCGAAAGGGGCGCCAGTCTTTGGGGCCAATATCTCTAGGCACGGAACTCCGCCGGGCCAGTGCAAATCTATTGTGATCTGTGAATTGTTTTGAAGTGGTTATTTGGTGCTGTCGCGGTTGATTCTTGACTTGGAGTGTCCAAGTCTGTTACAGTGGTATCAGAGCACGGCCGATTTCTCTTTTACGGGAAATCCGATCCCCGAAATTTTCTTTCCGCGGCACCTATGGCTTCAAGCAATGATTAGTCGACTCCCTCTGCATCTGGAGATGCGGGCTGGGATCACAACGAAGATTCAGGCAGAGTATGGCCCGCCTTGGCCTACTTAGGCGGAGCGACGAGAGAGAGCAAAATATATGAACCAGACCTCTTTGAAAGAGGTACAGATGGAGTGGCAGAGAACCACAACACCACTCCCGAAACCCGCTCTCAAGAAACCTTCTGCCTCCAAGAAATATACGGAGAAGGAACTGGAGAACGTGGTTGATGCACGGATTGCTCAGCTTTTTGACACGCAAAAGAAAGCCAAAAAAGCACGGCAAAAAGCAGAAGAAAGGCACTGACTTCCCGGGATATTTGGGTCGTCGGTCGACATTTGACAAGGCAAAGAAATTGAAGAAGCACGTCAAGTTTGAAGACCTACCCAGTTCTTCTTCTTCTTCTTCTTCTGACAGTTCTTCTAGCTCCTCGGATTCGAGCGAAGAAGACAGAAAAGGTAAAAAGCGAAGCAAGAAGCAACGCTTTGGAAAGGGCAAGGGCAAGGCAAAGTAGGCTAAATCTCGCCCAGAGACTGACAGTTCTACTGAGGACTCGTCTACAGACAGCTCAAATTCCAATGACGGAAAGTTTTATGCGAACAAGAAGAATTTTTTTACAAGGCCAACCAGTATGACTTTCTCGAAGATAAAAGCAAGAAAGTCCGAGAGTTTAAAGAAGGTGGCCACTCGATCAAGTTTGATACTTTTCAGGATACTCAGATGCTTCGAAGGCTTTGTCTTTTATACAGCAGTTTGACATCGCTTTCGCGGGAGGACGCTATTCAAAGCACTCCAAGATTCGGAGAGCTGCCTCTTACTTTAAGGGGAATGCTCGTACTTGGTGGTCCACGCTTCTATTAAGCAAGACTGTGCCAGTTACATGGCTGAAATTCAAGAGGCTTTTTATTTCTTCTTGGTTGACTCAAGCGTTTGAGCGAGATATACGAGCTGCTTGGAACCATCTCCGGATGACCAAGAGCGATACAGTGAATTCTTATTGTGAAAGATTTTGGAACTCTTTTCTACCTGCCTCTTCATTCAAGAAGATCTCGTTCAGAGAACAGATTGAGCGGTTTACCTTGGGTCTACCTACAGAGATCCGAGATCACTGCTTGGAACAGAAGTCAGCTTCTATTCAGGAGTTGATGAGTCATGCGAAGCGGGGCTTTGCCATTCACTCTGCCAGTCTGACCTACCCCACAGATGAGGTCACGACACAACGAACCGGACAGACTTCTGGGAATGAAAGTAGAAAAAGAAAGAGCAACCCAGAGAAAAAGGATGCACGACCCCGACTTACTCCTCAGGAGCGGACTCACTACATCAAGGAGGGGAAGTGCTTTGGATGCGGGGAAACTGGACATATTTCCACAAAGTGCCCTGATAAGGCACAGAAAGAACAGAATGATAAAGACGACGACAGGTCTGAGAGTTCGAGAGCAGCTGAGGAATGTGGCAGAAAAGGCAGATAGAAAAGTAGAACTGGTACCACATGGCGTGGGACCTGCACCGAATCTAATGAATGAAAGTACAAACTTTGCCGCTTTCGGGGCAAAGTGAAGGATCAGGAAGCTCTTTTGAAGGAGCCAAGGCCAACTTCTTTTCACTTGGAATTGGCGGCTCGATTTGGAACTGCTCCCGACAGACTGACGCCACAGGCGGAGGTAGTTCGACACCCAGATGGGATGTTGCCATTACACCGAGCATTGGCAAACTTCGTTTGCAATGACAGGGGTGTTCAGGGCACGCGAGTGACGTTCTACTCGGGATCCCTTGGTACCACAAGAACTACACAGTGGTTGACTACCGGGCCGAGAAAGCGACTTTGATAAATGAAGGGCTTAGAGATTGTACTTGATGAACTTCAGTTTTCTTACTCATTCTTTTGGGAGAACTGAACGATGGATAAAGGTTGAATATGTTTTGACCTGAAGAAAAGAACGCCAAGATTTTTTTCTCCACGCTCATGCCGATTGCTTTTGAGAGGGCCTGAAGATCATACCATTGATTTGATATCTGGAAGCACGCCACCGAATCGGCCACCTTATCGTGTGAGCCGAGTACAGAATGAAAAGATTATGAACTCAGTGAAAGACCTCTTGGAAAAGGGTCTTGTCCAGCCTAGTACTTCACCGTATTGCTCTCCAGTGTTGTTGGTTTTGAAGAAAGACGGATCTTGGAGAATGTGCATCGATTATAGCACTCTCAACAAATCACCATCAAGAACAGATTTCCGATTCCTAGGATCGATGATATACTCGACAGGTTACAGGGATCCTCGTGCTTTAGCAGGATTGACTTGAAGAGTGGATATCATCAGATCAGGATAGCGCCAGGAGATGTCTACAAGACAGCTTTTCGGACGACTTTTGGGTTATTTGAGTTTTTGGTGATGCCTTTTGGCTTAACCAATGCTCCTGCGACATTTAACCGGATGATGGACAGGATTTTTTTCGAGAGTACAGACTATTTGTTGGCACTTTCTTTGACGACATCATTGTTTTCTCCAAGAATGAGGCAGAACACAGAGATCATCTGCTTCAAGTCTTTCAGGCATTACGAGATCACACGTTAGTGATTAATGCAAAGAAAAGTGAATTTTTCCTACTAGAGATACACTTTTTGGGACACATTGTGTTAGCAGCAGGAGTGCAAATGGACCCGGCCAAGATAGAGACTATCCGTGATTGGCCCGATTTGAGGAATGTCCATGAAGTTAGAAGCTTCTTGGGACTGTGTTCGTACTACAGGCGGTTCATACGAAAGTTTGCAGAGGTTGCTTCCCCTTTGCATACCTTGACACAGAAAGGAGTACCTATTTCGTGGGGACCCACAGAGGTGACTGCCTTTCAGACATTGAAAGAGAAATTCACTACGGGACCAGATTTGACTTTGCCGGACTTGCAGAAGTCATTTGAAGTATTTTGTGATGCTTGTGGTCGTAGTCTGGGTGCGGTCTTGATGCAAGAAGGCCATGTCATAGCTTACGAGAGTCGTTTGTTCTCTAGGCCGGAGATGACAGCACAGATTTATGAGAGAGAGCTTTTGGCGGTTATCCATGCTCTTACTCAGTGGCGGCATTACCTACTCGGAGCGGATTTTACTGTCTTTACAGACCATCAGAGTTTGCGCTACTTCTTGTCACAGAAGCAGCTTTCGGAAAAGCAGATGCGGTGGGTGAACATCTTGTCACAGTTCCACTTCCAGATTGTCCATGTGCAGGGTCAGAAGAATGTGGTGGCAGATGCTTTGTCTCGGAAACCGTTGGTTCTGGCTATTTCCGCGATACATCATAGGAGCTTCGAGGATATGGTCGATCAGTGTGCCACAGATACAGATTTTGCAAATATTTTCACACGGATACAGGATGGTGAGACAATAGTGGGATACTCCCTTCGGGAAGGCTAGTTCATGAAAAAGACTATGCTGTGCGTTACACAGCCGTTGAGGGAAAAGGTTATGACTGATTGCCACTGTCTACCTTTTACGGGTCACCGCGGCATTGCTACCACCATGAAAGGGGTAGAGAGAGATTTTTTTTGGCGGAGACTGAAGAAGGATGTGGAAGAGTTTGTGC
This sequence comes from Adiantum capillus-veneris, assembly GCF_014529385.1. Lineage (NCBI taxonomy): Eukaryota > Viridiplantae > Streptophyta > Polypodiopsida > Polypodiales > Pteridaceae > Adiantum > Adiantum capillus-veneris. Next base: position 81,203,323 of record NC_140946.1, on the reverse strand, counting down.
GCAGTTGCTTGGTATGCCATAAGGTCAAGTTTGACAAGCATAAGGCACAGGGATTGTTACAGCCTTTACCCATACCCACCCGCCCCTGGGAAAATATTCAAATGGATTTCATTTTTTTTTATCTCCCGAGAATACAGAATGATCACGATGATTTTCCGATTACATCGCACGCCTGAGACGATTGTCTCCGACAGAGACCCCAGATTTATGACTTTGTTTTGGAAGGCAATTTGGGAGAACATTGACACGCGGTTGCAGTTCTCGTCATCGTTCCACTTGCAGACTGACGGGCAATTTGAGATTGCCAATTCAGTGATTTTAGATTTATTGAAGTCTTGTATCTCGGATCAGAAGACTCAATGGGAAAAGAACTTACCTTTGGTGGAATTTGCCTACAATAACACGATACACTCTTCGACGGGGAAGACGCCATGTGAGATTGTTGAAACTGCTGCGAAGGTTCCATCCTTCCTGAGCACGAAAGATTAGAAATTTGAAGCGGATGAATATTCGCGAGATTTGGATACGGCTTTTGCCAAGGTTCGCGAGACTTTGCAGGAGTCTCAAGAACGACAGAAAAAGGCAGCGGATCGCCATCGTCGCGACTGGAAACTGAAGGAGGATGATTGGGTGCTCTTACTTTTGAGAAGGCACGCCTAAGAAAGTAACAAGGGAAAGGAGAGGCTTTTTCCAAAGCTTAGTATGCGATACTACGGCCCTTTCCAGATTACTGAAAAGATAAATGAAGTCTCCTTCCGACTGAAACTGCCAGATACTTGGAGGATTCACAATGCATTTCATGTGAATCTCTTGAAACCTTTTAAAGGTGATGTGCCTGATGATGGGGAGCCTGATGAGCAACCCGAAGTGGAAGAAAACGAGGAGATCCTTGCTCCTGAACAGATTTTGGCACATAAGGATACGAAGAATAAGGGTAAAGTCCGAAGGCGGTTCTTGGTTAAGTTCAAGAATTATCCTGCACTTGATGCGAAGTGGATGGAGGAGGAGGACCTTGCAGATACTCCTCGGATTGTGAAACTTTACCTCGATGTTTTGGTTTAGCATAGTCTACTCCAAATGGAACCCAGAATTCAGCTTGGCCGAAGATCTGGTGCAGTGGGATGCACAAGAGGGGAGTTACTCCGCTCCTTTGTCAACAGATGCCTCGATTTTGATACTAAAGTCACTAATGTCTCTTTGAGCTTCAGGGATACTGAGAGCTGACAGTATTCTGCTGGATGACTTTTTGAAATGGAATTCCTGATTATGATACTGATTTGTTCTTGCCTTCTTGTGAGTGCAGGAACTGATAGCCGAAATGACTGCAGCATTTTGGTCTACTTGATCTCGAATAGACATGGTTGCAATAGGGGTTAGTCAATCGGACATCGATGAGGTGCCGATTGGACCTAGATGTGATTGCTAGCTACATTGCCGATAAATCATGGTCTAAGATCCGAATGAATGTTGAATGTCATGTGATGTCCTGTGATGTCTGGTGATGTCCTGTGATGTCGTGTGATGTGACTGTCGATTTTGTACATGTGCTAGATGTGTGTTCCTAGTACGTAGGTACTAATAGTCAGTGTCTGCTAAGACGGTTTATGGCTTTTGTCGGTTTTGCAGGCGTAATCGCGGTCGATTACAATGCTTTCAAGAGGGGGGTATGTCACAAAGTGATGACGTGGCAGACAGCAGAAACCCTAATTTCTGCCAAAAACCCTAAAATTCCTGCAAACCCTAATTTTTGCCAGAAACCCTAAATTCCGGAAATTGCGGAGGCGGATTTTTTTTTTATTTTATTTTTTTTTGGAAAATGATGAGCGACGCGAATTTTGCTTTTGCTTTTTTTTTATAAAAAAAAAGAGAAAAGACTCTCTAAGAGAGAGAGAGAGAACTGATGCTTTTGATTTTTAAAGCTTTTGGGGCTCTACTTTTGGGCATCCCTTGTAACCTTTAAATTAGTGGTGAGGGCCTCACTTCTCAGAGCATCTGGATGCAGAGTCTGAGAGTGAAACCCTAACCGCTCTCTTGTACTTTGATGATTGATTAATACAAAAAGAAATACCGAAAGGGGCGCCAGTCTTTGGGGCCAATATCTCTAGGCACGGAACTCCGCCGGGCCAGTGCAAATCTATTGTGATCTGTGAATTGTTTTGAAGTGGTTATTTGGTGCTGTCGCGGTTGATTCTTGACTTGGAGTGTCGAAGTCTGTTACAATCTTTCTAAGGGTGGAAAGATGACGAGAACTGCAACCGTGCCGCCAATGTTCTCCCAAATAGCCTTCCAAAACAAACTCATGAATCGGGGATCTCTGTTAGAGATTATTGTCTCAGGCATGCCATGTAATCTGAATATCTGGGCAATGAACACTCTCGCTAAATGATCCGGCTTGCCTGTTTTCTTCACTCGAAGACCGTAAAATCGGCTCCGAGTAGGTAATGTCGCCACTAAGTAAGAGCATGGATAACCGCCAAAAGCTCTTTCTCATAAATCTGTGCTGTCAATTCCGGCCTTGAAAACAATCGGCTCTCATAGGCAATGACATGGCCTTCTTGCATTAAGACCACACCCAGACTACGAGCACAAGCATCTCAATATACTTCGAATGACTTTTGCAAATGCGGCAAAGTCAAAACTGGTCATGTAGTCTTTCAAAGTCTTAAAGACAGTCACCTCTGTGGGTCCCTACGAGAAAGGGACTCCTTTCTGTGTCAGAATGTGCAAAGGGGAAGCGACCTCTGCAAACTTTCGAATAAACCGCCGGTAGTAAGAACATAAGCCCAAGAAGCTTCTAACTTCATGAACATTCTTCAAATCGGTCCAATCACGTATAGTGTCAATCTTGGCCGGGTCCATCTGTACTCCTGCTACTAAGACGATGTATCCCAGAAAGTGCATCTCCAGTAAGAAAAATTCACTCTTCTTGGCATTGATTACTAACTTGTGATCTCGCAATGCCTGAAAGACCTGTAGCAAATGGTGTCTATGTTCTACCTCATCCTTGGAGAAGACTGTAATGTCATCAAAGAAAGTGCCAACAAAAGATCTGTACTCTCTGAAAATCCAATCCATCATTCGGTTGAAAGTCGTTGGAGCATTGGTAAGACCAAAAGGCATCACCAAAAATTCATATAAGCCAAAGCTCGTCCGAAAAGCTGTCTTGTAGACATCTCCCAACGCGATTCGGATCTGATGATATCCGCTTTTCAAATCGATCCTGAACAAGAGGATCCCTCTAATCGGTCAAGAATATCATCGATCCTCGAAATCGGAAATCTGTTCTTGATTGTGATTTTATTGAGAACTCTTTAATCAATGCACATTCTCCACGATTCGTCTTTCTTTAAAACCAACAACACCGGAGAGCAGTAGGGTGAAGTACTCGGGTGGATAAGACCCTTTTCGAAGAGGTCTTTCACTTAGTTCATAATCTCTTCATTCTGGGCTCGGCTCACACGGTAAGGTGGCTGGTTCGGTGGTGTGCTTCCAGGTATCAGATCAATGGTATGATCCTCAGGACGAGATGGTGGCACCTCGCCTGGCAAGCCCTCAGAAAAGCAATCGGCATGAGTGTGGAGAAAATCTTGGCGTTCTTCATCAAGTTCAGACATATTCGTTTTGTGTTCATCATTTAACTCGTTCAAATAGATCAAGTAAACAAACAGACTGGATTTAATTAATTTGGAAACGGCCAAAGCCGATACAATAGGGACAAACTCGCCCTTCAGTTTCACATCAAGTACAATTTTTCTGCCCTTTTCATTTGTCAAAGTCGCTTTCTTCGCCCGATAATCGACCATGGCGTTGTTCTTATGGTACCAAGGGACTCCAAGGAGGACGTCTCAACCTTCCAAGGACATTATGTAAAAGTCCTCGTGCCCCAAATACCCCTAACAATGCAACCGAAGTACAAGTGTAATGGCTGTCCTATCCGGGTGCCGCTAGAACTATCTCTGTTGGTAGTCCCATCCGAACAGGTATAAACTCGAGCCGCGCCACTAATTCAGGTGAAATGAAGTTGGCCTTGGCTCCTCCCTCAAAGATAATCAGGGGTTCTTGATCTTTCACTTTGCCCCAAGCTCGGCAAAGTTCTGAACTTTCATCAATCATGCTTGGGTCAGTACCCATGCAATCTAGAACCAATCCTACTTTCATCTTGCCTTTTCTGCCATGTTCCTCAGCTGCTCTCGAACTCCCTCGCCTATCTTCATTCTGTTCTTGTGCCTTTTTAGGGCACTTCGCGGAGACATGCCCATGTTCCTCGCATCCAAAACACTTCCCCTATTTGATGTAACTGGCGCTCTCGGGTCGTGTATCCTTGTCTTTCTTTTCTTGGGAACTCTTTCTACTTTCATTGTTAGAAGCCTGTTGGGTTCTCTGAGTCAAGATCTCATCAGTGGGGTAAGTCAAATTTCCCGAATGTATCGCAAAACCCCGTTTCGTATGACCCATCAATTCTTGAATAGAATTAGACTTTTGTTCCATGCAGTAGGCTAGGATCACTGTAGGAAGTCCGCAACAAAACCGCTCAATCAGTTCCTTAAACGAGACCTCCTTAAATCAAGAGGTTGGTAGAAAAGAATTCCAAAATCTCTCGCAATAAGCGTCCAGAGAATCTCCCTTGGTCATCCGAAGATGATTCCAAGCGGTTCATATATCTCGTTTGTACTCCCGAGTCAGCCAAGAAGAAATAAAGAGCCTTTTGAATTTCAACCATTTAACTGGAGCTTCCTGACTCAGAAGAAGAGTGGACCACCATGTTCGAGCATTTCCCTTGAAGAAAGATGTAGCCCTCCGAATCTTCGAGTGCTTCGAGTAATGCCCTCCAGAGAAAGCTTTGTCAAATTGTTGAATAAAGGCCAAAGCCCTTGGAGCATCTCGAAATCCAAAAATAGAGTCAAACTTAATCGATTGTCCACCTTTGAATTCTTTTACTTTCTTGCTTTTATCTTCGAGGAAGTCATATTGGTTGGTTCTGTAAAAATGCTTCTTTTTTTCATAAAACATGTGATCATCGGAGTTTGAACTGTCTGAGGATGACGCCTCCATAGAACTGTCAGAAACTGGGCGAAATTTAGGCTTCTTTGCCTTTTTCTTGTCCTTTCCAAAGCTTTGCTTTTTGCTTCGCTTTTTGTCTTTTCTGTCTTCTTCGCTCGAGTCAGAAGAGCTAGAACAATTGTCACAAGAAGAAGAAGAAGAAGAACTGGGTAGTCCTTCAAATCGTACACGCTTCTTCTGATTTCTTGCCGATGCAAAAGAAGATTGACGACCCAAATAACCCGGGAAGTCAGTTCCTTTCTTGTGCTTTTTGGATTTGTTGTTTGCGCCCAAAAGCCGGTTGATCTGTGCCTGAACCAGCTCTTGTAATTCTTGCTCTATAAACATCCTCGGAGAAGGAGGTTTCTTGATTGCCGTTTTGATGGGAAGTTTTGTGGCTTTCTGCCATTGGGTGTGCACTTCTGCAATGGATTGTTGAGACAAAAAAATTGCAAATTTTGGATCCTTCGCAATTTTAATCATCTGCTTTGTTGCCTCGTCAACCAGCTGTCGACGTTCCATCTCTTCAATCTCAAACTCAGTAGGCCGAGGTGGGCCGTACTCTTCCTCTGTTTAATCATGAGAATCTTCTTCATGATCTCCTCCCACATCCGCAGATGCAGAAGAAGTCGATTAATTCTTGTTGGAATCATAAGTGCTGCGAGAAAAGGACCAAATTTCCCGGTAGAAGAGAAATCAACCACCCTCTGATACCACTGTAACAAACTTGGACACCTCAAGTCAAGATTCTACCGCGACACAACAGAGATTCACTTCAAAATAGTTCCGTGACCAGAGGTATTAGCCCCAAAGACTGGCGGCCCTTTCGGTATTTCTTTTTATATTAATCTGTGTTCAAAGTACAAGAGAGTAGGCAAGCGCTCACTCTCAAACTCTGAGTCCAGATGCTCTTAGAAGTGAGGCCTAGCCCACTTATTTATTGGTACAAGGGATGCCCAAAAGCAGAGCTCCAAAAGTATTAATTAATTAAAAAGTTCTCACTCAAAAGCAATTATCCCAAAAGCTGCTCATAAAAATCAGCCAACGTAATTTCCAGAATTCCGTACAGCGTACGAACTGCCACGTCATCAACGTAATTTGCGACGCAAATTCCGGGCTGCCACGTCAGCACTCTGTCAGCACAATCCTCGAGCGTCCGTACTGGCTGCCACATCAGCATGTATGGGCACTACCACGTCATCAGTTTGTGACAGCTAGTCTTTTCTTTGACGTACCCCCTTTCACCTTGCCCTGAAACCCACTGTCTTCTCCCTTCAACAAGGCAAGACCAGTGTTGGAAACTTTTTCCATAAGTTGAGTAAGGGTAGCCACTCTGTTCTTTGTACAATAATCTCGAAGCCCTCAGGCAGCCCACAACAATACTTCTCAATCTGCTCTGTCAATGGCACAAACTTGTAGGAGGTTACTGGGAGCAACGCTTTACAAAACCTCCGATTGTACTCCTGTAGGCTCTTGCAAGTAGCCACAGTGAGTTGGTGCCAATCCGTCATGACATCAGCTTCAAATTCATTTGGCAACCATGCAGATGCAAACATTTTCTTGAAGTATACCCATGTGGCCGGTGCCTGTCCTTGCATCAACAGTGTCATCCACCATGTGAGCGCATTGCCTTGCAAGAAAGTGGCAGCTTTCCTGACCTTAGAGGCGTCTGTAAAATTCCCTCCAGCATAAGCTGTATCACACTGCTGGAGGAAAGTAAGAGCCTTTGCTATATCCTAAAAGCCACTGAAAGTTTCAAATTTCACAGTTGCACCACCTTCTTTGCATGCTTTTGGCTTTTCCAATGCTCCCAAATTATCATAGGGACGCGTTTGCAACATGGGCACTCTAATAGGGATCATCGGCACCCCTTGGCCATTGACATTTTGCGTCAAAGGTGCCATATATGGCTGCTGTCCAAAAAAACCAGCCATGCCAAAATTGCCATGTGGCACCCCAAACTAGCCTCGATTGCTCTGAACGCCTTGTTGCATGCCGATATTTGTTAGGTGCAGCGGAATGAATGTTTGCGCTTTACTCAAGATGAGTGCTCCGAACTGTGCTCAAGGTTCCTTTTGTTCTTATGGAAGGTAGAGCCTTCCGTTCTTAATGAGAGAGTGCTATGATCACAAACAAAGTGAATGGACACTGTGCGTGAAAGTGTATGAGACTGAGAGATAGAGAGAAGAGAGATACGACACTAGAGATGTTGTAAAACCCTCCTCGGAAGGCCCCACTCTCGTCAGCGAGAATGGTCTACTATTGATTGCACAAACGGGTACAATGATGACTCATGTGACCGATGCAAGTCTAGGCTATGTCAACGATGACGACGGTGATAACGAAGTTGACCTAAGGGCTGAAATCTGCAATCTTTCTACTGCTGTCCAAAAACGCTATGGCTGAAAATCTGGGACTGTTTCGGGCTGCTGAAAAACGCTGTTTTGGCTGCGTTTTTGAAGGCTGAAAATGGGGATCTTTTGCAAGTGGCTAGGGCTGAATCTGTTGCTGTTCCTAAGGCTGAAAGTTGTTCCTAGGCTGAAAACGCTGCTGCAATTTCTTCACTTCAGGCTGAAAATGAAAACGCTGGCAACTTTGGGTAGCGCTAGCAAAAACGCTAGGCAAACTAGGAAGCTGGCGATGACTGCAAAACTGAAAAACGCCAAGGCTCGAAGGGCTGCTGATGAAGACCAAAAACGCTAGGCTGATGGGAGAGGAAAACGCCAAGGTTGGGAGTATTGCGGGTTCCTGCTGAGAAGATGCCTGTTGAGCGGGGAGCTCTTGCTGCCTCTTCTGCCATTTAGTGCTAACTTGGGTTTGCTTATATATCAACTTAGCAAAATTGCCCTACCTACTTTTGTTGGGAAGTCACTTAAAAATAATAAGTGAAAAATGCCAAAAATAGGTAAAATAGGCTAAATGCACTGGAAAAATCCCCTCACTAATTCTAATGGATTCTGATGGGAATGCTGATGATCATGTTGTGTGCAACCAGAGGATATGCATCTATACTAAGTGACTAGGCATGCACGGTCTACGAATAGACTCACAAAAGTGCCAGATCACTTCTAATCTAGACTGACTGGACTGACTGAACCCTGATCATGCTGTAGCTTGTCCACGGACACATAAGGCTGGATGTGTCACGTGACATCCCCTCCTTTTCAAAGTGAGGTACTGGTATCGAACTGTATGGCGTCGAGGGAGATCGCCAATAGCATCCGAAATCCTAGAAGAAACTCTTCGCCAGCCCACCATGATGTGTTGGTCGTGCGGTACTTAAACTTCATAAAGGTCTGCAACACTTGCTTCTTTGGGCCGCGCCGAGAGTAACAAAGTCTTCTGTGGCTCCTTCGATGCTTCATCTTCGTATAGAGTCGTGCTTCTTCCATCTTCAAGAATCTCCATGGCTGAAAATCCCTGAAACCATTTCCAACACAAAACCATGAACATACCTATTCCATGTAAAGTGAGTGGAAAAAATCTTGTCGTCCTAATAGAATGTGCATGCAATGTAGATGAGCAAAGAAACGGAGTGCAAACCCGTTCACCACACACACGCAAACAATGAGATTGAATCTTTCTCTTATGATTTGAAGCAATCAACTTGGCAATTCACAATGGAAATGCCCATGCTTGGTGCTCGTACTTTCATGTGCTCTTCCGAGTACTGTGTCATGCCAAGGAAGAGACACGGAATGTGACTTCCTTATATGCATACTTTTCAGCTTTTCATGAATAATCCGCATACATTCGTGCTCATTCATGAGTGAAACGTGCTCAACGTACAATGTGTCATGCCTAGAAAAAGGGATCACATAAAGACGTTGACTAAAATACAGGAAACGATCACGAATGAAACACTCAAACAATGCGTGCGTATGAATCATTCCAACACATAGTACTTCCTGTAAAGGTTCTTTGGACCTAGGTTAGAGAGCCAAGATCGCTTCTTCATGAGGGGGTTCTTTGGACCTCGACTCGAGAGCCAAGATCGATCCTTCGTGATTGATCAAATCTGCAACGAGGTTAGCTTTGCTAGAAAAAGTATCAACTAACACATTATCCGTGTGAACAATCACATCATCTTCATGCAACTCATCGTGCTTGTGAGAAATCACATCTTGATCATGCTCATCATTAACATCCAAATCATCATGCAAATCATTGTCATTCAAATCATCATGCTTCTCATAATCCTGCAAATCCTGTGTGTCATGCTTTGGAGAAGAAGAGACCGAGAGAGTCTCCGTCTCCTAAATCTCTTGCATCTGTGCCTGCACTTGAGACAAGAGTCGCAAGAACTCTTGCATGTGTCGGTCGCGCCGTTCTTGTCTTGCCTTTCTTTCGGCTTCTCTTTTTGCTTTGTCTTCTACGCGTCTGCGTTCCATTTCTGCTTTTCTTTCTTTGCATTTACGATCAAATTCTACCATTCTTTCTGCATTTCTTGCTTCGCGTTCTAAATTCTGTTTCAGAAACAATTGCTCCAAAACCTCCATAGGAATTAGTGCAATCTTTGTCGTAGATGGGGCAGGGGGAGGGTCGGAAAAACCTCTTGGTGGGGAAAATTCTTCTTCACCTCTCTCATGCTCATCACCTCCAAGCGAAGTATCCATTCCGCTTCGAGTGATGACCATTCTGAAGTTGTGGGTTCTTGTGGGTTCTTGTTGTCTTGGGTTCTTAAGTTCACGAGGAACTTTGATTCTTGGGGGTTTTGGGTTCTTAAGTCCACGAAGAACTTGGGTTCTTGGGGGTCTTGGTTCTTGAGGTTCTTGAGGTTTTCTTTCGCTTGCAAACCGTGTTTAAGAAGGATCTTCTCTTCACCCGAGTTCTGCTCTTTTCCGCAGGCACACCCCTTGGCGGCCTTGCGCTCACACCAAGGTTGCTTTTTCCCACCTCACATCGATTGGCCGGCCGTCAAGTGCACGGTCCGCTCTCAATGAGTGAAAAGAGACACAAGGGGAGGCTGGACAAGCCCTTCTTTCTTGGGATTCCTGTCACTCTTCAAAAAACACGATTAGGAATCGACACGCCCAAGAGAACTTGGGTTCGTGCGACCGCAACAAGCCAAAAAGAGAAAAAAAATCTTGTGATTCTTGTGGTTCTTTCCTTGAGTGATACAGAACACTGCCAAAGCTCTGATACCAATGTTAGGTGCAGCGGAATGAATGTTTGCGCTTTGCTCAAGATGAGTGCTCCGAACTGTGCTCAAGGTCCTTTTTGTTCTTATGGAAGGTAGAGCCTTCCGTTCTTAATGAGAGAGTGCTATGATCACAAACAAAGTGAATGGACATTGTGTGTGAAAGTGTATAAGACTGAGAGATAGAGAGAAGAGAGATACGACACCAGAGACGTTGTAAAACCCTCCTCCGAAGGCCCCACTCTCGTCAGCGAGAATGGTCTACTATTGATTGCACAAACGGGTACAATGATGACTCATGTGACCGATGCAAGTCTAGGCTATGTCGACGATGACGACGGTGATGACGAAGTCGACCTAAGGGCTAAAATCTGCAATCTTTCTACTGCTGTCCAAAAACGCTATGGCTGAAAATCTGGGACTGTTTCGGACTGCTGAAAAACGTTGTTTTGGCTGCGTTTTTGAAGGCTGAAAATGGGGATCTTCTGCAAGTGGCTAGGGCTGAATCTGTTGTTGTTCCTAAGGCTGAAAGCTGTTCCTAAGGCTGAAAACGCTGCTGCAATTTCTTCACTTCAGGCTGAAAATGAAAACGCTGGCAGCTTTGGGTAGCGCTAGCAAAAATGCTAGGCAAATTGGGAAGCTGGCGATGACTGCAAAGCTGAAAAACGCCAAGGCTCGAAGGGGTGCTGATGAAGACCAAAAACGCTAGGCTGATTGGAGAGGAAAACACCAAGGTTGGGGGTACTGCGGGTTCCTGTTGAGCGGGGAGCTCCTGCTGCCTCTTCTGCCATTTAGTGCTAACTTGGGTTTGCTTATATATCAACTTAGCAAAATTGCCCTACCTACTTTTGTTGGGAAGTCACTTAAAAATAATAAGTGAAAAATGCCAAAAATAGGTAAAATAGGCTAAATGCACTGAAAAAATCCCCTAACTGATTCTAATGGATTCTGAAGGGAATACTGATGATAATGTTATGGGCAACCAGAGGATATGCATCTATACCAAGTGACTGGGCATGCACGGTCTACAAATAGACTCACAAAAGTGCCAGATCACTTCTAATCTAGACTGACTAGACTAACTGAACTCTGATCATGATGTACCTTGTCCACGAACACATAGGGCTGGATGTGTCACGTGACAATATTACCATACATAGGGTTTTGCATCATGCCTTGCATACATTGTTCCTGGCATATATTGCTGGTTTCAAGGCGCATAATTAGCCATACTCTGGAACACAGATCCACCCCCGAAATACCTAGGATGTACCGTGGGTGGTGGAAAAAACTGATGCATTGCATGGAAACTGGTTCCCTGTCCATTTAATGCAACATGTGGACTTTGAAAGGTGGCGGGCTGAACTGGCAAAACCTGTGGAATTGGCATCCTAACCACCTGTTCATGGACAAAAGGAACCTGTCTTGGAGCCCCTAACTTCGCAACGTCCAAGTGCTCCCTATTCTGTTGGGACGCATAAAGTACATGGGCTTGTGCCTCATCGGGCTCTACTGGCTGCGTGAGTTGCCTTGTCTACTGTGGCACTGATGGCGCTTGCAAAAACTCCATAAAACCTTGGGTTCCGCACCAATCGAGAAAACACATTCACAACTGCAACCAACCAGTCCTAAACGCATTATCTTCAAGTTGCCCAATCATAAAGCCCTGCACTGGAGGAGCATTCACATCAACAAGAGGTGCAGACGGACATGGCCATGAACTCTCGCCAACCTCGAACAATGGAGGAATAGCATGTCTGTCCTGTGGAGAGGAACCCTCTTCCCTAGCGTCATTTGTCCTATCAACCATAGTGTAATTCTAAGTTCATGTACTCTATCTTCACCCAAAAACCAACCGAGGCTCACTTCTTGAGAAAAAAGCGATTCTATCCCGGCGAGGAACCATGAAACCGGCCCGTAGGGCGGTAGACTTTTGCTTTCACCCAATTCTTTAACTTCAAAAAAAACTTTACGACACACAGAAACTTCACAAATAAACCTCTGAGACTGGAATTCAACACTTCAAGACATTTCACGACTTGGTAGCTAGAGCGCTACGAAGCAGACAGCGACACCTCGTAGGCCCCAAAGACTGGCGCCCCTTTCGTTATTTCTTTATTCTTATTAAACTTGCAAAAAACCTCTAGACTTCTACAAGCTGTCCCACTTTTATTGGGCTGAAATTCCTTTACCCTGACCGGATTTCGGCAACATAACACAATAGAAGTCTCCACCGACAAAATCCCAAGTACACGGTGACTTTCCACGCACTTTAGAGCGCTTTACAAAACCTGGCGAAATTACAGCATGCTGAATTCTCTTTTTTGCGCTCCGATTCGCGTGCGGATCACCTCTGTGGATAGCCCTCGAGCTCTCGCATCTGTAGGGTCACTTGCCCCTTGAATTAGACGAAATTCCTTGCGGGAAATCTCTCGAAATTATCATATACAAGCACCCAATGCTTTCCCGAGGCTCCCCTCGCAAATAAACGATCCGAACGCTTCCACCTAACCCTCACCAAGCTGTCCATGGCTGTAATTGCAGGTTTTTGACCTAATTTTTGACCTAATTTTGCCAACATAACAAAACCTGTAGGTCAAAAGTACACATCAAGGACACTTTCCCTTGTGGTATAGAAGCTTTCCAATGAGTTGCAAGTCAATTTCAGCATGCTGTAATTCCCTGTTTTGTCACTGTCAGGTGCCCAAAGCCCTATTTAAGCATCCCACAGCTTTCCCGAGGCTTCCCTAGTGTTGTCTTGCAGTTTAGGTGCGAAACCCTACACCTGCAGAAAAACACAACAGGCTGTAATTTTCTGTTTTGGATCGTTTTGGGCGGAGCGAACACGTGTACGTGTGTGTCAAACGCTTCCGCACGCAATGGGACAATTCCCTATAAATCGGACGAGTTTTCACGCGAGAAAACTCTCCATTTTCGCATTCCTTTGCGATGGAGCTGTGCGTACCTGAAGGGGATTGGCAATTAGCTAATCTGGTTCCTGTACAAAAGGCTCTTGCCTTTGCAAACACGCATAAAACCCCCAAAACTGTACATGGTCATCTGAGAAGCCCAACTAGTGCGGCATTCCCATATGTGGAATCGTCGCACTACATAGAGCAAGGGAGAAGGCAAGCTTTCCATTAAAGCTAATCTGGTTCCTGTACAAAAGGCTCTTGCCTTTGCAAACACGAATAAAACCCCCAGAACTGTACATGGTCATCTGAGAAGCCCAACTAGTGCGGCATTCCCATATGTGCAAAGGGGAGAGAGAGATGCGCGAGAGCAAATCGTCGCGCTACATAGAGCAAGGAAGAAGGCAAGCTTTCCAAAGGGTCCCAAAAATTAAATAAAAATCATCGGGTAGAAACCAACAACTAAGGTTAGCAGTTGCCACGTCCTCGTGACATTCCAGGTCGTCCGTACAATTGCCATGTCATCGGTTTTAACGCAAGGCATTTTGTGTGTGTGTAACAAACTTGGACACTCCAAGTGCAGATTCTACCACAACACAGCACAGATTTACTTCAAAAACAATTCACGATTCACAATTGCTTCGACACGACCCGACGGAGTTCCGTGCCTAGAAATATTGGCCCCAAAGACTGGCGCCCCTTTCGGTAATTTTTTTGTATTAATCTGTGTTCAAAGTACAAGAGAGTGGGAGGGTTCTGACTCTCACACTCTACGTCCAGATGCTCTGAGTTGTGAGGGCCCTGCCCACTTATTTATAAGTTTACAAGGGATGCCCAAAAGTAGAGGCCCAAAAGCTGTCAATTTAAAAGCCACTTAAAATAAAGCAACCAATCCCAAAAGCTTCTCAATCTTCTTGCGTAGAATTCAGACCTGTTGACCAACTCGACAAATCGAGATATGCTTGAACTATAACAGGTGTATCTCTCTCCATCTCCACCTACATCTCTTCGTAATTGATTTAAATTAATAAGTGCATTGTCAGTATTGTGATACAGATTTTGATTACAGCATATAACCACTGCCCATGAGAATGGCCCACGTTCAGCAATATGAAGTTCCAAGGGCCAGACCAAGAGAAACAAGATCTTTGCCTCAAAGTTTCTTTAGCCTATATTAAATCTTCAGTTTCCAAGCAACAAGTTATGCAGCACCAGCTTTTAATACAGTTTTTAGCATATGTCAAAGTCTTTCTTTTATAGAGTCCAAACAAGGTGAATATGGCATAAAGATAATTTAGGCTTCAACAAACCTCATAAATGAGAACTTGGTAGGCAGTCAACCAAGTCAAAAGGACAGCATGGATAGAGAATGCCACATCACTGGCTGCCACTGGAATCAACTGCAAGCAACATAATGAACAAAAAAAGGACTTTTGCTTAATATATCTCTATAAACTCAGAAAGGTCTGAACTGTATGAAAACTTTGCATAAGACAGAGTCCAGACAATCAAGCAACACTCATGTGACATACCTATAGAACAAAGAAAATTAATTGTGTGCGCATTTAATTGAATCCGTTTTGCATACAAACATTTTAGCATGCAAACATGAATGACCTCCATGTGAGTGCATTCCAATAGGATGTGTTTTTGCATTCACACAGACACCCATATGCATCCAAGCATGAATAAAGTTCCTTGCAAGCACGTTTTAGCACCACATGCAAACATAAAAGCATACATGTTACCATGATGTGCAGTCGCTGATATGCACTACATATCATGCATTCATACACACAAGCACATTGAAGAACCACATACATGTACGTATTCATAATTGGAAAGTCACTGTGCCAATTGGAACTCCGGATTAGTTGTCTTACCTCTGAAAAACCATACTTCAAGTGATATTGGTACTGCACAACAGGGACGAAGTACATACACGCATTGTAGATCAAATACGATGAATGCTTGGTCAAATTCAGCACCACAAAATCAAAGTTCAAACCGACAACACTGTTGCAAGGCAAAACGAGAACAAATCATGCTCAGAATCAAGAGCACATGATCGTAATTAAGATCATGGGTCATATGCAGAATCCAAAAAAAAAAACATTTTTAAAAAAACGCAGGAGGACTGCTTGCCTTTTCCTTCGGAAGTTGAGAATGACTTGCGGGTAGAAGCTGCAGGACCAAGTGCCAAAAGCAAACCAGCCGAGCACTTGGTAGAGCACCTGCAAGGGGAAGGAGTTCCACTCAGCGCCCATCGTCGTTATAAGAGCAAGCATCCCAGTTCAATGAACTAAAGTTTATATTTAGTGAAAGTGAAAAAGTTTGAAATATAAAAGTTTATATTTAGTGACATAAATATGTCACACATTTTGAAAAAGGATTATTAGAGCAAATGTCGGCCTTGGTCTGGGCAAGTGGCGAGTGCGAGGAGCACCGAGTATGAAGCCATGAGGGGAGGCAAGTTCAGACACACAACAGCTGAGCAGTGCACATGCATGAGTGGTTGCGAGTTTTCTTTTGGCAACCACTCATGAGAACTAGAAAAGTACGCAACTGGTTGGCAACCAATTGTAAACCCAGTGCCCATGTGAATTGACTCTATAAGGCCATGAGGGGAGGCAAGTTCAAACACACAACAGCTAAGCAATGCACATGCGTGAAAACGAGCAAGTGCGAACCGCGACATGTCCGCAGCATAGGAGAAGAGACATTGTTTTTTTTTTTTATATGCTAAAGGCAGTAGGGAGTACCCAATCAAATCAAATAAAAAAATAGAAGAAATCAAAGCAGATACGGACAAGGGTGGAATAGGGACTTTGTCGAGCAATGCGGCAATCAACCAGAAGGGTGTGTGGGCGAGCTGGCAGACAGAGGAGCAAGGGCCGCACAGAAGACGGAGAGGCCTTTCGCCTCGCAAGCTTCCAGCTGAACCTCTGCGCACCTGGGGAGGAGGGGGGGCTGTAGATATTTTTTTAAATTTAATATTCAAGGCTTTGACATCCGAAGGCGGCTGTGTTTGTGGTCTACAGTAATTCACAGTACATCATACCTTTGCACGCCCGTGTTCGACTCTCCAATCACAATTTTTAGAGGGGCGACCATCTATTGAGGGGTATGAGTTGCTAAGGTAAGGAATCTTGGGACGAATGAATAAATAGAAGAACCTGCCACTAGTAGGGGGTGAATACCTAGGCATTAGTACCCAAAGGGGTGAAGGTCGTTCAAATTTCATTGTGAGACAAGTTTCCCTAATAGCCTTAAAAGTCTTACGACACAGAAAGAAATCAAAGCCTTTTAAAATGTTATTTTTCAAAGGTACATTCACTTTTTTGGCATGCTTGAAAAAAGCTTTAAAGGAACAAAGAATAAATCATTATGTTCATAGAAGCTTGCTTCCATGATGAGAGTCTTTTTGCCAATTGGTGAGTGAGTCTTTCCGAGCAATGAAAAAACCGAGCAAGTTTAATCTAAGATAGCTTCATTTAATAGTATGAAAATTCACTTTTGGCCTTGTTCTCATCCTCCAAACGGCTTTGCAT
The DNA here is from genome assembly GCF_014529385.1 of Adiantum capillus-veneris. Classification (NCBI taxonomy): domain Eukaryota; kingdom Viridiplantae; phylum Streptophyta; class Polypodiopsida; order Polypodiales; family Pteridaceae; genus Adiantum; species Adiantum capillus-veneris. The sequence goes on along the minus strand of NC_140946.1, from coordinate 81,186,680 downwards.
CACTAGGGAGCCCTCGGCCAGCATCAATCTTTGTCTCTTCTCTAGTGTCAACTCCTTTTGGAGTTCCTTCATTTGTTCTTCATATATATCCTTCTCTGAAGCAGTGCTAGTTGAGGTAGTGGCTTTGACTCTGCCCGGAGATGCCCTTAGCCTCTGGATTGTTTGATCTTTCACTTTTATTTGATCTTTCAGCTCTATAACTTTGTCTTGTCTGGCCTCATGTTTTAGCTCCGCTTTTTCCTTATCATTCCTCAAAGTCTCCACTTCTTTGGACTCATCGGCAAGCTGGAGTATCAAGTTGTCTCTTTCTTTCTCCGCATCCGTCAGTGATTTGTTGATTTTCTTATACTCCTCATCTGCTCTTTGAAGCTTTTGGTTTGTTGCCTGACTCTGTCTTTCCAGCTCTTGGCATCTTTTTAGTGATGTGTCCATATCAACTTGCAGCTTGGCTTGCTTCTGTGTGTTCTCTTGGTCCTGCTTTTGCAGCGAGTCCACCTCAGCTTTGATTTGAACTTCATTTGCTTTTGAGAAAAATTATTAGTTTTTCAAAAAAAATAGAAAATTTCTTATGATATGAACCTATCTTTGTATAAGTTCTTTCATGGTGTTTATGTTAATTTTATTTTTTTTTGAATCAAACTAAACTTTAAGAGGGGACATGTGTATGCTTGAGTTGTCTCGTTTTTTTTTGGGCAGTGGTTGCTAATGAGAGATTTGTCCTTTTATATATTTGTTGATTACTTTATACTGTAATGATTGGGTAAAAATACATGGGGGTGTCCCCCGGGACCCCCCCCAAACATATGACAATATAAGTGCTCGCGCGTTCAATCTACTGATAATCTCCAAGTATTGAAAACTGGGTTGAGGAAAATACACTTAAAGGGATTAGTGTGGCCTTTTTTTGGCCTGCTAAAGGCCTTAGTGCACTATGGGCAAAGGTCATTCAAATATCTTTGAGAGACAAGTGTCCCTAAGGGATTCAAAAGTCTTATGAATAGAAAGCTAAAACTTTGGAATAGAAAGCTATTCTCCAAGGCACCTCAAATTTCTTTGAGAGACAACTGTCCGTAAGGGATTGAAAAGTCTTGTGAAAAATACTAGTAGAAGTTTTTAAATTTGCAAAATGTTCGAACTATTTTCTAGTATATTTTATCAGGTTTTTTCCCCTTCACCATCCTGTGCAACCGGCTAATCTCAATTTTCAATCGGCTTAAGCCTAAGCTCAGACACACCTTTCTCGAACACTAATATAGTGAGGTATTGATATACAATTCTCTCATTTGAGGATTTTGCAAAAATTACTTCACTAAATTGTTTAATTATTTTCTATGTTTATTTGAACGCATTATAATATTCTTTTGTTTTGATTTTTAATGTGTCTGTTTATACCTCGTGGAGGCCATGTCTCCCAATTAGGGATCTCTCCCTCCCTCCCTCTCTCTCTCTCTCTCTCTCTCTCTCTCTCTCTCTCTCTCTCGTCGTAGAGCAGAGGTAGGGACTCTTCATAAAGCATAGGTAAATAGAATCTCTTCTTCTTCTTCTCTCTCTCTCTCTCTCTGTCTCTCTCTCTCTCTCATGTGTCCTCCCTTGATATAGGCATAGTGGAGATGGCGTAGGAGGACTGCTCTGTAGGTGCAAGTTCATGAATGGTGGGGGAAGCTTAGGTACAAGATCGTAGGAAAGGCGAATTTGCAGGCTCATAGGGATGAGTCCAAAGGTAGGGAAGGACAACACATAGATGAAAAAAGGTTTTGCGATAGGAGCAGGAGGTGAGGACTAGGCAATGAGGGTAGTGGGAATCTTGACAACATCTTTCAATCAATGTATTTTATTTTAAGCGAGCTAGTAGGAGCCACTTTTTAGAAATAGCTAATACAATTTTATATTAAAACATAACAAAAATTCCATATGATTGTAAACACTTACTTAAACTTACTCTCCCTCGTTTCCCTTTACTTAGCACGCCTTCGTGCCTTATCACCTTGTTTTAACTAAGAACTAGTATGTGACCTGCACATTGTTGTGGCTAAGAAGAAGCAATCATGGCACTCTCCTCCCTCACCTTCCCCCAAAGGAAGCAACATGTACATATATATAGTAGTATGTGACCCATGCGTTGTTGTGGTCCTGAAGAAGTAACTGTGGCACTCTCCTTCTCACCTTATTCGAAGGTGGCAACATATATGTGTGTGTGTGTAAATACACACGCGCGTGCACATGCATGTCCGTGCGTTGACAACGGCCTAGCCATGATCTTAGAAGACGTTTCACACAATCAAATGCACTCTTGTCAAATCTGATAATGGGATTTCCACAAACCTACTCTCTTTACCATCTCTCTCTCTCTCTCTCTCTCTCTCTCCCCCCCCCCCCCCCCCATCCGTGACAAACTTGAACTACATCTGGAGTTGATATGTGGACGGATTAACTTTTCCATAAGCAAGCAAGTCCCTCTTATTTGTAGAAACATACTTAACCTTCGAGTTTTCCTTAGTCTCTCTCTCATGTACGCATCTCTCGTGTATGCGTGCGCAATTGTGCTACCCCCCTCCCTCACTGAGTTGTTGATTGTTGCGGTGACACGTGGAGGTGTCAATTTTTCAAGAACTTAAGAGTATAGGAGTGTCTCTTTAGAATAATTTTTTAAAATTTTAAAATAAAAAAATACACAAGTTGTTAAAATAATATCAATATTGGTCTTGACAAATTTTCCTTTTAAAAAATCCAAATATATCTTCAGAAGCCAAATTTGTATTGAAAAGCAAAATCCTCCTCAAATTTATCTTTTTTCTATGATTTACTCTAGTAGAGTAAAAAGTCTATGATTTACTCTAGTAGAAAGTCTTTTTTTTTTTAACAAAGTAAGTTTTTTTTTCATTGTCAAAAGGCTTTTCATTCATACAGTCTTACCCTTCACTTATATATATGTGTGTGTGTGTATGTATGTATGTGTGTGTGTGTGTATATATATATATATATATATATATATATATATATATATATATATATATTATATGTATGGAAATATTTAAAGAGATAGAGAGAGAGTTTTTGCAGAGTGTGGTTTTGGTGGAACGGCCTATCTTTCAAGGTTGTTGTCATCCTCTCTCCATTTAGCTTACCATGGAATTTTACTATCTTTAAGAGAGGCTTTTCTTGTCGTTTTTGGTTCTTTTCATTTGCACATGTAGCTAGTTGTACTTGGTTCTTACAGTTCCAATTTGTTGCTTTAGTTCTCTCAAATTCATCATCATCTGGGCATTCTCAGAGATTTTTCAAGTAATACGAATAAAAGCCTCTTTTGAGAGAGAGAGAGAGAGAGAGAGAGAGAGAGAGAGAGACCAATTACAAATTCCTTTTTATTGCCAACATGTAGTAGATTGGTTATCCAAATTCCCTTCTAAGGAACAGATTCAGAGTCCTAGATCTATTGGAGGTAGAACTAATCTTCTTCTTCTTCTCCATCCTCTCTCTCTCTCTCTGTGTGTTTCTTTTCATTGATCAATGGCTCTATATCGTTGGATCTCTTTCTCTCTCTCTCTCTCTCTCTCTATATATATATATATATATATACACACACACACACACACACACATAAATGGCTAACCATGGAATTTTACTATCTTTAAGAGAGGTTTTTTTTGTAGTTTTGGTTCTTTTCATTTGCACATGTAGCTAGTTGTACTTGGTTTTTACAGTTCCAATTTATTGCTTTAGTTCTCTCAAATTCATCATCATCTTGACATTCTTAGAAATTTTTGGCTTGCCCAAAGGGCAAAGGCTATAGCGATGCAATGTCTTTTTGCTTACTAAAATAGAAAAAGTAATTGAGTTGTATTTTTACGCATTTTTTTTGCTAAACCAAAAATGTTGATTGGTTGATTAGATAGTGAATACTCATTTAAATGAAAAGTGTGTAACTCTAATGATGAGTGCTCTAGTGAGCACTCATGAGAAAGTTAGGAGTGACACTGAGTGGATGACAATGCCATGTTTTCTCTCAAAAGATATTCAGATAATATTTTTTTCAAGATTATATTATTGAATGTGCTAAAAATTGAAGTCTGGCTCCTCTTTTTTCGTGCACCCTCCATGAAGACTCATGAGCTGTCCGGTTTGTAAAAAATTAAAAGGTTTTAGAGAGTAAAATCTTTATAATAAGAGTGCGATTCTCTCGCACTCTCTCGTTTTTAGCTAAGTTAGTGGGCAGTGGAAGAAAATGATGCAGCCCCTCGTAATCTGGGTCGAGAGACATGGAGAGTTGGCACACCGCACTGTGGCATTTGCTTGGGGGAAGGTTCGTATGTGTGTACACACACAGCGTTGCAGATCGGGGCCCGACAAGGAGGTGTGGAACGTGCAACCTGCCGTTTTCTGCTCATCATCTGTAAAGGAAACATGTGGATTTTGCTCATATGCAGCACTCCAGTTTGGCTTTCTTTCGTTTGATGGAGCTCTCTTAAAGTCAAAATCTTGTAAACCAAGAGCAGGACACGCAGCGAGCGGTGATTGCATATGCCTGCACATACCACAACGCCCCTTGGTGTAGAGATGAGCTCAAGAAGCACCAGCTTCACTTCACAAAGGTCCTCTTTCCCAACCGTGAGAGCGCCTCTGGCGTTCATAACCTGGTCTTGGCCGTGGCCAAGGACGCCAATGTACACGAGGATGGCACCTCTGACGTCATTCTATATGTGGCCTTTCCCGGCACTCAAACCTTTGCAGATTTGCTCCTTGACCTTGACATCAATCACAATCGCCTGAGCAACTACATGGGCTTCCTCAAGGGTGGAGTGCCTGGACAATACCATGGCGGCTTCATTCAGAGACTGGAAGAAATCCTCCCTTCCATGTTGCCTCTCTGCAAATTTATACGGGAGCAGTAGATTAACCGTCTCATCTTTTGCGGCCACAGCCTTGGAGGCGCATTAGCCCATCTAGCCCTCATCAAGTTCGTGGTCACAACCTCTAGCATCACATGGCTGGAGGATTTTTTGAGTGAGTGCCCCATGTCCATCGCATTTGGGTCCCCTCATTTCTGCGATGCGGAGGCTGTGCAGGACTTCATTAACCTGCATCAAGGGTTTTGAAGGCAGATGTTCACATTCATTAATGAAAGAGACCCTGTCCCTCATCTATTAGAGGACCTTGGGGCTACGAAATGGGCACTCTATGATCTGATAGTCGGAAGAATCTGCTGTAGCTTAGGCCAGTGCTTGCTGGGTGTTGGGACATCGGTCATAGAAGATACAGGCAGCACAGGGTTCTGGAATTCAGGATTTTCTTTATGTGCCTGCTGCCGTGCTCTCTATTATACGACTGCCCTTTCTATGGATCCCAGAAATGCCCCAAAGTATGTTTGGGCTGGCCTTACGGCTAGTTGGCTAGACCAAAGCCGCCCTGATCTACCCCTTACCTATTACAATGAGCAGCCACCTGTTGCGCACCCTGCTCTTGAGTTATCATCATGTCTTTGCACATGCGAAAAGAGAGAGAGAGAGAGAGAGAGAGAGAGAGAGGGTGAAATCAATCAAGAGAAAAACTTTTGAGAGCTTGTTATCCAAGGAGGACGATGATGAGTTGAATGGGCGGAAGAAATGGTATGGGGGTTGTCTTCTAGCATAAAAGTTCGAGAAGGGGCCAGGAATGCTTACTAGCTTCAATGGTTCGATCTCTCAGCAAGTTGTCAGAGGTTCGCTTCCTCCCGAAGAGCTTAAGAAAGGACTGTTTTGGTCGAGGCCTAGCAATCCTGAGCATGCTAGCTTCTCGGGCACATTGGAGCCTCCCAGTACTGTTGGCCAATCAAAGGCACTTTTGAAGGAAAACTTGTGATGGTGCTGATGGCAAGAATTTTCAGCAGGTCGCTTCTTTTTTGGAGTGGTAAGTGCCCATGTTTGGGTTGTCCTAGGTCATTCAGCACATACGAAGCTCTACGGATGGCAAGGAAAAGTATGATGCTTTGCTTTCTTCCTCCTCTGCAAAGTGCAAGATGCATGCACTAGTCATTCAAATGGCCCCATCTGATCTTCTATATGGATGTTTAAGTTCGATGTAAATAGTTGGTGCTCAAAGTGGGAGCAGTTGTGGTGATATTGCATTTCGGGGTGGTAGTTTTTCAGCCTTTATTTGCTTTTACTAGTTTCTTTGGATTATATTGTGATTGTCTGGCCTGCCGTCATTGCCAGATTGCATGTGTGTGCCATGCATGTGGGTAAGCTAGATCAGAAACTTTGACCTCCTGTAGGATGTTGCATTCGAACTCTCTCTCTCTCTCTCTCTCTCTCAATCCCCTTTTTTGATGCTCTGTTTGCTGTCTAATCTGGAATTAAAGGGCATTGTTAAATTGTGGGTGCCTTAGTACTCAGTAATACTTGTTATGTATTGAGCTTCACATTTTTTTGCTTCACATTGGACCAAGGGGAAATTGGTTGGCATACTCAAAAATACGATAATCTTATTCGTTGAGGGTAGATTACCTGTCATTGCACCAAGGCGATGCTTTCTAAGCTTAAAGCTTTACTCCTTGCAATAGAGTTAATTTTTGCCTTCATCAAAAGTGTTGTATCAACATATCGTCCATTATATAATATTAAACAATATTTGTATGTGGTGATTGCCATGCTTCCACATTTTCATTGCAAAAATAGGACAACAAATAATTGTAGTTCTTAATGTTACAACGGACAATCCTTTTTCAAGGGCTACTCACATAAAAAATGTAATAGCTTGAAATGATACCATATTAAATGATGTATTGATTATCTTTTTATCAATTTGGAGCTCCACAAGCAGGCCTTGTGATCTTATCACTTGTTCAATTAATACGAATAAGCCTCTTTTGAGAGAGAGAGAGAGAGAGAGAGAGAGAGAGAGAGACCAATTACAAATTCTTTTTTATTGCCAACATGTAGTAGATTGGTTATCCAAATTCCCTTCTAAGGAACAGATTCAGAGTTCTAGATCTATTGGAGGTAGAACTAATCTTCTTCTTCTTCTCCATCCTCTCTCTCTCTCTCTCTCTCTCTCTCTCTCTCTATATATATATATATATATATATATATATATATATATATACACACACACTCTGGTATATTGGTCATAAGTTGTATTTTTTAAGAAAAACTTCCCAAAAGGAAAACCCCACCCCCGCCCCCCCCCCCACTCAACCCCCCCCCCCCCCTCCCATCCCCCTTTTTGTTGCTCTTTTGCTTGGACCAAACTAGGTCAACTTAAGAGATTGCATTTAAAAATGGACCACTAAGTTTACTACTACTAGGGGGCTTAGTCCTTGAAAGTATTATGATGCTCTGTACTTCTGGAGAGTCGAGCGTGTTCAATGGCGCCTGCTATCATGGCGCAGTGAAGGCGGCCTCTTTCCCCCCTTGACTATCGATCTCCAGTGATGGCCATAGGCGTGCAGCTCTATGCTATCACACACTCATGAGGGCGTGCGGCTTGACTCTCTCACTACCTTGGCACAACATACGGACAGACCGGCCTCCTCCTACTATAAAAACAGGTGAGGGCACATCTTTGCCCCTCACTTAGCCATTGTGGTTGTGTTGAGTTATTTTGAGATCACCTACTGTCTGCTTTATTGCCAAGGAGAATGGAGCTCACTACGCAGGTGACTCCGGTTTTTTTCTTACCCTTGTTGGGTTATCTGGTTTACTACAGTATTTATGCATGTCTGACATGATTAAACACTAAAAGGCTTTAATTTAGGAAAGGTGGTCCTACCTTATGCTTGTTTCAAGCACGCATACTGTGCAATTAAACCAATGGCTATGTTGTTCTTGTAAACTGTTTGCAAACGGATTTTTTTGTTGTTATATCAAGGAGCTTGATATGGTAACCTTGGGCATGATACACCCCCGCCTGTTATAAGCTGACAAAGTATGGTATAAACATCATATAAGAGTTTCTCCTGACCTTGGACTGGTTAGGTCGCCTCTGTGGTTTACTATCGGGGGCTGTCTGGCTCTACATATTGGGATTGGTTGGCACCTCTTGGGCTAGTCAATGGTAAGGACTGGATGTAATACTGTGGCATATATTGGTGGTTAGTGGTTGTTCTGCTGCTTTGTTTGGAAAGGAACTATGAGTAGTTGAGCTCGTTACTGCATATGATCTTATAACTACTGGTTGTTATGGCTTTATTTTTTAACCGCTGCAGGTTGAGCACTACTAGTGGTAAAAATGGCGTCGGTTGTAATATCGGGGCTACGCATAAGTCTGTTGCAGATGGTCATACTTAAACCACTAAGGGTTGCTTGGTACATTTATTTAAAAATGATCTTCTCTAAAGCAAACCACTGTGCATGACTGGTTGGGGTCTTGAAACCTCATATTGGTAACTATTTCTGTTAAAAACACAAGCATAAACTATTGTGGTTCCTCTTGCAAGTTGGTATGGCCTCTGTGCTTGCAGCTAAGGGTTGTTAATTTCACTCATAACCACCTGGCAGTTTGCCGCTCTGCAGGGGTTGCTCTGAACTGGCCGATAAGGGCTATGTGTTTTCAAACAAAACTGTGTTGTGCCATTGCATAGTTGGCTTGGGTTCTGATCTTACTTTACATATGGTATAAGACCTCTGTTGAACACTGGCAAGGATTGAAAGTTTTTTACAGGCTCTGTGCGAGCAGCTAAGGGTTATATTTTTTTCAATAAAAGGTTATCTTACCTAGCTAATAAAATGGCGATACTAATGGGGTGGCTTATGGGTTGTCCTGGTTGTAACCTTTCTCTTGGATAGTCAATATTCAAGGGGGGAGGGAGCTTGACTCGTAGGATTTGGAAACTGTTGTTTTTTTTAATAAAATTGGTTGCCACACTTGGGCTTATCACCATTGGGATTTCATAGCAAATAAGGGGATGGAGTTTTTTTTTTTATATAACCATGACAGTTAAAACTTTAAGCATCATACTCTAATCGGGCCGGATACTACAATCCGTGATAAACTTGGCATTTTGAAGGTAAGTATACAGCTGATACTTTCGGCTTTGGGAAAAAGCTATGGTTGGTAATCCATGAGTCTACTTAAAATAGATGGAGCTTTTTTGATACTCTGTTGATTGGTTATACTGGCATTTTTTTGTTGCAAAAAGGGAGATGATACATTAACCTCTCTTTTTTGATACCATTGGGCATCTTCAACGGTTTAAGTTGTTCTTGACCTCTCGGTGTGTAAAAGGACACCAATGACACCTTGAAAGTGTCTTTCAAAAAGGTAAGTATATGGTTCCTACTACAAAGCATAGCTACCAAGCTATGGTGTAAAAAATAGATCTCAATATGATTAAAATTGATATATGGATTCTTGGTGGGCTTCACAGCTCAATAAAAAAGGTAGAAGGTAACACTTAAATTTTGATGTAATAAGTAAAAGACTGCTATCATACAAGTTCTAATGAATAACCTAGCTTGTATAAAGGAAATAAAATCAATAAGATGGACATGGATAACAACTGATAGGGTCCATTGATACTTGTAAAACACATCCAAGGCTAACTGAATTGTTTTCTTGTATGGATGGATGCAGGTAAGGACTCTATCTTATCTTGGATGGCTTTCTTTTCTTTGGCAAGCAACCTTTCTGTAATGAAATACTCACTGAGGAATGGGAAAGTTCTTTTACTACTAGTCTTACTAAAAGAGGATCTCTTTCCTACAATCTTTTTACCTAAATAATTAATTCTAATACTGAGTTATTTTTGTACATATCAGTTCATTATTCCATGGCCAGCTGTCTTTTGAATGTAAAAATTCAATTATGTCTTATTAGTTAAGATTTAAACAGCTACACACACACACACACACACATATATATATATATGTGTGTGTGTGTGTGTGTATATATATATATATATATATGTATATATGTATATAGATATACATATATACATATATATATATATATATATATATATATATATATATATATATATATATATATATATATATATATATATATATATATATATATGTATATATGTATATCTATATACATATATACATATACATATATATATATACACACACACACAAGATGTCTCTTTGCTTTCTTCTTCTTGTTGATTGGCTCTCTCTTTTAACACACACAACCTCTCTCTGCTCTCTTCTTCTCTATATATGTCACACACACACAACGTCTCTTTGCTTTCTTCTTCTTGTTGATTGGCTCTCTCTTTTAACACACACAACCTCTCTCAGCTCTCTTCTTCTCTTTGAGCGATGCCCTCTGATCTCTCTCTCTCTCTCTCTCTCTCTCTCTCTCTCTCTCTCACACACACACACACACACACACACACACACACACACTGCTACATGACGGAAGCGTAGAAGGCCCTGCAAAATAGAGCAAACTGCATATTGCAAGCCATAAGCAAACATAAATCGCATACCTGGGACATCCACGAGTACATAACCAACGTTGCACACGAACAAAGAGAGACAGAGAGCGGGAGAGACCACTTGCAGGTGCAACTCCTAGAGCGGAGTGCTACGCCGGCACGACGAGAGATAAGAGAAGAGAGGAGAGAAGAACAACGCGGACACTGGGTGCAATCTCCCCCCGTGCAAGAGTGACAATTTCCCTCTTGCACAGATTTGTTTTATAGATTTCTTAGATGGTCAATTGTGAGTACAAACTGACCGGCTAGTCATAAATGGCCAAAGCTCATAAAAGAGCACTTGAATAATAAAATGTACAAAATGCATATGTGCTCACATAGGCTTAGATCGGTCAAGCCTTTTTCACATGTCAGTTGCAAACGAATAGTAGAATATCAATTCCATAGCATACCTCTCTGTTGGAAAGCAATTGTTCTCAGTTGCAAAGATAAGAATCTGCAAACAATACTTTGCAAAAATAGTGATTAGTATTCTGTGATTAGTGTTCACGTAAACACTGTCGTGATAGAATAATCATCAGATACCAAATCCCAATCCAATTCCAATTCTACAATATAAGTCCAAATCCAAATCACTTTTATTATGTACCCGGGTAACAAAATCATACCAGTTATAGTGGTGGCCAGCCAATGCAACATGATTTTGTGATTGGTGTTACCTAAATCGACGAATCTACACCAATATTCGTCCTACCTAAATCGGCGAATTTGCACTTGATATTGTTTAAAAATCATGAATTTGCAATTTATCAATGTGCTGCCTAAATCGGTGGATCTGCACCAAGATGAGTATCTACACATTGCCTAAATCGGTGAATCTGTGTGCATGTGACCAATGGAGTAGACAAGACATAAAGGAGAAAATATATTTACTACGGTGTCGACATCACAGTGTAGTATATCACCAAAGGACTTACAAATGGTTGTGCACTATCCTAGAGCTCCTTACCTCACATGAGTAGCTGAATAGCTTAATAAAAAATGATCGTAATGAAAAATCCTTTAAATTAATAAGAAACCAAAGCCGAAGTAGTGTATATGTCATAGAGAGCTATAATTGAAAGAATGACCATTCGGATTAGGGGGTCGCACAAAAATAGAATGCTCGTTCAACCTGGAGAGGGTTGTAACTGTGTTGTTCTCTTTTGGAATGGGAGCAGTAGTAGCCACATCCAGAGTTGTAGACAAGAAAGTTAGCACACTTAACAAATGAAGTATTGAGTAAGAGGTTAGGTTAGACATTTGATTGGTACACAAAGAATGCCAACCGAGAATCTGTTAGAATAGTGTTAGTGGAGTATGACCTGAATGTGATAAGTAATATTGTAAAAATAAAAGAAGGAGATTTACTGTGTGATTAGTGAGCTTCATGACAACATAAAATTATGTACTTGGAGGCAATTTTAGGAAGTGACTAGTATCCAAATCGTCAAATGCTAAACAAGTTCTTGAAAATAAAGGGCGGCAACAAAATTCATCATTTGAGTAATGTCATGCAAGTAGAACAAACCAGAGTACAGATGCCATAAAGTTCAAGTCGTACAGATGGGTGTCATATATTGGTGAGGTGGATTGTATATGTGAGTAAGTTTTTAAACCATTGATTGTCGTCGCAAGAAAATTAGAAGCTAGTAAAATTTCACCAATGTTATTGAAACTAGCTAAAATAGCAAAACATCGGCTAGATTCCACGCAAGAAAATTAGAAGCTAGTAAAATTTCACCAATGTTATTGAAACTAGCTAAAATAGCAAAACATCGGCTAGATTCCATGCTTTCCTTCAAGTAAATCGGCAAAGTTTTACAACTTTTAGTGTGAATACCTGAAAATCTTTGAATTTTGACCTAAAAAACAAAAGAGCTCTAGGTGTGCCCTTAGTTTCTTCAGTTAGGAAAATTGTTTTTGGCAAGCCCTAACTTGATAACAAACATTGCTATGATTACTATGATCCAAAGTTTGATTTCCACCACTGCTCTCTCAAAGAGAATTTCTCGTGAAAAAATTTCGTAGGAACGACTTCTTTGAATGGATACAACAAAAATTGAAATACCAAGAGATCACATAGCGTGCTTATCTCCATCTTAAATATAGACACACAAATCTCAAAGCCAAAATAAAATAAAAAAATAGGCACAGACCGGACAAGGTAATTGCAGCCCTTCCCACCTGGGAAAGTGTGTCTCAGCTTACAATCATGCTGCTTGAAAATTCAATAATGCCCCTTAGGAGCAGGAGGAAAAGGAACCATTCCGCTTGAAATTTAAGAGAAGTAGTGCAAAAAGAAAAAATGCAAGTCATTCTTCTAAACTTTCCTCTTTCTGTGTATGGTTAGGAAAATGATTTGTCTCGAGCCCTGCTTCCCACCACAAGCATGTCAAAATATTGTAGCTCTCCCCATCACTGACGCACAAGGTTCTCAACAAGCAATTTTCGAGGAAAAGAACCTTATACAATGAAGGGTTCATCTTAATTTGGAAGCCCTTCAAAGATTGACTCTTAAATTATAAAAATAATGGTTAATGGTTATATAGTCTTGTGGACGACTACGATTGTCTGATATACAAGAGAAGAAAACTGAAAACTGTGGAAAGAAAAACAAGCCCTAAAAATAGTGTATATTACAAGTACAAGGCGGAGGTACAAGTTGGCAGATCTCACAAGTAGTAATAGAATGCTCCTCCGACCTTGGCATAGAAATTATCTACTGGCTTCACATCGCAATGTACGATGTGCTCGATAGATTGATGATGCAGATATTCCACACCCTTGGCGGTATCCAATGCAGGTGCATCACCTGCTGTCTCCCAACAAAGGGTCTCATGCGTTGATGATCCATTACTGAATGCAACCGATTTAGTAGCCTCTGCTTTCTTTATCTGCCTACAGCGTGGCTCCAATCAAACAATCAATTCTGGCTACAACTTGCTTCCCATCAATGACGTTCCTTCCATGTCAAACCTTTGGCTGTGTTGGTGGTCTCTCAAGGCGCATGTCAGGGCCCTTGTGAGCAGAGTATTGCTTGTAATGCTGCCCTCTTCGACTCTTAACAGCTCTACATGCGCCCTAGAGAGAGAGAGAGAGAGAGAGAGAGAGAGAGAGAGAGAGAGGGGAGTTGTGCAGACGCCGACATGATGATATTGTTTTTGTTGTCTTGTTATTGCAAGCCTGTGTGCACTGTTTGGACAGGTGGAGCGATCAGAGATTTACGAGTCTGATGGGGCACTGGATTGGATGAGAGAGAGAGAGAGAGAGAGATGGTTAGTAAAGGTATGCTACAGACAACAGCCGGCCGCATGGTTGGGGAGAGGGAGAGAGGGAGAAAGAGAGAGACAGAGAGAGTGATGTGCAATTGGGTGGTTGTGAGTCATCTAGCTAGTAGGAAATTGGAGCTCTCGATCCCTGCATGGCTAGTGGATGGCTAGAGATTTGCAGCCGTGCGTATCAGCATCATTAGATGTGTACATGCTGAAGTGCATGCGGTGGGTGAGAAATTGGGAGGCTGCATGCTCTGCATGCATTAAGACTATAGTGGTGGGTGAAAAACTGGGAGGCTTCATGCTCCGCATGCATTAGGACTGTGTCTGACATGGCGGAAGCAGATGACAACCCTGATTTGTCTTGTAATCATTATGTTGTACAATTGGGGGTGGTTAAGTGTGATGTGGCCACGAAAGCTGGTAGTTAAGGCACATGACTCGATGACGAGCTACCAAAAGCACTGCGGAGTGAGCTACAAAGCAAGGTTGGCAGATTTGGCATCGTAGGTGCATTTGGGTTATCTCTCTTCTTTCAACTTAGCATCATGCTCGCGAGCCTCCTATAGAATTCAATCAATCTTTTTTTTTTCTCTCTTTTTGTTTTTTTAGCAATTGCAGCTTCGCCAAAAGTTGGAGGTCATGTGTGCATGAGGGTAAGGCATGTGGCGGCAGTGCGTCCATTGTGCAGAAGAGCTACAGGTTGCACGCTACATGCTCACCTTGCCTTGGATGACCATATCCTTTCACCCCTCTGTTCCAATGCTAGACTTCGATTTGTTTGGATTTCTTTCACTCGTGCTTCAAGTCGCCCAACACTACTGCAGCTGTACAGTGGCCCGTAACTAGTTAATTAATTTTCATAAGCGCTATTATTATGATTATTGTTATTGTTTTTTTAATGGGATTCGATTTTTGGCCAAATGTACATGCTCAATGTGAGCCGACCACCCTCGAAATTATTGCTCTTGTATGTTGCTATCCATCGATTCTTCGAGCTACTGCATGGCGTCCTATGTGATTGTGCCCACACTTAACCCTTTTTCTTCTCCTTTGACAACTACTATACACATCCTCAATCAAATTAAAATTCCTCTTAATCAAATATGTGGACTAGTAATATCGATATTATAATAATTAGTAAGAGTGCTAAGCACTTTATTAGAAATCTTCATGGTTTTCTCACTATATAAAGTATTTTTGTTTCTATTCTCTATTGGGATCTCTTATACTAATCACAAATTAATGAAAAATCTAATGTTAGGGTCTTCAAAGATTTTGCCACAACTGGAAAGAGACAAAACAATAAAATTAAATGAAATAGAAATTAATTGTGTAGTTGCACTTATCTCTAGTGTAGAATCGCAATGATCTAATTTTACTCGGATACCAAGATATAGACCTCCCGATTGTTTGTTACCACAAGAGCGTAGCCTTGTGCTCTGATACCACTGCTACATGACGAAAGCGCAGAAGGCCGTGCAAAATAGAGCAAACAACATATTGCAAGCCATAAGCAAATGGAACCGCATACCTAGCACATCCACGAGTACATAACCAACGTTGCACACGAACAAAGAGAGACAGAGAGCGGGAGAGAGCACGTGTAGACGCACCTCCTAGAGCGGAGTGCTACGTCGGCACGACAAGAGAGAAGAGAAGAGAGGAGAGAAGAACAACGCAGACACTGGGTGCAATCTCCCCCCGTGCAAGAGTGACCATTTCCCTCTTGCACGTATTTGTTTTATAGATTTCTTAAATGGTCAATTGTGAGTACAAACTGGCCGGCCGGTCATAAATGGCCAAAGCTCATAAAAGAGCACTTGAATAATAAAATGTACAAAATGCATATTTGCTCACATAGGCCTAGATCGGTCAAGCCTTTTTCACATGTGAGCTGCAAACGAATACTAGAATATCAATTTCATAAAACACACACACACACACACACACACACACACACACACACACATGCATGCTCGTGCGTTGGCAGTGGTCTACACATGATCTTAGAAGCAGATTCACACAAGCAAGTGCACTTTTGTCGAATTTGACAATGTTGTTTTCACAAACCTCCTCTCTTTACCAAGTCTCTCTCTCTCTCTCTTTGTCTCTCTCTCTGGTGATAAACTTAAGCTACATTTGGACTTGGCATGTGGTTTTCTTAACTTTGCAATAAGCAAGCGAGTCTCCCTCTATTCATAGAAATATACTCAACCTTTAAGTTTTCCTTACTCTCTCTCTCTCTCTCTCTCTCTCTCTCTCTCTCTCTCTACATACCTTCCTCTCCCAACCACGATGTGGACTCTCTATTGTGACCCTCATTTCAGCCATTTTTGAGCATCGAGAGAGTCACTTATGACCTCCACTCACACCACGTGACATGTTAATTTGGTCCCATAGGTCATATTTGACCTCCGAGGACGATAATAGAACTGATCTCTCTCTCTCTCTCTCTCTCTCTCTCTCTCTCTCTCTCTCTCTCGCGTGCTACACACACTCATCATAACAATTAACAACTCGGTGGGAGAGGGAACGGGGTAGCACATTTGCTTGCGACACGTGGAGGTGTCAATTTTTAAGAACTTTAAGAAAGAGTATAAGTGTGCCTGTCTAAAGTAATTTTAAAAAAAATTAAAATACAAATTACAAAATTTGTTAATATAATCAATACTGGTCTTGAGAAAATCCCCTTGAAAAAAAATCTCCAAATATATCTTCAAATTCAACAGTCAAATATTTGCATTGAGTAGTAAAATTCCCCTTTAATTTATCTTTTTTCTATGAGGCATATTTAACATGATACATTTACCCTCTTGTGTAGAGTGAAAAGTCTTTTGGCAGAAGAAAAGAAATAATCCTTTTGACTTTTTATTGTCAAAAGGATTGTCAAATGGTCATTCTAATTTTAGCAGTTTACCCCTTCACTGTTGCACTTTAGATTAGATGTTTTGTAAAAAAATTTGAAGTGAACCAATGACTGACACGTGGAGGCCCTCTCTTTCTTTAAAATTTTTAAGCTGCATCATATATACTATAGATAGATATTACATTTGAAATTTTATTATTTCATATACCGTTTAGACCTATCTTTTCATGAAAACAAGATGAAAGTTCACTATGGCCTACATAATGCTATTAAGAGGAATTTAATAATAAGAGAGTTCTTTGTGAGAGGAAAAATGAGAAAGTGACACTAGCATTTAAGTTTTTCTCTCTCACAATAGAGTATTACACTTTTTGGAAACAAGTATAACAATGATTTATTTAGATTCCAATATATTCCAAAAGCATAAAAAAGGATTACTAAACCAATATTCAATGGCTCTCTTTAAAGAAAGAGACACAAATGTCAACACCCCTCACGCAGACCAAGAAGAAATATTGAACAAGTGAAAGGGTCACGACGGCTTTCAAAAACAATAAGAAAGTGATAAAATTATTAGGTTGATTTAAACTTGTATGAGTGTTTGGGAAAGGATTGCCTCAACTTAGTCTTGAGCCGATTGAAAATCGAGACTAGCTAGCTGCAAACTACGGTAAATGAAAGAAAAACCTATGAAATATGTGACAAAGTCGTCCAAAAATTCTACAAATCTCAAAATTTTTGCTAGTATTTCCGATTTTCTTCTTTGTGAGGAGGAAACTCAATCAACAGCCGCTTAATAAAAGAGACTTTCTCGAACGTTAACACTGACTGAAATCAAGCTATAAAATGCAAGAAATGTAAAGGCATGTGAAGTTGTAAAATGAAATGTGAAATAAAAAGAACAAATACTATATGTGTGTGTGTAGAATTTATTAGAATTATGCAAGGTGAAGCTTCACTTGTTTTAGAATGCAAAAAAAAACATATATGTGTGTGTGTATAAAATTTACTAAAATTGTGCAAGGTGAAACTTCACTTTAGCATTCTAAAACAATAGAATGCAAAAAAAGTAAAGAAATGTCAGAATGTGAAATGAACGCTTTACTAACTAAAGACTCCTTATGTAGTCCAACAATAAAAATCTATTTTTTTTGGAACTACATAAGGCCTTAGTAAAGGGTTGCATTTTGGGAGCAACCCTAGACCATTGGATAAAAGCTTGCTAATTAGTGTCACATTGAAATAGGCTTTCTTTTTTAGTGTTTCTTGTAGACCCTTTTTAGAGGATGTTATTCTCAAATTGTTACCATGCTTCCAAGTATTTTTTTAGTAATTATTTTTTTGGCTTTTGGAATATGTTTTAATCTAAATAGTTCATTGTTCAAAAAAATAATATGATAACAAATATTTTAAAATATTAATGTTGCTTTGCTCTTTTCCTCTCTCAAAGAAGTTTCTTATTATTAAATCCCTCTCAACAACCTTATACAGTCCATAGTGAACTTTTACCTAGTTAATATTGAGATTGTGATCCGTCCATTAGCGACGACAGCCTAATTTAATGGTTAGTGCATGCTTTTCACCAGTCCCTACCACTAGAGTTTGAATCTGGTTGCACCATGATGAATTTTGTTTGATTTGAGGTAATCGATTTGGGAATCTGCAAAGAGAAGACCACATTACTAAGTTGCACGGGGTCTTTAATGCCCCACAAGCGGGAGTGGGATCAACGGATCGCATTGAAGGGGGGAATCTCGAGGGTGATGAACGACAGGCAAAAGGTCAATGTCGGGTGCACGGAATGGGTTTCGAACCCAGGCGGCCACGATAAGAGGTTGGTGCCCTAACCACGAGCGCACGTTCATTTGGTTGTCCAAGTGAGGAAAACAAAAATATATAAAGTTAGCAAAAATGTTGTAAAGTAAACTAGGACATAAAAAGTAAACTTGGACACATCGAATGACTGAGCGCCTTTTTGATATTCATGTCTCACTTCTTGCATGTCGATCCCACGGCTCCCACATCAATCAATACCCCGTGTTACTTAGTCTTGAGGAAGAGAAGAGGTTGAAAACGGGAGGAATATGGATAATGATTGAATAAAATTTTGAAGCCACCAATATGTGCATGATTCACGAGAAGACAAAGAGCGAGTCAACATGAGCCAATAAAGTAGGTCTCTTCAATTTTGAACCCATTTGTTTGAATAGGAATCTACAAAGATTTTGTGAGGGCTTTGAGAAAAAATTGGGAGGAAATGGCACGTGCAGGGAGAGAGAGAGAGAGAGAGAGAGAGAGAGAGAGAGAGAGATGTCGGGTGTCAATGTAAAGGCAAGCGAAGACGGAGAGAATTTTTTTTATGTCGCAATCATCTCGATGTTGCCTGCATTGCAGGGGGGCTAGCGACACTACTTTGTGGAGGGGGACACAGAGAAACATGGCCGCTCTAAGAGCGTGTCCAGAGAGAGATTAATAACAGACGTCGCTTTGTGGAGAGAGAGCGAGAAAGAGATGACGTGCGTCAACAATAGCGTAGAGACATGAATATAATTTTTAGTTAACATGCTTTTGTATTATAGATTCTCCCATTGAGAGAGAGTTGGTACAATACAATCTTTGTGTGTTCCTTGTGACCTAGGTGATGCAATGAAGATGGAAATATTCATGCATCACGAGCATAACATAAACTTTAAATGAATTAACCATCCCCGGCCTCAATCCCAAGGCCTCACACACCTTCAAAGGTGGAGAGAGCTAGTGAGGAATGAGGGTAGGGAAGAGGAAGAAGAATCATTCATAGGAGAAAGAAATAGTTCCTCACTTATCATCACTCTTCTTGATGAACATAGCATAACAGCATAGTAATGAAGATGGAGAAGATGGCCAGCTTAAGTATTGATCACGAAGGGAGTGAGTGACACATAGCCTCTTTCCATGGAGGAGATAACCATCCCGCAAGGTGAATGGTTCTTCTTTATTCCCCAATGCAAGGACTGACATTATGTGTTTAAAGTCAGGGTCAATAGCATACTCATCTATCATAGAAGATAGGTCATTGCGAGTTGCTATAGACACCGCATTAACTCTTAGTCATTGTGAAAGTGCATCGGCCACTTGATTGTGCTTACTAGCAATGTGAGCAATATGAAAATAAAATTGTGAAAAAAAATTTACCCACCTCATTTGTTTGTCGGGAGCTTGGTTAGCAAGCAAGCACACTTTATTCCTGTCAAAAAGACTATTAAGGCACACCAAATGACAACTCTTTTCATATCTCAGATTTTCAAACACCATGGATTGCCAACATCCATCATTTTAGGTAGAGATCCTAGAATGACCAGTAATTTCTAGAAAGGTCTCTTTGAAAATCTAGGTACAAGATTGAATTTCTCTTTAGCCTATCACCCACAAACTGAAGGGGATCGGGGAGCACCACAGACGGAGAGTGAGAGAGAGAGAGAAGGAGACACACACGATGTGGGTAGGGAGACTGTGAAGTGGCAGCTCCCCCTATACAGTATACTCACTATAAGTATAGGGTAACAGTGGGTGGGCGCACATGACCTGGGCGACCGGTCAAGGCACATAGGCCTTAACCCCAACAACCTCCCACTTAAAGGCCAATGTGCCTTTAAGCAAGATCTACTAGTGTACAACTAATAGAAGGTGAGATATTCTCTCAACCTATGCCCACTGAGTCTCGATGAGCTAGTGCATCCGGCTCTACTGATAGACAAACATCCCACTGCGGAAGCCACACAGAGCTAGCTCCAAGCTCTGTAAAGAGTCTACAAGAGCTCATGCACTCCTGCAAGTATCGGTCCAATACCTGCAAACCTCCCCTATGCTCTATGCCGAGATCAGTCATCGAACAACTAATCAACCCTGCTGCAAATGCTCCCACTGCAGCTGCTATGTCGGGCCTCGAGATCAGCATCTCGTACATGAGGACACCGAACATTGATGCAACCCTGGCAACCTCTGCCACCTCCAACTCAGAACTCAACTCATGGTAATCCTGTCCCCTATCATAGAGACCATGGCACTCTGACTCCGAGCTCTGGAGTGACTCCTCGTGCCCACCACATATCACATGTGTACCAAGAGTATCCATCTGTCCTGAATCTGCATCAAGCTCTGGCATAAGCATATCAAGAAATGACTCCACAATAGCTGACATCTCAGCATCCATGTGAGTCATCTCTGTCATCACCTCTGATGACTCATCCTGCTGTGACTCACTAGAGCTATCCCGCTCTACCTGTGCATCCGTAGACGCAACCTGCACAACAAGGTCACTGCTCTGCACTCCATGCAAAGCATCCTACAACCCACAAGCAAAAGAGACTCGCCTGCTCTCTCGCTCTCTACCTGGCTGCATGATCACATAGACAGCACCGTCTCTCGCGTGATCCACATGCAATGGGTAACCTGTACCACTCCTGGCACCTCTCGCAATCACTAGCGAACCCAAATGCATCACAAAATCTCGCTCTCGTAGCGAAATCTGACATCCACAATCTCTAAGCTGACCAATCGAGATCAAACTCACTGTCAAATCTGGTACATAGCGCACATGTCGTAACAAGTAAGATGCACCACTCGGTAATGACAGTCTCACATCTCTTGCACCTGCTATCACATGCACTGATCCATCGGTCAAACGTACACTGCCAAGCATCCCGCTAGAATAGCCACAAAACCATGCACAATGCGGCGTGACATGAAACATAACATCTGCGTCTAGCAACCACTGCGAAGGGAGTGCACTATCCACATGTATAGCATCTCGTGCATAGCTCGAGGTAAAAGTGACATCCCCGTCACTAGTATACTCCGACACTACATGTGCCTCAATTGTCAAAGAAACTGAGTCCATGGCATCACTACATACATCTCTGAGACTGCCATGTCTCCTACGATGTCGCATACGACGAAAACAACGCCGTCTAACGTGTCTAGAATGACCACAATACCAACATGTCACCTGTCGGCGTGCTCGTGAATGTACATGTCTCACACGAGTCCGTGATGACTCAGATCTATCATACATAACAAGAGCATATACAGATTCCGCAAGGTGCAAAGAGAGCGTAGATAGTGCCATCTCCTCTAGCTCCTGCCACTGATCGTCAGACATGTTTGAATGTCTACCTGCATCACCACTCAATGGTCGATGCAACCCTAACTGTGTCAATGCATCAAGCATACACTCTCTCCATGCCGCAAAGTCTGACCCATCAAACACGCGCATCTGTGAGAGGTCACAATCTGATTGATCACCTGTCTCTGCCATGAGCACAATGTAGCAAACTAGAAAGCAAAACCACCTCACCAACAACACCTGAAAACTGTCTACCAATATGGCCAGAAACACAAAGTAAAACCTGTGAGACACACTCCAAAATAGAGCTCCCGCAATGTCAATACAAGCCTCGCATGCTCTAGTATCACACTGCAATCTGTGAGCTAATCACCAAGCCCACACTGTGCGGCATCGATGCATACACACGCACAAATCTCCCACCTGCAGAGAACACCGCACGCAAATGCTGAGTGCAACCCGCAATCTCTACCTAGATCACATAAATGATACACATAAAACTCCTGGGAAAATTTCGCCAGAGTTTCGACGCACAATGGCTATCAACACAAAATAACCATTGTCCTGCAAGATCAATACAATGAGCAATCAATGCGCATCAAACTACACTCAATATACATGCATAAGCTCTGCAAAACTATGCAAACAATGCTCGAGACTCTCCCACCTGAGAGCAAACCACTGTCTCAAGCAAAGAAAGATACACAACTCCTCACTCTTGCGAGAGTGGATACAAAAACACAAAACTGTGTACAAACTGACAAAACTTGTCAAAGTGAGAGTAAACACTCGATCACAAACTATGGCGAGAATTTGGGAAAAATTCGACAGAATTTCCCCTGAAAACTGAGCAAAAAACTCAAGTACAATCTCTACCATAAACCATAACACTACTCAATGCCAATGAGTAGAAATGCCAAAATGGCTCCACATTTTCACATACAATGGCAATCTGCACTCAACGTACATCAACGGAGTGACCGCGCATAAGCAAGCGCCAAAAGATTTGCAATCCGGAAACTTGATCAATGCGAAAACAATGCTCTCAAGAGAACTCACTGGCACTTGAAAGTGCTCGCCAAAATGTATGTATAATGGGCATCAACCATGCGCCATAACCATATGCAAACCATCCACAAGGATCATGAATCCAAGCACAAAATCACTGCCAAAGTATCCTGTGAAAACCAGTGAAAGAAGCTCCACCTGTGTGCTCCAAAAACCTGCGTCTCTCAAGAGACCGCTTCAGTGGTGTGTAAACGCCTCCGTACTTCGTTGCCCAAGTCTACCAAAAAACCCTTAAACCACAAGCTTAACACAAGCTGCAATTGCATCTTCAGCTCAGAATTTATGCACTCAACTTCAAGCATCTCCCGTGCTTCCAAAAGTGCATCAAACTCGCACACAATGCAACAACAGGAAATCTCGAATTTCTGTATACAGTCAGTTTGAGCTGAATATTAGCAAAACGGTGAGGAATTTGCAAAAAGTTTCTTCTGCAAAGCTGTAGACCACGTCGAAACAGATGGGTTTGACGGACAGAATTCTCAGATATGCATTCTACAAGGAGAAAAACGAATCTGAAAACTGTGCTGCTGCGCACACAGTTTTAGGGTAGCACCTTCACTTACACACAATCTTCCACACTCCTTTCTGAGCTTCCACAAGAGCATACATCACTCTCAACTGAGGTCACAAGCTCCCATTGCATTCTCACAAAGCTTCCAAGCTTTCTTAATCTCTCTACCATCGAGAGCGAGCGAGCTATCGCCTCGAAGCTCTCAAAGCCGTCGTGCTCTCCGCGGTCACCATAGCTCTGATACCAATTGAAGGGGATCGGGGAGCACCACAGACGGAGAGTGTGAGAGAGAGAAGGAGACACACACGATGTGGGTGGGGAGACTGTGAAGTGGCAGCTCCCCCTATACAATATACTCACTATAAGTATAGGGTAATAGTGGGCGGGCGCCCATGACCTGGGTGACCGGTCAAGGCACATAGGCCTTAACCCCAACACAAACGGATGGCCAAAGTGAGATAGTCAATCTCACAATTCTCGATCTACTAAAGACATATGTTGCAGAAGTAGATCAACGCTCACAATGGGAGAAGTATTTACCCCTTGTATAGTATGCGTACAATAATACTGTCCATACTACTACGGGCAAGGCAACATTTGAGGTCATAGAGGGAAGATCTAAAAATCCCTTGCTACTTAAAGTACATGGGAAGATCTTCGTTGCTGATGAGTATAGCTGTGACCTACAAGAATCTTTTCAAGAGGCTATATCCATCTCTCAATAAAGGAAAAAAGTGTTACCATATACATGTGGTAGTGATGTGTGTGAACACACTAGGACCGCCGGGGCATTTTTTCCCTCTTTAGGAGGTTTTTTCCCCTGTGCATTGTATATACGCCCATCACTCTAGGGCTATCTATCTTTCCATTGCACACTAAGTAACACACTCTCTATTGTGTGCCTTGAGCTTCCTTCGTCTTCTCCAAGCTGTGTGTGTTTCTCTGCAACCCTAATTCCAACAATTGGTATCAGAGCAGGTCACGTCCTCTCGGGCTTAGTCGCCAGCTGCTCCATCACACGCCTGCTTACTTTCTCCGATTTTAGTGAGCTTTGGTGAGCGTTCGTAGGTCGACAAAAATTTTGATACAGCTCGAAGAGCTAGGTCTGCTCAGAATTTTGATTTGGGCTCACTTCGGCCTTCGTTTCCACAACATGAAGTACTGCATAGGCTATTTCGTCATTTTGTGCAGAATTTTTGTTAGTGCCGTTTTCTGCATAACAGGTGCCTTATAGTCTTCTACGGTTTGTGCTATATAGCACAGGTTGTTTCCGCTCCGTTTCTCCTATTTTCGGGCAGTTTTCACATTAGGTACAACATTTACCATGGCTGACAACAACAACACAGATGTGTTCAAGATGTCTGCTGAGGACAGGTTGGATAGGGATAACTACCCTATGCGGGCTTATATGATGCAACATGTTCTTGTGTCAAAGGGTGTTTGGAACATTGTGCAGGGCATTGATGTACGTCCTGGTTCTGAGGATGTAGGCGATGTTGAGGATGTTGCAGGTCTTGCTGCAAGGATTGCAGCTGTTAGAGTTGTTTTGCCTACGACAGAACAAGCTCGTTGGGATGTTAAGGATGTGTAGGCTCATGCATTGATTGCGTTGTCTGTGAAGCGCACCATTGTTCCTCACATCCGTTCAACAAAATCTACAAAACAGGCTTGGGATATTTTAGCAGGTCTTTATGCAAGCCGCAATGAGGCTAAAATTGCTTTGCTGCGTAAAGAGTTGGAGTCGAAGATTATGCATGAGGAAGATGATATGGACACTTTCCTTGCTAGTGTCAAGGATATCAATGAGCAACTTATTTCTGCAGGTGAAGTCATTTCAGACAGTTCCCTTGTGCAGACTGTTCTTGATGCCATAAGACTTTTGCTAGTACTTGGAGACTTATGACCCAAGGAAATCCTGAAGTTGTCAAGTTTGATGCATTATGCACATTGCTGTTGCAAGAGTCACTTTCCAGAAAAAACAGAACGAGGCAGCGTGCAGTTGAACAAGCTTTTATTGCTTCTCAAAGAAAGGGTGGTAACAGCAATGCGGCCACTTCTTATGGTTCTGCTAGGAGTGGCAAAACTTATGCTCCTAATGCTTCTGCTGGCAGCGAGTTGTCTGGAAATTTTGGTGATAAGGGCAAAAAGAAGATACGTTGCCATTATTGTAAAGCTAATGATCACTTGATCAAGTCGTGTCCTAAGTTGAAGGCCAAAGAGGCTAAGAAGAAAGAGGGTGGTTCCACTACAAATGCTGGTTCCACTACAAATGCAACCATTGTTGAGTCTTCTGTGAAAGGAGACTGTGTTGCTGATGTTGATGCAGAATGGGCTTTTAGCGTAGAGTGCACTTACAATCTTGCTGTCCATGATGCATGCTCGTCAGTTTTGCAGATTCACATGTGTGGTATTTCGACAGTGGTGCTACAAAGCACATTACCTCACATCGTGAATTGTTTACCTCTCTCGAGTCTGTCCCTCATGGGAATTCAGTCACTTGTGCCAACAATGCCTCTTATCTGGTTCAGGGAGTTGGAAATATTGTGCTTACTGCTGCAAATGGTAGTTCCTTCACACTTGTTGATGCACTTATGTACTTGGGATCAAGAAGAATATCTTGTCTGTATCTGCACTTGCTAGACTTGGACTTGTAGTCAAATTTGTGGATGACAGATGTACACTTCATAATCTCAGTTTTGGTGATGAAATTTTTGCATCTGGCCTTTTGTGCGATGGGCTCTATAAGCTCCCTTTGTATGACAAGTGTGGACAAAATTTTGCAAATGCTGTTGCAAATTCAAGGGCTATTTCAGATGCAAAACTTTGGCATGCACGTTTTGGTCATCTGAATTTTGCCAGTTCGTTGCGTTTGCAGAAATCTGATATGGTTGCTTCTTTGCCGCCTCTTGAAGCACCTATCAAACATGTTTGTGAAGGCTGTATCTTGGGTAAGATGCAGCATTCTAAATTTCCAAAGGATAGTTCAGTTCGTGTATAGGGTAGTTTCATGCTTGGTAGTTCATGTATATCATGGTTGAGCAAGAAGAAACCTACTATGGCCACTTCGAGTTGTGAGGCTGAGTATAGGGTAGTCTTCACAGCTACGGTTGAGTGTGTATGGCTCAAACGCCTTATGGCTGATTTGGGTGTTGGACAGGACATTGCCAACACTATCTACACTGACAGTCAGAGCGCATTGGCAGTTGCGAGGAACCCAGTTTTTCATGCTCGCACAAAGCACATTGAGGTGCATTACCACTATGTCAAGGAGAGGCTCTCAGCAGGAGAGATCAGCTTGGCTTATGTGCCAACACAGGACAACCTTGCTGATCTTTTCACAAAGGCATTGTCTCGTGAGAAGCTTGAAGCTTTCCGCAAAGCTTTGGGCTTACTCCCCTTTGTGGACTAATCATGTCCTCAGGGCATGGCACTTCCGTTTACTCATGTGCCAGCTCTCGTTCACCACATCACTCCAGGGGGGATTTGTTACCATATACATGTGGTAGTGATGTGTGTGAACACACTAGGACCGCCAGGGCATTTTTTTCCCTCTTTAGGAGGTTTTTCCCCACGTGCATTGTATATACGCCCATCACTCTAGGGCTATCTATCTTTCCATTGCACACTAAGTAACACACTCTCTATTGTGTGCCTTGAGCTTCCTTCGTCTTCTCCAAGCTGTGTGTGTTTCTCTGCAACCCTAATTCCAACAATAAGCTTCTACTGACAAGCACAGGAGGGTCTTAATGTTCAAAGAAAATGATTGGGTCTTACTTAAGTTTCGATTGAGGCAAACGACGGGCAAAAATCCTACGGGCCATCAAAAGTATTATGCTAAACTAGCAAAAAGATACTATAGTCCTTTTCAAATCTTGAAGCCAATCAATAAGATGGCTTATCAAATCAAGATGCCCAACCATTGGCTCATACACAATGCTTTTCATGTGAGCCTACTAAGCCCTACAAAGGAGAGCCACCAAGTGAACCATTTTTTGAAGACCCTCCAGAAATAAAAGACCAAGAAGAGGTGCTACAACCCAAAGCTATCCTTCGGCATGAAGACAAGGTACTACGACATGGTAAGATTATCCGACGATATCTTATTAAGTTTAAAATTATCCTTTTGAACATGCTAAATGGATGCAAGGAATACAACTTAAGGATAGTATGAACCTTGCCAATGCTTACAATGCTACATTAGAGTAAGCAAATATACATCTTTTTTGAAATGACCAAATTTTTAATCTTATAAGAGTAATTCTCTTTTTATTGTGTACAAATTTAAATAGTATCATGCTTAGAATCATGTTTGTGATGATGACGTCTCTCAAACACTAAGTAGAATTTGTCGCTCTACTTTGGAAAAATGAAATGGACTAAAGAGCAGACATGTTCACGACAGCTAAGTCTCCCAAGCACCGAATGGACTAGTTATCCATTTTGGAATGATGTCGTAAGGTAAAAAGGGATCCTATATCCGCTAAGAAACGTAGACCAACGACTAAGACTTTATCTCTTCTACCTCATAGTCGAGGAGGACTATAATTTCAAGAGAGAGGTAACGACATAAAATCTAATATCTAACCAACCCAATTGGTTTTCTCATATTAAATTGATCATTCAATGTGGGAGAATCAAAGGGAACAAGGGTTAGGATATAGACATGTGCTTATGGATCTGTCTCAACACAGGGCCAAGGTAAAATGGTCCACGTGAGAGATGGTATGTCAAAGAGCAATGCTACGTAATGGAGCTTAAAGACCTTAGGGTTAGCTTCTTGAAAGACCTCCAAAGGTTAGTGTTGAAAGTCTTTAGACCTAGGACCTTAAGCAAGTTGGGCTTGACCTTGAGGTGGGAATCCTACCCAAGCATGAGGTGTTTGTCGTGCTTGTTGACTAAGGTGCTTAAGGTGTTTGTGGGAACCTTGCCCAAGATTGAGGTGCTTGTCATTCTTAAATGACTAAGATGCTTGAAGTTTTCAATTCAAACATGATCTCTCAAGAGGCATAAAAGATTGTCATGCTTAAATGACTAAGGTGCTTGAAGTGTTCAATTCAAACATGATCTCTTAAGAAGCATAAAAGACACATGTCAAGATCCTCCGCATTTTGCCCTCATGATGTGCTTGAATAATATTGGATAGGTTTTAAAGGGGTCCAATGAGAATTTAGATGCATTTAAATAAATAATTAAGCTCTTTCTCTCGAAAAAGAAAAAGAGGACACTTGTCCAAATGATATAATTAAATAATACAAGAGAGAGAGAGAGAGAGAGAGAGAGAGAGAGGTGGACCAAGCATGAAAGAGGGTATACTCTCCCACATACACACATTCATTGCGTGAGGTGCAAAGTGCAAGAGCTCCATCTCCTTCTCCAAGCTTGTTGAGAAGTTGAGAGCCTACACCAACACTCTTGGCTATGGAATGCAAATCCAACCAAGAGCCATGCTTCAATGCTTAAGCTTGCCATCTTCTTCATCTTCATTACTATGCTATTATGCTATGTTAAGCAAGAAGAGCGATGATAAGTGAGGAACTATTTCTTTATCCTATGAATGATTCTTCTTCCTCTTCCCTACCCTCACTCCCAGCTAGCTCTCTCCACCTGAGGCCTTGGGACTGAGGTTGGGGATGGTTCTTTCATTTACAAAGTTTATGTTATGCTCGTGATGCATGAACCTTTCCATCTTCATTGCATTACCTAGGTCACAAGGAAGCATGTACTGTACCAAGTCTCTCTTGATGGGAGAATCTATGATACAAAAGCCTATTAGAGGGGAGACCGGCTCCACGTAAATCCAGTCCTCAACTGTTGTCAAGTTCTCTAAACTCTCTCTCTCTTCCAAAAGTAATTTTCATGCCAAGTTAATTAAGTATTATGGTTATGTTGCTACCGCTAATCAATTTCACCCTCTATGTTCTCCAAGTAGTCTCACAAAAATACTCCCTCTAATTCTCTTAATTCTGCTATCCTCAAAGTTCATAGGCCATTTCCATTACAGGTTTCACACACAGATAAGGGTATTGTTGCACATAACACGAAAGATATTGCACTCACACAAATTGTCTCCCCTCAAACACAATTTTGTCTCCCCTTGACACAAAGGGTGTAGGCACACAAACATCAGGGTGTAGGCGCGCGCGCGTGCACGCACGCACACACACACACACACACACACACACACACACACACACACACACACACACACACACACACACACACACACACACACACACACACACACATACAAGCCTTCCTTGGCACAAAAGGGTAAGCACACAAGTCTCCCAAGAGTAGACACACAAAGCTTACCTATCATGAATGAGGTTGACACACAACCGAGTGCACACAGATTCACATGGTTATTGTGTTGTTGTTTGTTTTGGACATTTTTCTCCCTGGCACAAATCTACAAAATTTGTTGTACTTTGTTGTCCTCTCCATGTCTTCATGTTGTTGTTGTTGTAGCTTCATCTTCATGTTGTTATCTTCTTCTTTATCTTCATGCATATGTCGATGTTGTGCTTTGGTTTCTTTTTTGTTGGTCCGTACTGTTGAGAATGCTGCATCCATGGCCTGTGGTGTAAAGTGTCCATACATTGCAAAAATGGTGCACGTTGTGTGTGTTCTCATGTGAGTGCTTGTTGGAAAGGTCTTACCATATAAAATGGTGGTGTCTAGTCCCGTACTTACACGTTGTTCTTTTGTGCATTGCATACATATCAAGGTGGTTTTTGTGCAAATGAATCCTCAAGGGATTTTACAAACATTAACCTAACGTGAAGTCACTCTTCTCTTTGCGAGAAGCACCTTTCACAACGATTTATTTTGAGCTTTCTTGATTCTTCCTTGAGTGCACTTCGCACAAAAATTCTCCTTTTGCTGCTGGAAATACCTCCTAATAGGCTATCTGCAGACAAGAATGGGGGCGTGGAACCAACTTGAGGCTTAGGAATTTCTTTGGACTATATAGCAGTGTAGGCGCGTGGGAAGCTCCTCCAAATAGGGGGAGCACAAAGTTGAAGGGGTTTGACCCCTCAGTACTCACTGATAGTGGGAAAAAAGGCTACATAAAAGTTGAGGAATTGTGGTTTAAATGGCTTGCTTGTGACAACTCGTGGGGTTGGCGGCTAGCGGCGGACCCAAAAGGCCCTTAAAAAATGGTTTATAAGAGCGCTTACCCATAGGCCAAAAAGAATCGCAGCTCTAGGAAAGGGCCTTCTCAATAGGATGGCCCTTCAAAAATCAATTGGCGTGCCCATATAGAATGAGCACATTGGCAAAGAAGGTGAGAGAGGGAGAAAGTGTCTGTTGCAACCGAACAATAAAAAAACAGGGTTAAATATGGTTCATGCAACAGGTGGAGCATTGAGCTGAAATGGAGGTAGCCGGTTAAGATGCGCAACTATAGAGGTAGAGGGTGGTTCTCCACCCTCTAGTATGGGGGCGCTTTTTGATTTAGTAGTGTTTTTGGATGGCGTATGGGGACGGATGTCGAACTTAGTGGCATTTTCAACATCACTTTTATCAACGTTAAGAGAAGGCGTTCCATGCTCGGATGGGAGCGCAATGGTGTTGGTTGGGATGTAGAGAGCGTCGATCGTGGGGTCGGAAGGCCGCTAGATTAGAAAGGTTGCAGTCAGATCACAGGTACATGCACAAGTAACTACCGGATGGAGTGTATTGAAAGGCGACTAACCATATTTGGTCATTCAGACCCGGCCCGCCTATGGAATATGGTTGATAGCTTGTTGAATTATGCCCAGTGGGTGCCACCCAACTTGGCTTGTGTGTGGCCCTTCAAAAAGTGTGATCAAACCCTATAAATAGGGTGTTCCCACCACAGGTGGAGTTGACCTTGAAGCTACTTGGAGCCTCTTTTCCACAAGAATATGGTCAGCATTGAATGCCTATAGGTGCACATGCACACACACACACACACACACACACACACACACAATTTATTTGAGTTTTGAATATGCAAAGAAACTAGAGATTATGCACAAGATTATCACAGTGATTGAAGATGCTAATGCACATCAATTTTATTGATCTAGGGCTCAAATGAAAGCTCTTCTTGAGGCCTTCACACACACATAAGTTACACAAAGCAATGTGACTATAAAAGAAGCTGAAAATAATCACAAGGAAGCACAATAATTAAAACACACACACACACACACACACACACACACACACACACACACACACACACACACACACACACACACACACACACACAATGCAATAAGGTTAATCCAAAAAAGTGATGCAAGATTACTAGAAGACTAATGCAAGGAAACAATGCCAAAAGCGAGTTCCTCCTCACCTAATCACCAAAGGGTAGTGGAGCATGCTCGTGCGGGGTGGTGATTAGGGAGTGGGATTATTAAAAAATGCAAATAGTTAATAATTGATAGAAGTCCTAAGTATGGAATCATCAGTTCTTTAGCTGATGCGGAAGCGTACTCCCTATTCACCAATGGTTAGCATTAGTCTATGGAGGATGAAGCCTTAGCTTAGCCATGGTGTTAGGGTTAGGGTTAGAGATATGGAGATTAACGTTAGGTTATTCCAAGGGCAAGAAAATAAGGAGAGAGAGTATAAACACAATGATAATGCTCAAAGTGCAATTGATTGATTAGAGAGTAGCCTCTATATAGGCTTAGTGCTTTACAATCATTGGCTAGAGAGGTTGCATCCTCTTTCTATTGGACCATTTCATCATTTATCTCTTCCTAGGTGGCTAGAGGGATTTCCCACATGGTGCCACAAGTTGGGCTTACCCTAAAAGAACACATGTTTATAAGTATAAAAGTATAAACAATTAAAGTGTCTCACATTGTTCCAGATTGTTTCCAAATTCCTTGAGATGACAGCTTGGGATTCTCTTTAAAAAAATTCTTACTACTCTTCTCCGTCATCCGCACTCCCTTAGTCTTAGCTACCTCTGTTAACCATCGGCATCCACTTCTAGTAGTCATGGGCCGGGCTCGTCGGTCCAATAGGAAAAGGGTAAGAGGATCGCCGATGAGAAGTGCACTCTAACGGGAACATTCAAGGGTTAGTTGGCTAAGCATAGGCACCCAAGTGTGAATGGGCGAGCTCATATAAAAGTCACCTAAACCTAAAAATCACTCATTCTCTCATTTGTGCAATTGAAGAGTGCTCTTGCGTATAGTCAGCCCTCGGATATGGAATACTTGGCTCTCGCGATTAAACAACTTAATTGACCAGAGAAGATAAGAAGCTTGCCCATGGTATTAATAGTTGATCTCTAGTGCCTTTCAATCGTTAAATTAGCAACCCAGGCTTGTTTAGTTTTTTATCTTTACAACTGTGTATGCGTTTGACTATATTAAAATTTAATGTTTATTGCTGACAAATTGTTTAATATTCTGTTACTAATCAATTTGTCTGCCTACAACTGCATATGCTTTTTAATTGTATGTAAGAATGCAATTATTGTGCCAATTTTGTTTGATTTTGCAGTGAGACTAACGAAGGCTAAAGACATTCATCTCAAATGCTCTTCCACCTCGACGAATGAGCTTCAACTCAATAGCTTTTGAGGACGAAATCTACATCAGGAACTTCTAGTAGTCATGGGCCGGAGTCATGGGTCGAGCTTGTCGGTCCAATAGGAAAAGGGTAAGAGTGATCGCCGATGAGAGACGCACTCTAACTGGAACATTCAAGGGTTAGTACAACCCAAGATCCAAACATAGCGGCTAGTGACTCTTCATCTGACTACGATATTATGGAAGGGCATCTTACACAAACCCCGAGTAAGTAAACAAAAACGTATCTGTCTGGGCCCCACAACCTGGATCTAGTGTGTTTAGTCGCTTTATAGAAACCTTTAGTAGAGCTACTCGCTCTGAACTTGCGGCTAGCGAAGTCAACGAAGGTGAGGGAGAGGTAGATTCGCCTTTGGTATCTCAGGGGGAGCCTATACTCCCCAAGAGTGTCCACGTCGATATCCAGCCCCCAGCTTTCATGGAAGACCCTGCAAAGCAATCGCCCCCCCCCCCCCCCCCCCCCCCAAAGTTCTACAACCCGATGGTAGGAGTCTTGCGGAGGTGTAAGAAGTTGAGCGCTATATGCAAGCGGCTAGGGAGAGGGAAATGGAGAGTTTCCTAGAACAACGCCAAGCCATGAAGGGAAAGACCCATGTGACAACATGCATAGCAATCAAGCAATTGAGTGCAATGTGGGTCAAACTGTTGGGAACAACAATGCTTCCACCTCAAAGGAAAACTCTAGTACGCCTGACCTAGAAGGGTTATTTCTCAACGAAAATTGGGAATATGACCTACAAAATGAAACCTTGACTTACCTGTACACGGGTTACACATACCATATAGGTTGGTTAGAAGTTGTACAATCTACTTCTAGCCACAAGTCTAGAGGAGCGGCAACAAATGGTCGGCAATGTCATCCATAGTATCATCCAATCGGAGAGGCAAAACCGAGGGATTAACATTCCTTCAACGGGCCTTATGAGATTCTAAGATACAGGCAAGGCCAGACAACTGACACTATTACAGATGGATACGCCTTCAGTGAGTCCAATGGACCCTTCATATATTGTGTCGCATGGAGTTCTGGTATAGTCTGAGCCCACAAGTAGTAGTTTTACTTTTCCAAATCTAGCTCATCTGTCTCTCGAAGACACTACAGCTATGATACCTACTTCGGTGATGAGTACAAAAAGTATACCTTGGACCTCGTTTGTTAGCACTGCACTGCTACCTAGTAGCACAGTGCCCCAACAATACCTATAGGTGTGCATCAAGAATATGTACCCGTCTCACCTCATGCCCACGTAGCTCCCACACCTCCAATTATGCCAAGGACTCACACTCCACAATGGCATTATCTGAGCTCTTATTCAAGGGGCCATACCATTGATAGCCGTTTTTCGGCTTTCCATAATTGCCATAGTAAGCTACCTCACCCTATCAAATCACTCAAACATTTTGGTTATCCCTACCATTTCACTGTACATAGGCGTGTGTGAGTTAGGGGACTTTCCCTATATTTTCTTAAAAACCCTTAATTAGCTAGTCAGTGGGCTAGTTGAGCCAAAAAAATTAAAAAAATTAAAAAATAAAAGTATATTATGGCCCATTTGTGTGTAAATATTTCATTGTATATAGGGCCTAAATATAAGGATTTTTCATAATTATTTTGGTATTTATTTAAATATTTATACTTAGGTGTGTGTTATTTATGCTATGTACATTGACTCACCATTACCATATTTTTTCTTACCATTTTGCATACTCTTTATTCCATATAAAAATAATTTCATGCAAGCTTCTCTTATTTTTGGTGTAACTCCATCCCAACAAAAATCCAAAAAAACTAGCTAGTTCTATTTATGTGTATATTTTTTCACTACTGTGATTTTTTCCTTCCTACATCTATTCTCTATTACTCTCATAAATTATATCACAAAAAATATTCATCTTTTTATGGTAGACTTATAATGAAAGAGATTTATTTTGACCCCTTCATATTTTTTCCACCTATATTATTTATATTTGACATGTACATATTTTTTTAGACCCCTCAATATTTGATTTTCTTAGTTGTACTATTCACTTATATCATGATCTCAACAATATCTTCAATTATAGACCTACCAAATAAGGTCAAGGGTATCTGGCATGCATGCATGCACCATGGGGAGCTCACTCTTGGAGGTATTCAAAAGAATCATCCAAAGAAGGACCTCACAAGGACCTTGTGCAGTGGAAAAAACAGTCGGTTTTGCTGAATTTTTAAAGATTACATGCTCTCCGAATTTGGAAAGGTGATACAAACAAAAGTTGTAGCTCGTGAGCTGAACTTTCACCTCAATTTTTTTCATATTTTTTTGGGCTACGAGATGTGAGCTATGATTTTATTGGTGGACCCCAGTTTGCCCATGCTATGCAGCCACACTCCCTCTTCCACTTTATCATTTTCCTCTTTCACACACACTCCTCCCTCTCCTTCCCACTCCCAAACCTGGAACTCCCATGTCCTAATTCACCCTCTTCACCATTGCCACATCTCTCACACCTCCATAGCCTTCATCCTCCATTTCTACACCCTATGTGTTCCCCTTTCTCTCTACATATATGTCCATATTACCATACTCTCTTCAGCTTTGTAAAGAACTTCAAAAAAATCAACAAAAATCCAAGGATAATCTCTGCAAATGAAGGCTTTATCATGAATTTTCCAAGGTTTTAAGATAACATAGCTTCATCAACACGCGCTACTTCGCCATGCTGACCGCGCTTCTTCTACCGGTGCTGTAAAGAGGTGAATGTCAACTTCTCCAAAGCTTCAACCTCTCTTTACAAGCTCATCCCTTCTCTAACTTTTCTCATCATATATCTCACCATTTGGTGAATGATTTTGTAAATATTTTGTAGTGATAATTACTAACTACTAACCACTAACCTTATTGTAAAATGCACCCTCTACTAGAGTAGGCACTCCCAAATTATTCACTCAATCCTCTCTCCTTTCATCCTCAATAATTCTCTTCCCTTGAGCCCACATCCATGTGACTCAAAGGACAAGAGAGACCCAACCTCATTAAATAAATAAATAAATAAATAAATAAATAAATAAATATATATATTGAGGCGGTCCGGGGCGGGCAACAAGAAGAGTGGCCTCTAGACACCCTTCAAGGCTCCCGTGCTGCTCAATGGGGCTGGGGCACAACACAACACAAACCAAAACAACAAACCCACCGCCAAATCCCAACTACACAAGGGGCACCACCTAGTTTAAGAGCGAACTAGGACGCAAAAGAGGAGAATCGTTAGAGCAACCCACAAACAAGCAATGAATTTACACTAACCCTAACACCAATGGAATACTCACACACACTAAAACACGAGAGAGAGAGAGAGAGAGAGAGAGAGAGAGAGAGAGAGAGAGAGAGAGAGAGAGAGAGAGAGAGAGAGAGAGAGAGATAGATAGAGAGAGAGAGAGATAGTGAGATAGATAGAGAGAGAGAGAGAGAGAGAGAGAGAGAGAGAGAGAGAGAGAGAGAGAGAGAGAGAGATAGTGCTCGGGCTGCTTTGAAACGTATCGGCAATGATCAAGCAAACACAACTATATATTTAAGAAAGAGAGAGAAAGGGGGAGGGGGTGCTTGTTGCATTAATACCTTCTTACAAATCTGTCATGACAAATCAAAGTGAGATTAGTACTTGTTCAACATAGCTTGCGTAAATTTCACCACAACACATCACAAGAAAAGCCACCCCAATCACTGTCTTAAGGCCAGGGGAGTCCTCTCCACCCTGTCGCCCTCTTACAGTATGTGGGATTTATGGCTAGATTGATGACAACACCAGAGACAAGCTATCAAGAACTTAACAAAAAAAAAACACCAAGACACTTACACATCATTGTTGTCCATTACTTCACGTTGGAAGGGAGACAAAGTATCCAAGCTTAGTCCAAATCCACCCTCCTTGATTCAGCGAATGTTGGGCTTACACTAGTAGGAGAAATGATAGATTTCCTACTCTCAATTGAATGATTACTCTCTCTCTTACAATATCAT
Source organism: Adiantum capillus-veneris (assembly GCF_014529385.1). Classification (NCBI taxonomy): domain Eukaryota; kingdom Viridiplantae; phylum Streptophyta; class Polypodiopsida; order Polypodiales; family Pteridaceae; genus Adiantum; species Adiantum capillus-veneris. The sequence continues at coordinate 81,149,875 of NC_140946.1, read as the reverse complement.
AGATTTCCCTTGCTAATCCCCTATTACAACACATGCACATGCATAAGACAATGAGCTTCCACTCAAGAGCTCCTTCTAGAGAGGTTGAGCTTGGCTTCGAGGTTGAGCTTGGCTTCTCAAGCTATAGCATAGTGCTCTTGCTTATGGTTCCCCCCCTTTTATGCTAGCTACACCCTCCTTTTATAGCAATTTTGAAGGCTAGGGTTACTCCTCTAACCATGGTTGGGTTAGATTTTCAGCAATTTATATAATTTCTTTTGCTTGGAATTATCAAGAAGTTGGTGGGGAAAGAGAGAGGAGAGAAATGGAGGTGATAGGACTTTTCATAGTGGGTTAGTGTTAGTAGAGTTAGTATTAATTTACAAATGGAGTTGAATATTTACAATGGGAGTATCCATGTAGGATACAAATAAGGAAGAAAAACTCTTAAGAGATAAGAAAAGGTGGATTTCTTACAAGGTTGATGCTCCAAGTGTCTTGAGTAGGGCCAATTTTGACGCTTGTTGACGGTCCACTAGCTTTGACGGTACATTTTTTCTCCACTCTTGACCTTCCTTGAGAGACAAGGTAATTGAAGCTGAGTAATCAACCACCATGATGCTGTCTTTTAAGAGAAGAGGCTGAATTTTGTGGTTTTTTGATAGATATGGGTAATTTGGAGGAGGAAAAATGAGGCTAGGTGGTCAATTTTGGAATGGAATTGTGTGTGGGAGGTATGAGTTCACCATGGTTTCTCTTATTCTTCAAGGTTGAGGAGAAGGTGAGTAGTGTGCAGAGAGGAGTGGTGAGAGAGATGGGGATGATGAGTGGAGAAGTGTGTGTGAAAGAGGAAAATGATAAAGTGGAAGAGAGAGTGTGGCTGCATAGCATGGGAAAACTGGGGTCCACTAAAAAACTCAAAGCTCACAGCTGGTAGCTCCAAAAATCATGAAAAAATTTGGGGTGATTATTCAGAGCGTGGGCTACATTTTCTCTTTTGAGCACCGCTCCAAATTCGGAGTGGAGATAGGTGCCAAAATTCTCACCAAAAAGCCTGTTTTTTATGCCTGCAAAAGTCTTTTAGTGGTCCCCTCCTTTGTTGAATTTGTACAATGCATCCAAGAGTGAGGCCCTTCTTTGTCATATTATAATACAAAGCATTCAAGTTGCCCTTGACCCATGCATGGAGGAGGATTATTGGTGAAATAAGAAATATATACATGGTGGGACTAGTGTATGGACTATTCATGGACTTTAGCTCAATGAGCACATGGTGTTAGAATAATGAGTAAAAATAATAATAAAAATATGGAGGAGTTATGGATATGGAAAGATATTGGAATCATATGATATGGTCCCTCGTTGAATTATTTTGGGTGAAAGAGGAAAAGGTATGCAAGTAAATAATATAATAAAAGTAACCAATGAGTAGAAATCAATTTTTTGTTTTCACGAGGGTGAGGGTGAAAATGTGGGAGTGATTTGTATAAAGGAAAAATATGAGGTTAGAGTATGTACATATTGGCAAAAAAAATATAATTATGGTGTAAGAGGATGAAAGAAGGTGTACATAGGTTTAATAAAACACACACCTAAGTAGAAATATTTAAATAAAATATCAAAATAATTATAAAAAATCCCTATATTTAGGCCATATATACAATAAAATATTTACACACAAAGAGGCCATAATATACTTTATTTTTTTATTATTTTTATTTTTTTTGGCTCACCTAGCCCAGTGACTAGCTAGCCGAGGGTTTTTAAGAAGATATGGGAAAAGTCTCGTGACTCACGCACGCCTATGTACAGTGAAATGGTAGGGATAGCCACAGTGTTTGGGTGATTTTGGTAGGGTGAGGTAACTCACTGTGGCAATTACAAAGAGCCGAAAAAACGGCTATCATTAGCCCTCCCCCTGGATGATGGTATATTCATGTACCATCATAGAGCATCTTTTCCAAAGAGAGTGCTTCAGAGTCCTTGACGAGATCTTCATTGTTTGGCCCCTCAGAATTTTGGCTGGAGTTACACTCATGCTTCATGTAACAATACTTACATAAGACAGCGGCCTTTGTACAGATCTTTGGTAGATCCTTTGGTAGAAGGCGACTCAAATAGGGCTTCAAGCGATACCCGTTTACTTTCCTGGAGTGCTCTTTACCACTCAAGTCCATAAGCTGATAGTAACTTGAATTGAAATCCTTCTTGACTATGTATGGCCCTTGCCATCTTGTTTCAAACTTGGCATCAAAACGATTGTCAAGTCGATTGTCATACCTTAGCACAAGCTCTCCTTCCTTGATGCCTTTGTCCTTCAGTTTCTTGTCGTGCGTTTCTTTCGCTTGTGTGGCTTTCCTCTTGTAGCACTCATATACTGCTTCTCTTTTCCACTCAAGCTCCACTAACGTAAGAAGTCGATCCATCCATACCTCTTGATCATCTTGTGCTCCTTTGCCATGAAGTCGCATTGTTGGAATGTTGAGCTCGATAGGCTGCAAAGCCTCTTGACCATAGACCAAGTGAAATGGTGTGAACTCCGTGGCTTCCCTATATGTGGTTCGATATGCCCACAAGGCACCATCCAAGAAGTCATCCCATAATTTTGTCTTGTTTTGCACCATCTTTCTAATGATTCCTGCAATGACACCATTAGCCTTCTCCACCAAACCATTTGACTGTGGGTAGTATGGTGTGCTATGACGATGTAGAATGTGAAGCTCTTCACAAACTTCTGTGAGCAATCCTTTTCGAAACCCTGGACCATTATCAGAAACAATCTCCAAAGGTGTGCCAAATCTACAACAAATGTGAGTGTAGACGAATTTGCTCACTGTCTTCTCATTTACCTTTGCCACACTTTGTGCTTCCACCCACCTAGTCATATAGTCTACAGCCACTAGAATGTAGAGTTTACCATTTTTTGTCCTAGGCAGAGGACCCATAGCATCAATGCCCCACTTTTCAAAGGGTCCATTTGCAAGCACTATTTGCCTCGGGCCATGCACCAACCTTCTATTTCCATTTATCTGACAAGTGTGACAGCTTTTACACCAATGTTGAACATCCACATGCAAACTTGGCCAAACATACCCCGAAAGCAAAATCTTCTTCACAGTTAATTCTTGGGCAAAATGACCACCACATGCCTCTTCATGCAAACCTTTTAGAATGGCTGGAATTTCCTTGATAGTTGGTACTCGTCTGCACACTTGATCCTTCCCTCTTTGATAGAGGGAGCCTTCTAGGAAGAGATATACGCTTGCCTTCTTCATGAGTCTCCTCTTCTGAGCTTTTGTGAAGTCTGGTGGAAACTCACCCTCCAAAATGTAGCCAATGATGGGAGCCAATGACTCCAATCCCTGGTACCTCGGTTGCTTCACAGCAGCCGCCACCATGATGACCTGCACTTCTTTCTTTACACATGCAACGGCTTGTTGTGCAAGTAAATCAGCATCTTCATTCTGTTTCCTAGGAATATGATATAGTTGCACTTCTTCAAATTGATTAAACAATCTACGAATGGCATGAACTTTTGTCCGTAAGCTCTCATTCTTGCATGCCCAAATGCCTAAAATCTGTTTAACAATGAGAAGTGCATCTCCCTTTACCATGAGGCGTTGTATCCCTTGGCCAATGCACATCTTCAAACCATGAAGTAGAGTGTCATATTCTGCTTCATTGTTGCTAGCTGAACTTGGTAGATTGAACTTCTCTTTCATGACCACCTCTCCACTTGGGTTGAGCAACACTAGCCCTCCCCCTGCTTTTCCTGTGGCTCGACGAAAAGCTCCATCAAAGAACAAAGTAAAAGCATTAGGAATACTTTTTGGTGGTGGCAATGGTAGGGTCTTTACTTCAGGCACCTTAATCTCCTTTTCGTGCACCCTATAAGTGAGAATCCCTGCCAATTGTGCACGCACACTATCTTCTACCTTGAAAGAGTATTGAAACTCTTGCAACTCCATAATCCACTTTGAGATCCTAGTGCTAAGATTCATTTGAGATGACACCCAAGGGAACAAATTTTCTGCAGTGAGAATTACAAAAGGTTTTGGTAGCAGGTAGGATCTAAACTTTCTCACCGCAAACATGAGAGAAAGCATCATGAGTTCTGCTTCTGTGTAGTCTCTCTCCAAAGCATTCATGACCCTACTAGCAAAGTAGATGGGTCGCATCCTTGTACTGTGGGGATCTTGTTGTAGCAACACAGCACCAATTGTTTCTTTCCCAGCACTAGAGCTAACAAAGAATGTGTACTCCCAACAAGGAGGCATGAGTGTTGGTAGCTCTGACAAAATGACTTTAATGTTACAAAAGTACTCTTCAAGCTCATCAAACCATGCAAATTCTACTTGTTGTGTCAACTTTTGCAAAGGGTGAAGTAACTCCGAGGCTAAGTGAATGAAGCGTGACATATACTTCACCTTTTGAATGAATGAGATGACCTCCTTAAGACTCTTGGGTGATGGTAGCTCAATAAGAGCCTTTGCCTTCGAAGGATCCACTTCAATGCCTTTGTAAGAAACTTTATGACCAAGCAAGATTACTTCATCCTCACCTATATGGCACTTGTCGGGGTTGAGTTGACCTCCCATGTCGTAGAGCTTCTTTAAACCTTCTTCTACCCTTTTTAGATGCAATGATTTTGAGCTATAAATACAGAAATCATCAATGAACACCCTAATTGACTTTCCAAAGAATGCTTGAAACACCATATTCATGAAACGTTGGAATGTTGCAGGAGCATTTGTCAGACCAAATGGCATGACTCTAAAAGCATAACAACCCCAAGGAGTGATAAAGGTTGTTTTCAATTGATCCTCCAGTGCAATCCCTATTTGAAAGTAACCTGAGTAACCATCGCACACAGTGTACTTCTCATGACCAGCTACCTCATTTAGTATCTCATCCTGGAATGGGAGGGGAAAGTGATCTCTCTTTGTTGCCTCATTGAGGGGACGGTAATCCACACACACCCTCCACTTGCCGTTCTTATTAGGAGTGACAACAACAGGAGAGACCCACTCTGAATTCTCCACTGGATAAATGAACCCTGCTGCTAGAAGCTTTCTTACCTCCTTGAGTAAAGCCTGCTCCTTGATGACTCCTAGCCTTCGTAGCTTCTGAGCCTTAGGTGTGGCCTCTGGCTTCAACTCAATTTTGTGTTGAACAGCATCTACTCCACGCACATCGGTGTAGTCTTTAGCAAAAAGCCTAGGAAACTTCCTTAGCACACATTTGAACTCCTCTCTTTCATCCTTTGTAAGTGTTGTTGATAGCATACCTTCCAGCATCCCTTCATCTTGATCACCTTCGTTCTCTTGAGGACCTACCTCCTCCAAGCCTTGACAAGAGGTCTCTTGGTTGCTTGGCTTAAACCTTACCCCCATGACTTCGATGGAAGACTCCTCTTCAGTAATGCTGCCGCTACTTTCTTCTTCTGAAGTGCTATCGGTCCAACCTTCTTCCGTCTCACTTTGAGATGATTCTTCATGGAGCTCCTCTTGGCGTTGCTCCTTCATGTCAAAGACAACCTTCTTGTGATTGTCATTCCTGCAAATTAGCTTTCCACTCTCCCAATCCTGCAAAGCTCGCATTTTCATTAGCCATGGTCTTCCTAGGATAAATGGGTAACCATTTCCCTTGGTAGACATGACATAGAAATCCACTGCCTTCTTAATGCCAAAGGCCTCCACAAAAACATTTTTACAAATGCCTACGCACCTAGCCTTGCTATTGTTTGCCATCTTGACCCTAATTTCAGGTGTCTCATGGATGTGCATGCCTAGTTTTTGCATGAGTCCCTCTGTCATGATGCAAATTTGTGCACCCCCATCCACTAGACCTTTCCTAACCAATCTCCCTTTGATGTAACAGTCTAGCACCGGTGTAATGTCCTCATTCATTTCAGCTTGTGCAATTTTTACAACAGGCACACTCTCTTTTACCTTTCTCCTAGTGCTAACTGCCCTTGTTAAATCCCTCCTAACTTGTGGACATAATGCAAGAAATTGAGGCCATGAAATATCAGGACCCTTACCTCTCATGTCTTCCAACAAGTTGTACGGAGCCATACCATGTCCAAGAGGGAAGTCTTGGAGGTTGATACGACGTCGAGTCCTCTTGGTTTCCTTGGTTTCCTTTGCCTTCTTGCCTTGTCCATGGTCACTCTGTGATGTGACTCCTTCTTTCTCTTTACCTTTTCCTCGGCCACGCTTAATTCCATTGGCTTCCATGTCAACCTCATTTGAATTTGTCACCTCTACCACATGCACATTTGGATCTGGCAAAGGTGGAACTCCTTCTACCCCTTGTGGAGGTGGTCTTGGTCCATTTGGCCTTTGTAGAAGCTTTGGTTGTTGACCAGTTCCTTCACCTGCATTCATCACTGGGTAATTCAAGTTAGGCCTCCCTGGCTCCCCACGGGGCCAAGGACAATTATACATCCCATGTCCAGACTCTCCGCAATTCCAACATTGCAAGACTCTCCTAGGTCGTGGATCTCGCTCTTCAGACTTCTTTGCTTGTCCCTTTCGACCTACAGCTTGTGCAAGGTGAATTGACAGGCTGCTTAAAGATTCGTTTAACTTCTCAATTACTTCCGCCGTTACCTCAGGAAGCTCCCTCGATGTTGATGCTTGTGACTTACCTTTGGGTCTAAGACCTTCTATTGGAACCTCTCCCCTTAAGCACTTGAGTTTCCTATACTTCTCAGCAGCCCTAGTTTCAGCTGCATCAAAAGTAGCAGGTGCACCCGCCTCAACTTTTACCTTAAGGTCAGGAAAGAGTCCGGCTATGAACCTCTCCTTCTTTAAAAATTCTGCACCATCACCAGGGTTAGCAACATTTCGTATCCATAGAGCCCAAAGACGTAGAAACTCTTGCTTGTACAAGTAGTAGTCATCTAAGTCTTTTTGCTTATGAGAAACAATGTCTTGCCATAGTTTTTGAGTGTTTTGGGGATCAAAGAAGTATCTCTTAAAACGATTCAAAACTTCTGTGTAATTCCCCTTAACTTCCTCAAGCAAAGAGTCAAACCAAGTACTAGCATCTTTCCTAAGGACCACCTCAAACATTTCTACACGTTCTTGATCGGTTACTATCCTCTTGATACGGCAAGACATCTTGAAATTTGCTAAAAATAATTCTGCATCCTCTCCAGGCTCTCCAAAGAAAAGAGGATATCCAGACATTTGGCGTTGGCTCTCCATTATTATGAAAGATTACAACACGAGTTACAATAAGGGATACAATAGAGATCTAGAACCACTCGCCTGCAAATGAAGAAGTGAGAAAATACCACTCTAGGTTTTCTTCTTCAGCTATCCAAGCTTCAATAAGGTCTCGATTTGTTTGATCAAAACAAAAGGGTAGACTATTGATGAGCTCTAAGAAGGGTTGAAATTCTTCAAAGCTAAGGCGATAAACAGAAATATCTAGAACTTCATTTTCTGGATCCAAAAGAGCAACCACGTCCCAAGTGATAAATTGCACTTGCTCTACAATTCCCAATGCACAAGCGGTTTGTATAAAAACTAGATCTTCATGCTCGTCGAAGGCCGTGAGAAAGTAGCAATTGACTAGGAGCTCCTTTCCTTCGAGTTCCACACAGTCGGAGTGAGGCAACCTTCTCACAATTTCATAAAGAACATCCTCATCAAGTCCGATCAAGTTTGCAAGATTTAAAGACTCCACTTGTGCTACAAAATTCCTGGACAAAAACTCCTTAGGATTATGGTTAAATCATTCAAAAGCATAAAGAGATTTACAATGTCTCTATGAACAAAGTGTCATAGAAAGTAGAGAAGGATGAGAATTTATACAAATTTGCAATCTTGTCTATGCTCTCTTTATTAAGACAAGCTCTGAATAGCTCCCTATCTCCTTTGTTGAAAGCGAAAGGAAGACTATTAATAAGACGCAAATGAGGGAAAAATTCACCAAATGTGAGTCTATGAAGCATGAACTCTGGCCGCAAGTTTCCTGAAGAGTCTTCCTCAATGGTGAAATGCACTCGCCAAACGCCAAATTTCACTCTATTTACCAATCTTAGGGCACACACTAGTTGGATGAATGCGCGGTCTTCCTTAGTGCCCAACAACAAGAGGAAAATGGAATCCACGCGTAGGACCTTCCGTCTTAACTTCACCACCCTCTTGTTATGAGGGAGACGCCTTACTACTTGCTCCTGCAACTCAATTGGTAATAGAGCTAGATCTCTAAGGATTGAACTTTCACTGCACACACATTCCCAGTTAGAATAAATGATCGTTTTTTTGTTTCTTGTAACAACTTGGACAAAGAAAAAACAAACATACACACTACTTTGCCGGGCTGCATTTCATTTTAAAATAAAATGAACACATGTACATCAAAGGAAGTGTGGTAGTTGATGAGAGGTAGAATGACAGGGTTTGGTGATGCAAGAATTTCTCCTGCTCTTTGGGCACCAAACATGAACACCATTCGTTGTTGAAAATGGATCTTTCTACTAATTGCAACGTTTATTCTAATGTGTGGAGTAAAATGAAAGGGAAAAACCTCTATTCCTGGGCCATTATCCATGGCCTATGCATGTCCTAATGCTTAAAACAAAACAAAAATATAGACGTCCAAACTAAGGTCGTACCTAATGAGAGGCAAAATAAAAGGATTTACTGAAGCGTTTATCTCGGCCAACCTAAGAGGACCTAAAATTCTACGAATGACACGTTGAAATTGCAACTTAGTACTAACAATTATGTGTACCTTTTGCCTTGCAATGGGAATGAAGGGATCATACAAATCTTCATGATTCATGCAAGCTACTTGACTATGCTAAAGGTTGATTCTACACAAAAATACATAAGCCGTCCTCAGTGGGGGCACCAATTTGAGGCGGTCCGGGGCGGGCAACAAGAAGAGTGGCCTCTAGACACCCTTCAAGGCTCCCGTGCTGCTCAATGGGGCTGGGGCACAACACAACACAAACCAAAACAACAAACCCACCGCCAAATCCCAACTACACAAGGGGCACCACCTAGTTTAAGAACGAACTAGGACGCAAAAGAGGAGAATCGTTAGAGCAACCCACAAACAAGCAAGGAATTTACACTAACCCTAACACCAATGGAATACTCTCACACACTAAAACACGAGAGAGAGAGAGAGAGAGAGAGAGAGAGAGAGAGAGAGAGAGAGAGAGAGAGATAGTGCTCGGGCTGCTTTGAAACGTATCGGCAATGATCAAGCAAACACAACTATATATTTAAGAAAGAGAGAGAAAGGGGGAGGGGGTGCTTGTTGCATTAATACCTTCTTACAAATCTGTCATGACAAATCAAAGTGAGATTAGTACTTGTTCAACATAGCTTGCGTAAATTTCACCACAACACATCACAAGAAAAGCCACCCCAATCACTGTCTTAAGGCCAGGGGAGTCCTCTCCACCCTGTCGCCCTCTTACAGTATGTGGGATTTATGGCTAGATTGATGACAACACCAGAGACAAGCTATCAAGAACTTAACAAAAAAAAAACACCAAGACACTTACACATCATTGTTGTCCATTACTTCACGTTGGAAGGGAGACAAAGTATCCAAGCTTAGTCCAAATCCACCCTCCTTGATTCAGCGAATGTTGGGCTTACACTAGTAGGAGAAATGATAGATTTCCTACTCTCAATTGAATGATTACTCTCTCTCTTACAATGGCATAGATTTCCCTTGCTAATCCCCTATTACAACACATGCACATGCATAAGACAATGAGCTTCCACTCAAGAGCTCCTTCTAGAGAGGTTGAGCTTGGCTTCTCAAGCTATAGCATAGTGCTCTTGCTTATGGCTCCCCCCCTTTTATGCTAGCTACACCCTCCTTTTATAGCAATTTTGAAGGCTAGGGTTACTCCTCTAACCATGGTTGGGTTAGATTTTCAGCAATTTATCTAATTTCTTTTGCTTGGAATTATCAAGAAGTTGGTGGGGAAAGAGAGAGGAGAGAAATGGAGGTGATAGGACTTTTCATAGTGGGTTAGTGTTAGTAGAGTTAGTATTAATTTACAAATGGAGTTGAATATTTACAATGGGAGTATCCATGTAGGATACAAATAAGGAAGAAAAACTCTTAAGAGGTAAGAAAAGGTGGATTTCTTACAAGGTTGATGCTCCAAGTGTCTTGAGTAGGGCCAATTTTGACGCTTGTTGACGGTCCACTAGCTTTGATGGTACATTTTTTCTCCACTCTTGACCTTCCTTGAGAGACAAGGTAATTGAAGCTGAGTAATCAACCACCATGATGCTGTCTTTTAAGAGAAGAGGCTGAATTTTGTGGTTTTTTGATAGATATGGGTAATTTGGAGGAGGAAAAATGAGGCTAGGTGGTCAATTTTGGAATGGAATTGTGTGTGGGAGGTATGAGTTCACCATGGTTTCTCTTATTCTTCAAGGTTGAGGAGAAGGTGAGTAGTGTGCAGAGAGGAGTGGTGAGAGAGATGGGGATGATGAGTGGAGAAGTGTGTGTGAAAGAGGAAAATGATAAAGTGGAAGAGAGAGTGTGGCTGCATAGCATGGGAAAACTGGGGTCCACTAAAAAACTCAAAGCTCACAGCTGGTAGCTCCAAAAATCATGAAAAAATTTGGGGTGATTATTCAGAGCGTGGGCTACATTTTCTCTTTTGACCACCGCTCCAAATTTGGAGTGGAGATAGGTGCCAAAATTCTCACCAAAAAGCCTGTTTTTTATGCCTGCAAAAGTCTTTTAGTGGTCCCCTCCTTTGTTGAATTTGTACAATGCATCCAAGAGTGAGCCCCTCCTTTGTCATATTATAATACAAAGCATTCAAGTTGCCCTTGACCCATGCATGGAGGAGGACTATTGGTGAAATAAGAAATATATACATGGTGGGACTAGTGTATGGACTATTCATGGACTTTAGCTCAATGAGCACATGGTGTTAGAATAATGAGTAAAAATAATAATAAAAATATGGAGGAGTTATGGATATGGAAAGATATTGGAATCATATGATATGGTCTCTCCTTGAATTATTTTGGGTGAAAGAGGAAAAGGTATGCAAGTAAATAATATAATAAAAGTAACCAATGAGTAGAAATCAATTTTTTGTTTTCACGAGGGTGAGGGTGAAAATGTGGGAGTGATTTGTATAAAGGAAAAATATGAGGTTAGAGTATGTACATATTGGCAAAAAAAATATAATTATGGTGTAAGAGGATGAAAGAAGGTGTACATAGGTTTAATAAAACACACACCTAAGTAGAAATATTTAAATAAAATACCAAAATAATTATAAAAAATCCCTATATTTAGGCCATATATACAATAAAATATTTACACACAAAGAGGCCATAATATACTTTATTTTTTTATTATTTTTATTTTTTTTGGCTCACCTAGCCCAGTGACTAGCTAGCCGAGGGTTTTTAAGAAGATATGGGAAAAGTCTCGTGACTCACGCACGCCTATGTACAGTGAAATGGTAGGGATAGCCACAGTGTTTGGGTGCTTTTGGTAGGGTGAGGTAACTCACTGTGGCAATTACAAAGAGCCGAAAAAACGGCTATCAATATATATATATATATATGCATAATCTTTTATTCCTTCAAATAAACTTGATTAGGCCTAATCCTAATCGGGGCTTCTAAAACCTATAAATAGAGCCCTTCTCTCCCTTGTAAATCATCCCATGATCACACTACACCACACCATTCTCAACACATAACACACCACTCTTCAAGCCTAGTTGTGTAGAGTGTGTGCATTGTGAGTGCTCTATTCCATCACTACACATAGGTGCATGGAGAAGCTTGAAGTTAGTTATGCCATCTAGAGGAGTGGAGTGATACTATACTCTGTAATCACACTTGTAGCCTACTCTTGTCCATAAATAAGATTCATAGTTTTGGGTGCAATTGTATGCTGCAACTACGACTCTTCTCTCCAAATTGACTTGATAAGTTGGCTCATCAGGTGGTTGAAGGTATATTGTCCTTGAAGTTTGTTGTGCCATTTCATGCTTGGTGGTTTGAGGGCTTGTTGAATTGTTTGCCAAAACTTTCAATTGTAAGAGGGTGCTCGGTGAGAGGGCTCCCGTGATCCTAAGACAATTTGTGTATTGGCAACAAGGTCAAGTTTTGTGTTGTCTCTCTATTTCTCATCAAGCTTTGTGTGCATCTAGTCTTTAAGGCTAAGAATGAGTTGCTCAAGTTGATTTGTGCGCTTTACCTCTCTCTGGCGTGGTGAATGTTTGTGTTTGGTGTGTGTGGCTATCTTGCATTCCCCTCTCTTTGTGCGTTTGAGTACAAGGAGATATCACGTGCGTCCTAGTTCGCATCTACAACTAGGTGGTGCCCCTTTTCTTGTTTGGTTTCTGGCTGTGGGTTGTTGTTGTCTCTGATTGTGCTTGCCCCAGCCCCAATTGAGCAGCACGGGAGCCTTGAAGGGTGTTTAGAGGCCGCTCTTCTTGTTGCCCGCCCTGGACCGCCTCACCATTTAGCAATAACATGTTGTATTTTTCACCAACTATGCCTAGGGCCACACCACCTAGTACACCACCATACGAGGTATGGGACTCGAGGGCCGCCCGTATGCCAAGGCCAACTGCCATCCCACATGTAGTTCCAAGAGCGCCTGCACCTGCGGCCACTATACCTGCTTATTTAGGAGATTTGGCAGCATTTGCTCAAACCATCGGTCAATCTATTGGTGAGAATATGCGTAACACGCCTGATAGAGAGCCTAAAAGTAAGGAAGTACAAATAGCCAAGCTCACACAAAAATTTAGTGGAGACGGGGATGTGAGAAAGTATATCGAAGTGTTTGAGCAAATATGAAATTCTCTAGGAGAACACAATGACATGCATAAGAGTAATACTTTAAGCCTAACCTTAAGTGGGAAGGCTAGGGATTGGTATAGAACCCTAAGGGTGCAAGAAAAAACGATTTACCCTACTCTTAGGAGACTGTTCTTGAAAGAATACATACGAGAGGGAGTGCTTTGGGGTGTAGCATCTCAGCTCCAGAAAGCCCAACGAGAGGAAGGAGAGTCGGTGAGAGACTTTATTAGTCGCTTGAAGCGGGCTTGAAGCATTTGAATTCTAGTTGTAATCCAAATGAGCGCTTCAATAATATTCAATTGCTTGATAGATTCATTAGGGGATTACGACATGAGGATATCTACAATGGCCTAGTCATTAGAGGTATCACCACTTGGGAAGCAGTCACCACCAATGCGATCCAATTGGAGGATAATTTTATGATTCAAGGAGAAAGAGTGTCTATTGAGCGTAAATCTACTAGCTCGCAAGCATCGGGGCATCATCCAATGACCCTAAAGCCTATTGCTAAGGAGCAAAAGATATCTGAGATGACTTTAGCAGATCTCACCAAGGCCATTCAAGAGAGTCTTAGAGACAATCGTGCTCCGCAAAACAATCATATATATAAAGAAGGGAGCAACAATGGTGCTTAGTATGCTATGGTCCGCATAGTACCAGTGAATGCCCTACTTTTAGAATAAAATTCAATGGGAATTGCTATGCCTGTGGGAGGTATGGTCATCAAGCTAAGGAGTGCATAGTATTTAAGCGCGTGATGGCCAATAGACCAACCTTAGCATGGACAGACACACCTCTAGTACCTGCATTGATTCCGGCCCCACCTCTTGAACAAAATTCACAACACATGGTCCCTAGGGCCCAAATATTGTTCAAACAACACCCTTACCACCACCAGTGCTAGGACTGCAACCGCACATCCGAGAATCACTTGATATCATGGAGATGCTTTATAGCAAAGCATTCTTCGGCACAAGAACAAATATCTTGCTTGAAAGCTTCCCATTTAGTTTCCAAGGGTACATCATATTGAAGCGTCTTCATCCATAATTTTTTCTCAACCATTTCAATGTACATTGGTGCATGTTTGAACTTCATACATAGTGATAATTTCTTTTTTCTTTGGTTGAGATTATCATGCTTAGTTTCTTCTCCACATGAAAGGTCAATACATAAGGTGTGATGGTCAGATTTCGGCGTCCATTGGCCCAACATAAAACTCTTTATCCGATACATTGTTAATCCTCACGGCTCACGGACACCCTATTACCTACGACGGACGTTGTAACCTACGGCGGACATTGTATTATTTATTTGGTAGAGTCAGGTACCGGGCTTGTCGGTCCACTAGGAAAAGGGTAAGAGTGATCGCCAATGAGAGGCGCACTCTAACTGGAACATTCAAGGGATTAGTTGGCTAAGCATGGGCGCCCAAGTGTGAATGGGGCGAGCTCATATAAAAGTCAACTAAACCTAAAATTCACTCATTCTCTCATTTGTGCAATGCAAGAAGAGTGCTCTTGCTCCATCTCCTTCTCCATCTCCTTGTGTACTAGTGTGTGTGTGTGTACTTGAGAGAGAGAGAGAGAGAGAGAGAGAGAGAGAGAGAGAGAGAGAGAGTGTGTGTGTGTGTGATCGAGCATTACGAAGGCACGACGGCGGTGAAGCGATTGAGCGCGGCGAAGTGACGTCTCCTTCTTCTTCGCGGCGAGGAATCCTCCACGGCAGGAGCATAGAGCTGTGAGTGACACACCATTGCCCTCTTTTGAGCTTACTAGTTAAGCTAGTTGTGTGCTTGGAGCCGTCTGTGGCTCGCACACAGTGTTAGGCAAGTCCCTTGCTTCGACAGTGCGGCAAGGAGCGCACATTTTTGGCGCCGCTGTCGGGGAATCGCCCTACACTAAGCCCAAGAGGCACTTTGTGCTTCTTCTATGAGTTGTTTCTAGTAGGAAAGAAGAGGAAGAGGAAGAGGAACGAGTTATTTTTCTGCAAGTTGTTAATTTTTGTATTGTCTGCAAGTTCTGTGATTTCTACATAATCTTGTGTTTTCTGTTTGCACACAGTCTTTGCACAATTAGTAGTCGTTAGCTTGTTTGCAGTGAATGAATAAGTAGGTAGACAGTTAGCAATTTCTGTTTGCACACAGTCTGTACACAGTTTTCTGTTAAGGTTTGCCTGCACACTGTCTTTGCACAGTAAGGTAGTGAGAGAGGAAGTAGGTGGACAGTTAGCTCACTGTCAGTAAGCATTTAGCAGAGTGGTTAACAGATTAGTTAGTGGTTAGCAGCACTGTTAGCAGCACTGTTAGTAAGTAGATAAGGTAGTGAGCTGTGAGCTGTTGACAGAGAGGTTAGGTAGGTGTTGACAGTGTGTGTGGCCAAGAAAGGGTCACCTAAACCGCGCGCGGTCGTCGCCTTAAAAAAAAAAAAAAAAACCGAAAATATTTAAGCGTGAGTGACTGGGGGGCTACACTAAAATTTTGATCGGGATCGTTTCCCCAAGCCCAAGCCCAAGCCCAAGCCCAGGCCCAGGCCTCAGTCCTCAGTCTTATGATATATACTAAACTCACTCTTATATATATACCCTACCCCCTCAAAAGGGAATGAGAGCATGTGGGGCAAGTCCTCCACTCTTCTCCCTTCTCTTCCCACTTGCACCCTTAGACTTTCTAATTTGAGCCTAGTTCCCTACTAGAAATTGACGGTTTTAGGGATTCCGAGGGCATAAAGTGACCAAACGGAGGGCTGTAAAGCACGGCACGTCCCTCTGACCGAAACGCTCATTTTGAGCTATCATACCTTCTATTCTATAGCTGGGTCAGAAAAAAAGGACCAAAAAACCAAAAAAAAAATAAAAAAATTAAGAAAAGACTTGGGTTGCAAAACGCCCAAAAATACTAGGTGAGCAGCCTTCACGGGCACTCACTGACACTTCTAGGGGATCCAAGTCATATGAACCTACGCTCTGGACGAGTGTTAGAACACGAGCATATTGGTAGTGCCTCCATTTACGCGGGCACCCATTATTCCTCCACCCTAGGTTCTGGACCTTCGGCCGGGACTCAAGGTAGCGCGACCCAAGATCCTCATATCGCGTCTAGTGATTCTTCCTCTGACTACGAAGTCATGGAGGGGTATCCTACACCAAACCCTGATAGTTCAAGTCAAGACATGCATGCCATGGGCCCACGGCCCGGGTCCAGCGTGTTTAGCCGCTTAAAAGAGACCCTTAGTAGAGCTACTCGCTCCGAACATGCAGTTAATGAAATAAATGAAGGGAGTGGGGAAGTAAATTCATCATTTATGCCTAAAATAGACCCTATGCTTCTTGAGAGTGTGCATGTGAATGTTCCATCCACTGCGCCTCCTGATCCTTTAGGAGTATCTCCCTCTGAGGTTCTACTACACGATGGTAGGAGTCTTGCCGAAGTACAAGAGATCGAACGCTATATGCAAGCAACAAGGGAGAGGGAAATTGAGAACCTACGAAGGCTAGAACAAAGTCGAGCCCTAAAAGCAAAGGCTCCTATGACAACAATCATGCCAACCGAGCAACCGATTGCTCCCAAGGTAGCAGTCACGGAGGGGCAAGCGATGGGGAGCAATAATGCTTCCACTTCGAGGGAAACCTCCAGCACGCCAGGCCTAGATGGGATATTCCTAAACGAAAATTGGGAGTATGACATACAAGCAGAAGCTTTAACTGATCGGTACATAGGACACACCTATCATGTGGGTTGGTTAGATGTTCTACAATCCACATCGGGTGCTACTAGCATAGATGAGCAACAACAGAAAGTCTGTGATGTCCTCCATAGGATTGTCGAGTTAGAAAGACAAAACACAGGGATCAACATGCCTTCAACATGCCTAATGAGATTCTTGGATACGGGAAAGGCCAACCAACCAACCCTATCACAAATGGAGAATCCCTCAGTGAGCCCCATTGATCCTCCATATGTTGTTTCGCTAGGAGCCTCAGTACAATCTGAGCCCACAAGTGGCAGCTTTACCTTCCCAGATCTAGCTCATCTTTCTCTTAATGACACTACGGCTACCATGCATATCCTAGTGGTGAGCATGACAAGAAGTACACCATGGAGTTCATTTGTTAATACTGTGCCGATGCCTAGTAGCACAGTGCCCCCAACTATACCTACAGGTATGTATCAATCATGTGCACTTGTCGTACCTCAGCCTCATGTAGCTCCTACACCTCCGATTATTCCAAGAGCTTACAATCCACAATGGCATTATCCAAGCTCTTATACAAGTGGAGCCATGCCATTTAATAATAACATGCCATATCAGGCACCCCCTATGCCTAGGGCAACGCCTGTAAACTTTGGACCACCGTCTGGTACACCACCATACGAAATATGGGACCCAAGAGCCGCGCGTATGCCAAGGCCAAGGCCAACTCCCATCTCACATGTGGTTCCAAGAGCACATACACCCATTATACCTGCTCAAATAGGAGATTTGGCAGCATTTGCTCAAACTATCGATCGCTCTATTGCGGAAAACATGCGTAGTGCACCTGATAGAGAGCCTAGGAGCAAGGCAGTTCAAGTAGCTAAGCTCACACAGAAATTCAGTGGAGACGGAGATGCTAGAAAGCATATGGAAGTCTTTGAACATGTGTGCGATTCCTTGGAAGAGCACAATGAGCTACATAAGTGTAAGGCTTTGAGTTTGACCCTAAGCAGAAAGGCTGGAGATTGGTATAGAACCTTAAGAGTAGAAGAGAAAACGATCTACTCTACTCTTAGGAGATTGTTCTTGAAAGATCACATACGAGAGGGAGTACTTTGGGGTGTAGCCTCTCAGCTCCAGAAAGCCCAACGAGAAGAAGGTGAATCCGTGAGAGACTTCATTAGTCGCCTAAAGAATTTGAATTCTCGATG
This sequence comes from Adiantum capillus-veneris, assembly GCF_014529385.1. Classification (NCBI taxonomy): domain Eukaryota; kingdom Viridiplantae; phylum Streptophyta; class Polypodiopsida; order Polypodiales; family Pteridaceae; genus Adiantum; species Adiantum capillus-veneris. The sequence goes on along the minus strand of NC_140946.1, from coordinate 81,132,154 downwards.
CAATCCAAACGAGCTATTCAACAACAACCAATTGCTCGATAGATTCATTAGGGGACTACGACATGAAAGTATCTATAATGGCCTAGTCATTAGAGGTATCACTACTTGGGAAGCAGTCACCATGAATGCAATCCAATTGGAGGATAATTTAATGATTGCACGAGAAAGAGTGTCTACCGAGCCGAAGTCTAGTAGCTCGCAAGCGTCAGGGCATGAGCCAATGAAGATAAAGCCAATCGTGAAAGAGCAAACGATATCTGAGATGACTTTGGCAGATCTCACCAAGGCCATCCAAGAAAGCCTTAGGGGTAATCGTGCTCCACAAAACACTCATATGTATCCAAGAAGGGAGCAACAATGGTGCTCAATTTGCTTGGGCCCACATACTACGAGCGAATGCCCTACTTTCAGAGTAAAGTTTAATGGGACTTGTAACGCGTGTGGTAGGTATGGCCATCAAGCGAAGGATTGCCTAATGCTTAAACGCATCACGGAAAATAGACCACCTATAGCTTGGGCAGACTCACCTCGAGTTCCTGCATTGATGCCTACCCCACCCGTGGAGCAACAGTTGCCATTACAGCACATGTCCCTAGAACCCAAAATGTGGTCCAAACCACACCGTTTCCACCTCCAGTGCTAGGACCGCAACCCCCTCATCCAAGAGTTACACCTATGAACCAAATAGGTTGCGAGTCATCTAGTACTTATGTAGATTGCGAAGAGGACATAGACTCTAGTATCACCTATGGAGTCGACATGCTTGAGGAGTGTCCCATGTACTATATGGAAGACCATTGGGGACAAATCAAACCGGTATATCAAGCTACTGCGCTAGCAGCAAGAGGCCAAAACATTAATAGTTTTTCCAGGAGACCACCTCTTCAGTGCTACGAATGTGGTGGACCACATCGAGTAGCTGAGTGCCCCATTAGAATGCAAAAGAATGCTGCACTAATGTAAACAAGTCAAGGGAGTGCATTGGCAATGCCAATACTCACTTGTAATAGTTGTGGCATAGATCATTTGATCGCACAGTGCCCTAACAATCCAAACGCACCAAAAATCACACCATTGAACTTAATAGAGATTGTTGATGGGACACCACCAACTATAAACATAGTACGAGTAAACGCACTCACACGATCGATGCGCCAAAAACAAAATATATACTTGAGGAAAGAGACATGGCATCAATTGCCCAATCTCAGAAAAAGAAGAAAACACGAAGAAAGAGATCGCAAAAAGCAGCGAAGTCAGACTTGAGCTCAAAGACCAACATAGGGACTGGTGATGACCCCGTATATATGAACGACGCTGAAGAAGATTCTGATTCAGGTGAAACCATGGAGACCAAAAAGACCACTAACATAGAAATCAACCAGGAAGATCTTCATGAGCCACAATGGCCAGGATCCAAAAAGAAGATAGGAACTTACCCAAACTCTACAGAGGAGATTGAGCGAGTCAAGCATTTAAGGAGTTTGGTAGAAGATACACAAAGGGATCTAGAACCAGCACCTAGGAAGATCCAGATTACAGACACCATGTTTCCTACACAACAACAACCTCACCAAGTCCATAGACCCTTGGACATACCTAGTGTCATCCAAGAAGAAAGTGACTTAAAGTCATGGGAAAGTGGGCATACTCACTTCTTGATGGAAAGAATGTTTACAGAGGGACTACCTGATCCTATCGAAGAAATTGAGATCCCATGTTCCCCACGTCAAGGGACTCAAGGCCAAAAGGTGCCGTTAAACATTGCCAAATTGATGGATTTCATGTCTTCAGAAGTTAGAACCACCATCATGTCCAAACTATATAAAGACCCCTTGCTAGTCTTAGCTCTTTGAGCCTTCCTCAATGGAGAACTAAAGTTTGGGCTACTACAATTTGCACAGATGGATGGAGTTGGGGAAATGCCAATAGAGGAGGAACACTTAGATCCACAACCCAACCTAGATGAGAACCTTGTTATAGAAATACCTGTTAACAAGTTGGGGCAATACTTTGAAGGTGATGAATCTAATGCTACTCTACCAATCACTACTAAAGGATTAACTGTAAAGGGGGTCCTTGACGGTGGTGCGGGAGTCAACATGGTGACAAAGAGTTGTTGGGAGTCTATGGGGAGACCTCACCTTGAAGCCACAAGCGTAGTGGTAAAAATGGCTAATGGATCTATTGTTACGCCTATTGGAATGCTAAAGGATCTCAGGATCAAGGTCTTGGGACATAAGGTAAGGCAGACTTTCATTGTTATGGATTTTTCCAAGCATCCTATGTCATTTGAGATGATTTTAAGGCGTCCATTCATGAGGGAAGCAAAAATGGTGCATGACTGGTCCAAAAACCACGTCTACTTACAGTTCCAAGACTCTGTCATTCGAGTTGATCTTTTAAGTGGTCGAACGCATCCTCTAGGAAATAAATTCATCATTGATAATCGATCAGACACAACAATTCACTCAGCTCCATTACAGTATTGTTACACGTGTAACGAAGACACGTATATTGGGGAGAACTCTCCTTATATGGATATGCTACCCGGAATGGCTGAGTCAGACAATGTCGATTGGGTACACCTAGTGCCAACTATAGATACATGGGGAGCTAGAGGAACAACCTGGGTAACACCAGATGGGGAAGAGATACCACACATTGCACCAGTAAACACGTTAGGTGTAGCGCATGTAACATCCGATGATAAGAAAGAGGCACACCTACCTGAGAGTGAAACTGATGATTCCTCAAAGGCTTTAGACCAATACACATCAGAAACGGAATCTCAGGGAGAAATGGATTCAGAACCTGAGGAAACATCGAGTGAACCAAGTAAAGAAACTAAACACTCAAAGGCCTAGTACGACCATCTATGGTAATTTATATGAGAGTGAAGAAGATACAAGCGAAGACCTATCAGGCGAGTCGAGTTCAAACATTTACCAAAATCAAAACCTTAACAAGAAACAAAGGTCAAATAAGAGATGACGATATCGAGCAAATGTGAGAGCTAGGATAAACAAGGAAAGATCTACTGCAGAATGGCTTAGCTATCTAGGGGCATGTGATGCTCATCGAAAGCTAGTAGACAATTGGGGTGAACATCTCCAGAGTGTCATGTGGTGCAGCCCGCGACCCATTGACCTCGCTCAATTGGAGGTTACAGCGCCGAAATTGAGTCGAACTATAAGAAGACGTCAAAACCGAGAGTTAGCACAACAACAAAAGGAGGCAGAACTAAAAGAAAGGTCTCTATCAGGACAAGAGCCTGCTGACTTACATACGGCTCCTGAACATTTTAAATCTTATACCACGGGGGAGCGAAAGGTTTTGTATGCCAAAGCCCAACGAATACCTACCAATGGAAGCAGTGGAGTCTATGATGGTCCAGCGGTAGTTAAAGAGATAGAATTAGCAAAACCAGGTGAGGAGTCTAAACTAGTTTTTATTGCTCAAGACGTTATCCAAACTGAAGAGGCTGTACTTAAGGAGCTCCGCAAGGAATACAAGGATATCTTTGCTTGGACATATCATGACATGAAGGGCGTTCCACCTTCTGTGGTGAAACATACAATTCCCATGATCAACATTGCTAAACCCGTCCAACAACGACCCTATCCAATGAATCCTAAGTACGCCAAAATTGTACAAGAGGAGATTGAAAAACTTATCCAATGTGGATTCATATACCCTATTGAGCACTCAGAATGGGTTTCTCCAATAGTCATTGTGCCAAAAAAGAATGGGAAACTAAGAGTGTGCGTGGACCTCAAGAAAGTTAATGCAGCTACTAGGAGAGATCATTATCCCTTGCCATATTCAGAACATGTGCTTGAAAGAGTTGCGGGCAAGGAAGCTTATAGCTTTTTAGATGGGTACTCTGGTTACAATCAAATCACAATTGCATTAGAGGACCAAGCTAAAACTGCTTTTATCACAGAGTTTGGAGTGTTTGTATTTCGTGTTATGGCTTTTGGCTTAACAAATGCCCCTGCTACATTCCAACGATTAATAAACACTGTGTTTAAAGAATTTCTAAGGGAGTTTTGTAAAGCTTTCCTAGACGACCTTTGTGTTTATTCTTCTTGGGAGAAGCATTTGTTATATCTACGAAAAAGATTTGAAAGGTGCAGATTTTATCGCATCTCATTGAACCCTTTCAAATGCCAATTTTGGGTTAAGCATGGAGTCATTCTAGGGCATATAGTGTCCAAGAACGGGATATCCACAGATGAGAGTAAGATTAAAGCCATTGCCGATTTGCCACCACCTACGAACTATAATGGAGTTCAAAGATTTATGGGCCATGTTGGTTATTATCGAAGGTTTATTTTAAACTTCTTAAAGTCAGGCTATTGGTGGCCCACTCTGTTTGAGGATGCATCACTTTTTGCAAAGGGATGTGATGAATGCCAACGCTTCAAGAAGCCACAAAGAAGGGATAGGATGCCTCTACATTCCATCAAGGTAACCCAACCATTTGAAAAGTGGGACTTAGACTTTGTAGGACCGATTAGTCCGGCTGCACGTAACACGCAATCACGATATATCATTGTGGCTACCGACTATGTAACCAAATGGGCTGAAGCAAAAGCAACACGAAAGGCGGATGCAAAAACAACAGCTAAGTTCCTCTTTGAGAACATTATCACACGTTTTGGATGCCCCTTTGAACTTGTGAGTGACAATGGAACTCATTTTATAAATGGTAATAAAAGAACTCACATCAAACTTCATGATATCTCACCACAAGTCTACACCCTATTATCTCCAAGCAAATGGCCAAGCTGAGAGTACCAACAAAACTCTCATCTCCATTTTGACAAAGACAGTTGAGGCTCATCGCACTGATTGGGACCTAAAACGTACATCAGCTTTATGGGCTTATCGTACTGCGTATAAAGTTTCTATTAATTGCACACCGTTTAAGATGGTGTATGGCCAAGAAGCAGTTATGCCATGGGAGTTTGTCATTCCTAGTCTTCGAGTAGCTTCTCAAGAAGGTTGGGATGGTAACCCCTTAGTGGAGCGATTATATATCCTGGAAAGGCTAGATGAAGAGAGGCAATTAGCTGTGCGAAATGCTCTAGTGGAGAAGGATAGGAGAAAGAAGTGGTTCGATAGCCATTTAAAGGATAAAGACATCAACGTTGGTGATAAAGTTCTTATGTACGGGGTACGTAATGAAAAGAAGAAATTGAAATACGCTGGTAAGGGACCATATCGAGTGTGTGAAATTACCCCGCAAGGTACCATTCGTGTGGAGACTCTAGATGGAGTTGAAACCATTGGATTCCTTAATGGGAGTAAATTCAAAAGATATTATGATCCTCTAAGCCAGGAAGAGTTGCAAGCCATCCATCAAAAGAAGGTTGCCAAGGAACAAGCAGAGCTTAGAAAAATCCAAGCAAGAGTTGAGGCTCGAGAACGACAACAACGTCTTAGACGCCAACGAGAGGCTAATCTGGGAATCGCGCAAGCATTTTTCGAGGACACAGATGACGACTCATTAGAATCTGAGCCACCCCTACGATACCCAATTGAGCTAAATAGCCCCTATGGGAAAGTACTATACAATGCCTTATTAGATAGGGGAGCTAAACACAATTTGTTATCCTATGGAGTTTGGTGTCAATTAGGGAAACCAACCCTATCCCCGAGTACGATGCAAGTCAAGGGCATTAATAAAAAGAAAACTGCTATTCTTGGAGTCCTTCAGACCCCTGTTGTCTATGACAATGGAAGCATAGTGCATAGGTTTCTAGTCATGCCAGCGGGAGCTATGGAAGGCAACATAAACCTGGGACGCACGTGGATGTTGGCAACCAAATGCACTATTGATTGGGATACTGGTAGTGTCACGACGCGACCACTGACTCTTACCCCTATCATTCAAGCAAAGTCACCTACGTTGCAAACTCTAGCAAAGTTGAAGGATAGCCAACATTCACAAGCCAAGGTGGTTAACTCATCTTTGCCGGCTACCCATGAACCTAGCACTTCAACACTTGTAGTTGCAGCAAGCAGTAATATTGCTAGTACTCAACCTGCACGACCTAAGAGTACATATCAATGGGTCCCCAAGGCCTTACTTCCAACTACCTCAACCCTCCCATCCATTCCAAGAAAAAATTTCCCTGGAAAACCAAGAGCGCGCTCTAGGAGAGTCAAGACCAAATCACGATGGATTCCAAAACGACTATTAGAAGCCCAAGGCTACTATGATGGAAATGAGCAAATTTGGGTACCTAAACGTAAAATGTGTCCTTCCCTATCGACAACAAACCCATATGACTGAAACAGTGTAACGCTAAAGCCAATGGCAGACCGTGGGAAGGGAAAGATCACATAATGCTACACACCTAGTCCAGAGCTAGTTTGGGCTCCAAGGCAAAACCAATTTATTCCATCTAGCTCAGGAAGGGGGGAGTTCCATGAAGCTTCTAGCTCCTCATGTAATACATCCATAGAGGTAAAAGATTCTACACAACCTCCACCTACAATAGTGGACCTCCATGAAGCTACAAAGGAATCCACACCTTCCAGTGTTCAAGAATCACCTGATGAACCACTTCAAGTTCGATCCTAGGAGAGTACCTTACCACCCTTGCAACTCGACGAGGCACCTAAGGTAATAGAAAACTACTGGCAAAAATCTTCACCTATAACAACTTGGAACAACTGGTTTCAAAGGGTGACGACATCATTTCAAACGGTATGATCTACCCAAGGAAGGGGGGAGTGTTTGTGGACATCCATTATTCACTTGCTTCCCTCTCAACCTTTCTCCCTGACCTCTTAATCTCCAATCTTAGGGAATGTATATATAAAGCCTTATACTCACAAAAACAAGATAAAAAAGTAAAAGAGCAAGATCCATAACACAAAATCATAAAAACAAATTATGTACAAGAACACGACCCTTGTAATATTTGCACTCTAACCATCATCTATTTGCGTGTACAGATATGGCTAGTATGCTAGAGTCATCCACTCCTGCCTTGGGTGAGAGGTACCCTCGTGCAGTGAATGGGATTTGATAGGTACGCTAGCATGTGAGAGGAATTTTGAGGAGTTAGAATGGCTGATATGTCTCTTGACCACGTCTGATCCATACTTAGTAGAGAGCGTTTCTCCCATTGCACAAGCCTACCCTTTTGACCAAGATGACTATAGGCGTCTAGTGACCTTCTTAGTAAACATGGGCACCTATGATAAAGAAGAAAATTTACAGGACTACACGGATGGCACATATGGTCTCATGGATGATGACTTTGTTTATCTCGACGACGAGGATAGGGGTTTAGCCTTAGGGTTTCCCCCCAACCTCTACAATATCCTATTCCCTTGAATCAGGCTAGGGGAAGTGCAAATAATTAGGTTAGGGTTCCTTATGTTTTTTGTTGTGTTCAATAAGTGTTGGTACCTTTTCCCACTAATGTGCCTCATGGAGGTATTCCTTTTGTTTCCTAGTGTGTACAGGAGTGTGTTGCTATTGATAGGATTTGGACCTTCATGGAACCTTTCTCTCATTCACACTTCAGATCAAGCGCGACCATCAACATAAATAGGTTTTTTTTGTCCATTAGCATTGCCCCTATCTTTTTTGCATCCATGTTTGTTTGCTTTAATTGTGATTGGTAGCCTAATATTCACCGCATTTGCTTAGTATGAAACATTTAATTCAATGTAATTTTTTGTCATAATCACTTGTCTAGGTTTAAAAATCAAGCAGTCCGACTAAGCTAGTTTGACCAAGCTAGGTGTTAGAGATCTTCTCTTAATACCATGGGGAATGCCTTCCTAATAAGCAATGATTACTTAGGTTCTTAATCCGATTTAGGAAGCATTGTGTGAAATGTACTAGGGCTTTCTAGTGGGCTTGACCCTATTGACCTTTAGCTTAAGTATTATAAAGGGAGTTTACTAGTGTGATGATCCTGGGGAGGTGTATCAGAGTTATATGACCCCCCAAAGCTACAAAATTAAAATGATGAAAACAAACAAAACAAAAAAATATCAAAGTGCCACAATGTAAAATTTTAAGCTGGAAGAGAAATCCCTGCTTAAATTGGTACTCCACTCACATGTATCGCCTATGGTACTAGAGCCCTAGAGGTTCCCAGAGTGGGCGCTTTTCCTTGAAAAGCAAAAAACCCAAGGCATACAAAATAACCACACACATCAAAATTGAATCACTGTGAAAAGACTTTGGGGGGTCAAAGAAAAGGTAATCAGTCAGGTGATGATTTCATGAGAAATTCCTTTTATCGTAGCTTAGCTACAAGGTCTTCTAGGTATAGTCTCTAGTCAGCCCTCGAACATGAAATACTTGGCTCTCGCGATTAAACAACTTAATTGACCAGATAAAAGTAAGAAGCTTACCCATGGTATTAATAGTCGATCTCTAGTGCCTTTCAACCGTTAAATTAGCGACCCCAGACTTGTTTAATTTTTTACCTTTACATCTGTTTATGCATTTGATTACATTGCAATTTAATGTTTATTGCTGACAAATTGTTTAAAATTCTGTTACCAATCAATTTGTCTGCCTTAAATTGCATATGCTTTTTAATTGCTTATGAGAATGCAATTACTGTGCCAATGTTGTTTGATTTTGGAGTCACTGAACAAGGCTAAGGACATTCATCTCAAATGCTCTTCCACCTCGACGAACGAGCTTCAACTCAATAGCTTCCAAGGACGGAATCTACATCAAGAAGGGGGGCATGTTAACCCTCACGGCTCACGGACACCCTATTACCTACAACGGACGTTGTAACCTACGGCGGACATTGTATTATTTATTTGGTAGAGTCAGGTACCGGGCTTGTCGGTCCAATAGGAAAAGGGTAAGAGTGATCGCCGATGAGAGGCGCACTCTAACTGGAACATTCAAGGGATTAGTTGGCTAAGCATGGGCGCCCAAGTGTGAATGGGGCGAGCTCATATAAAAGTCAACTAAACCTAAAATTCACTCATTCTCTCATTTGTGCAATGCAAGAAGAGTGCTCTTGCTCCATCTCCTTCTCCATCTCCTTGTGTACTAGTGTGTGTGTGTGTGTACTTAAGAGAGAGAGAGAGAGAGAGAGAGAGAGAGAGAGAGAGAGAGAGAGAGAGAGAGAGAGAGAGAGAGAGAGAGAGTGATCGAGCATTACGAAGGCACGACGGCGGTGAAGCGGTTGAGCGCGGTGAAGCGGCGTCTCCTTCTTCTTCGCAGCGAGGAATCCTCCACGGCAGGAGCATAGAGCTGTGAGTGACACACCATTACCCTCTTTTGAGCTTACTAGTGAAGCTAGTTGTGTGCTTGGAGCCGTCTGTGGCTCGCACACAGTGTTAGGCAAGTCCCTTGCTTCGACAGTGCGGCAAGGAGCGCACATACATGATGGCTTCGGAGAGTAGCAAATAGTCAATCACACTGTCCCCATTATGTCTCCTACATGTAAATCCATTGGTTCCACTCCACAAAGATACACCATTGGCAATGAGCATACCCGTGCTATTACACATGTGTAAAAGTTGTTGGGGTATAAAGCCCAATGTGGTCGCCCAGGTAAGTGGGCGGGCCGCCAGGTATGTACACATATTCTTTTGTAAAAACCTAATAAGAACTCACTATGCTCTACACATTACAGTAGAGCGAGTTCACCATATCGTCGTGCTCTTCTTCTCGCACTCTCTCTCGCGTTGCACTTCCGCTCGTACTCCTTCAACTGGTATCAGAGCTCAGATCGAGGCTCGGGGTAGCACTGCAGGAGGCTAGAGTCACCACCTCATATTGGAGTAAAATTCGACAGGCGAAGACACGACCCCAAATCTCGAGGGCCAGCCCGAAGGGCTTGGTGCTGTCAGAATTTCATTCTGAGGTCATCTCGGCCACCGTTCGGCTTCGACAAAGGTCTGCGCAGGCCATTTTTGACTACGTGGTCTTGGCGGGTGCAGATCCGACTCTGCAAATTTGGGGGTTTTGGCCTACGACTGCAGGTGCTGAGGATATCGACACTCCCAGAGTGTTGATTTGTGGTTGTCTACACATCGAAGGACGGCTCATAGTTCTTGGAGGCGTGTCACATACGACACGGGCGTATCTACACACAGACTGTAGGCAACATCCACTAGTTCATTAGGTAGCTTGTGTTTGCTGCTTGATATTCCAGATTTCATCCTGACATTGCAGGTACTTCCACATGGGATGTATTGTCAGAGATGATGTATGTCTGTTGAGGGTTTGCTGTCTGTGAGTCACGCAGCAAACAACCGCCGCAACGGTTACATCATATAGTGGGAAATTTGTGGATGTATGACTTTGTGGGAAGTCTATGTACTGTCAGATTTACTGCAGCCTTTGTTGAGGGTCGAGTGAGGTTTTATTGAGCTGGGGGATTCTCGAATGTTGAGATCCTTTCGGTGATACAGGTCTTGGAGCGATCCCTCGAGCACCCTTAGATAGGCAGCTAGGATGTATTGACTGTGAGTTAGACAGTTGGGATTGCATCTTTGCTTTACTGCCGTTGAGGCATTGTCGCAGTCTATGCTTACAGGACAGTGACAGGACAGTCAGAGACAGTACAGGTGCAGGACAGGTTTACCCGTAGCTTACAGTGTCAGAGAGACAGTGTTTTTTGAGCTGTTTTTGGTCTGCTTTTGAGTACACCAGAGCCATTTTACAAAGGAGACTCTGCCAAAATTTATGTAGAATCTGAAGCTTTCTTGGTTCATTTGACAGGTTGATATTGGTTCAGAGGTCAGTTTATAGGGGAAACTCTGGCGAATTTTTCCCAGGAAAGTAAACCACTGTGAAGCGTAGCTATGGCTGGATCACAGGACACTGCTCTTTACAATATCAAGAAGCTGGATGGAACCAATTTCCCATTGTGGAAGAAGCAGATTTGGCATGTGTTGGTACAAAAGAAGCAGATAAAACCTATAAAGCTCAAGGGGATAAAACCAGAAGATATGGACGAAGATGAATGGAGCGAAATGGATGAATTGGCACTTTCTACCATTATGCTGACTTTGGCAGAAAGCGTTTACTTCAATGTAGCAGACGAGATGTCGGCTTATCAAGCATGGTTAAAGCTGAGTGATCTTTATGAGAAGCAGAGTGTAGCTTCACAGGTATACTAGCTTAAGAAGCTTGTTGACTTGAAGATGAAAGAAGGGACACCTATGTCCAATCATTTGAATGAATTCAACACAATCTATAGTCAGTTGTCTGCTCAAGGTGTCAAGTTTGATGAACCTGTTAGAGCTATGTTCCTGTTGATCACATTGCCGGAAAGTTGGGACACTTTTCGCACAGCTTTGAATAATTCTGCACCTCCAGATGGTTTGAACATAGTAGGTGTACAAGGAAGTCTGCTTACTGAAGAAACCAATAGAAAGACAATGGACAAAGGCAAAGGAACAGCCTTAGTTGTCAGGGGAAGGACCAAATAAAAGTACAAAGGTGGAAAGAGGAATCAGTCTCGTAGCAAGTCCCGCAGTGCTAAAGGCAAGAGTGACATAGAATGCTACCATTGTGGCAAGAAGGGTCACATGAAAAGAGACTGCAGAGAATGGAAAGCAGAAAAAGGCAAAGAGAAAGCTGAAGACCATAGTGAGAAGAACAAGTCCTCAGTGAAGATTCAAGAAATAAATGTGACAAACACTGTTGCAGAGGATGACAGTCTAGTGTCAGGAGACATCTACTTCTTGAAGAATACAATGGACTCAGCTCTTCTTACAGCATCTGATGGAAATGCACTGACTGACTGGATTATAGACTCAGGGGCATCACTTCATGTGTCTCCAAACAAGGAGTGGTTTACCTCTTATGTGACCACTAAAGATCATGTTTGGCTAGGCAATGGGCAGACATGTGAGATCTTAGGTGTTGGAAATGTTCAATTGAAGTTTCAGAATGGCTCTTCTTTCACGCTGAAGAATGTGAGACATGTTCCCGCAATTACAACGAGCTTGATCAGCACAGGTTTACTTGATGATGCTGGCTACGTCACCACTTTTGGACAGAACATGTGGAAGATATCCAAGGGTTTTATGACAGTAGCACATGGAGTAAAGTCTGGAGGACTTTACATGATTTATGCATCAAATGTCTCTAAAAATGTAATCAATGTAACCGAGCAGCCGAACGTTTCTTTGTGGCATAGCCGGTTAGGACATATGTCCAAGAAGGGAATGGAGATCTTGTCTCATTCTGGTTATTTGCCTGGCTTTTCATTTAATGATTTTGAATTCTGTGAACATTGTCTGTATGGTAAGCAAACACAGCAGCCACATAAGCATAGAAGCAGTAGAAGAGATACACAGTTGGCACTTGTTCATAGTGATTTGTGTAGACCTATGCCTAACCTATCTCTAGGGGGAGCTTCTTACTTTATGACATTTATAGATGATTACTCGAGGAAAGTATGGGTTTACTTTCTCAAGCACAAGGATGAAGGGTTTAGTGTTTTCAAAACGTTTGTGACACTTGTGGAGAATCAGAGTGGCAAGAAGCTTAAATGCTTACGCACTGACAATGGTGGAGAGTATGTTTCAAAGGCCTTTCGAGACTTTTGTGAATCAAAAGGTATAAAACGTGAACTTACCGCTCCTTACAATCCTCCTCAAAATGGTGTTGCTGAGAGGATGAATAGGACCATACAAGAGAAGGTCAGAAGTATGTTGTCTAATGCACAGCTGCCAAATGGGTTTTGGGCTGAAGCTGTATCAACAGCTGTTCATCTTGTAAATAGATCTCCTAGCAAGGTTTTGCAGAAGGATTCAGTGCCAGAGATGGTATGGTCAGGCAAGGTGCCCTCATACAAGCATCTCAGAGTCTTTGGCTGTGAGGCATATACTCACGTTCCAAAGGAATTCAGGAACAAACTTGAGCCAAAGAGTAGAAAGTGCATCTTTCTAGGCTATGGTAATTCTGGTGAGATGGGGTACAGACTTTGGGATCCGAAATCCAGAAAGGTTGTCCGCAGCAATGATGTTCACTTTAATGAATCCAAATATCATTCTAAACCAGAAAGGGTTGAGGAGATTAGAAGAGTTGTCTCCCAAGAAGATGGACCTGCACGTGCAAGACAAAATCTCAGGGCTCAAGAGGAGCAAGGACATGATAGATTGGAACCACAGGTTGTGGCTGAGCCTGAGCCACCTATTGTGCGTAGATCTGGACGTGTCACGCGACCTCCTGATAGGTTTGTTCCATCTATGAACTATGTCATGTTGACTGATTGCAATGAGCCTTCATGTTACAAGGAAGCAGTGCAAATGAAGGACTCCGGGAATTGGCAATTGGCCATGCAGTAAGAGATGACAGCTCTGCATAAAAACAAGACATGGAAGCTAGTTAAATTACCACAGGGCAAAAAGGCTCTACCTTGTAAATGGGTTTACAGGTATAAGATCACCGCTCATGATAGTGAGCCAAAGTACAAAGCAAGGCTTGTTGCCAAGGGCTTTAAGCAAGAACAAGGCATTGACTTTGATGAAGTCTTCTGTCCGGTGGTCAAGATGACTACATTGAGATGCTTTCTTGCATTGGTTGCCATATAAGATTTGGCGTTGCACCAAATGGATGTCAAGACAACGTTCTTGCATGGTGATTTAGATGTGGAAATTTACATGCAGCAGCCAGAAGGGTTTGTTGAGAAAGGCAAGGAAGATTGGGTATGCCAGTTGTTAAAGAGTCTTTATGGCTTAAAACAATCACCGAGGGCATGGTACCATAAATTCCACAAGTTTATGCTTTCTCAAGGCTACAAACGTAGTGAGTTCGATCACTGTCTATATACAAAGAAGGCTAAGGATGGCAGTTGGCTGATCCTTATTTTGTATGTGGATGACATGTTCATTGCTGGCAAGCACTTGGAAGAAATTTCAGCTTTGAAGTCAAAGATGGCAAAATCGTTTGACATGAAAGACATGGGTGAGGCAAGTCATATACTTGGTATGCGCATTGAGAGAGACAGATCAAGGAGGTTGATTTGGTTATCTCAAACAGAGTATATTGACAAGGTTTTGCAACGTTTCAATATGGAGAAGGGAAAGGCATTGAGTGCTCCATTGCCACCATATGTGAAACTTAGCAAACAAGATTGTCCTGTGTTTGAGGAAGAACAGGCTGAAATGGATAAGATTCCATATGCGTCTGCAGTGGGTAGTTTGATGTATGCAATGATTGCTACTCGCCCAGACATTGCATTTGCAGTGGGAGTAGTAAGTCGATACATGTCAAACCCAGGCAAGAAACATTGGGAGGCAGTGAAAGGAATATTGAGATACCTGAAAGCTACAAAGAGTATGCGTATATGCTATGGGAGTCAGAAGCTAAGTGTAAAGGGTTTTACAGACTCAGATTATGCAGGTGACTTAGACAACCGAAGGTCTACGTCAGGGTATGTCTTTACATTGGCTGGTGGAGCAGTATCATGGCGTTCTAGATTACAAGATTGTGTTACTCAGTCTACTACAGAGGGTGAATATGTTGCAGCATCAGAGGCATGCAAAGAATCAATTTGGCTTAATCGACTGGTAACAGATTTGGGAATCAAAGAAGAGATGCCTGTGTTATATTGTGATAGTCAAAGTGCTATACAATTGGCTCGCAATCCAGTTTATCACTCAAAGACAAAGCATGTGGATGTGAAGTATCATTTCATCAGGGAAATGCTCGAGGATAAGCAACTTCAGCTTGTCAAAGTTCACACCACAGAAAATCCTGCTGATCTACTTACAAAAGGACTTCCCTCAGAGAGCTTTGCGCATTTTTGCAAGCAGTTAGGTGTAGGGTAGTACATGACTTCTCTACATCTCTTGTATATTAGCTTGTATAGTAGCTTCTCTCACACTTAAAGTACTAGATTGGAATTTAAGTGGGAGGTTGTTGGGGTATAAAGCCCAATGTGGTCGCCCAGGTAAGTGGGCGGGCCGCCAGGTATGTACACATATTCTTTTGTAAAAACCTAATAAGAACTCACTATGCTGTACACATTACAGTAGAGCGAGTTCACCATATCGTCGTGCTCTTCTTCTCGCACTGTCTCTCACGTCGCACTTCCGCTCGTACTCCTTCAAAAGTAACTTTTCATAGTGATCCAGCTCTTTCTCATCTATTGAAGAACGATCATACAAGTGAACTTCCTCCAACTCCCTTCAAATGTATGACATATCAAATTGTTGATCATGAGTATCATGTTGCAATGTTTTTGTGCGAGTATTCATATCCCCATATACAATAACATCACCTTCACGTTTGAAATAAGCAACATCCTCTTCTAAATAAAAAAATGGCTGATCTCTATCCATGCAAGCCTAAAAAGGGGAATCATGATGAGGAATGTAGCAACCGGCTACAAAAATGGGTGCTCCTTTTGGTGTCAATCAGCCATACATAACGTTTGTACTTGTCATCTTTCACAATTGATACAAAATCTTTCAATCCTTTCTTAACCATACATGCTACCCCTCCTTGTCCTCTTCATTGCTTAAGATTCTTTGACCACATCAATGAATGTACATTGTAATTCTCCAAGCCATTAATCCTTTGTGTATCATGCTCTCAAGTTTCAACAAGAAGTACAACATCGGCTTTGCTTGTTAGTTCATCAATGCCAACCCCCGCATTCCATGGATATCCATTACAATTCCAAAAGAATATTTTCAATTGTAACTCGGTCTCATAGGTCAGGCACCCCTATTTGCTCGAGGCAAATAATTGTAACTCGGTCTCATAGGTCAGGCACCCCTATTTGCTCGAGGGATTTGCCTCCTCCTTGGGCACATTTTCTTCACGAGAGATCTCCTTGTTTTTCTTACTCTTTTCCTCATATGCCTTGCGATGCATGTTTTGTTGCTTAATAGTGTGACCTTCACATACAAAAGATTTTGTATCCCTCAAATAGATCCAACTATTATCAAGGATAATCTTTCACTTGGTCTCATCCGGCATGGTGCATACAATTGACCGTACTCTCGAGTGAGAAGCTCCTTGCTTCCCCACTCTATGTGCTCCATGGACCATAACTCCGGACATGCCAAAGTGGGGTTTGAAGAAATCTTCCATAACAATGGCAAGAGAAGGAGGTGTCTCTAGCTTCTCTTTGGAAATTCCACAAGTAACAATGTTCTTGGAACGTCGCTCCCGTTCCTTCAACTCCTCCACATCCACATTCAACATTCTTTGTTTGAACCATATCTTGCATGAGTGAGGAATTAGAAACCACATTGCTACCACATACATCAGCCCAAGACTTGTTTGTGCATACACTTTCATGTCACATACATCCCGTCTTCATGGTGTCAAATTTCTCCTCTTTCAATACATGGTCATGCTCTACTTTACTCATCCGCTCCTTCAAAGCATTCAAGTCCACAAGAGAGCGTTTACATTTCTTCACTTCCTCTTCAAGTTGCATCAAATGTGTTGTTTGCATCTCAAGTGTCCTCTTGAGATTCTCATTCTCAACCACAAGTACCCTTAGTGTGCAATTCTCCATTGCAAGTGCGCGTAAGTCTTCGCCTTGTTTGTTTACGGTCTCTTGCAATGATACCAAGGATGCCATGATCATGGTTTCCGATGTCGTTGGTTGGGTGGTTGTGTTGCTATCTCTACACTTAGGAGATTTTGGATCATTTTACACAATGGTTGTGGACCTTGTTGAAGAAGAAGAACCCTTGCGAGTGCCGGAAGACATTGTATGTAAAATAAGAGATGAGAGTCAATTTTCCTGAACCTGTTCACTTTGGAAATTCTGTTACAGAAACGCCTTCCATAACTCTAAAAATTTCTATCATTACATCAATGTGTAGAGGGCTTCGTGCTCTTCGATTGAGGCTATAGATCACCCAAATCAGAGTTCGGATGAAGAAGTTATGATCGAAAGAGTGAACTGCTGTCTACTAGGTGAAAAAACGGCTAGGGTTTCTGTTGGGGGGGGAGAGAGAGAGAGAGAGAGAGAGAGAGAGAGAGAGAGAGAGAACACCACACATGGACTACCATACAAAGTGGGCTACCATGCAAATATGGGCAAAAAGGAGGTAATGAGAGAGAACCTATGTGGATTCTTCTATCATTATTTTTTCAAAAAATTTGCTACATACTTGTATGTTATAGATATTATTATTTGGCTCGTGTTCTTCACACACCATAAACAAAACACACACACACACACACCCACACACACCATACTAGACTTTTAATGTAGTAGGAAAAATTCCAAGTGAACTCAGAGATCCATTTGACGAGCCTTGTAACTCATACTTGATAATTGAAGAAAATTGAGCAATGGAGTACTATTCGCCCACCCTTGCAAAGTTGCACAGCCATCCGAATTTGTATGCGCAATCAAAGCCCATACTACACGCTAAAATGTCCCGTACGAGCTGCACGACCTATTTTAGCGCATACTATAGGCCTTGATATGGTTTTCTCCCACCCCTACTAAGTTTCACAACCATCCGATATGGTATGGGTAATCAAGGTCCATACTATGCGCTAAAATGGGACATATGGCTCTATAACCCATTTTAGGGCATAGGATCGATTGGGACCGCCCAAACCATATTGGATGGCCGTGAGACTTTGCAAGAATGAGTGTGAGCACCATTAGGGTAGTCAAGGGCTATACTTTGTGCTAAAATGGAACATATGGCTTATACTCCCCATTTTAGCTCTTCTATCATAGATTAGGATATGATCATCTAGTATTGTTGGCTCTTTGGCCATGTACATGGGTCTTTATATGGTTGTCTACATTTTCATTTATATGATTAAATTTATGGCCATATATGTGGACCTTTATATGGTCATCTACATTGGTATCCTTTATATATGTGGACCTTTAGCTTTATGGCCATATATGTAGACATTTATATGTTATCTACATTGGTATCTTTTTATAATGGATTAGCCCATGGTTGTCTATATAGTTTCTATATCGGTGTTTATGTGGTCCTCTGTATGTGCATCTACAATGTTGTCTCTATGGTCATCTATACAATTTGTCTGCATGGACATATACACGGTTAACTTTGTAAAGATTGGTTGTCTATGTGGATCATCTATATGATTGGCTAATGTAATCAATAGGTCATCTTCATTGCTATCTTTCTATGATGAACTAGGATATGATCGTCTTTATAGTGGCTCTATGGAAATCTATATTGGACTCTACATGGTTGTCTACATTGTCATGTATATGGATTAGCATATGATTGTCTATAATATGGTTGTCTTTATGACTATCTACATGGGATTTTATATAGTCCTCTACATTGGCATCCATATAGTCTTTTATTTATTTTCAATATCATCATCTTTATTGTCGTATATATGGTCAACTAGATTGGTGTCAACCATCTCATCATCTACATGCAAACCTAGATTTTCATCAACTTAAATTTAAAAAGAAAACTCTTTCTTTATCTCTCCTTCTCTCTCTCTCTCTCTCTCTGTATATATTGATAGCCGTTTTTCGGCTCTCTGTGATTGCCATAGTGAGTTATCCCCCCCCTATCAAATCACTCAAACACTGTGGTTACCCTCACCCTTTCACTGTATAGAGGTGCGTGTGAGTTAAGGGACTTTTCCCATATCTCCTTACTGAAATAAAAAACCCTCAATTAGCTAGTCATTGGGCTAGTTGAGCCAAAAAAAATAAAAAAAATAAAAAATATAAGTATATTATGGCCCATGCGTATGTAAATATTTCTTTGTATATAGGGCCTAAATAAAAGATTTTTTCATAATTATTTTGGTATTCATTTAAATATTTTTACCTAGGTGTGTGTTATTTATGCTTTGTACATTGCTTCACCATTACCACAATTTTTCATACTCTTTATTCCATATAGAAATATTTTCATGTAAGCTTCTCTTATATTTGGTGTAACTCCACCCCAACAAAAATCCAAAAAAACTAGTTTTATTTATGTGTATATTTTTTTCACTATTGTGATTTTTCCCTTCCTACATCTATTTTGTTTTTTTTCTAAAAACTTAGAACACCAAAAATATTTATCTTTTTATAGTAGCCTCATAATGAGAGAGATTTCTTTTGACCCCTTTATATTTTTTCCACTTATATTATTTATATTTGACATGTACATATTTTTTAGACCCCTCAATATTTGATTTTCTTAGTTGTACTATTCACTTATATCATGATCTCAACAATATCTTCAATTATAGACCTACCAAATAAGGTCAAGGGTAGGTGGCATGCATACATGCACTATGGAGGGCTCACTCTTGGAGGTATTCAAAAGAATCATCCAAAGAAGGACCCACAAGGACCTTGTGCAGTGGAAAAAAACGGTCGGTTTTGCTGAATTTTTAAAGTTCACTTGCTCTCCGAATTTGAAAAGGTGACACAAACAAAAGTTGTAGCTCGTGGGCTGAACTTTTGCCTCAAATTTTTTCATATGTTTTTGAGCTACGAGCTGTGAACTATGATTTTATTAGTGGACCCCAGTTTTCCCATGCTATGCAGCCACACTCTCTCTTCCACTTTATCATTTTCCTCTTTCACACACACTTCTCCACTCATCATCCCCACCTCTCTCACCACTCCTCTCTGCACCCTACTCACCTTCTCCTCAACCTTGAAGAATAAGAGAAACCATGGTGAACTCATACCTCCCACACACAATTCCATTCCAAAATTGACCACCTAGTCTCATTTTTCCTCCTCCAATTTACCCATATCTATCAAAAAAACCACAAAATTCAGCCTCTTCTCTTAAAAGACAGCATCATGGTGGTTGATTACTCAGCTTCAATTACCTTGTCTCTCAAGGAAGGTCAAGAGTGGAGAAAAAATGTACCATCAAAGCTAGTGGACTGTCAACAAGCGTCAAAATTGGCCCTACTCAAGACACTTGGAGCATCAACCTTGTAAGAAATCCACCTTTTCTTACCTCTTAAGAGTTTTTCTTACTTAATTGTATCCTACATGGATACTCCCATTGTAAATATCCAATTCCATTTGTAAATTAATACTAACTCTACTAACACTAACCCACTATGAAAAGTCCTATCACCTCCATTTCTCTCCTCTCTCTTTCCCCACCAACTTCTTGATAATTCCAAGCAAAAGAAATTAGATAAATGGCTGAAAATCTAACCCAACCATGGTTAGAGGAGTAACCCTAGCCTTCAAAATTGCTATAAAAGGAGGGTGTAGCTAGCACAAAAAGGGGGGAGCTATAGCTTGAGAAGCCAAGCTCAACCTCTCTAGAAGGAGCTCTTGAGTGGAAGCTCATTGTCTTATGCATGTGCATGTGTTGTAATAGGGGATTAACAAGGGAACTCTATGCCATTGTAAGAGAGAGAGTGATCATTCAATTGAGAGGACGAAATCTATCATTTCTCCTACTAGTGTAAGCCCAACATTTGTTGAATCAAGGAGGGTGGATTTGGACTAAGCTTGGATACTTTGTCTCCCTTCCAACGTGAAGTAATGGACAACAATGATGCGTAAGTGTCTTGGTGTTTTTTGTTAAGTTCTTGATAGCTTGTCTCTGGTGTTGTCATCAACCTAGCCATAAATCCCACATACTGTAAGAGGGCGACAGGGTGGAGAGGACTCCCCTGGCCTGAAGATAGTGATTGGGGTGGCTTTCCTTGTGATGTGTTGTGGTGAAATTTATGCAAGCTATGTTGAACAAATACTAATCTCACTTTGATTTGTCATGACAGATTTGTAAGGAGGTATTAATGCAACAAGCACCCCCCCCCCCCTTTCTCTCTCTTTCTTACATATATAATTGTGTTTGTTTGATCATTGCCGATACGTTTCAAAGCAGCCCGAGCACAATCTCTCTCTCTCTCTCTCTCTCTCTCTCTCTCTCTCTCTCTCTCTCTCTCTCTCTCTCTCTCTCTCTCTCTCTCTTTACGCGTCCTAGTTCGCATCCAAAACTAGGTGGTGCCCCAAATTTGTGTAGGGTTAGGTTGCGGGTTTGTGTGTGTGTTTGTTGTTTTTTCCAACCCCAACCCAATTGAGCAGCACGGGAGCCTTGAAGGGTGTCTAGAGGTTGCTCTTCTTGTTGCCCGCCCCGGACCGCCTCAAATTGGTGCCCCCACTGAGGACAGGCTTGTGTATATTTTGTGAAGGCTCAACCTTTAGCACAATCAAGTAGCTTGCATGAATAACGAGAATTTGTATGATCCCTTCATTCCCATTGCAAGGCAAAAGGTACACGCACTTCAGAAGAAGAAAGTAGCGACAGCATTACTGAAGAGGAGTCTTCCATCGAAGTCATGGGGGTAAGGTTTAAGCCAAGCAACCAAGAGACCTCTTGTCAAGGCTTGGAGGAGGTAGGTCCTCAAGAGAACCAAAAGGTGGAAGATGAAGGAATGTTAGAAGGTATGTTGTCTACAACACTTACAAAGGATGAAAGAGAGGAGTTCAAATGTGTGCTAAGGAAATTTCCGAGGCTTTTTGCGAAAGACTACACCGATGTGCATGGAGTAGATGTTGTTCAACACAAGATTGAGTTGAAGCCAGAGGCCACACCTAAGGCTCAAAAGCTACGAAGGCTAGGAGTCATTAAGGAGCAGGCTCTACTCAAGGAGGTAAGAAAGCTTCTAGCAGCAAGTTTCATTTATCCAGTGGAGAATTCAGAGTGGGTCTCTCCCGTTGTTGTCACTCCTAAGAAAAACGGCAAGTGGAGGGTGTGTGTGGATTATCGTCCACTTAATGAGGCAACAAAAAGAGATCACTTTCCCCTCCCATTTCAGGATGAGATACTAAATGAAGTAGCTGGCCATGAGAAGTACACTGTGTGTGATGGCTACTCGGGTTACTTTCAAATAGGTATCGCATTGGAGGATCAATTGAAAACAACCTTTATCACTCCTTGGGGTTGTTATGCTTTTAGAGTCATGCCATTTGGCCTGACAAATGCTCCTGCAACTTTCCAACGCTTCATGAACATGGTGTTTCAAGCATTCTTTGGAAAGTCCATTAGGGTTTTTATTGATGATTTTTGCATTTATAGCTCAAAATCATTGCATCTACAAAGGGTAGAAGAAGGTTTAAAGAAGCTCTATGACATGGGAGGTCAAATCAACCCCGACAAGTGTCACATAGCTGAGGATGAAGTGATCTTGCTTGGTCACAAGGTTTCCTATAAAGGCACTGAGGTGGATCCTTCAAAGGCAAAGGCTCTTATTGAGCTCCCCTCACCCAAGAATCTCAAAGAGGTCATATCATTCATTCAAAAAGTGAAGTATATGTTACGCTTTATTCACTTAGCTTCGGAGTTGCTTCATCCTTTGCAAAAGTTGACACAACAAGTAGAATTTGCATGGTCTGATGAGCTTGAAGAGTATTTTTGTAACATTAAAGTCATTTTGTCAGAGCTACCAACACTCATGCCTCCTTGTTGGGAGTACACATTCTTTGTTAGCTCTAGTGTTGGAAGGGAAACAATTGGTGCTGTGTTGCTACAACAAGATCCCCACAGTACAAGGATGCGACCCATCTACTTTGCTAGTAGGGTCATGAATGCTTTGGAGAGAGACTACACAAAAGCAGAACTCATGATGCTTTCTCTCATGTTTGCGATAAGGAAGTTTAGATCCTACTTGCTCCCAAAACCTTTTGTAATCCTCACCGCAGAGAATTTGTTCCCTTGGGTGTCATCTCAAATGAATCTTAGTACTAGGATCTCAAAGTGGATTATGGAGTTGCAAGAGTTTCAATACTCTTTCAAGGTAGAAGATAGTGTGCGTGCACAATTGGCAGGGATTCTCACTTATAGGGTGCATGAAAAGGAGATTAAGGTGCCTGAAGTAAAGACCCTACCATTGCCACCACCAAAAAGTATTCCTAATGCTTTTACCTTGTTCTTTGATGGAGCTTTTCGTCGAGCCACAGGAAAAGCAGGGGGAGGGCTAGTGTTGCTCAACCCAAGTGGAGAGGTGGTCATGAAAGAGAAGTTCAATCTACCAAGTTCAGCTAGCAACAATGAAGCAGAATATGACACACTACTTCATGGTTTAAAAATATGCATTGGCCATGGTATACAACGCCTCATGGTGAAGGGAGATGCACTTCTCATTGTTAAACAGATTTTAGGTATTTGGGCATGCAAGAATGAAAGCTTACGGACAAAAGTTCATGCCATTCGTAGATTGTTTAATCAATTTGAAGAAGTGCAACTATATCATATTCCTAGGAAACAGAATGAAGATGCCGATTTACTTGCACAGCAAGTAGTTACATGTGTTGAGAAAGAAGTGCAGGTCATCATGGTGGCATCAACTGTCAAGCAACCGAGATACCAGGGATTGGAGTCATTGACTCCCATTATTAGCTACATTTTGGAGGGCGAGTTTCCACAAGACTTCACGAAGGCTCAGAAGAGGAGACTCATGAAGAAGGCAAGCGCATATCTCTTCCTAGAAGGCTCCCTCTATCAAAGAGGGAGGGATCAAGTATGCAGAAGTGTACCAACTATTGAGGAAATTCCAGCCATTCTAAAAGGTTTGCATGAAGAAGCATGTGGTGGTCATTTTGCCCAAGAATTAACTGTGAAGAAGATTTTGCTTGCGGGGTATGTTTGGCCAAGTCTGCATGTGGATGTCCAACATTGGTGTAAAAGTTGTGACAATTGTCAGGTAAATGGGAATAGAAGATTGGTTTATGGTCCAAGGCAAATCGTGCTTGCAAATGGACCGTTTGAAAAGTGGGGCATTGATGCTATGGGTCCTCTGCCTAGGACAAAAAATGGTAAACTCTACATTCTAGTGGCTATAGACTATATGACTAGGTGGGTGGAAGCACAAAGTGTGGCAAAGGTAAATGAGAAGACAGTGAGCAAATTTGTCTACACTCACATTTGTTGTAGATTTGGCACACCTTTGGAGATTGTTTCTGATAATGGTCCAGGGTTTAGAAAGGGATTGCTCACAGAAGTCTGTGAAGAACTTCACATTCTACATCGTCACAGTACACCCTACTATCCCCAATCAAATGGTTTGGTAGAAAAAGCTAATGGTGTCATTGCAGGCATCATTAGAAAGATGGTGAAAAACAAGACAAAGTTGTGGGATGACTTCTTGGATGGTGCCTTGTGGGCATATCGAACCACATATAGGGAAGCCGCGGAGTTCACACCATTTCACTTGGTCTATGGTCAAGAGGCTTTTCAGCCTATCGAGCTCAACATTCCAACAATGCGACTTCATGGCAAAGGAGCACAAGATGATCAAGAGGTATGGATGGATCGAATGCTTACCTTAGCTGAGCTTGAGTGGAAAAGAGAAGCAACATACGAGTGCTATAAGAGGAAAGCCACACAGACAAAGGAGAAGCTTGACAAGAAACTGAAGGACAAAGGCATCAATGAAGGAGATCTTGTGCTAAGGTATGACAATCGACTCGATAATCGTTTTGATGCCAAATTTGAAACAAGATGACAGGGGCCATACATAGTCAAGAAGACTTTCAATTCAAGTTACTATCAACTTATGGACTTGAATGGGAAAGAGCACTCCAGGAAGGTAAACGGCTATCGCTTGAAGCCTTACTTGAGTCGCCTTCTACCAAAGGATCTACCAGAGCAAAAGGCAACTATCCCATGTAATTATTGTTCCATGAAGCATGAGTGCAACACAAACCAAAATTCCAAGGAGCCAAACAATGAAGATCTTGTCAAGGACTCTGAAGCACTCTCTTTGGAAAAGATTCTTTATGATGGTACATGAATATACCATCATCCTGGGGCAGGGCTAATGATAGCCGTTTTTCGGCTCTCTGTGATTGCCATAGTGAGTTATCCCCCCCCTATCAAATCACTCAAACACTGTGGTTACCCTCACCCTTTCACTGTATATAGGTGCCTGTGAGTTAAGGGACTTTTCCCATATCTCCTTACTGAAATAAAAAACCCTCAATTAGCTAGTCATTGGGCTAGTTGAGCCAAAAAAAATAAAAAAAATAAAAAAAATAAGTATATTATGGCCCATGCGTATGTAAATATTTCTTTGTATATAGGGCCTAAATAAAAGATTTTTTCCTAATTATTTTGGTATTCATTTAAATATTTTTACCTAGGTGTGTGTTATTTATGCTTTGTACATTGCTTCACCATTACCACAATTTTTCTTACCATTTTTCATACTCTTTATTTCATATAGAAATATTTTCATGTAAGCTTCTCTTATATTTGGTGTAACTCCACCCCAACAAAAATCCAAAAAAACTAGTTTTATTTATGTGTATATTTTTTTCACTATTGTGATTTTTCCCTTCCTACATCTATTTTGTTTTTTTTCTAAAAAATTAGAACACCAAAAATATTTATCTTTTTATAGTAGCCTCATAATGAGAGAGATTTCTTTTGACCTCTTTATATTTTTTCCACTTATATTATTTATATTTGACATGTACATATTTTTTAGACCCCTCAATATTTGATTTTCTTAGTTGTACTATTCACTTATATCATGATCTCAACAATATCTTCAATTATAGACCTACCAAATAAAGTCAAGGGTAGGTGGCATGCATACATGCACTATGGAGGGCTCACTCTTGGAGGTATTCAAAAGAATCATCCAAAGAAGGACCCACAAGGACCTTGTGCAGTGGAAAAAAACGGTCGGTTTTGCTGAATTTTTAAAGTTCACTTGCTCTCCGAATTTGAAAAGGTGATACAAACAAAAGTTGTAGCTCGTGGGCTGAACTTTTGCCTCAAATTTTTTCATATGTTTTTGAGCTACGAGCTGTGAGCTATGATTTTATTAGTGGACCCCGGTTTTCCCATGCTATGCAGCCACACTCTCTCTTCCACTTTATCATTTTCCTCTTTCACACACACTTCTCCACTCATCATCCCCACCTCTCTCACCACTCCTCGCTGCACCCTACTCACCTTCTCCTCAACCTTGAAGAATAAGAGAAACCATGGTGAACTCATACCTCCCACACACAATTTCATTCCAAAATTGACCACCTAGTCTCATTTTTCCTCCTCCAATTTACCCATATCTATCAAAAAAACCACAAAATTCAGCCTCTTCTCTTAAAAGACAGCATCATGGTGGTTGATTACTCAGCTTCAATTACCTTGTCTCTCAAGGAAGGTCAAGAGTGGAGAAAAAATGTACCATCAAAGCTAGTGGACCGTCAACAAGCGTCAAAATTGGCCCTACTCAAGACACTTGGAGCATCAACCTTGTAAGAAATCCACCTTTTCTTACCTCTTAAAAGTTTTTCTTCCTTAATTGTATCCTACATGGATACTCCCATTGTAAATATCCAATTCCATTTGTAAATTAATACTAACTCTACTAACACTAACCCACTATGAAAAGTCCTATCACCTCCATTTCTCTCCTCTCTCTTTCCCCACCAACTTCTTGATAATTCCAAGCAAAAGAAATTAGATAAATGGCTGAAAATCTAACCCAACCATGGTTAGAGGAGTAACCCTAGCCTTCAAAATTGCTATAAAAGGGGGGTGTAGCTAGCACAAAAAGGGGGGAGCCATAAGCAAGAGCACTATGCTATAGCTTGAGAAGCCAAGCTCAACCTCTCTAGAAGGAGCTCTTGAGTGGAAGCTCATTGTCTTATGCATGTGCATGTGTTGTAATAGGGGATTAGCAAGGGAACTCTATGCCATTGTAAGAGAGAGAGTGATCATTCAATTGAGAGGACGAAATCTATCATTTCTCCTACTAGTGTAAGCCCAACATTTGTTGAATCAAGGAGGGTGGATTTGGACTAAGCTTTGATACTTTGTCTCCCTTCCAACGTGAAGTAATGGACAACAATGATGCGTAAGTGTCTTGGTGTTTTTTGTTAAGTTCTTGATAGCTTGTCTCTGGTGTTGTCATCAATCTAGCCATAAATCCCACATACTGTAAGAGGGCGATAGGGTGGAGAGGACTCCCCTGGCCTTAAGACAGTGATTGGAGTGGCTTTCCTTGTGATGTGTTGTGGTGAAATTTAGGCAAGCTATGTTGAACAAATACTAATCTCACTTTGATTTGTCATGACAGATTTGTAAGGAGGTATTAATGCAACAAGCACCCCCCCCCCTTTCTCTCTCTTTCTTACATATATAATTGTGTTTGTTTGATCATTGCCGATACGTTTCAAAGCAGCCCGAGCACTATTTCTCTCTCTCTCTCTCTCTCTCTCTCTCTCTCTCTCTCTCTCTCTCTCTCTCTCTCTCTCTCTCTCTCTCTTTACGCGTCCTAGTTCGCATCCAAAACTAGGTGGTGCCCCAAATTTGTGTAGGGTTAGGTTGCGGGTTTGTGTGTGTGTTTGTTGTTTTTTCCAACCCCAACCCAATTGAGCAGCACGGGAGCCTTGAAGGGTGTCTAGAGGTTGCTCTTCTTGTTGCCCGTCCTGGACCGCCTCAATATATATATATATATATATATATAGATATATATATATATATATATATATATAATGTATTTGTGCCGCCAAGGTTGGAAATAGATGCATTTTTGTGTATGAATTTGTATCTAATTTCACAAAAAATGATATGATATTTATCATGTGGTGGAGGGGCTCTTATATACATTGTATGAGGAGAGAGAGAAAGAGACGGAAAAAGAGTCTCAACAGAGACAAGGAGTAAAAGAGATTTGATCCATACATTCTCTAAGTTAGATGCTCAGCAAGATTCTCGTTACAAAAGTCCATGCACGCATGTGGGTCCATGTTCAATCATCTTTGCAAGTCTCACCGAGTTCCATGTAAGTCGTCGAGTTGTACGACATGCAAATGGTCGGAGATGTGTCCACGTAACTCGCCGAGTTACGTGGCAACCACATAACTTGACGACTTACATGGATAGCTGACGTGTGCCATGTTGTTATTGATAGTTCTTCTAGGACGACAGCCACATAACTTGATTACGCGGCCTATCTATGTATCGTCGGCTTTGCCATGTAACTCCTCGAGTTATGTGGCTTGCCTACATCAGCATTGCCGAGTTATGTGGCAATGCCGTGTGCGCATCTATGTGGGAATAACTTGTCGTCTTCGTGGCATGATCACGTCACTCGGCAAGTTATGTGGAGCCTCTTACCAGTAACTCGTCGAGCTCTAACAGCATGCCACATGTCACAAGTTCCTGCTTCGGGCACGAGGGTAACTTGACGAGTTAGCCACATTGCAGAGGTCATGCTTGGGTGCGGACTTCGGGAAGTGGGGACGCTCTATCTTGCATACACCCCCATCGAATAATATCTCAAGGAAGGAGTATTTGCAAGAGCCTAAAAGAGTCACTATTTTGAAATGAAATGTGTGTGTTTTTCTCATCAAGATTGTGCATTCTCTCTGTGTCTCTATTCATCTCTCTCTTGGTATTCATGGTTCCAAGGAGGTTGAATGCTATCACCAGATGGATTGGGACTGCCCAAACCATATTGAATGGCTGTGAAACTTTGCACGAGTGGGGGTGAGCATCATTCTCTCACTTGTACAAAGTTACATAGCTATTCAAACTGGTATGGATGGTCAAGATCCATGCTATGCACTAAAATAGGTCGTATGAGCCATACTATCCATTTTAGCATTTAGTATGAGTCGGGACCATCCAAACCATATGAGAAGGCCACAAGACTTTTCACGGGTGAAAGTGAGCACTATTCTCCCTCCCTTGAAAATTTTCACAACCATCCTAAGTGCTATGGGCGGTTAAGGCCCATACTATGCGAATGGGCCGTATGAGCCATACAACCCATTTTAGCACATAGTATGGGTTGAGACCGCCCAAGCAATATTGGATGACCATGGGACTTTATAGGGTGGGGGTGAGTACTATTTTCTCACCTATGAAACATTGCGAAGCCATCCAAACTGGTATGGGTGGTCAATGCCCATAATATGCACTAAAATGGGTTGTATGGCTCATACGGACCATGTCAGTGCATAGGATGGTCCTTGACCATCCATACCAATTTGGATGGCTATGAAACTGTGAACAAGTGGAGTAATAGTACTTATACCAACCCATACAAAGTCTTGTGGCTATTTGATATGGTTTGGGTGATCCCAACCCATACTATGAGCTAAAATGGGTTGTTTGGCTCATACGACCCATTTTAGTGCATAGTATGGGCCTTGACCGTCCAGACCATATTGATGGCTATTCAACTTTGCAAGAGAAAGTGAATGGTTATCCCCAACACTCATGAACAATCTCATAGCCATCCAATATGGTTTGGGCGGTCCGGACCCATACTATGCGCTAAAATGGTCTGTATGAGCCATATGTCCCATTTCAACACATAGTATAGGCCTTCACTGCCCATACCATATCAAATGGGTTTGCAACATTACATGAGTGAAGGAATGGAGCTCATATCCACTTTTAAAAAGTCTTATGGCAATCTGATATGGTTTGGGCAGTCCCGAACCATACTATGTGCTAAAATGGGCCGTATGGCTCATACAATCCATTTTAACACATATTATGGACTTTGATCGCCCATACCATATTGGATGAGTATGTAACTTTACAAGGGTAAAAAAATGATTCTCAATCCTACCAGTGCAAATTCTTGTGGCAATCCAATATGGTTTGGGTGGTTCCAAACCATACTATGTGCTAAAATGGGTCATATGGGTCATACGACCCATTTTAGCACATAGTGATAGCCGTTTTTCGGCTCTCTGTGATTGCCATAGTGAGTTATCCCCCCCTATCAAATCACTCAAACACTGTGGTTACCCTCACCCTTTCACTGTATATAGGTGCGTGTGAGTTAGGGGACTTTTCCCATATCTCCTTACTGAAATAAAAAACCCTCAATTAGCTAGTCATTGGGCTAGTTGAGCCAAAAAAATAAAAAAAATAAAAAATATAAGTATATTATGACCCATGCGTATGTAAATATTTCTTTGTATATAGAGCCTAAATAAAACATTTTTTCATAATTATTTTGGTATTTATTTAAATATTTCTACCTAGGTGTATGTTATTTATGCTCTGTACATTGCCTCACCAATACCACAATTTTTCTTACCATTTTTCATACTCTTTATTCCATATAGAAATATTTTCATGTAAGCTTCTCTTATATTTGGTGTAACTCCACCCCAACAAAAATCCAAAAAAACTAGTTTTATTTATGTGTATATTTTTTCACTATTGTGATTTTTCCCTTCCTACATCTATTTTGTTTTTTTTCTAAAAACTTAGAACACCAAAAATATTTATCTTTTTATGGTAGCCTCATAATGAGAGAGATTTCTTTTGACCCCTTTATATTTTTTCCACTTATATTATTTATATTTGACATGTACATATTTTTTAGACCCCTCAATATTTGATTTTCTTAGTTGTACTATTCACTTATATCATGATCTCAACAATATCTTCAATTATAGACCTACCAAATAAGGTCAAGGGTAGGTGGCATGCATACATGCACTATGGAGGGCTCACTCTTGGAGGTATTCAAAAGAATCATCCAAAGAAGGACCCCACAAGGACCTTGTGTAGTGGAAAAAAACGGTCGGTTTTGCTGAATTTTTAAAGTTCACTTGCTCTCCGAATTTGAAAAGGTGACAGAAACAAAAGTTGTAGCTCGTGGGCTGAACTTTTGCCTCAACTTTTTTCATATTTTTTTGAGCTACGAGCTGTGAGCTATGATTTTATTAGTGGACCCCAGTTTTCCCATGCTATGCAGCCACACTCTCTCTTCCACTTTATCATTTTCCTCTTTCACACACACTTCTCCACTCATCATCCCCACCTCTCTCACCACTCCTCTCTGCACCCTACTCACCTTCTCCTCAACCTTGAAGAATAAGAGAAACCATGGTGAACTCATACCTCCCACACACAATTCCATTCCAAAATTGACCACCTAGTCTCATTTTTCCTCCTCCAAATTACCCATATCTATCAAAAAAACCACAAAATTCAGCCTCTTCTCTTAAAAGACAGCATCATGGTGGTTGATTACTCAGCTTCAATTACCTTGTCTCTCAAGGAAGGTCAAGAGTGGAGAAAAAATGTACCGTCAAAGCTAGTGGACCGTCAACAAGCGTCAAAATTGGCCCTACTCAAGACACTTGGAGCATCAACCTTGTAAGAAATCCACCTTTTCTTATCTCTTAAGAGTTTTTCTTCCTTATTTGTATCCTACATGGATACTCCCATTGTAAATATCCAATTCCATTTGTAAATTAATACTAACTCTACTAACACTAACCGACTATGAAAAGTCCTATCACCTCCATTTCTCTCCTCTCTCTTTCCCCACCAACTTCTTGATAATTCCAAGCAAAAGAAATTAGATAAATTTCTGAAAATCTAACCCAACCATGGTTAAAGGAGTAACCCTAGCCTTCAAAATTGCTATAAAAGGAGGGTGTAGCTAGGACAAAAAGAGGGGAGCCATAAGCAAGAGCACTATGCTATAGCTTGAAAAGCCAAGCTCAACCTCTCTAGAAGGAGCTCTTGAGTGGAAGCTCATTGTCTTATGCATGTGCATGTGTTGTAATAGGGGATTAGCAAGGGAACTCTATGCCATTGTAAGAGAGAGAGTGATCATTCAATTGAGAGGACGAAATCTATCATTTCTCCTACTAGTGTAAGCCCAACATTTGCTGAATCAAGGAGGGTGGTTTTGGACTAAGCTTGGATACTTTGTCTCCCTTCCAACGTGAAGTAATGGACAACAATGATGCGTAAGTTTCTTGGTGTTTTTTGTTAAGTTCTTGATAGCTTGTCTCTGGTGTTGTCATCAATCTAGCCATAAATCCCACATACTGTAAGAGGGCGACAGGGTGGAGAGGACTCCCCTAGCCTTAAGACAGTGATTGGGGTGGCTTTTCTTGTGATGTGTTGTGGTGAAATTTAGGCAAGCTATGTTGAACAAATACTAATCTCACTTTGACTTGTCATGACAGATTTGTAAGAAGGTAT
This sequence comes from Adiantum capillus-veneris, assembly GCF_014529385.1. NCBI lineage: Eukaryota > Viridiplantae > Streptophyta > Polypodiopsida > Polypodiales > Pteridaceae > Adiantum > Adiantum capillus-veneris. The sequence goes on along the minus strand of NC_140946.1, from coordinate 81,100,246 downwards.
TAATGCAACAAGCACCCCCTCCCCCTTTCTCTCTCTTTCTTAAATATATAGTTGTGTTTGCTTGATCATTGCCGATACGTTTCAAAGCCGCCCGAGCACTCTCTCTCTCTCTCTCTCTCTCTCTCTCTCTCTCTCTCTCTCTCTCTCTCTCTCTCTCTCTCTCTACGCGTCCTAGTTCGCATCCAAAACTAGGTGGTGCCCCAAATTTGTGTCGGGTTAGGTTGCGGGTTTGTGTGTGTGTTTGTTGTTTTTTTCCAACCCCAACCCAATTGAGCAGCATGGGAGCCTAGAAGAGTGCTTGGAGGCCACTCTTCTTGTTGCCCGCCCCAGATTGCCTCAAATTGGTGCCCCCACTGAGGAGCGATTGTGTAGTTATTGTTGTTGTATTGCATGAATGCTTAAATTTCAGCATAATCAAGTAGATTATATGAATCATGGAAACATGTATGACTGATTTTAATTTCAAGGAAACAAAAATTGATCTAGAATATGGTTCGGATTATGCATAACATAAGAAAGGAAAAAAACATTTTCACATAAGAATCTAGAATTCATGCTGAAAGACCTTTCAAAACTTTGTGTAGTTAGTTAATGATTGTTTGGAACTAATCTTTGTGTGGTTCTAGCATTGAGAGACTATGAAACGCTATACCTTTCATGATATTCCAATCTTCTTCGGAAATCCAGAAGAAGATGTTGATGATTTTCTTGCTGATTTTAGAATGGTTTGTCATATCCTTGGTAAAAGGGATGACATTGAAAAATGGGATTTTCTATTGCTATGCCTTAGAGGCAACGCTGAGCAATGGTTTTGGAGTATGTCTTCTCAGATTGAAGATGGATATATCCAAATTTCCAAAGCTTTGAAGGCCACATTCTCTAAAGTTCCAACAATGGAGAAAGCATGGGCTTCACTACGGAGACTTCAACAACATGGTGAAAACTACTATGCTTATGAGGATATTTTTTCTCGTCAATGGAAAGGATGTGGATTTAGTTCTACATTTCCAGATTATGTAAAAATGGATCAATTTATTTCGGGTTTGTCTCCTTTCCTAAAGACTAAGGTTACTTGTAGTGGACCCTCTACCTTTGAAGAAGCGGTCACTATTGCCCGAAGGAAGTTTCACAAGTACTTCTACATCAAAAATGGTTTCCATCATGCTGGAAGAACCAACCATCATGAAAGTGTTTCTATCAAGGAGTCATCTCCTTTGCCATACTTGTCTCCTTCTACTCCGACAAATGTTGAAGAAGTTACTTACATGCTAGCTGATTATTCAAGTGCTAAAGTGTGTGGCCAAGATTCAAATGTGGAATCTCTTTCTTCTACCTTTATCACAAGCATGCAAAAATCGACGCAAGATATCTCAAATGGTAGTGATGATTCAATAATGGATACATCCAACCTTTTGGCAGAGGATCAATTTCTAGTCCGAGCAGACGAAGCTTTTGTGCAACATGACTCTATGGAGAATGAAGACCTTAAAGGTAACCTTGATCTTATGGAATGTTCTGAGAGTGTATCTTGTCTAAAAGAAGAGAGTGAATAAGAAGATGAGATCATAGGTGGGGAGATCATAGACCACATTGATCATAAAGAGATGATTGTGTACATGGAATGCCAACTCCAAAACAAAGTAGAAGAGTGTGAGTTGAATCCATGTGAGGATAATCTTCAAAAAGTGTTTGAGGATGTTGAAAAGCATTGGTATGACCCATATATGTTAAGCATGGAGGAACCTATCATGCAAGAAGCCAAAGTTTTCACAAAATCAAACAGTAATCCATCAATCTTTGAGGTGGTACAAAGTGAGGAGTTACAACCTTGCCAAAGGGGGGGCTTAGAAGGGGATGAAGAACAAGGGAGAGTAGTAAAAAATAAAATCATAAAAGGAAACTGTCAGAAGGGTATCATTCTCTCCAATGGTGTTTTAGTGGGTGGCTCTTCATTCATGGGACAATCTCTTAGCAAGAAAATCCAAGCTTTTGAAGCCCCAATCATCTTCACATTGGGTTTCACCTCTTCAAGGTCAACTTCTCCTCTCTTCACATATACCTTTCATCGGGGACACCATACCTTCTTAAGTGGAAGAGGACATGAATACTTGGTGATGAACGGATGTTTCCAAACCTTCTTCATTTGGTTCTTTGGTGTATGGAGGTCGCACATTGTGATGCTTCTGGTCTTCATTATAGATGAAAAACTTGTTGATTGCTACATGTGGATATTTCATCAATCAGTACCAAAATCTATTCTCTTCCAATGTGTTGGAAGCAATAGAAACCTTCGTCTATTATCTACTTATGTGGTAAACTATTTGCAATATATTCCAATAGCAGCTGGAAGCATGGATCAAGCTTTCCTAAATCATGAAGGTCATATAATTTTTACTTGTTGATGAGCCTACCCAGGTTGAATGAATTTTATGAGCTACAGTTCAGGAATTTTCTCATACAAGCTCTTGAAGATCGGAGCAGATACATCAACTTTACACAGGAGGAAGAGCCACCAATCTTTTATATCACATTCATAGTGATAGATGCAATGATGGACAACAGTAAAATCTACAAGTTTCTTCAACCGAAATCAGTAAGTGATTCCATACCATACATCTCGCTTTGGGAAAGATATTTCAAGATCTTTGATCCTGGGGGGTGCTTATGGAAACTTTCTCAATGGAGGAGGTTTATTCAGTCACTTCACTACATCCTGCTATTGGTTCTGAGAACCTTTCATATCACACAAGGTTTCTTAATCATACAAAGATGAGAGCAGACAAAGACAGACGTTACACAAGCTACATGTTGTATGATCGGATAAATGGTACATGAATGTACCATTATCTAAGGGGGGGGGGGGGGGGGGGAGGCTAATGATAGCCGTTTTTTGGCTCTCCGTAATTGCCATAGTAAGCTACCTCACCCTACCAAATTCACCCAAACACTATGGCTATCCCTACCATTTCACTGTACATAGGCGTGTGTGAGTTAGGGGTCTTTTCCCATATCTTCTTAAAAACCCTGAGCTAGCTAGTCACTGGGCTAGTTGAGTCAAAAAAATAAAAAAATAAAAGTATATTATGGCCTCTTTGTGTGTAAATATTTCATTGTATATATGGCCTAAATATAGGGATTTTTTATAATTATTTTGGTATTTTATTTAAATATTCTACTTAGGTGTGTGTTTTATTAAACCTATGTACACCTTCTTTCATTCTCTTACACCATAATTATATTTTTTGCCAATATTGTACATACTTTAACCTCATATTTTTCCTTTATACAAATCACTCCCACATTTTCACCCTCACCCTCGTGAAAACAAAAAATTGATTTCTACTCATTGGTTACTTTTATTATATTATTTACTTGCATACCTTTTCCTCTTTCACCCAAAATAATTCAAGGAGAGACCATATCATATGATTCCAATATCGTTCCATATCCATAACTCCTCCATATTTTTATTATTATTTTTACTCATTATTCTAACACCATGTGCTCATTGAGCTAAAGTCCATGAATAGTCCATACACTAGTCCCACCATGTATATATTTCTTTATTCACCAATAATCCTCCTCCATGCATGGGTCAAGGGAAACTTGGATGCTTTGTATTATAATATGACAAAGGAGGGGCTCACTCTTGGATGCATTGTACAAATTCAATAAAGGAGGGGGCCACTAAAAGACTTTTGCAGGCATAAAAAACAGGCTTTTTGGTGAGAATTTTGGCACCTATCTCCACTCCGAATTTGGAGCAGTGGTCAAAAGAGAAAATGTAGCCCACACTCTGAATAATCGCCTCAAATTTTTTCATGATTTTTTGAGCTACCAACGGTGAGATATGATTTTTTGAGTGGACCCCAGACTGCCCACTTTTCTCACAAGTAGCTTTTAGTCTTCTCTAACCCTTCCACACACCTACTCACTCTTACACATCCCTCCCTCTCCTTCCCTCACTCAAACCTGCAATTTCCATGGCTTCTCCCACCCTCTTCACCATTACCCTTCTCTCTCATCCCTATCGTTCTTTTATGAACCTCTACATACATACACCATCTCCATGTCTCTCTCTATTGTTTCTATGTTACAATTTCATTTACCTCTCCTAAAAATATCTAAAATTCAGCATCTTAACCATGATAACTTCTGCAAATTGAGGATTTTTCATCAACAAATCCTCTTTTCATCGTGGTGGTCAACCGTGGCGGCGGCGTAAAGAAGCGAAGAAGAAAAAGAAGACCAGCGGTCATTTTTTCCACAATCTACACAAGGGTGAGTTCAAGCTTCTTCAAAGTTTCACCATCTCAATGATTCTCTTTTAATTCACCCCTCTTCCTTCATCAAATCAACTCACTCTTCCCATTGTAAATGTAACATTAACTTTCTAGTGATTACTAACGACTAACATACTAACACAAAATAGCATTGACCTAACCATAAAAGACACCTCACCTCAAGACATGTATATAGTAACACTCTCTCTCTCTCTCTCTCTCTCCTTACTTACTTTCACCTTATCTACCATCAATAATGCTCTCTTTTGAGCCCACACCCATGACTCAAGCAGACAAAGAAGGCCCGCAATGTTTTGATATTCAAAAAAATCATAATCTTGATTTGTTAGCTTGTAAATTAGGATTTCCAATAATCTTTATGAGGGGTCTCCAACCTATAAATAGACCCCTCTCCTTCTTGTAAAACAACCTCCAACATCTCACATAACACCCCAACACTCTATGCGTGAGGAGAGACTTAGGTGTAGCAACCACTTGTGAGCTTCACTCTTGGTGTGAGAGAAGCCTTCAAGCTACACATTGCAAGTGAGAGAGCATGAGTTTCTCAAATCTCAAAACCACTATTGTATATGCTCCTTCATCATCAATAAATTGAGGTTTGGTACATCAAAGGCGTGATTCGACGTTCAAATCTTCGTCCTTCCATTTGTGCAATACGGTTTGGTGAATTCAAGGTGACTTGTGTATTTTGAGTTTCTATCGGTTGATCTTGATTTTAGAAAGTGTTTTAGTGTGTTTTTCATTGCCAATTTTGTGTCCATTGTAAGAGGGTATTGTGGTGAGAGGTCTCCCACACCCTAAGACAGTGTGTGTGTGTTTTGGCAATGATTAGCAATCACTAAGCATCGAGTGAGTTTTTGTACAAGCTCTACGATAGCAACCTAACGAACCATCTCCATTTGCAAGTCACAAATAAGGTATTACGCAAGATCCATTCCTCTCTCTCTTTCCTTTTCTCTAGCTCTCTCTGGTCCATTTTGTGTGTGTCTTGGTGTGAGGTTGCTTGTGTGTGTTGTGTGGTGCATCTTCTTGGTTGTACCAAAATCTCTCTTGCGTCCTAGTTCGCATACCATAACTAGGTGGTGCCCCTATCTTGTTTGGGTTTGGCTGTGGGTTTGTTGTTTTGTTGTGCTTGTGGTTGCCCCAACCCCAATTGAGCAGCATGGGAGCCTTGAGGGGTGTTTAGAGGTTACCTCTCTTGTTGCCTGCCCCGGACCGCCTCAATAGTATAGGACTTGGCCACCCAAACCATATCGAATGGCCACAATAAATTGCATGCGTGGTGGAATATTAATCACCCTCACCTGTGAAAATTCTCGTAGCCATCGGATATGGTTTGGGTGGTCTCAATCCATACTAAGCACTAAAATGTGCTATATGAGCCATATGTCCCATTTTAGCACATAGTATGGACCTTGACTACCCATACCATATTGGATGGATTTGAAAATTTGTAGGGGTGGGGTAATGGTACTTACGCCTATTCATGCAAAGTATTATGGCCATTCAATATGGTTTGGGTGGTCGCAATCCATACTATGTGCTAAAATGGGTCATATGGCTCATACAACTCGTTTTAGCACATATTATAGGCTTGATCGCTTGTACCATATTGAATGATTGTGAAACTTTGTAGGTGTGGGAGAATGATACTCACCTCCACTCATGCAAAGTTTTGTGACCATCCAATATGGTTTGGGCGGTCCAAAACCATACTCTACGCTAGGTCGTATGGCTCATACGGTCCATTTTTGGGCATAGTATGGGCCTTGACCGCCCAAACGATAGATGTCAATGAGACATTGCATTGGTGGTTGTGAGAGCCATTCTCTTGTTTGTACAAAATTTCACAGACATCCAAATTGGTATGGGTGGTCGAGCCTCATACTACGCACTAAAATGGGCCATATGAGCCATATGGCTCATTTTTGCGTATATTATGGATCGAGACTGTATCAAACTATATAGGATGGCCATGAGATTTTGTATGGGTGGGGGTGAGCACCATTTGTCCACCTGTGCAAAGTTACACACCCATCCAAACTGGTATGGGTAGTTAAGGCCCATACTATGTGCTAAAATGGGAGTATGAGTCATACAACCCATTTTAGAGCATAGTATGGATCAGAACTACCCAAACCATATCGGATGGCTATAAAACATTCATGGGTGGGGTTGAGCACCATCCCCCCCCCCCATGCAAAGTTGCACAACCATCGGATATGATATGGGCGGTCAAGGCCCGTGCTAAGCGCTAAAATGGATCATATGAGCCATACAATCCGTTTTGGCGCATAGTATGGGTCGAAACTGCCCAAACCATATCGGATGGTAGTGAAAATATACACGGGTGGGTGTGAGTACCATTTCTCCACCCGTGCAAGGTTGCATAGTCATCCAAGTTTAGGGTTTAGGGTATAGGTTAGCCATACGAACCATTTAGGGCATAGTATGGATGGGGACTATCCAAACCATATTAGATGGTTGTGAAGCACCATCCCCTCGCCCATCCAAAGTTGCACATCCATCCAAGTTTAGGATTTATGGGTTAGGATTTAGGGTTTAAGGCTTAGGATTTAGGGTACACGGTTTAGCATTTAGGGTTTATGGTACAAGCTTTACGATTTATAATTTAGGGTTTAGGGTTTAGGGCTTAGAGTATAGGGTTTTGTTACCATACACATGTGGTAGTGATGTGTGTGAACACACTAGGACCGCCGGGGCATTTTTTTCCTATTTAGGAGGTTTTTCCCCCCGAGCATTGTATATACGTCCATCACTCTAGGGCTATCTATCTTTCCATTGCATACTAAGTAACACACGCTCTATTGTGTGCCTTGAGCTTCCTTCATCCTCTCCAAGCTGCGTGCATTTCTCTACAACCCTAATTCCAACAATTGGTATCAGAGAAGGTTGCGTCCTCCTGGGCTTAGTCGCCAGCTGCTCTAGCACACGCCTGCTCACTTTCTTCAATTTCAGTGAGCTTTGGCAAGCGTTCGCAGGTCGAATTTTTTTGGGGACAGCTTGTAGACCTTAGTCTGCTCAGATTTTTGATTTGAGCTCATTTCGGCCTCCGTTTTCACCACAGGCAGTATTGCACAAGCTATTTCATTATTTTGTGCAAAATTTCTATCAATGCCGTTTTCTGTATAACAGGTACCTCATAGTCTTCTACGGTTTGTGCTATATAGCACGTGTTGTTCTCGCTCCATTTCTCCTATTTTCGGGCAATTTTCACATCAGGTGCAGCATTTACCATGGCTGACAACAACACAGATGTGTTCAAGATGTTTGCTGCTGAGGACAGGTTGGATGGGGACAACTACTCTATGTGGGCTTATATGATGCAGCATGTTCTTGTGTCAAAGGGCGTCTGGAACATTGTGCATGGCATTGATGTACGCCTTGGTTTTGAAAATGTAGGCGATGTTGAGGATGTTGCAGGTCTTGCTGCTATTAGAGTTGTTTTGCCTACGATAGAACAAGCTCGTTGGGATGTAAAGGATGTGTAGGCTCATGCATTGATTGCATTGTCTGTGAAGCGCACCATTGTTCCTCACATTCATTCAACAAAATCTGCAAAACAGGCTTGGGATATTCTAACAGGTCTTTATGCAAGCCGCAATGAGGCTAAAATTGCTCTGTTGCGTAAAGAGCTGGAGTCGAAGATTATGCATGAGGAAGATGATATGGACACTTTCCTTGTTGGTGTCAAGGATATCAATGAGCAACTTATTTCTGAAGGTGAAGTCATTTCAGACAGTTCCCTTGTACAGACTGTTCTTGATGCCTTACCAGATTCCTACCAGACTTTTGCTAGTACTTGGAGACTGATGACCCAAGGAAATCCTGAAGTTGTCAAGTTTGATGCATTATGCACAAAAAACAGAACGAGGCAGCATGCAGTTGAACAAGCTTTTATTGCTTCTCAAAGAAAGGGTGGTAACAGCAATGCGGCCACTTCTTGTGGTTCTGTAGGAGTGGCAATACTTCTGTTCCTAATGCTTCTGCTGGCAGCGATTCGTCTGGAAATTCTGGTGATAAGGGCAAAAAGAAGATGCGTTGCCATTATTGTAAAGCTAATGATCACTTGATCAAGTCGTGTCCTAAGTTGAAGGCCAAAGAGGCTAAGAAGAAACTAGGTGGTTCCACTACAAATGATGCTTCCACTACAAATGCAGCCATTGTTGAGTCTTTTGTGAAAGGAGACTGTGTTGCTGATGTTGATGCAGAATGGGCTTTTAGCGTAGAGTGCACTTACAATCCTGCTGTCCATGATGCATGCTCGTTAGTTCTGCAGATTCACATGTGTGGTATTTTGACAATGGTGCTACAAAGCACATTACCTCACATCGTGAATTGTTTACCTCTCTCGAGTCTGTCCCTCATGGGAATTCAATCACTTGTGCCAACAATGCCTCTTATCCGGTTCAGGGAGTTGGAAAGATTGTGCTTACTGGATGCAAATGGTAGTTTCTTCACACTTGTTGATGCACTTATGTACCTGGGATCAAGAAGAATCTCTTGTCTGTATCCGCACTTGCTAGACTTGGACTTGTAGTCAAATTTGTGGATGACAGATGTACAGTTCATGATCTCAGTTTTGGTGATGAAATTGTTGCATCTGGCCTTTTGTGCCGTGGGCTATATAAGCTCACTTTGTATGACAAGTGTGGACAAAATTTTGCAAATACTATTGCAAATTCAAGGGCTATTTCAGATGCAAAACTTTGGCATGCACGTTTTGGTCATCTGAATTTTATCAATTTGCTACGTTTGCAGAAATCTGATATGGTTGCTTCTTTGTCGCCTCTTGAAGCACCTGTCAAACATGTTTGTGAAGGCTGTATTTTGGGTAAGATGCAGCGTTCTAAGTTTCCAAAGGATGGTTCAGTTCGGGACACACGTAGGTTGCAGCTTGTGCATAGTGATGTTTGTGGGCCCATGCAAACTCCGTCCTTGGTCAATTACCTTTACTTCGTGACTTCCATTGATGGTTACTCCAGGCATGCATGGGTATTTCCGCTTAAAGCGAAGTCCGACGTCTTTATGTGCTTCAAAAAATTTCTGGCTATGGCTGAAAATGTCTCGAAATGTACTATGGGCACCCCTCTGTTCCGATCGAGGGGGGGAGTATATGTCTCATGAATTTAATGCATTTCTGTCTAGTCGTGGGATAAAACACCAATGTACAGTGCCTTATACACCTCAGCAAAATGGTGTTGCTGAGAGGAAAAACGGGTCACTGACGGAAATGGCACGATGTATGGTCAAAAGTCAAGCTTTGCTGCATTCTTTTTGTCTTGAGGCCATCATATGTGCCACTTATGTACTTAACAGGTGTCCTACAAAAGCTTTGCAGTCTATTACTCCATATGAAGCATTGCATGATAGAAAGCCTTCTATTGAGCACATGCGTGTATTTGGCTGTTTGGTATATGCTTTGGTGCCACAAACACAACGCATAAAATTGGATGATAAGGTTGTCAAATGTATTTTTGTTGGCTATAGTGCTGAAAGCAAAGGTTACAGGCTATATCATCCGCAAACAAAGCATATTCTGGTTTCATGAGATGTAGTGTTTGTGGAAGATTCTGTTTAGCCCTTGTTGTCATGTACTAGAGACAGTAATGTAAGCTCATAGGACATTTATGACACTTTGTTGCCTCTTTTGAGTGGTGGAAATACAAATGTAATTTCCAATGAGGCAAATGTACAGCCTAGGGGGTTTTCTGAAAATGTTACAGATCAGCCTATTACTGATGCAGATGTACATGATGTACTTGATGAGGAAAGGGCTGAAAATGAGCAGGCTAGAGGTATGCCAAAATGGTTGGTGCACACTTTGCGTGACTATAAATTGGATGCACCTTTGTCTAGAAGTACTCGTTGAGGCTCTCGCCATGCATCTTATTCATCAAATTGTTATGCTTTGGCTCTGTCTAGCTTACATGATGTTGAGGAGCCTCTGTCTTTTGATGAAGCACATAATTCAGAAAATTGGATGGCTGCCATGCAACCAGAATATGATGCACTTGAAGAAAATGACACATGGACTTAATGTGATTTGCCTCCTGGCAAAAAGGCCATTGGTACGAAGTGGGTTTACAAGTTGAAACGCAAGCTTGATGGTGAGATCGATCGCCATAATGCTCGACTTGTTGCAAAAGGTTATGCACAACAAAAAGGCATAGATTATGAAGAGACTTTTGCTCCCACTTGTAGTATGACTACTGTGCATTTTCTATGTGCATTGGCAGCTCATTTTGGTTGGGATGTACATCAATCAGACATTGTTACTGCTTTCTTGAATGGTGACATATTTGAGGAAGTTTATGTAACGCAGCCTCGCGGTTTTGTCATAAAAGGACAAGAGGACAAAGTGGCAGATGTAAGAAGGCTTTGTATGGGTTGAAGCAATCTCCTCGTGCTTGGTATGAGAAAGCTGACACTCATTTGGTTAAACGAGGCTTTCATAACAGTCCAACAGAAAGCACATTGTATGTTAAGCGTGAGGGTGATGTACTTGTCATTGTGGTTCTTTATGTCGATGATTGGCTGATCACTGGACCAAATGAGAGACATATTGCTGAATTTAAGGCTGATCTGAATGCTACTTTCAAGATGAAAGATTTGGGATTGTTGCATCATTACTTGGGTATACAGTTTAAGCAGTGTGATGGTGGTATTGCCTTCTGTCAGAAAAGTTACATTGAGACATTTCTATGTAAGTTTGGACTTGAGGATTGCAAACCTATTACCACTCCCATGGAAACAGGTTTGAAGTTGAGTCTACATGATGCTGACGATCTTGCTGATGTCACTCTTTAGCAAACTGTTGTTGGCTGCCTCATTTATGTATGCAACACGAGGCCAGATATTCAGTTTGCAGTCTCACAGGTCAGCAGATTTATGCATAGCCTAGGGTCTAAGCATTGGCAGGCTGTCAAGAGGATTTTCCGCTACCTTAGTGGCACTTTATATCTTGGCTTGTTTTATCCCAAGGGGGGATCATTGCCGCCAGACTTACATGATTTTTTGGACTCAGATTGGGCTGGTTGTTTTGACACAGGAGTGTCCACAAGTGGTTTTTGTTTCATGCTTGGTAATTCATGTATATCATGGTTGAGCAAGAAGCAACCTACTGTAGCCACTTCGGGTTGTGAGGCTGAGTACAAGGCAGTATTCACAACTACGGTTGAGTGTGTATGGCTCAGACGCCTTATGGATGATTTGGGTGTTGGATAGGACACTGCCAACACTATCTACACTGACAGTTAGAGCGCATTGGCAGTTGCAAGGAACTCAGTTTTTCATGCTCGCACAAAGCACATTGAGGTGCATTACCACTATGTCAGGGAGAGGCTCTCAGCAGGAGAGATCAGCTTGGCTTATGTGCCAACACAAGAGAACCTTGTAGATCTTTTCACAAAGGCATTGTCTCATGAGAAGCTTGAAGCTTTTCGCAAAGCTTTGGGTTTACTCCCCTTTGTGGACTGATCATGTCCTCAGGGCATGGCACTTCCCTTTACTCATGTGCCAGCTCTCGTTCACCACATCACTCCAGGGGGGATTTTTTACCATACACATGTGGTAGTGATGTGTCTGAACACATTAGGACTGCCGGGGCATTTTTTCCCTCTATAGGAGGTTTTTCCCCCCGAGCATAGTATATACGCCCATCACTCTAGGGCTATCTATCTTTCCATTGTATACTAAGTAACACACTCTCTAATGTGTGCCTTGAGCTTCCTTCGTCTTCTCCAAACTGTGTGCGTTTCTTTGCAACCCTAATTTCAATAGGTTTAGGGTTTAGGGTCTAGGGTTAGGGTTTAGGGCTAAGGGCTTAGGGTCAGAGTTCAAGGTTTAAGATTTTGGGTTCATGGTTCAGGGTTTATAACGCATAGTATGGATTGGGACCGCCTTAACCATATCGGATGGCGACGAGACTTTGCACACGTAGGGGTGAGCACCATTTACCCACTCGTGAAAAGGTGCACAATCATTTGATATGGTTTGGGTTGTCAAGGTCCATACTATGTGTTCAAATGGACCATATGGATCATACGATCCATTTTAGCGCATAGTATGGTTTGAGAGCACACAAACCATATCGAATGAGCAAAAGACTTTGTATGGGTGGGGGTGAGTACCATTCCTCCACCCATGAAAATTTTCACAGCCATGCAATATGGTATGATTGGTCAAGGCCCATACTATGTGCTAAAATGGACCATATGAGACATACGATGCATTTTAGCACATAGTATAGGTCGGGACCACCCATACCATATTGGATGGCTCTAAAAATTTGTATGGATGGGATTGAGCACAAATCCCCCACGAGGGCAAATTTGCACATCCATCTAATACGGTATGGACGGTCAAGGCCCAAACTATGCGGTAAAATGGGCTGTATGGCACAAACAACCCATTTTAGAGCATATATGAGTCGGGACCACCCTGATGGCCGTGAGACTTTGGACAGGTGGGGATGAGAGCCATTCTCCCATCCTTGCAAAGTTTCACACGAGTCAAATATGTTTTTGGCAATCAAGACCCATATTATGTGCTAAAATGGTTCATATAGCTCATATGACCAATTTTAGTATATATTATGTATCGGGGCCTCCCAAATGATATCAGACGGCCACAAATTTTTTCATGAGTGGAGGTGAGCACTATTTACCCACCTGTGAAAAGCTGCATAGCCATCCAAACTACTATGGGTGGTCAAGGCCCATACTATGCGTTAAAATGGGTCGTATGGCTAGTACGACCCATTTTAGCATATAGTATTGTTCGAGCCTACCCAAACCATATCGGATGTCCATGTGAATTTGCACGGGTAGGTTTGAGCTCCATTTATTCACCCCTATAAAGTCTTGTGGCCATATTTCTAGTTATAACATAGGTAGCCCTGTCAACGCTACTCGCCCCCGTCATGGTGTCATCGGCCATAACATTGTCCACTTTGTTCTTCATTCACCCGTCGACCCTCATCGACACACCGACCGTGTCGGCTCACCCATCCGCCCATGCCACCCCATTGTCGCACTTGTGCACGACCCGTTGGCCTCGCTGACGCTACTGGCTCCGTCACGGTTGAGTTGTCAGTGGCATCATTCACTCCGTCCTTCATGCACTCGTCGACCATTGCCAACACACCCATCATGTCAGCTCACCCATCCACCCACATTGCCCCATCATCATTGCCGTGCACAATCTGTTGGCTCCGTCGGTGCTCCCGGCTTGATCGGCCCTATCATGGTGCAATCGGTGGTGGCGCCATTCGCTCTGTGCTTCAAGCACCTGTCCGCTTGTCCACCCCCATCCGCTTGTTCCGTCCCATCATTGAAGCGTTGCACAAACGACCCCTTGGTTGTCCTTTGTTGATGTAGTCGGTCCCGTTGGTGCACCCAGCCTTGATCAGCCCTGTCATGGTGTCATCAACGATGATGTCATTTGCTTTTTGCTTCACGTACCTGTTGGCCCCCGCTCACATACTCAGAGCGTCGATCCAACTATCGGCTTATGCCGTCCTGCAGTCAACGCGTCCATACCCTCGATTGTCCTCCGTCGACATAGTCAACCACATCACGGTGGAGTCGTCGGTGGCGTCATCAAGTGTCATGCCAAGGGTAGGACCAGGCACGGCTAAGGGCCATGATGGACATACAGTCAAGGGGGTCCCTATATTTAGAAGGCCAAGGGCCTATATAGGGCATGGCTGGGTGGTGACAAGCATGTTCTAGTTCCCTTGACCTTTCACTGATATCATAGCTCAAGGAGGAGGAGCCATGGAGGAGGGGGGAAGGAGATCGATTGTGAGGTCTTTTGTCTCTTGTCTACCTCTCTCTCTCTCTCTCTCTCTCTCTCTCTCTCTCTCTCTCTCTCTCTCTCTCTCTCTCTCTCAGAACAAGGAAACCTCTCTCTCTCTCTCTTGCGAGTTATGAGGGCGTGGTCCTCACGTTTGGGGGGGCTGTTGCATGTCTTGCATGAGGAGAAGAAGAATACGCAGCAGAACTGCACAGGCAAGGCTACTTAGCAGACGACGAGGAAGTCAAAGGTCAAGGCCCGTGTGCAAGGCCGCTTGCGGCGAGGGAGGAAAGATTGTTGACCTGCACCAATCGCCGCAAGGGCGGGCTTGAACTGTGCACGCCACCAAGCCAGACGGTTCACGTCATAAGGCCGCACCCGGACGAGCAGCACAATTCGAGCCCCTTCGTCTGCTGCGCAGCTACCCGCCGCCATCGCTGTGAACAGTGAGGGTTGTTTTTTTATTTTTTTTGTTATTTTGTATTTCAAATTGAAAACAGGTGCCCTATTTTGGGGCACCCACATCGTATAAGGGCAGGGACCTATGCATGATTCTATGCATGATTAGATGCATCATGTTCGACATGCACACATCGTTCGCCAAGGGCAAAGACACCCTATATGGATGTATCGACATTAAATAAGCCATTTGCTCGTCGTAAAAATCCACAAATAATCGACAAGCTTTGGCAAATTCGGCATGCAAAAGGGGCATCAACATGATTCAACATGGAAGTTTTCACAATCCTCGTCAGCATGCAGCTAGCAGGGTAAGTCGACACAAGTCAGTAATGACATATGCATTTGTTTTTGAAAATTTTTGGCAAATTTCGAACATGATGAGTGATTCTTGTCCCAACAAGGATGTTGTACAAGTTATCAATCTCCATTCATTTGCATGGTTTTGCTAGCATGAATGATCATCACTTGCACATGCAACTGCATTATGCCTATAATGTGCATGCTGCATTGTTACTTTGAAATTTACATAATATTTCGGGCAAGCAAGACTTGCATTGCCTTCTAGAAACGCTCGCATGCAATCGAGGGGAGTGCACTTTAGGCACTCCAAACACAAGCAAGGCTTGTGACAGTTATCTTCAGCATCAAAATTTTGTTGCATATATTATTGGCAAAAGTTCAATGACTAATTGCAAACCCATATCAAGCATGGCTTGGATACACAAAAACCTCAACAACACACAATTGTCGGAGGTTAAATGGAGTAATGTCAGGCCAAGGGCCAGGCAAGACAACTTGGATCTCTTGAAGATCAGCACGGCTTGTACCTCGACTTGATGAGGTACAAAATTGTGCAGCATGGCCGACTCTTTGTAGGACAGACAACACTCTTTTTCCCATGACTAGGGCAACCGACAGTGTCACACATGATCGGAATGGCCGACTCCTCCATAAGTTGTTACGGGAAGCAAGGCTTCCAATCCGGCATCTTCCATTGAGATTTTCCCATCATGCTTATGATATGAGCATAAAACCTTGGAGGAATTTTCAGTGTGTTCTTTCATTACATGCAAAGAGGGTGTATATGATATACACGAAAACTCTCTCTCGCGCAACAGCTATGGCTAGGAACCATCTTCCAATGAGTTTTTCCTTCAGAATTTCAAGAAAACTGGTTACAATGGGATGACCAAGTTAGACAATTTTAAGTTTTGCTCGTTTTTTATGTTTTCACATTTATTTTAGACAATATTGTATGTTGTGCAAAGCAAAGTGCTTTGACAGTTTTAGACGAAGCCAGCAAGGTACTTTTTGGCTCTCACGTTTGTGGCAATCACTCTCGACAAGGGCTTACCAGTCTGCATGCAAGGCATGCTAGTTGGGTGGATTCAATTCTACGCCTCATGAATTACGCTTCTGCTATCACACTCGCAACTCTGTCAAGGACACGATAAGTGATGTATTGTTTAGCATGGTTTTTGGTTGCTGTAAAAACACAATACCACTAAACGGAACTTAAAAATATGACTTATTTCATAGGCAAAGTGCCCTATTTAAGTCATCCTCTTCTTGTCACGACCACTACAAGATCGATGGGACAAGATGTGACTTGTGTTTCTGTTACCTATCTCGAAGAGAGCCAAAATGTTGAATGCTTATAGGATAAGCTGCATGCTACACATGAGATGCAGACGAGCATGAACACAGTATATACAAGGTACTAACTTTAGTAAAGTTCCTCAGCCCCGCATGGTCTCTCTCTTTCTCTCTTAATTCTGTCAAAGAATAATGAAAACCTTCTAAGACGCTCTTGCTACATGTTTTGCTTGTGAGTCAGCCTGAGCCAAGGTGCTCTAACTCTCAGCTAGAAATTGGCCAAGACGCCATCCAACTTAATCTTCATCGGTTTGTCGATTGAACACTAATTGACATAAGGGCTATGAGCCACACAAGCTGGCTAAGAGCCATTATCAGATCTAGGGTACGACCCAATTGTTGGCATTCCTTGGGTGATTGTTCTCTAGCTTGCACCAATCTACCCAGTGGAGTCCCCATCAATGTTAATGGCCAAGCAAGAGTCTTGCCATTCCAGATCTTTTCGGTGTTCTGTAAGCACTACATGTTTTTAGTGCGACGCTCGAGTTGAGTTTCTGAGAACCTTCAACTCACTTCAGCTGATCTCTACCATGGAGTATAGATGCAACAATCAGTTGTGTCAGCATGGTTGTTCATAAGAGCTAGGCATCTCACTTGTGTGGATCTCTTGTTTTCTCTATAGCAGTATGAGTGTCTATGGAAGCACAATTTTGGAGTAAGATCCAACGGATGATTACTAAGTCACTCGATAGGCATCAAGGATTACAGTTTGATCCATCAAAACTGTACTTTCAAGGAAAGAAGTCCGCATACTACCAAGCAGTAATGGACAAATTCAACTTTTCAAGTATTCAAGTTGATGCTCATCATTCTGTACACGGTTAAATTTGTTGGTTACCATTACCTCCTAGTTGAGGAGTTTCTACAAAGGGTCTTACCAAGTGGTTTGACTACGTAGATTCTACCCAATGGGTTTGGATTGCGAAGGCAACACCCAAGGTTCCCAGTGCAATGTTGCTTGGTTTTTTCACAGGTGGGAGACGTACTCCTGTGCATTTGAATACGGGTAACTGAACTTTCAGTTTAATCCCTAGGGCCATGCCAAGGGCATGTCGAAACAAGTATTTTGGGTCGTAGTGTCCAATGTACATTATGCTGTTATGAATCCACTTGTAGGATTCGAGTTGGCACATGTTGTCACATGGGATACAACATGGTCTAGGGACTCAAGGAGTTCGGTTTAGCCAATGTGGAGCAATGAGGGTCCCTCTCACTCTTGTGCAGAGTGTTTAGAGTTACCTCCACACACAAGTACATCTTGCACTTGTAGGATGTTCTTTTTTCAGACATCCTTAGTTGAGACATATTCCATGTGGAGAATATGAGTCTCTGGGACTGACACTGGTGCCCACTATTTCAAATATGTATCACAACAAAGTCCTTAGGTGCTGGTCACATCTGTTTCCTAGACCATTTTTAGCACGACGTATCTGGAGCAATTTCATGGACAAAAATTGTCGGATACTTAGAATGACTTGTTCATGTACAAGTACTGCTAAACAACATTACAGATGCAAGTTGTTTATACATATAGCATTGTTCTAAGTTGTTAATGAAAAAGTTTCAATGTTTGTACCTAGAAGTGATCAATGTTTCACCTTCTATTATTGTAAGAAACTGGTCCGTAGAGCCGGCCATGCGTGTCGCGGCTTGCCCTGCAATGTATCGAACCATGCTTTCGCCTTGCCACGTAACACACATGGAATCATGTCCATCTTGCTATCTTCATTAGGCATCCGAAATGATAGCATGTATAATTCAAAGTCTGCAATCCATTCGACTGGATCCTCCTAACCTGTGAAAATAGGGCCATAGCTTCGAGCTGCCATGGTATCCTTCGATTGATCTTTGCACTGTTTTCTTCAAAGGGATCAGTGGGTCTTCAGTGGGGGCACTACTAATGGGATGGGGGAAACGGGAACAGACACATTACACAAACTAGATGCCTGATCTCTATAGCCCAGCAGATATCCAGCACCCCAAGCCACTCGACTAGACTCACACCCACTGAATTTTCTGTATGACTTTACTAATAAACTCGTAATTTGCACAGTTCACAACTACACCCGCTAACCATACGCACCTTAGCAACACAAACTCGTCAATAACTCAACATATAGCACACTTTCCAAGAAAGATCACATAGATGCAATCATTAAACTCGTCTCTTACTCTCTCTTGCACACACACAATCCATCTCTCTCTCTCTCTCTCTCTCTCTCTCTCTCTCTCTCTCTCTCTCTTTGCTTTACACACTCCTCGGAAAACACACACGGAACTGTGATATGAGCCCAAGAGAAGACACCAATACAAGATAGATGGGGCAAGGAGAGCAATGAGCTTTAGATAGGGTGATGCCAGCTTTCAAAGCAACATACACAAATTCAGTCAATGCCGGATTTCTTCAAACTTACAAAGCAATTGCCAGAATAAGAAGGGATCATCTATCAACATCAGATGCTCTCAATAGCCTTGTTGCTTTCTGTAGTGCTACTCCCAGCTTCTCTTTCATGCCGGGCCTCCCAAAAAACAGCGCCACCTCCTCCTCAAGGCGGCCCTTCTTCCTGTATGGTGCCCGCCACCTCTTCACCTTTTGTGGCGTTGACCTGCAGCCCTCCTTCCAGTGCGCTCCAACACCCTGGTTTTGAGGGGCTACAGCCCGCGGTCCTCTGCACTGCGATGACCTGCCTCGTTGATGGCTTCTGGCGGCACCCCCGGTTGCCCTTGGCTTCACCTCTTTACTGTAGCGCTGCCTACTAGTTGCCCCCGGGTTGGCTTCACTCAGGGTCCTCCCCCCGATGACGCGTTTTTTTTCTGAAAGATACTGCAGGAGTAATCCAATACCCCTTCCATGCAACTGTCCAAACTCACCCGTCCTCTGTCGTCACGCTTTTGGCCCCCCCTTGCATGGCTGGATCTCCTGCCTTTTGCTCACGCCTTTGGCAAATCCCCCACCTGGCACATCTTTTCATAAGCTCGCATGCATGGCTCCCACATGTACACAGGACGCGAGTTGGAGTCTTCAATCCAGGCGCCACTTTCTCCCTTGCTTCCATGCTTTCCAGACAGATGGCGCTACTTGCTTCTTTTCTCTGTCACGTAGCCCGCCAACTTCAACTGCAGTCTGTTTTGCCTTTTTTTTTTTGGTTTTAAGCATGGAATTATTTTAGCATTCCAGCTTTTTACTTACTTAGCATGCTGTTCCCACCCGAGGACAATCGCAATCCTTTTGCATCGCCAAACGGGTATAGCTGAAGCTCGTAGTCACCGCGTCCAAATACTCCCGGCTTCAAGTAGCCCTACCGCCCCTTTCGAGTCACACTTCAATTGATTTGTCATTTGCCGATAGTGGAGGTCACTCCGATTGTGGACCACCCCAAACTTGCCGTAATTACGACAAATAACCTCACTTCAATCTTCAGTCCTTGAAACAGTCCTCCAAAAAGAACCCCATGGCCAAATAATGGGATCATAGAGTTGCCAGAGAGTAAATTCCCTACATTGTGAGCATTTTAATTATTCGAGACTAAAAACCAATGCCTGACCTGCTAACTGCCACATCTGGCATACACATCATGATCAAGCTTGTCGCTACCGGCATCTGGTATTGACTCCACCACTTCGACTTGTATCTACATGACTCCATACCAATGCAAGAACCATTCTACTAGACTGACATAACTTTGTCGCACCAACGTGTTAAAATGGGTACCATTGTCACTCGCAATCTCAAAGGGACATCCAAATCATGTAATAATGTTTTCAAAGGGGAACCTAGCTTTTTCTTTGCAGTGAATTTGCATGCAGCTTTAGCTTGAACCCATTTTCTCACATAGTCAGTAGCCATGATGACATATCGGGATTGAGTATTACGGGCTACCGAACTAATTCACCCCACAAAATCTAGGCCCCACTTTTCAAATGATTGGGTTACCTTTATAGGATGTAGAGACGCCTTATCTTTTCTTTGTGGTTTTGCATAACGTTGGCATTCATCACATCCTTTTGTAAAGAGTGATGCATCCTTAAATAAAGTGGGCCTCCAATAGCGTGATTGTAATACCTTCTAACAGTCAATTCTCCCGAAAAGTGACCACTAGCTACACCCATGTGTGGTTCTTGCAAAATGTACAAATATGCATCCTCACGTCCACAATGTCTAAGAATGTCATCTTTTTCTTGCTTATAGAGAGTTCTGACAACCAAGCAATAAGGTTTCTATTCCTTGATTAAACTTCAAGCTAAATCCTTTTGAAGCTCTTTGGGGGGAGCCCATTAACTAAAAATTAGACAATCTTTTCACTCCATTAAGGCATTGTCTATAAATAGGAAAGTGTTGGGCAATTCATCATCAACCCCAACAGGGGCTTCTCCATTGGGTATGCGAGACAAATGATCTGCCATAGCATGTTTCTTGCCAGGTCTTACAACAACAGTGAAATCAAACTCGAGCAGACTAAACAACCATCACGTAATTCTTCCCGTGGAACATCGCTTGCTTACTAAATACAACAACGCTGGATGATCTACATAAAAAACTTGGTAGCAAGAAGGTAATACGCGTAATTATTCCCATAGAACATGGCTTGTTTACTAGATACAACAATGTTGGATGATCTATGTAAAACATAGACTTGGTAGCAAGAAGGTAATATCAAAATTTCTTTATAGCATAAATCATAGCTAAACCTTCTCGCTCTATAGTGGTGTAGTTCATCTGTGCTTTCAGACCTAGTCCAGACGACTCATCAAACGGAGCTATGGATTGCAAGATATGGCCAATTGAATATTTGTTGGGATTGATCCTAAGCCAGTTTGGTCACGTTGGAAAGCATGCCATCTGGTGATTTTCTAGGCTCGACCAGGTTCCAGAGGGGATATGCATCATGTGGAATCAATAGGAACTCACATTGGTGCAAGAAAAGTGTGTCGACCATAGAAAATGGTACAAGCAGGTATATGCAGGCTAGCATGTACATTGCAAAGGGTTGCAGCAGCTACAAAGAGAATGGGCAGACATGTAGCAACTGATGTGTATAGATGATGTGGTTCTATAGACCCAAAGGACACCAGAGAGGGTCTGATAAGGTGGAAAATGAAAGAGGTTCAAGGTGCAGTCATTTTGCCTAGAAATGTAGAGGTTGAAGTGCTGAAGGAGCAAGTCCAGACAACTCGTCAAACGGAGCCATGATGTGCAAGATACGTAGCTTTGAAGTTGGAGATGATTGCAGATCTGAGATGGATAGGGCAGTGGAGCCATGCAATACAAACCAGTTTGGAGCTATAGACGTGTAGTGCTTGATTTATGGAGCCAGTTGGTCTTTTGAAATCGGCAATCGGAGCCAGGATGAGAGAGATATTAGCAGTTGAAGTTTCATCAACGGGGACCAGTTTCGTGCCAGTTTGATCGCCTTAGTCGGTGTTCCATCTCAGTGTTTTGGATCGTTGCCAGTATTTTTATACATTCTATACGGCAAGTGAAGGCCATGGGAAGTTACGACTCGTCAATCGAACATCGGATCACTAGGATACTAAAGGTTGAAGCTAGCTGTAGTTATAAATAGTGTAGTGCGAGATATTTTTTTGAGTTTTGTCGCATTGATTGGAGTGCCCAGGAAAGTGAAAAGGTAGCCGGGAACCAAGGCTTTCCTTAGTCATTAAATCGGTGAGCACCCAACTGTAGGAGGTCAAAATCGAGGAAAAAAAGGGTTGTTTTCTTTTTTAAAAATTTGAAGTTTATAGAGGCTTGGGAGGCTTTGTGGGGTGCAATCAACAGATAGCTACCACGTGGCCATCTAAGATCCCATAGGTAAGATGTGAAGCCGGCTAAAGAGGGTATATGACTCACGGTAGAGCATCCCATATAGCAACAAGTTGAGAGAGCTCACGTTGGAGCTCCATGGCTATGGCATAGTGGACCCTGGCGTTGCTTTGATGGACTTCTTGGTGCACCTTGGTGTGGCAGGCGGTAACCAATTTTGAGCGAGCATTGGCGGCAATCAGCGGACTTATTGGACCACGAGACCTTTCTCTCCCCTTCGCATATGAACAATACCCTAGGGGGGAGAGTGGTTCACAAGCAGTTAGAGGTGCCAAGTCAATGAGGTGTCTCGGGCATGCATGGGTTGCTAAAAATTGGGAGGCCACTTGTATGAAATGCAAAACATGCCAAATGGGGCTCCAATTGAGCAGCACGAGAGAGGAAACACCATTTTTTTTAAATTTTTTGTGCTTTGTAAAGCCTCTATAAAAGGGAGTTCACACGGATTTACAAGGGCTTTTAACCATTTTTAAGCTTGGGGCCATTTTTGGGCTGTCGGAGCTTCGTTGTTGAGCGTCGAGCCGTGTTGTACGATGCCAAGCTGTGGCTATGGAGATGGTGTGGAGCTGGAGGGCTGCCAGATTTTTGTGTTGAGCTTGCCGATGCTTGTGCGGGTTGGAGCCAGTGCTATCATTGGTCGATTTGTGCAAAGCGAAGCCATCATTGGTATAATTTGTGTTGATTCCCCTTGCCCTTTCTCTGCTTTGTCGCGTGTGTGTGTGTGTTTCCAGGTGTGTATCAGCAGTTGTGCCCCTCGATGGTCTGTTGTGCACAGAGGGATTGAGAGAGGTTGTGTGTGCAATGAAGGCCATGAATTGAGATGTATAGAATGATTGTGCTATATTTGTGTTGTCGTATAGAGTGTGTGCATATGATGATGTGCAAACGGTGATTTGCCTGTGAGTCGTGTGAGTTTAGAAGGTGAAATCTAGTGGTTAGGGGTGCTGTGATTATCCTGGGATATAGAGAGGCATGTTGTGTATGTTGCGAGTGTGTACCCCCTTCCCCCTTCCTAGCCTCTGGTGCCCCCACGGAGGAGTTGTCTGATGCTCCTATTGGAAGTTAGAAGCGGTGTTTGAAAGCTGACGAGCAGTTGGTGGTGGTAGTGAAATGTTTGGTGGCCGCATTTTAAGCTGGCAAAGATGGTGGAGCCAAGTTTTGGCCCCATATTTATAGCTATGGATGCTGTCGATGTGTATGTTGACGGATACGGAGAAGCTGCATACGGTGTCGCTGCTGATGCATGGACGGGCCAAGATTTGGTTCAATGTTTTAAAGAGCAATGATCGGGGCTCGTGGCAGGATCTTCATGACCAATTTTAAAAGCGGTTTCAAAAGGTGGTTACTCTAGAGGAGGTTGGTATAGAGTTGAAGGCGGTACGCCAAGATGTAAGTAAATATTTTTTTATTTTTTTGGATCAATGTGAAGCCTGTTGGAGGCAATTGGAGATTTTTACTGGGATAAAAGGCAATCAGTATTTAAAGTTGTCGAAGCTGTTCGAGTGCTTGCATCCAAGGATTAGGAAAAAGGGTGAGTACGGTGAGGATACCTATTATGTTAGCGGGTCACCACGACGGACGTCTGCAACATAGAATTTTGGTACTAACATAATGTCAATATGCAAGGAAGGTACTCGGGATGGGGCACGAAGACTTAATGAGAGTGTCAATCTCACCAAAGTTAACTAAGAGGTCTATTCATACTACGACAAAAGCAAATCAACCACTTCCTAGTCCGAAAATCAGTCTATGTCGGATCTCACCGCTCTAGGTTATCATGCCTTTTTGGCATTCAAACGAATTTGGAATGCAACAAAACTTAAGGAGATGTATTACAACACCTAAGGGTACAATGCTACCAATCCTACCAAGTTCTGTAGCCATCTGGGAAGGTACATAAATCACGATCCATCACAAAAAATGTACAAAAAATTGAAATAGAACTATACGAAAAGGTCCCCCTTAAGCATAAAAACACTTATCCAAGG
The DNA here is from genome assembly GCF_014529385.1 of Adiantum capillus-veneris. NCBI lineage: Eukaryota > Viridiplantae > Streptophyta > Polypodiopsida > Polypodiales > Pteridaceae > Adiantum > Adiantum capillus-veneris. The sequence goes on along the minus strand of NC_140946.1, from coordinate 81,076,196 downwards.
TGAAAACATTAAAAAAAAACCATTTAAGACCTCAAATCAATGAATTTAGCTCACAAGCAAGACTTCGTGAACCATAGAAGAATCGAGAATGATTACACTTAGACTGTAGAGCAAGAGACAAGGAACACAATGTGCTATTCAAAAATGAATTCTGCTTACCAGACAAGGAGAAAAGTGGATTACAAATTGTAGTTTCAAGAGGCTCTCACAAAGACAAGGAGAAAAGTGGATTACAAATTGTAGTTTCAAGAGGCTCTCACAATGGACGTCCAATACTCGTCCAAGCTAATGATAATGTGTTAGTCAAAAACTAAGGGTTTGGACTTAAGAGCTAAGGGGATTTTTCCGCGGCCATTCGACCACTTACAAGGGGTGTAGACTCAGAGAGACTAAGAGGGCATGAAAAAATATATTACAATGTGGTGAATCCTCATTAGCTAAATTACACCACTTCTTTCAAAAAAAAATGAGTGAGTACTACAAGGTTTGGTGTACATCTACCTTTTTACATGTCATTCCGCTGTGTCCACCAAACATTCCCCCCTTCCTATTCATTGCATGTCCTCATGCAATCTATCTTTGAGTGTCTTCTAGTAGTTGATCGGTCTTTTTTCTAGCTTCGTAGTGAGGTGCCTGAAATTTTGCATCCTTGCCTTCATCTCCACTTTTGTGGCCAACTCTCTGAAAGGATTATTGTTGAGAGTGCTCTGATAGGCTATATGTTGGGCTGGCAGATCTTTGTTCATGGGATTAAATATGGAGGAGTCTACCTCAAAGAATCCGATCATGAACGCCTCCTCGAAATTCTGCATGTAGTGGGAGGGCAGGAACATGACTCCCATAGAATCCCATGATGACACTTTTGCTTGGGATTTCTGTCTCCATATTCTAGCAGAGACCTCTTGTGCCTTCCACAGAAACCTGCCAAGGATGCTCCACTACCTCTATATCATCCAATGCCGTTATGCAGATGATTAGCATCTTGGCAATTTTCATGAGCATTTGGCATGCAAGATCTGGGATCTCCTTCATCATGTTGACGACCCCTCTGAGCCTCTGAACCATATACTTCTCTGACGGGGGGTTGTTATTGATTGGCTTTGTATTAACCAGGTAGTTCAATACTGGCGGTCTTTTGCTTTGCCAAGAGTAAAATTTGTCCCAGGATCACCATCTGTTGATTAGACAGTAAGTTGGGTCAATCCTGAGATGCTGCGGAGCATTCCTATAGTATGTTTCATCTGTGGGTCGCTGCTCAAACCATTTATTTTTCCAGAAGGGTTGATTCTCAATGATAGTCTGAATTTGTATTGTGGTAACAAGAACATCTTTGTAATCCCCTCTGTTGTTTGGCTCAGGGGCAGGCATCATTTTTTGTTTCCATAATCTGGCCTCCTGTTGCATCAGTGGGCAGGGCGATCAATTCAATTTTCATGCCCAAGGTTTTTCACCACTCCATCTAGACTAATCATGAGCAGAGCAGCCGATTCCAACACTTTCAGTTCATATTGCATATATTCTTTGTGTGAGGAGTCTTTGACTTTTGAGATCCAACACTGAATTTCTTCCTTGGTCGAATCCAAAATGGATGTTGTGGCTGGATCTTTAGATTCCTGCGTTACTTTTCCTGTGCTTGTACTTGGCATATCTGTTTGGTGAGCTTCAAAAGTGGAATGCTCAAGTCCTCCTGTTCTAATGGGGCCGTTTGTTCCGGCTTTGATTGTGTTGCCCTTAGAGCCTCCAAATATACCCGGGCCTTTGCCAACCGCTTTCTCAAATCTTCAATCTCCTTGCCTTTGGATTTTTGCAGTGCTCTCTGCCATGCTGTCATGATTTGTCTATCATGTTTTTCTTGAGCAAGGGCCTCCTTTAGATCTTATACCTCTTTGTTTAGCGAAGTTGATGTAGCTGTCAAGCTCGAGGAGCTCGGTGTCTCCTACAGGGCTAAAATATGGGTCAGAGTCTTGTTGACCACCACGTAGAACTCTTGCAGATTTTCACTCTGCTCTCTTTCTCTAGTTGGCTCCTCCTCTAGTCGTTGCTGCTCGACTTGTAGAGTAGTGTTGGCCTCATAAAATTTCTAGACCTCTTTGTGGTAATAGGCCACATTTTCTTGTTTTCTTTGCAACTCTGATTGGAGTTGTAGCTGAACTTTTTGCAACTCGTCTATTTTGTCTTGTAGATGCAGAGTGTTTTCAAGATACTTTAGATGCCTCCTTCTTGGTGTCTTCCAGCTCTAGCTTGCTCAAATTGTAGAGAGCTCTTTGGCATTGAAATTGGAGATTTATCTGCTCTAAGTAGGCATCAATGTCGAATGACCTGATCATTTCTGCTCCTTCCTCTACTACAGCTTGCGAACGAGGCGATTGTGGTTTTTCTTGGCTTCTTTGTCCCTGTTCTGATGTTCCAGCCACTTCTATCGTTCGTTCCTTTCTTTTTAGTACTTCAATAGCAGCTTGAATTGTGGTAGTTTCTGGTGGTGCTATCTCTTTTTCTTGATCCACCTTCTCTCGTGACAACACCTTATCTGCCCCTTGTTCTAGAGGGTCTACAACTTCTTCTAATTTTTTTATTCCAGCCTTTGAAGGTACCTCTTTGTCTTTTGGAGATTCAAAATCATAACCTTGCTAATCTAGCGTGTCCTGCTCTCCCTTCTCTTCTTGGTTATCATCTTCTTTCTTGGCCTTCGTAGATTCGTCGGATGATTTGATATCATCGACGCGTGGCCACTTTGCCTCTTCTCTTTCTCTTTGCTCCATCTTTCATTTGAGCTCATTCTGAATCCGTTATCGCATTTTGCTGGCAATGTTCAGAGCCTCCTTTGCTTCCTGTCTTTTGCGTTGTTTGATCCATTCAAGAGTTGCTGTTTGCTTGCGTAGTAAAGGGACATCTTCTTCTTCCTCTTCCTCTTTTTCATCGTCTGCTTATGTTAACTTATTTCTTTTCTCTTCGTGCCTCTGTTGGCGGATTCTTTCTCTTTGCACCTGCGCTTCTTCCACTGTTCTTCTGGCTTGGGTAAGTGGGATGGCCTCTGCCTCTCGGGCTATTCTCTTTTTCAATCTTGTATATCTCATGGAAAACTCACTCCCATGCTCCTCATGTGAAGACTGGTATTTTGAAGGGGTATCTCTTTCTTTAGACCTCGCTTCCTTGCTATTCGATGCATTCGACTCTGTCTTCTCATTGTCATTGTCCGTTCTTGTTGCACTCTGCCTTGTTTGTTTAACCTCTGGTTTTGGCCTTGTGGATGGTCCTGCTACTGGTTTTACTGCTCTTTTGGATTTGTGGATCAAATTTATCTGTGCTTCTGCAGGTGGTAGATCAGAAATCATTCCCAATTCTTGGTAGGTGATTCGAGTCAGCACTGGTCCTCCGTTCATGTAGGTCTTGCTCTTTTGGATCCCCTTAAGATTAGCTTCTACTATATTGTCGAGGAGGTAGTTGCCAAAGTCGCAGTTGGCCACTCTTCTTTCTACTAAGCCCATTGCCATTACTACTACGATGTGCAACAATGGTTCAATGTATCTTGGTGGCTTCTGTACTTTGAAATGTTGTGATATGTGGTGCAATAAAAATTCTGTTTCTGAGTAGATCAAATCTTGATATGTCAGCTTGTGTCCTCTTTGCTTGAGAAAGACTTTGTTGTTAACTATTACTTTTGTCTTTTGCAATAGATTGTGTGTCCCTTGCTATAGATGGAGAGCTTCATTGATTATTTCTACGATGAGTTTTACTTTTGATGTCGCTCCATCTTTGTCCGGCAGGGTGGCTTCCCCATTGTATTGATTAGAGCTTATGAGTTCACAAGCCCTTCTGAAATCCGTTCCCCATGGCGGGAGTCGTAGAAATTTGTCCAATTGTAGGCACCTAGCCCCTGCTTGCACTTTTGACTTCTGGTGTAGTGTCCACACTTCCCTTGGAAAGATGGTGGTCTTTACTATCTCTTCGTCCGCTGCTTGAAATCTTTCGATGAATATATTGGTCGGTATTTCTTCGAGCACGTGTTCTGTGATATGGGCCTTCTCATTATTCGAGGATATATCTGTGATCTCATATGGTGGTGCTCCCCACTCCCTTTGTGCTTCCTTCGAGGCATCATGATGTTAGTTTTAGATTGGAAACAGGATTTAGCAATTGATCAAAATTGTCTAAAAGTTGAAGAAAACTCAAACTTTGACCATAAAATGAAAAATGAGCATAACTTTGTCAAAACTACCCCAAATTTGACCAAATTTCAACAGTGCATCTAAGATTACTATAGGCACAAAGGCAAAAGGAAACATATGAATTTTGGCAAAAAGGTACATGGATCATGATCCATGTTGGGAAGCATTTTGCAATTCCAACTAGGCATTAGGAAGAGGATGAGGTGTAGGAGGGCCTCTTTATTTGCCATGAGCTTATGGAGGTGATTAACAAATTGACAAATAGGTGCACGCCATGTGTGCAAGAATGGTGGGTGTGTAAGAGATGTGTAAGAGTGGCCAAAGGATGCACTTTTCCCCCCAAACAGGAGGTGGAAAATTTTATGATTTTTGGCCTTACATAACTCCCACATATGATCTCCAATTTGAGAGGAGAACATAGATCTACAATCTACACGTCAAGCTCTATCCATAGATATGCTACATGATATGGTTTTACCCGCTAGAATTTAAATTCCATTTTGGGGGAAAACTTTGAATTCAAATAAACAGCCATTTTTCCTGTTTGAATTCAAAAGCTATGCTTTGATTACTTTCTTAATACTAAAGGTTTGACTTCCGTAAACTGCCAAATAAAGAGGCCCTCCTAGACCCCATTCTCTTCCTAATGGGGAGGTTGTTCCTAGCCACATGGGAATGCTACTGTGAAAATTTCTCTGGATTTGGGGTTTGAGGAACATGGATCGCAATCCATGTTTGGTAACATATTGAAGATTTGGTACTTAGGTCAATTTTTGGAAATCATCCTCAGACTTAGAGAAATTTGGCATTTTGATGTGGATTTTGGAATCCAAATGACTTGAAAATTCATGGCTTGGCCTTGTTGAATATATTGGGCCAAATGGTATGATTTTTTCTTTGGTTGGGCAAAATGGTACATGGATCGTGATCCATGTTGGGAAGGATTTTGACACAGCCTCTTGCATACATGTTCCTATACGTCTTCTAGCACAGTGGTGAAATATTTTCAAATTTGGACATGTTTTTCTTGTGTTTACTCAATTTCCTAGTTTATGGCCATGTTTTTTCCATCTTGACCATATTGGTTTTTTGAAACTGCTCGTGGGAACTTACTTTGACTGACATCTGTTGTTGCCTTGATTATAGATGATTTGTGTTTGAAAAGCATAGTTTTGCCTAGCTCCCCACCAATTTTCATCAGTATTTGAATCTATCTAAAAGGGGAAATTGCTCTAGGAAATTTGCTCAATTTTTGTTGGACGGATACACCGCGACGAACGTCAGCACAGCGAGAACTCACCTAACAAGATTTGTTAGCTAAGGAAGAAGCTTGATCCGCAGGCGCGTGGAAGCAAGCATAAGGTGTCAACCTACACTCGACCGACTCCTAAATAATTCCTACAGAGGTCTCTACCCAATGTCTAAGTCACAGCCTTCAAGAGTGCATAAGAGGAAACTTCCTATAACGCTTTCTAGAGCCGAACACCCATCAAACAATCTCGAAACACCATAAAACTTGAAGGAGAACCTACTAACACCAATAGGTCACTCTCACTAAGGTCTATGAACCAAAACCCCAACCCAAAACACCCGGTGCAAAATCACGTAGGATGTCTGGCCAAAATTTGCAAGTCTTCGTTTCCGAGATCTAAAGTGCCTAATGTGCAGCTCTACTCAATGTGAACGCGTGGATATGCTGTAATGCAAAATCAAACAACGTATGCTCACCGAATCACCAGATGAAGCTCGTAGATGGAGCTCGCAAAACCGGACCGTACGCGTGCAATGTAGGTATTGGCGCGTAGCTCTCGTCGGGGGCAACACGCTGCACTTCTCTACACTCGATTCCGACCATTGGTGTACACGTAGCATCAAGATGAAGCTCACACTCTTTCTCGTACACAGTACGCTCACTCACAGACTTCAAAACTTTTTTTAAAATGACAAAAGGTCCTTCATTAAGGTCAAAAAGTGGTATAAATACCTTACAATTCTCAAACCTTAAAGTTACAACTCAACCATCTACTCAATCTAACTGTCAAAACTGGGATACAATCTGGAAACTTCTGTAAGCCCCAATATTTACAAGGTGAAATGTCAAGTTTTCTCAATAAATAAATAATTACAAAAAATGATAATTTGCCGAGTAGTCAGTTTCTGTAGGGTGTGTCCAGCTTCTAACACTCCCCCCCTCCTTGCTCATGTCGTCCCTGACATGGTTGTTGAGCTGCTTCTTCATCTTATGGTTTCGCGTATCTTGAGCAGCAACTCGTATCTTGCATGTAAATCCAGCAGTGTTGGGACGAATATATCAGTGTTGATGGTGAAGAAGCCGGTGTAGAACGCTTCTTCAAAGGCCTGGAGGTGATAGGATGGCAGAAACATTATCCTTTGATACAATGCATGTATGACCTCCTTGGAAGGCTGACCAGATAGATCATATGCACATCTATAAGTATCTTGAAAGAAGAAGATACTGTCTGTCACCTCGCCCGGTTTGATGAACGTCTCGAAGACTGCCAAAAGGGTTTTGTAGATCTTCCTCATCATTATGTAAGAAAGGTTAGACGAGCCAGTGAACAATTTGATGGCACCCGTTAGGGTTTTCACCATGTATTGAACAATTATTCTCTCGCCTGCCTTCAAGCCTGGCAGCTTCGGATAGTTCAACCAAGTGGGTTGGCTTCTTTGTAGTATTTCCTGAGCCTTCCACGTCCTTATCCTTGGTAGAGGGCCGAAGCTTAGGTTATCTCTGACGATTTTGGGTGCCTCTACCAAATGGATTAGGTACTGTGGATACTTCGTCAGCCACGCCTTTCTCCACCTAGGCTGAGAGTCGACTATTAACTTAGCCCCTTCAGGCTGGGAGATATCTGCTGTGTAGAGTGGCACTGTCGGCTCTTCTCTAATCCTCTTGTTGATGGTGGCGGCTTCATACTTTAGCAAAGGATATGAGAGAGAGGGCTGTAGCCATTCACGTCGGAGGTTGCTGGCATCGATCTTCTAAATGGTCATGGATTTAGAAACCCTCTGCTCCCATTCCAAGGCTTCCTTGACCGTTTCTCTGATTTCTGCCTCTATGGCCTTGCACAACTTCTCTTTCTCTTCTTGGTTGTGTCCACAGGATCTGCCACATTCTCTAGGTCTATGCCTTCCATGGCTGCCGGCCCTGTGGTTGCCTGCTCTTCTGCCTGCTGTCCTCTCAGCTCTTCTATCTGCTTTAGGAGTGTCTATTTCTCTGCTTCAGCTTCTTCTCCCATGTTCACGAGGAGGTCGTTCAACTCGGCGTTAACCTTCTCCGCCTCCTCGAGCTTTCTCTTGATAATTTCTAGCTCATCTTGCATTGCTTTCTGCTCTTCTTCCATGCGTGTTTGCATAACCACCGACCCTTCCGCCATCATCAACCTTTGCTTTTTCTCTAAAGTCAAATATTTCTAAAGCTCTTTCATCTGTTCTTCATAGATCTGGCTTTCTGTAGTGGTGTGAGTCGAGCAAGTAGCTCTGACTCTGGTAGGAGATGCCTGTAGCCATTGGATGGTTTGATCTTTAACTTTAGATGGTCCTTGAGCTCAAGGACCTCATCTTGGATAGAATCCTGGTCTATTTCTGCCTTTTCTTTGGCATTTCGCATGGCCTCAACTTCCTTGGACTCCTCAGCAAGTTATAGGGTTAGGTTATCCCTTTCTCTCTCTGCATCTGTCAATGACTTGCTGAGTTGTCTATACTCCTCTTCGGCTCGTTGTAGTCTTTGAGCTGTTGCCTGATTTTCTCTTTCCATTTCTTGGCATCTTTGCAATGCCTTTGCCAGTCTGGCTTGCAGCTCTGATTCTCTCTCTATCTACCTTTGGCTTTGTTTTTGTAAAGTGCCAACTTCCAGCTTTATCTGCACTTCAGTGGCTTTGAGAGTTGCCATTTCACTTTCTAAGGCCATTGACTGTGCTCTTATCTTGGTTAGCTTTTTCATCACCACATCCCAATCATTGGTGGGTGGGTGCAGGTCCACTGTATCAGTGGCCATCTCCTTTAGCTCTACTAACTGTATGCTTTGCATTTTCTCTTTGGGCCCCGTGCTTGCCAAGTCGCATGCGACTGTGGTAGCCTCTTATTTTATATATCCGGCAGCGAGCAGGTCTAGAAATGTGTTGTATGATTCGTTTGGCTCTGGCTACTCACTTTTAGTCTTAGCCTCTTCCTTTGGTTTTTGTTCCTGGCTTTGTTCTTGCTTGGACTCTTCTTGTTCTTCTGGTTTGTCTTGCTCCTCTTTGTCTTCTTGTGGAGGGCTACGAGGAGGTGGTGAGGACGGTGGGCTGGACTCAGTGCTGGCCGTTGGAGTTGTTGGCTTTTTCTTGAAATCTCTGTCCGCCTTGGTCTTCCTTTCTCTCTCTTGGCCCTCTTGCTCTTCTAGCAGTTTCTGTCGGACTTGCTCCACTTCCTCTTTTGTAAAGGGTACATGTGGGATATTCTCTGCTGTGGCATCAAGAATCTCAAAATTCCTAATGTAATCATCGAATTTGTCTCTGTGCACCCTTCGGGATGATCCTGACATTGCTTCTAGAGACGGATTCCATAGCTCGTCTAAAGCCCTGAAGCTTTCCATCAGCCGCTCTAGACGTGCCGCTTTCTGTGATTTCATCTCTTTTGATGGTACTTGGACATATTCTTTCTTTCCTTTTTTCAGCTCTAGCTGCTCTTCTTGCATGGTTTCTAACCGGAGTTTCAAACGGGTTGCTACCCTTGGTGCTTTTGACTGCTCGTATTCCTTATCTTCCTTGAGCCTCAGCCAATGAGCCTCAGCCAGTCGTTCTGTGATGGAGGGTCAGGCCATCTCCCCTTGGCGTGCAATGCCCCATAAATCACCTTCGTGATTAGCTCACCCGGCACAATGTATGTGGGGTTCTTGTTGCCCATCTTCACCAGATTATCATGTACATAAGCTGCATAATTGATGATCTTCAGCTTGCTTTTCTGCATTGCCCAGGTGAATGTTGTGGCAATTGCTGCAGGCGACATCCTGTACTTTTGTGGCCGCTTTGTACACATATGGAAATATTGATTGTACAACTGACTCATGATTGCCACTTTGGGGTTGGCAATATCTTCAAAGGTATAGTTGGATTTCTTTTCAGTGTACACCTTTACTTCGTCTCTTCTTTTGGTTACACTATCCCCCTTGTTGGAGAGGTCTAGTGCAGCTGCCACTACTCTTTCTGTGATTGAATCTCAGTGCCTGGCCCTGCAGATCTGTAACTCGGGCCACTCCATCTTCTTTTATTGTTGTCACAAATTCCGAGACTCTTTTTATGTCAATACCTGCTGGCACCACTTCAAAGTAATTGTGGAGATCAATCTTCTCCAGATACTCTGCCATCTTGCTTCTGACGAACTCATTGAGTTCCCGCGGTAGCATTGGTAGCTCTATTGCGTTTCCTTCGGTGTTTTTGAACACGCCTTGGGAAATCTTTAGATCATTGGACTCTAGAAGATCTTCTTGGATCCATGTGCTTGTTGGCTTGAAAGTTCCTTCTGGTATGACGAAGGGCTCTACCTCTTCTAGGTAATCTTTTATGGCCATCCTTTTCTTTTTTGCTGGTGACTTTGCGGCTGCCATAGATCCTGTTGCACTTATTAGTCCGAAGTTAGCGTTTTTTCCATATCAGCTAAGAAACTGAATTCTAACCATCCAAATGACTTGAAAATTGAAAATAAAGCTTAAAAGGAACTGGTGAAACTATGCATGTGCTCACAGTGCAATTATGGCAAAAAATTTTCATTTAGACATATTACGCGTAGGATGTCTTTTTCATCAGATTTGGGTGATACTTGACATTGATAGCCGTTTTTTGGCTCTCATAAAATAATTTTAAGAAGCCACTTCACCCCACAAAAACACCCTAGCACAATGACTAGGCTCGCTTTTTCATTATAAATAGTGTGCGTGTGTTTAGGTTTTTATCATATTTTTTTATATCAAATCATTGAGCGAGTCATTGGGCTAGGAGACCAAAAAAATAAATTTATAATATTACGGTCCTCTTTACATGTAAATATTTTCTATCAAATAAAGGACCTAAATATAAAGGGTTTTTTTGTATTTATATAAATATATATTCCTAGGTGTGCGTTATCAGGCCTAAGTATGCTAGCTTCCATCACGTGTCATTCCGTATCCATATTTTAGTATCATTCTATCACTTAAGCTTAACTAACACAAGCTTTGAAAAACCTTTATGTGACTTCATCGTAAAAATTCATCAATAACCTTATCAGCTCCGTCATATTTTTTCCCATCCCTCCCAGTTAAACATTCACAAGTAAATAGATTTCATCTTAAAATAAATTCCTTAAATCACTCAAAGTAGAGAATAATTGAGGGTCTTTTCCCTTATGATTTTTTTCCTTTTATTATATATATTTTTCCACCATGCATCCCATGTGTCCATTTTTCATGATTAGCTAGCCTATCTTCTTACCCCACAAGTATATATTATATTTGATACTTATCCTATACCATACATGTGTGCAAGCTCTTTGGAAACATTAGGTCATGGTTGATGTATATGGTGCTCACTTGGAAGACTACGAAGGAAAAAGAATCAAATAGTGCTCTACTTCAAGCTTTATTAGGTGTTGCAAGGACAGCTTTTTGCTCGAATTTTGGCACCTTCTTATGATCCAAATTTGAGGATACTTGCAAAAGACAAAACGTAGCTCGTGAGCTGTAGTATTCTCCAAACTTTTTTCAGAAATTTTGAAGTCAAGGGCGATTTTACATGAAATTTATGGCCGACTTCAAAACTGCCACCTCATACATCCAAAAAATCTTCCTATTTCTCTCACCCTTCCACACACCTACTCACTCTTACACACTCCTCCCTCTTCTTACCGCTCCCAAACCTGCAACTCCCATGTCCTAATTCACCCTCTTCACCATTGCCACTTCTCTCACACCTCCATAGCCTTCATCCTCCATTTCTACATCCCTAGGTGCTCCCCTTTCTCTCTACATATATGTCTATATTACCATACCCTCTTCAGCTTTGTAAAGAACTTCAAAAATAAAAAAAAATCCAAGGTTAACCTCTGAAAATGAAGGCTTTTATCACGAATTTTCCAAGGTTTGAGGATAACATAGCTTCATCGACACGCGCTACTTCGCCATGCTGACCGCTTCTTCTACCGGTGCTGTAAGGAGGTGAATGTCAACTTCTCCAAAGCTTCAACCTCTCTTTACAAGCTCATCCCTTCTCTAACTTTTCTCATCATATATCTCACCATTTGGTGAATGATTTTTTAAATATTTTGTAGTGATAATTACTAACTACTAACCACTAACCTTATTGTAAAATGCACCCTCTACTAGTGTAGGCACTCCCAAATTATTCACTCAATCTCTCTCTCCTTTCATCCTCAATAATTCTCTGCCCTTGAGCCCACATCCATGTGACTCAAAGGACAAGAGAGACCCACCCTCATTTAAAAAAATAAAAATATGCATAATCTTTTATTCCTTCAAATAAACTTGATTAGGCCTAATCCTAATTGGGGCTTCTAAAACCTATAAATAGAGCCCTTCTCTCCCTTGTAAATCATCACATGATCACACCACACCACACCATTCTCAACACATAACACACCACTCTTCAAGCCTAGTTGTGTAGAGTGTGTGCATTGTGAGTGCTTTATTCCATCACTACACATAGGTGCATGGAGAAGCTTGAAGTTAGTTATGCTATCTAGAGGAGTGAAGTGATACCATACTCTGCATGACACTTGTAGCCTACTCTTATCCATAAATAAGATTCATAGTTTTGGGTGCAATTGTATGCTGCAACTACGACTCTTCTCTCCAAATTGACTTGATAAGTTGGCTCATCAGGTGGTTGAAGGTATATTGTCCTTGAAGTCTGTTGTGCTATTTCATGATTGATGGTTTGAGGGCTTGTTGAATTGTTTGCCTAAAAAGTCAATTGTAAGAGGGTGCTCGGTGAGAGGGCTCCGTGACCCTAAGACAATTTGTGTATTGGCAACAAGGTCAAGTTTTGTGTTGTCTCTCTATATTTTTCATCAAGCTTTGTGTGCATCTAGTCTTTAAGGCTAAGACTGAGTTGCTCAAGTTGATTTGTGCTCTTTACCTCTCTCTGGTCGTGGTGAATGTTTGTGTTTGGTGTGTGTGGCTATCTTGCATTCCCCTCTCTTTGTGCATTTGAGTACAAGGAGATATCACGTGCGTCCTAGTTCGCATCTACAACTAGGTGGTGCCCCTTTTCTTGTTTGGTTTCTGGCTGTGGGTTGTTGTTGTCTCTGATTGTGCTTGCCCTAGCCCCATTTGAGCAGCACGGGAGCCTCGAAGGGTGTTTAGAGGCCGCTCTTCTGGTTGCCCGCCCCGGACCGCTTCAAATTGGTGCCCCCACTGAGGAGGAGCGGTTGTGTTAGCATACACAAGGTAAGTCTTCAAAAACTTGTTGTGTTTACATGAACAATCCACCACCTCCTAATCCTGCTCATGCAATTCAATTTCATCAGTTTCATTGGGAGCAAGGGATTAGGATAAATGTTCGCATTGATAGAAAAATCTTTTTTCAACAACGTATTGTATTTCTCTTTGGTGCTGAATCATTAAGAGATATTCTATAATCTCCAAATGCTATTATACTCCCACTTGTAGACTATAATGTCTCTTTTGATGTACATGTGTTTATCTTGTTTTAGCTAGGTTAATGAATCAAGAGGACTTGTATCGTACATTCATTCCTTTGGCTAAACAAGACGTGCATGTAATAGTTGGCACAGAGTTACAATTTCAACGTGTTTTCCGTCGTATGTTTGAACCTAGGCAAGTAGCGGCTATCAATGCCTCAGTCAATCCATTCATTTTGCCATTGATTCTCTACGATCTAAGCTTTGACGTTTATATTTTCATTCTACTTTGAAATTTGATTTGGAAACACAAAAAATAAAAAAAGAAAAAGAAATTTTTGAGTAAAACCAGCAACATGGATACAACTAGGCAAATGAGTGGCTACCCCTTGTTCTTTGGAGAGCCTGGGGAGGATGCAGAATTATTCTTAGCAAATTTCAAAATGTCTTGCCGTATCAAGAGGATAGTAACTGATCAGGAACATGTAGAAATGTTTGAGGTAGTCCTTAGGAAAGATGCTAGCACTTGGTTTGACTCTTTGCCTGAGGAAGTTAAGGGGAATTACACGGAAGTGTTGAATCGTTTCAAGAAATACTTCTTTGATCCCCAAAACACTTAGAAATTATGGCAAGACATTGTTTCTCATAAGCAAAAAGACTTAGATGACTACTACTTGTACAAGCAAGAGTTTCTACGTCTTTGGGCTCTATGGATACGAAATGTTGCTAACCCTAGTGATGGTGCAAAATTTCTAAAGAAGGAGAGGTTCATAGCCGGACTCTTTCCTGAACTTAAGGTAAAAGTTGAGGCGGGTGCACCTGCTACCTTTGATGCAGCTGAAACTAGGGCTACCGAGAAATATAAGAAACTCAAGTGCTTAAGGGGGGAGGTTCCAATAGAAGGTCTTAGAACCAAAGGTAAGTCACAAGCATCAACATCTAAGGAGCTTCCTGAGGTAATGGTGGAAGTGATTGAGAAGTCAAATGAATCTTTAAGCAGCTTTTCAATTCACCTTGCACAAGCTGTAGGTCCAAAGGGACAAGCAAAGAAGTATGAAGAGCGAGATCCACGTCCTAGGAGAGTCTTGCAATGTTGGAATTGCGGTGAGTCTGGACATGAAATGTAGAATTGTCCTTGGCCCCGTGGGGAGCCAGGGAGACCTAACTTGAATTACCCAGTGATGAATGCAGGTGAAGGAACTAATCAGCAACCACGACTTCTACAAAGGCCAAATGGAGCAAGACCACCTCCACAAGGAGTGGAAGGAGTTCCACCTTTGTCAGACCCAAATGTGCATGTGGTAGAGGTGACAAATTCAAGAGAGGTTGACATGGAAGCAAATGGCATTAAGCGTGGCCGAGGAAAAGGTAAGGAGAAAGAAGGGGTTACATCACAAAGTGACCATGGACGAGAAAAGAAGGCAAAGGAGACCAAGAAAGCAAAGAGGATTCGACATCGTATCAACCTCCAAGACTTACCTCTTGGACATGGTATGGCTCCATACAACCTATTGGAAGACATGAGAGGTAAGGGTCCTGATATCTCATGGCCTCAGTTTCTTGCATTATGCCCACAAGTTAGGAGGGATTTAACAAAGGCAGTTAGCACTAGGAGAAAGTTAAAAGAGAGTGTGCATGTTGTAAAAATTGCACATGCTGAAATGAATGAGGATATTACACCTGTGCTAGATTGTTACATCAAAGGAAGATTGGTTAGGAAAGGTCTAGTGGATGGGGGTGCACAAATTTGCATCATGATAGAGGGACTCATGCAAAGACTAGGCATGCACATCCATGAGACACCTGAAATCAAAGTGAAGATGGCAAACAATAGTAAAGCTAGGTGTGTAGGCATTTCTAAAAATGTTTTTGTAGAGGCCTTTGGCATTAAGAAGGCAGTGGATTTCTATGTCATGTCTACCAAAGGAAATGGTTACCCATTTATCCTAGGAAGACCATGGCTAATGAAAATGCGAGCTTTGCAGGATTGGGAGAGTGGAAAATTAATTTGTAGGAATGACAATCATAAGAAGGTTGTCTTTCACATGAAGGAGCAACGCCAAGAGGAGCTCCATGAAGAATCATCTCAAAGTGAGACGGAGGAAGGCTGGACCGATAGCACTTCAGAAGGAGAAAGTAGCGGCAGCATTACTGAAGAGGAATCTTCCATCGAAGTCATGGGGGTAAGGTTTAAGCCAAACAACCAAGAGACCTCTTGCCCAGTTTTGGAAGAGGTAGGTTCCCAAGAGAACCAAAAGGTGCAGGATGAAGGAATGTTAGAAGGTATGTTGTCTACAACACTTACAAAGGACGAAAGAGAGGAGTTCAAATGTGTGCTAAGGAAATTTCCTAGGCTTTTTGCTAAAGACTACACCGATGTGCGTGGAGTAGATACCGTTCAACACAAAATTGAGTTGAAGCCTGAGGCCACATCTAAAGCTCAAAAGCTACAAAGGCTAGGAGTCATCAAGGAGCAGGCTTTACTCAAGGAGGTAAGAAAGCTTCTAGCAGCAGGTTTCATTTATCCAGTGGAGAATTCAGAGTGGGTCTCTCCCATTGTTGTCACTCCTAAGAAAAACGGCAAGTGGAGGGTGTGTGTGGATTATCGTCCACTCAATGAGGCAACAAAAAGAGATCACTTTCCCTCCCATTTCAGGATGAGATACTAAATGAGGTAGCTGGTCATGAGAAGTACACTGTGTGTGATGGCTACTCAGGTTACTTTCAAATAGGCATCGCATTGAAAGATCAGTTAAAAACAACCTTCATCACTCCTTGGGGTTGTTATGCTTTTAGAGTTATTCCATTTGGTATGACAAATGCTTCTGCAACATTCCAACGTTTCATGAACATGGTGTTTCAAGAATTCTTTGGAAAGTCAATTAGGGTGTTCATTGATGATTTCTGCATTTATAGCTCAAAATCATTGCATCTACAAAGGGTAGAAGAAGGTTTAAAGAAGCTCTACGACAGGGAGGTCAACTCAACCCTGACAAATGTCACATAGGTGAGGATGAAGTGATCTTACTTGGTCACAAGGTTTTCTATAAAGGCATTGAGGTGGATCCTTCAAAGGCAAAGGCTCTTATTGAGCTCTCATCACCCAAGAATCTCAAAGTGGTCATCTCATTCATTCAAAAGGTGAAGTATATGTCACGCTTTATTCACTTAGCTTTGGAGTTGTTTCATCCTTTGCAAAAGTTGACACAACAAGTAGAATTTGTATGGTCTGATGAGCTTGAAGAGTACTTTTGTAACATTAAAGTCATTTTGTCAGAGCTACCAACACTCATGCCTCCTTGTTGGGAGTACACATTCTTTGTTAGCTCTAGTGTTGGGAAGGAAACAATTGGTGCTGTGTCACTACAGCAAGATCCCCACAGTACCAGAATGCGACCCATCTACTTTGCTAGTAGGGTCATGAATGCTTTGGAGAGAAGCTACACGGAGGTAGAACTCATGATGCTTTCTCTCATGTTTGCAGTGAGAAAGTTTAGATCCTACTTGCTACCAAAACCTTTTGTAATTCTCACTGCAGAAAATTTGTTTCCTTGGGTGTCATCTCAGTACTAGGATCTCAAAGTGAATTATGGAGTTGCAAGAGTTTCAATACTCTTTCAAGGTAGAAGACAATGTGCGTGCACAATTGCCTGGGATTCTTACTTATAGGGTACATGAGAAGGAGATTAAGGTGCCTGAAGTAAAGACCTTACCATTGCCACCACCTAAAAGTATTCCTAATGCTTTTACCTTGTTCTTTGATGGAGCTTTTCGACGAGTCACAAGAAAAGCAGGGGGAGGGCTAGTATTGCTAAACCCAAGTGGAGAGGTGGTCATGAAAGAGAAGGTCAATCTACTAGGTTCAACTAGCAACAATGAAGTAGAATACGACACACTACTTCATGGTTTAAAAATGTGCATTGGCCAAGGTATACGACGTCTCATGGTAAAGGGAGATGCACTTCTCATTGTGAAGCAGATTTTAGGCATTTGGGCATGCAAGAATGAAAACCTAAGGACAAAAGTTCATGCCATTCTTAGGTTGTTTAATCAATTGGAAGAAGTGCAACTATATCATATCCCTAGGAAACAAAATGAAGATGCAGATTTACTTGCACAAAAAGCAGTTGCATGTGTTGAGAGTAAAGTGCAGGTCATCATGGCAGCAACAGTGATAAAGCAACCAAGGTACCAGGGGATGGAGTCATTGGCTCCCACTGTGAGCTACATTTTAGAGGGCGAGTTTCCAGAGGGCTTCACAAAGGCTCAAAAGCAAAGGCTCATTAAGAAGGCGAGTTCATATTTTTGTTTTGAAGGTGCCCTTTACCAAAGGGGAAAAGATCAAGTTTGTAGGAGAATACCAACAACCAAGGAGATTCGAGCCATTCTTGAAGGTTTGCATGAGGAAGCGTGTGGTGGTCATTTTGCATAGGAACTCACTGCAAAAAAGATTTTGCTTGCCGGATATGTTTGGCCAAGCTTGCACATTGATGTTCAACATTGGTGTAAAAGCTGCAAAAATTGTCAGATTAATGGAAACAAGCGTCTGTTACATGGTCCACGTCAGTTAGTCCTTGCAAATGGTCCATTTGAAAAATGGGGCATTGATGCTATGGGTCCATTGACCAAGACTAAAAATGGAAAATTGTATATCTTGGTGGCCATAGACTACATGACTAGGTGGGTAGAAGCTCAAAGTGTGGCAAGAGTGAATGAGAGGAGAATTAGCAAGTTTGTGTACACTCACATTTGTTACAGATTTGGCACACCTTTGGAGATTTTTTCTGATAATGGTCCAAGGTTTAGGAAGGGATTGCTCACGGAAGTTTGTGATGAGATTCACATACTACATCGGCATAGCACACCCTACTACCCTTAGTCAAATGATTTGGTAGAGAAGTCTAATGGTATCATTGCAAGAATCATCCGGAAGATGGTAAAGAACAAGACAAAGCTATGGGATGACTTCTTGGATGGAGCATTGTGGGCCTATCGGACTACCTACAAGGAAGCGACAGAGTTCACACCCTTCCACCTTGTCTATGGTCAAGAAGCTTTGCAACCCATCGAGCTCAACATTCCAACAATGCGACTTCATGGAAAGGTGGCACAAGGAGAAGAAGCAGCATGGGAAGATCGACTTCTCACCCTCGCAGAACTAGAATGGAAACGAGAGGCGGCTTATGAGTGCTATAAAAGAAAGGCTACGCAAATAAAGGACAAGCTCGACAAAAAGGTGAAAGACAAAGGGATCAAGGAAGGAGATTTGGTGCTAAGGTACGATAATCGCCTTGACAATCGCTTTGATGTGAAGTTCAATACTAGATGGTAGGGACCATACATTGTTAAGAAGACCTTCAACTCTAGCTACTATCAACTCATGGATTTGGATGGCAAGGAGCACCCCAAGAAGGTGAACGGGTATTGATTAAAGCCTTACTTGAGTCGAGTTCTACCAGAGGATCTACAAGAGCATGGAACAACTACAATACCATGTAAGTCTTTGATCTTGGTACTACAAGATGAAGATTCAACTAAGCCACCAAATATCACGAAGGATCGAAAAACACTCTCATTGGAAGATATGCCTTTTGATGGTACATGAATGTACCATCATCTAGGGAAGGGCTAAATGATAGCCGTTTTTCGGCTCTCATAAAATAATTTTAAGAAGCCACTTCACCCCACAAAAACACCCTAGCACAATGACTAGGCTCGCTTTTTCATTATAAATAGTGTGCGTGTGTTAAGGTTTTATCATATTTTTTTATATCAAATCATTAAGCGAGTCATTGGGCTAGGAGACCAAAAAAATAAATTTATAATATTACGGTCCTCTTTACATGTAAATATTTTCTATCAAATAAAGGACCTAAATATAAAGGGTTTTTTTGTATTTATATAAATATATATTCCTAGGTGTGCGTTATCAGGCCTAAGTATGCTAGCTTCCATCACGTGTCATTCCGTATCCATATTTTAGTATCATTCTATCACTTAAGCTTAACTAACACAAGCTTTGAAAAACCTTTATGTGACTTCATCGTAAAAATTCATCAATAACCTTATCAGCTCCGTCATATTTTTTCCCATCCCTCCCAGTTAAACATTCACAAGTAAATATATTTCATCTTAAAATAAATTCCTTAAATCACTCAAAGTAGAGAATAATTGAGGGTCTTTTCCCTTATGATTTTTTTCCTTTTATTATATATATTTTTCCACCATGCATCCCATGTGTCCATTTTTCATGATTAGCTAGCCTATCTTCTTACCCCACAAGTATATATTATATTTGATACTTATCCTATACCATACATGTGTGCAAGCTCTTTGGAAACATTAGGTCATGGTTGATGTATATGGTGCTCACTTGGAAGACTATGAAGGAAAAAGAATCAAATAGTGGTCCATTTCAAGCTTTATTAGGTGTTGCAAGGACAACTTTTTGCTCGAATTTTGGCACCTTCTTATGATCCAAATTTGAGGATACTTGCAAAAGACAAAACGTAGCTCGTGAGCTGTAGTATTCTCCAAACTTTTTTCAGAAATTTTGAAGTCAAGGGCGATTTTACATGAAATTTATGGCCGACTTCAAAACTGCCACCTCATACATCCAAAAAATCTTCCTATTTCTCTCACCCTTCCACACACCTACTCACTCTTACACACTCCTCCCTCTTCTTACCGCTCCCAAACCTGCAACTCCCATGTCCTAATTCACCCTCTTCACCATTGCCACTTCTCTCACACCTCCATAGCCTTCATCCTCCATTTCTACACCCCTAGGTGCTCCCCTTTCTCTCTACATATATGTCTATATTACCATACCCTCTTCAGCTTTGTAAAGAACTTCAAAAATAAAAAAAAATCCAAGGTTAACCTATGCAAATGAAGGCTTTTATCACGAATTTTCCAAGGTTTGAGGATAACATAGATTCATCGACACGCGCTACTTCGCCATGCTGACCGCTTCTTCTACCGGTGCTGTAAGGAGGTGAATGTCAACTTCTCCAAAGCTTCAACCTCTCTTTACAAGCTCATCCCTTCTTTAACTTTTCTCATCATATATCTCACCATTTGGTGAATGATTTTTTAAATATTTTGTAGTGATAATTACTAACTACTAACCACTAACATTATTGTAAAATGCACCCTCTACTAGTGTAGGCACTCTCAAATTATTCACTCAATCTCTCTCTCCTTTCATCCTCAATAATTCTCTTCCCTTGAGCCCACATCCATGTGACTCAAAGGACAAGAGAGACCCACCATCATTTAAAAAAATAAAAATATGCATAATCTTTTATTCCTTCAAATAAACTTGATTAGGCCTAATCCTAATCGGGGCTTCTAAAACCTATAAATAGAGCCCTTCTCTCCCTTGTAAATCATCACATGATCACACCACACCACACCATTCTCAACACATAACACACCACTCTTCAAGCCTAGTTGTGTAGAGTGTGTGCATTGTGAGTGCTTTATTCCATCACTACACATAGGTGCATGGAGAAGCTTGAAGTTAGTTATGCTATCTAGAGGAGTGGAGTGATACCATACTCTGCATAACACTTGTAGCCTACTCTTGTCCATAAATAAGATTCATAGTTTTGGGTGCAATTGTATGCTGCAACTACGACTCTTCTCTCCAAATTGACTTGATAAGTTGGCTCATCAGGTGGTTGAAGGTATATTGTCCTTAAAGTCTGTTGTGCTATTTCATGCTTGATGGTTTGAGGGCTTGTTGAATTGTTTGCCTAAAAAGTCAATTGTAAGAGGGTGCTCGGTGAGAGGGCTCCCGTGACCCTAAGACAATTTGTGTATTGGCAACAAGGTCAAGTTTTGTGTTGTCTCTCTATATTTTTCATCAAGCTTTGTGTGCATCTAGTCTTTAAGGCTAAGACTGAGTTGCTCAAGTTGATTTGTGCTCTTTACCTCTCTCTGGTCGTGGTGAATGTTTGTGTTTGGTGTGTGTGGCTATCTTGCATTCCCCTCTCTTTGTGCATTTGAGTACAAGGAGATATCACGTGCGTCCTAGTTCGCATCTACAACTAGGTGGTGCCCCTTTTCTTGTTTGGTTTCTGGCTGTGGGTTGTTGTTGTCTCTGATTGTGCTTGCCCCAGCCCCATTTGAGTAGCACGGGAGCCTCGAAGGGTGTTTAGAGGACGCTCTTCTTGTTGCCCGCCTCGCACCGCCTCAACATGCTGGTGGTCCTTGGCCTGTACAACATGGCTATGTGCTTGGATTTGGATTTGGGCATCAAACAGTGGATTTTTGGGCTGATTCAGGCTTTAGGTCACAAATTGGTTAGAAAGTCCATAACAGGTAGCAAGTGATGTCCAAATGGGTTGAAAATTGATATATGGGCTCATTGCATCATGGTATTAGCTCCGAAGATGTCATTCTTTGCATAGAAGGTGAAAAATATGGTAGACATCCTACGCGTAGGATGTCTATTTCATCAAAATGGCTTGGGATTTGTTTTATGGGTAGTCCTTGGCATGTGGAACATGGTCATGCTCTTGGATTTTGATTGGACAAGGATTGATGCTGGTAAGAGCCTGTGTAGTGTTTTTGGGCTCAAAAATGGTATCTTGAAGGTGTTGGGCGTCAAAAATGATTAGAATGGCATCAAACTTGGTATATGAGCTCTTGAAGACGATGTGATTAGATCTGGAATGGACAAATACCCTCTGTAGGCTAAAAATGTCAAATAGACATCCTACGTGAAGGATGTCTACTTCATCAATTTTTGCAGGTGACCACACAGATTGGTTGGCTATGTGCTTGTGAATGTGTTGTGCAAGTTTCATGTGATTTGGACAAGTTTTGGTAGATCTATGGCCCATTATTGCCTCTATGTCCTAACTTTGCGTTTTTTCATGCATATAAGGTCAATTTTGGTCCTCAAATCAATGCATTTAGCTCACAAGAAAGACTTTGCAAACCACAACAGAATCGAGAATGATTACACTTAATATTGTAGAGCAAGAGACAAAGGGTATGACATGTCAGATATGTTGTTAGGCATGTTGTCATGTATGTTGTCATGTTGTCATGTCGGATTTACAAGGGCTTTTTGCCGTTGTGAAGCTTGGGTCCATTTTTGGATTGTTGGAGCTTGACTGTTAAGCGTCGAGCCATTTGTACACTGCCGAGGTGCAGCTATGAAGATGGTGTGGAGCCGGAGGGCTGCCAACTTTTTGTGTTGAGCTCATCGATGCTTGTGCAGATTGGACCCAGTGCTGTCATTGGTCGATTTGTGCAAAGTGAAGCCATCATTGGTATAATTTGTGTCGATTCCCCTTGCCCCTTCTCTGCTTTGTTGTGTCCGTGTGTTTCCAGGTGTGTATCGATAGTTGTGCCCCCCGATGGTTTGTTGTGCGCAGAGGGATTAAGAGAGGTTGTGTGTGCAATGAAGACCATGAATTGAGATGTATAGAATGATTGTGCTATATTTATGTTGTCGTATAGAGTCTGTGCGTATGATGATGTGAAAACAGTGATTTGCCTGTGACTCGTGTGAGTTTTGAAGGCGAACTCTAGTGGTTAGGGGTGTTGTGATTATCTTGGGCTATATAGAGGCATGTTGTGTATGATCTGGGTGTGTACCCCCTTTCCCCTTCCCAATGTTGTATCAAACAGAGGACGGATCAAAAAGTTGTAAAATAGCAAGATGGAGTTGGCGGCAACTACCAACAGGGTGGTGCCAGATGGTTTTTTTGAGTTTTGGGCGCATCGGTTGGCGGGTCTGAGAAGATCGATACATTGAGATGTATGTGGATTGGAGACAAAAACCGGGATTTTCATTTGGATTTGACAGCTCGATCACTGGACCTCTATGCATCAAATGAAAGATGGAGAAAGAAGTGGGAAAAAAAGATTTTGTGAATATTTTTGAAGTTTTTAAAGGCCTTGGAAAAATCCTTGAGGTGCTGCCACATGTCACCATGTATAATCCTATATGAGGAGTCGGCAGTAGACAAGCAGGGGTACTTATGTGAGAACATGAGCTCACTTGGGTGTGCAAGAGGGAGTAGTGTAGCTCCTAAGCTTTGGATATGGCCTCCACAGTGCTGGCGCTGCTTGCGCCAATCTTGGTTGGCGATTTCAATCGTGGAAGGTGACATTGCACGATGGCAGGTGTTGGTGGCTGTTGGGTGATGCCATTGGATGGCAACAGTTTGATGATGTGGCATCCCATAAGGAGTTTGTCTTGCGTCCGTGTATGCTCAAAATTTTTGAGAGCTAGGGGGGACCCTAAACTAGCACCAAAGCTAGTGCTCTTAGGGGGGCCCTTCTCACGGTGGTACAAAGATAGTGAGCGAAAGAGGAAAGTCGACACGATGCCTACAAAGAGACAATTCACATGCAGTGTAAGAGTAAGAGAATGAAAAGTGTCCGAGTTGTCAGCAGCATGCACCAAATGCTAAAATGGAGTATGACACATGTCTGTGGTGTATGAAAAATCTCAAAATGGGGCTCAAGTTGGGCTTCACGAGCTAGATAAACCAAGGTTTTTTCTCTTTTAAAGCTTTGGCCACTCCTGTAAGAGGAGGTTTTTGTGAAACTATAAGGGTTTTTACCATTTTGTGCTAGGCGGAGCCAGAGAGGGTTTCCGGCTCTTGGTTTTGAGCTTGTTGAGGTTGTGTTGACGAAGCAGGGAATATACATGGTTGTTTTGATTATATTAAATCCATCATTGCCGTTTTTCTCTTCTCTGCTTGCTTGTGTGCATGCATTTTTGGGCGTGTGTTGGCATGTGCCCCCTTCCTCCCCTGCCCGAGGTCCAATGGTGCAAAGAGGGATAGAGAGAGGTGTTGTGTGTTTGGAAGGCCATAAATTGAGCTTGTGGATTGATTGGGATTTTTTGGTGTGTTGCAGCAAGTGTATGCGTATGGTCGTGTCCAAACGGCGGTTTGTCGGTGAATTGTGTTGTGTTTGAAGGTGAAATCTAGTGGATTGGGATGCTGTGTATATCTTGAGCTATAGAGAGGCAATTTGTTTGTGTGCTGGGTGTGTTTCCCATTCCTCCTCTTTGACGACAATCAATAAGTGACATGACTTTGGCTATGATCTCCCACTCAAAACTTATTGTGTAAAGAGAAAAAAGTCAGCCACAAAGTTGAATGTGTAGCCCAATAGAAATCTGTAGGATGTACCCACCTTCTTTCTACACAAGGGGGCAAGCCAAGATGTTAATTGATTTATTTATAGATATGATTGCAAGAATTGTCCAGACTCCACTATTTGCCTCTTCTTACTTTGGTGCATCTATTGTCAACATGTTTCACCTCTTCATGCATTTTTTGTTAAGTTTCTTGCACATCTTGGCTTGCATTTAAGTCTCAATATGATGTAGGTCAGTTTATTTTTTTCTCTTGGGTGCTTACAATCATGCTTCGTAGTGAAGGTTCTAACAATACTTCATTGTATTGTTTATATGAAAGGCCCCATTGTCGAATTGTGGATGCTATCAAAGTGCGTGGTTCTCTACGGTCGATCGAGAAAGTGTCGTGCTTTTGGCCGTGAGAGAGTTGAGAGACATCAAGACGGAAATAAATAGATAATTGCAACAAATATCCAATCTTAACACTGAATTCATTCAATATTCCAATTTATGTACAAAGTGCGGTCAAGATCGACCTGTGATAATCACTAGAAAAATGTAAAAAACCATGGGTAAAGGTGAAATCTTGAGCACTGGCACTCAAACACGTTCAATGTCCTCTACCTAGTCCGCTAACTGATCATAAATTTGGTTCTTATTTGTCACAAATGGGTGATGTGGCAAGCTCGTGGACACACTCACCAAGTGCCAGCAGCTGGATACACCCCGACTGGCTGGCATGACATGTGGCAGACAGCTCCGAATTTTGCGATGCCAAATCCGCTGATAGGCCATATGGAAGATTCTGCTTTTTTTGCTGATTTGCCAATGTGGCAAAGAATATGAATTTGATGCTACCATATACATGTGGTAGTGATGTGTGTGAACACACTAGGATCGTCGAGGCACTTTTCCCCTCTTTAGGAGGTTTCCTCCCCCCTTAGGATTGTATATACGCCATTCACTCTAGGGCTATTTATCTTTCCATTACACACTAAGTAACACACTCTCTATTGTGTGCCTTGAGCTTCCTTCATCTTCTCCAAGCTGTGTGCGTTTCTCTGCAACCATAATTCCAACAATTGGTATCAGAGCAGGTTGTGTCCTCCCGGGCTTAGTCGCCAACTGCTCCAGCACACGCCTGCTCACTTTATTTCAATGAGGTTTGGCAAGTGTTTTCAAGTCGACCAAAATGTTTGATTCGAGCTTATTTCGGCCTCCTTTTCCACTATAGGTAGTACTGCACATTCTATTTTGTCATTTTGTGTAGAATTTCTGTCAGTGCCATTTTTTGCATAAGAGGTGCCTTACAGTCTTCTATGGTTTGTGCTATAGCACATGTTGTTCCCGCTTCGTTTCTCCTCTTTTTGGGAAGTTTTCACATCAGGTGCAGCATTTACCATGGTTGACAACAACACATATGTGTTCAAGATGTTTGCTATTGAGGACAGATTGGATGGGGACATTTACCCTATGTGGGCTTACATGATGCAACATGTTCTTGTGTCAAAGTGCGTCTGGAATATTGTGCAGGGCATTGATGTACATCCTAGTTCTGAGGATGCAGGCAATGTTGAGGATGTTGCAGGTCTTGCTGCAAGAATTGCTGCTATTTGAGTTGTTTTGCCTAAGGCAAAACTATCTCGTTGGGATGTAAAGGATGTGCATGCTCATGCATTGATTGCATTGTTTTTGAAGCGCACCATTGTTCCTCACATTCGTTCAGCAAAATTTGCAAAACAGGCTTGGGAAATTCTGGCTAGTATTTATGCAAGTCGCAATGAGGCTAAAATTGCTTTGTTGCATAAAGAGCTGGAGTCGAAGATTATGCATGAGGAAGATGATATGGAGACTTTCCTTGCTAGTGTGAAGGATATCAATGAGCAACTTATTTCTGCAGGTGAAGTCATTTCAGACAGTTCCCTTGTGCAGACCGTTCTTGATGCCTTACCAGATTCTAACCAGACTTTTGCTAGTACTTGGAGACTTATGACCCAAGGAAATCCTGAAGTTGTCAAGTTTGATGCATTATGCACATTGCTGTTGCAAGAGTCACTTTCCAAAAAAAAAAGAACTAGGCAACGTGCAGTTGAACATGCTTTTACTGCTTCTAAAAGAAAGGGTGGTAACAACAATGCAACCACTTCTTATGGTTCTGCTGCGAGTGGAAAAAATTTTGTTCCGAATGCTTCTGCTGCCAGCAATTCGTCTGGAAATTATGGTGATAAGGGCAAAAAGAAGACGCGTTTACTATAAAGCAAATGATCACTTGATCAAGCAGTGTTCTAAGTTGAAGGCCAAAAAGGCTAAGAAGAAAGAGTGTGGTTCCACTCCAAATGCTGGATCCGCTATGTTACCATATACATGTGGTAGTGATGTGTGTGAACACACTAGGACCGCCGGGGCATTTTTTCCCTCTTTAGGAGGTTTTTCCCCCGTGCATTGTATATACGCCCATCACTCTAGGGCTATCTATCTTTCCATTGCACACTAAGTAACACACTCTCTATTGTGTGCCTTGAGCTTCCTTCGTCTTCTCCAAGCTGTGTGTGTTTCTCTGCAGCCCTAATTCCAACAATTGGTATCAGAGTAGGTCACATCCTCCCGGGCTTAGTCGCCAGCTGCTCCAGCACAAGCCTACTCACTTTCTCCGATTTCAGTGATCTTTAGCGAGCGTTCACAGGTCGACAAAAATTTTGGGCTCATTTCGGCCTCCGTTTCCACTACAGGCAGTACTGCACATGCTATTTCGTCATTTTGTGCAAAATTTCTGTCAGTGCCATTTTTTGCATAACAAGTGCCTTATAGTCTTCTACGGTTTGTGCTATATAGCACAGGTTGTTCCCGCTCCGTTTCTCCTATTTTCGGGCAATTTTCACATCAGGTGCAGCATTTACCATGGCTGACAACAACAACACAGATGTGTTCAAGATGTTTGCTACTGAGGACAGGTTGGATGGGGACAACTACCCTATGTGGGCTTATATGATGCAACATGTTCTTGTGTCAAAGGGTGTCTGGAACATTGTGCAGGACATTGATGTACGTCTTGGTTTCGAGGATGTAGGCGATGTTGAGGATGTTGCAGGTCTTGCTGCAAGGATTGCAGCTGTTAGAGTTGTTTTGCCTACGGCAGAACAAGCTCGTTGGGATGTTAAGGATGTGTAGGCTCATGCATTGATTGCGTTGTCTGTGAAGTGCAGGCTCATGCATTGATTGCGTTGTCTGTGATACTGACGTTGATCCAGAATGGTCTTTTAGCGTAGAGTGCACTTACAATTCTACTGCCCATGATGCATGCTTGTCAGTTGCTGCAGATTCATATGTAAGGTATTTTGACAGTGGTGCTACAAAGCACATTACCTCACACCGTGAATTGTTCACCTCTCTTGAGTCTGTCCCTCATGGGAATTCAGTCAGTTGTGCCAACAATGCCTCTTATCTGGTTCAAGGAGTTGGAAAGATAGTGCTTACTATTACAAATGGCAGTTCCTTAACACTTGTTGATGCACTTTATGTACATGGGATCAAGAAGAATCTTTTGTCTGTATTCGTACTTGCTAGACTTGGACTTGTAGTCAAATTTGTGGATAACAGATGTACAGTTCATGATCTTAGTTTTGGTGATGAAATTGTTGTATTTGGCCTTTTGTGCCGTGGCCTGTATAAGATCACTTTGTATGACAAGTGTAGACAAAATTTTACAAATGCAGTTGCAGATTCAAGGGCTATTTTAGATGCAAAACTTTGGCATGCACGTTTTGGGCATCTGAACTTTGCCAGTTTGCTGCGTTTGCAGAAATCTTATATGGTTGCTTCTTTGCCGCCTCTTGAAGCACCTATCAAACATTATGTGAAGGCTGTATTTTGGGTAAAATGTAGCATTCTAAGTTTCCAAAGGATGGTTCAGCTAGGGTCACATGCAGGTTGCAACTT
Source organism: Adiantum capillus-veneris (assembly GCF_014529385.1). Lineage (NCBI taxonomy): Eukaryota > Viridiplantae > Streptophyta > Polypodiopsida > Polypodiales > Pteridaceae > Adiantum > Adiantum capillus-veneris. Next base: position 81,048,344 of record NC_140946.1, on the reverse strand, counting down.
GTGCATAGTGATGTTTGTGGACCCATGCAAACTCTGTCCTTGGGAAATTACCTGTACTTCGTGACTTTCATTGATGATTACTCTAGACATGCTTGGGTATTTCCTCTTGAAGTGAAGTTTGAAGTTTTTATGTGCTTCAAACAATTTCTAGCTATGGCTGAAAATGTATCGAAATGTACTATGGGCACCCTCTATTCCGATTGAGGGTAGGAGTATATGTCTCATGAATTTAATGCATTTCTGGCTAGTCGTGGGATAAAACACCAATGTACAATGCCGTATATGCCTCAGCAAAATGGTGTTGCTAAAAGAAAAAATAGGTCTCTTACGAAAATGGAAAGATGTATGGTCAAGAGTCAAGCTTTACCACGTTCGTTTTGGCTCGAGGCTATCATGTGTGCCACTTATGTACTCAACAGGTGTCCTATAAAAGCGTTGCAGTCTGTGACCCCATATGAAGCATGACATGATAGAAAGCCATCTGTTGAACACATGCGTGTTTTTGGCTGTTTGGCTTATGATTTAGTGCCACAAGTGCAGTGCAAAAAATTGGATGATAAGGATGTCAAATGTATTTTTGTTGATTATAGTGCTGAAAGCAAAGGTTACAGGTTGTATCATCCGCAAACAAAGTATATTCTGGTTTCATGGGATGTACTGTTTGTGGAAGATTCTATTCAGCCCTTGCTGTCATGTACTAGAGACAATAATGTAAGCTCACAGGACATTTATGACACTTTGTTGCCTCTTTTCAGTGGTGGAAGTTTGAATGTAAATTCCAATGAGGCAAATGTACAACCTATGGGGGTTTCCAAAAATGTTATAGATCAACCTATTACTGATGCAAATGTACATGATGTACTTGATGAGGAAAGGACTGAAAATGAGCAGGCTAGAGGTATGCCAAAATGGCTCGTGCACACTTTGTGTGACAGTAAATTGGATGTAGCTTTGTCTAGTCGTACTCGTTGAGGCTCTCGTCATGCATCTTATGCATCATATTGTTATGCTTTGTTTGTGTCTAGCTTACATGATGTTGAGGAACCTCTGTCTTTTGATGAAGCACATAATTCAAAAAAATGGATGGCTGCCATGCAATGAGAATATGATGCACTTATAGAAAATGACACATGGACTTTATGTGATTTGCCTCATGGCAAAAAGGCCATTGGTACAAAGTGGGTTTACAAGTTGAAACACAAGCTGGATGGTGAGATCGATCGCCATAAGGCTCAATTTGTTGCAAAGAGTTATGCACAACAAAAATGCATAGATTATGAAGAGACTTTTTCTCCCACTTGTGGTATGACTACTGTGCGTTTTCTATGTGCATTGGCATCTCATTTTGGTTGGGATGTACATCAATTAGACATTGTTACTGCTTTCTTGAATGTTGACATATTTGAGGAAGTTTATGTAGCGCAGCCTCGCGGTTTTACGAAGAAAGGACAAGAGGACAAAGTGTGCAAATGTAACAAGTCTTTGTATGGGTTGAAGCAATCTGCTAGTGCTTGGTATGAGAAATCTGACACTCATTTGGTCAAACAAGGCTTTCGTAACAGTCCAACAGAAAGCACATTGTATGTAAAGTGTGAGGGTGATGTACTTCTCATTCTGGTTTTTTATGTAGATGATTTGCTGATCACTGGACCAAATGAGAGACATATTGCTGAATTTAAAGCTGATTTGAATGCTACTTTCATGATGAAAGATTTGGGGCTGTTGCATCATTACTTAGTGTGATGGTGGTATTGCCTTGTGTGAGAAAAGTTACATAGAGACATTGCGATATAAGTTTGGACTTGAGGATTGTAAATCTATTGCCACTTACATGGAAACAGGTTTGAAATTGAGTCTTCATGACGCTGGTGATCCTGCTGATGTCACTCTTTACCAAAGTGTTGTTGGATGCCTCATTTATGTATGCAACACAAGGTCAAATATTTAGTTTGCATTGGCAGGATGTCTAGAGGATGTTTTGCTACCTTAGTGGCACTTTACATCTTGGCTTGTTTTATCCCAAGGGGGGATCATTGCCGCCAGACTTACATGCTATTTTGGACTTAGATTGGGCTGGTTGTTTTGACACGCTAGTGTCCACAAGTGGTTTTTGTTTCATGCTTGGCAGTTCATGTATATCATGGTTGAGCAAGAAGCAACCTACTGTGGACCCACTTCAAGTTGTGAGGCTGAGTACAGGGCAGTCTTCACAGCTACGATTGAGTGTGTATGGCTCAGACGCCTTATGGCTGATTTGGATGTTGGACAGGACACTGCCAACACTATCTACACTGACAGTAAGAGCGCATTGGCAGTTGTGAGGAACCCAATTTTTCATTCTCGCACAAAGCACATTGAGGTGCATTACCACTATGTCAGGGAGAGGCTCTCAGTAGGAGAGATCAACTTGGCTTATGTGCCAACAAAGGACAACCTTGCAGATCTTTTCACAAGGGCATTGTCTCGTGAGAAGCTTGAAGATTTCCACAAAGCTTTGGGCTTACTCCCCTTTGTAGACTGATCATGTCCTCAAGGCATGGAACTTCCCTTTACTCATGTGCCAGCTCTCGTTCACCACATCACTCCAAGGGGGATTTGTTACCATATAAATGTGATAGTGATGTGTGTGAACACACTAGGACCACTGGGGCATTTTTTCCCTCTTAGGAGGTATTTCCCCCGAGGATTGTATATACGCCCATCACCCTAGGGCTATCTATCTTTCCATTACACACTAAGTAACACACTGCCTATTGTGTGCCTTGAGCTTCCTTCGTCTTCTCCAAGCTATGTGCGTTTCTCTGCAACCCTAATTCCAACATTTGCTGCTTTTATGTTGGCTGATTTTAGCAAGGATTTTGGATAAACTGATTTACTTTTGAAAATCTTAAGAGCTTTTGATTTTGGGGCTCTACTTTTGGGCAGCTCTACACAGGACTCATCCTCAGATAGTTCAAACTTTGACGATCACATATTTTAGGCAAAGAAGAAGCATTTCTATAAAACCAACCAGTATAACTTCCTCGAACATAAAAGCAAGAAAGTTAGAGAATTTCAAGAAGGTGGAAAACCAATTAAGTTTGACACTTTTTTTGGATTTCGAGATGCTTCGAGGGCTTTGGCCTTCATACAACAATTTGATCTAGCTTTCTCTAGAGGGGATTACTTAGAGCACTCAAATATTCTTAAGGCTACCTCTTTCTTCGAGGAAAATGCTCGAACATGGTGGTCCAACCTTCTATAGAACAAGGAAGGTCTAGTGAAATGGTTCAAATTCAAAAGGCTTTTTATTTCTTCTTGGTGACTCGGGAGTACGAACAAGATATACAAACTGCTTGGAATCATCTTCAGATGACCAAGGGAGATTCTGTAGACCCATATTGCGAGAGCTTTTGGAGATCTTTTCTACTAGCTTCTTTTCTATTGTGAGAGCTTTTGGAGCTCTTTTCTACTAGCTTCTTCATTTAAGAAGATCTCCTTTAAAGAATAGATTGAAACGGTTTTGCAGTAGACTTTCTATAGAGATCCGAGATCACTTCTTAGAACAAAAGTCAAATTCTATTTAAGAATTGATGGGTCATGCGAAAGGGGGTTTTTCCATACATTCAGGCAATCTGACTTACCCCACTGATGGGATCTTGACTCAGAGAACTCAACAGACTTGTAATAATGAAAGTAGAAAGAAAAAGATCCCCAAGATGAGAAAGATAAGGATTCACGACCTCGGCTCACTCTTCGAGCGAGGGCCAACTACATCAAAGAGGGAAGTGTTTTCGATGCGGGAAACATGGGCATGTCTCCGCGAAGTGCCCTAAAAAGTCACAGCAAAACCAGAATGAAGACATGCCAGAGAGTTCGAGAGTAGCTGAGGAACGTGGACAAAAAGAGAAGATGAAAGCAGGACTGGTTCCAGATTACATGGATACTGACCCAAGCACGATTGATGAAAGTACAAAACTTTGCCGAGCTTGGGGCAAAGTGAAAGATCAAGAAGCCTTGATTTTCTTTGATGGAGGAGCCAAGGCCAACTTCATTTCAGTTGAATTGGTGGAGCAGCTAGAGATTACACCCGATCGGATGGGACCACAAGGAGGGGCAGTTCTAGAGGCACCCGACAGGGAGTGGCCATTACACCTATCATTGTCAAAATTTGGTTGCATTGTCAGGGGTATTTGGGGCACGAAAATATCTACATAATACCCTTAGAAGGTTGTGATGTCCTCCTAGGAGTCCCTTGGTACTATAAGAACAACTTCGTGGTCAATTATCGAACGAAGAAAGTGACATTGACTACTCAAAAGGGCCAAAACATTGTACTTGATGTGAAACTTAAGGGTGAGTCTGTTCCTATTGTATCGGCTTCGGTCGTTTTAAAATTAATGAAATGTAGTCTGTTTGTTTACCCAATCTTTTTGAAAGAGTTGAATGATGAACAAAGAACAAATATGTCTGAACTTGATAAGGAACGTCAAGACTTTATCCACAATCATGCCGATTTATTTTCCAAGGGCCTACTAGGTGAGCTGCCACCAGCTCGTCTTGAGGATCATACCATTGATCTGATACCTAGAAGCACACCACCGAACCGACCACCCTATTGTGTGAGTTGAGCCTAGAATAAAGATATTATGAACAAGGTGAAAGACCTCTTGGAAAAGGGTTTTGTCCAGTCGAGAAGTTCACCTTAGTGCTCTCCGGTGTTGTCGGTTTTGAAGAAAGATACATCTTGGAGAATGTGTATTGATTATAGAGATCTCAATAAAATCGCCATCAAGAACAGACTTTCGATTTCGAGGATTGATGATATTCTTGACTGACTATAGGGGTCTTCTTGTTTTAGCAGGATCGATTTGAAGAGTGGAAATTATCAGATCCGAATTGCACCTGGAGATGTCTACAAGACAACTTTTTGGATGACCTTCGGTTTATTTGAATTTTTGGTGATGCCTTTTGGCCTTACCAATGCTTCAGTGACCTTTAACTGAATGATGGACATGATTTTCAGAGAGTACAGATCTTTTGTTGGCACTTTCTTTGATGACATTATTGTCTTCTCCAAGGATGAGACAGAACATAGAGAAAATTTTCTACAGGTCTTTCAGGAATTGAGAGATCAGAAGTTGGTGATCAATGCAATGAAAAGTGAGTTTTTCTTATAAGAGATACACTTTTTGGGACACATTGTCTCGGCAGGCAGAGCAGGAGTGTAGATGGACCCAGACAAGATTGAGACTACGTGATTGATCCGATTTGAAGAATGTACATGAAGCTAGAAGCTTCTTGGGCTTATGTTCTTACTACCGGTGGTTCATTAGAAAATTTGCAGAGGTTGCTTCCCCTTTGCATATCTTGACACAGAAAGGAGTCCCTTTCTTGTGGGGACCCACAGAGGTGACTGCCTTTTAGACTTTGAAAGAGAAATTGACTACAGGACCAGTTTTGACTTTGCTAGATTTTCAAACGTCATTCAAAGTATATTGTGATGCTTGTGGTCATAGTCTGGGTGTGGTCTTAATGCAAGAAGGCCATATCATTGCTTATGAGAGCCGATTGTTTTCAAGGCTGGAATTGATAGCACAGACATATAAGAAAGAGATTTTGGCGGTTATCCATGCTCTTACTCAGTGGCGACATTACCTACTTAGGGATGGAACCGCATGGTATGTGTCTGTGGTGAATTTCCTCCGTGATGTTGTACCCCGGTACTTGGGTGCTTTGCATAGGTGGATGGGGGGATAAATGCCCCCTTCCTATGCTTTTATTTTGAATCTAATCCCTCCCGAGGGAAATGACATCATTCTCCCAAGGAAAGCCAAATGAGCTACAAGAGCGCCCAAGTGCCTTTCCCCCCCAGGGGGGGTCAACCTCACCTAAAAGGGGTTGGGAGGTGCAAAAGGGAGACACCACCAACCTCAACGGATGCCACCTGTGAGCCGACGCCCTTCCAAGAAGGTATGGAATTTCCCAGGGGCAAATTGTTGGGTTACAAGGCAATGAGTGAGATGAGTGATAGTTACCAGGAGGAGGCAACTCCAAAGGGAAGACCTAAGCAAGTGCTATAGTACCTGGGCCTGTGAATAGAGGTACTTGTTCGCTGTCATGCCCATAACTAGTCAGTGAAATGGGTCTCTCAAGGGCATGGCTCGAAGAGTGTTGCGTCTTGCAGTCCAGAGGAAACTAGTGACAAAAGCGTCTACCCTAGGATTCTGGGTGCATAGACCTGGTCGTTCTTCTTGTGCAATTTTTTGGTGTATGAGAGGAGCGGCCGGGAGTTCCCTACCCAACTCCTAAAACAAAAACAAATTTACCTACTCGGAGCCGATTTTACGGTCTTCACTAATCATCAAAGTTTACGCTACTTCTTGTCACAGAAGAAGCTATCGGAAAAGCAGATGCGGTGGACTAACATCTTGTCACAATTTCGCTTCCAGATTGTCCATGTGCAAGGACATAAGAACTTGGTGGCAGATGCTTTGTCTCGGAAGACATTGGTCTTGGCTATTTCCGTGATACTAGAAACTTTAAGGACATGGTCGATCAGTACGCCACGGATCCAGATTTTTCAGATGTATTCGGTTGAATACAGAATGGGGAGGTAGTAGCGAGATATTCCATTCAAAATGTCTACTTGATGAAGAAAACAATGTTGTGCGTTACACATTCGTTGAGGGAAAAGGTTCTAACTGAATGCCACTGTCCACCATTTACGGGTCACCATGGCATTGACACCACCTTGAAAGGTGTGGAGCGATACTTCTTTTGGCCGAGACTCAAGAAGGATGTAGACGATTTTGTACGCAGTTTCTTGGTATGCCAGAAGGTCAAGTTTGACATGCATAAAGCACGGGGATTGTTACAGTCTTTACCCATTCCCACCTACCCCTGGGAAAGTATTGGTTGAGACTCAAGAAGGATGTAGACGATTTTGTACGCAGTTGCTTGGTATGCCAGAAGGTCAAGTTTGACATGCATAAAGCATAGGGATTGTTACAATGTTTACCCATTCCCACCTGCCCCTAAGAAAGTATTGCTATCGATTTTATTTTTGATATCTCGAAGACGTAGAATGGGCACAATGATATCTGGACTGGTATTGACAATTTTATCAAGCAAGCTCATTTCATTCCGGTGAAGAAAACAATCAAGCTAGATCACTTAGCCAGACTGTTCATTGCCCAGATATTGAAATTACACGGCATACCTGAGACAATCTTCTTTGACAGAGATCCCCGATTCACGAGTTTGTTTTGGGAGGCTACTTGGGAGAGTATTGACACACGATTGCAGTTCTCGTGATCTTTCCACCCACAGACAGATGGGCAATCTGAGATTACAAATTCAATCGTACTGGATTTATTGAAGTCTTACATTTTGGAACCAAAGACTCAATGGGAAAGTTTTTTGCCTTTGGTGGAATTTGCCTACAATAACACGATTCACTCTTTGACGGGGAAGGCGCCATTTGAGATTATTGAAGGTGCTATGAAGGTTCCACCTTTCCTAATCACGAAAGATAATATTTTTGAAGCCACCAATACACGAGGGACTTGGACATTGCTTTTGCCAAGGTCCAGGAGGCTTTACAGAAATCTCAAGAAAGACACAAGAAGGCAGCATATCAAGACTGTCGCGATTTGAGTTTGAAGGAAGACGATTGGGTGCTCTTACATTCTGAGAAGGCACGCCCGAGAAAGAAAAAGAGAAAGGAGTGGCTTTTTCCAAAGCATAGCATGAGATACTATGGACCTTTCCAGATAAAAGAAAAGATAAAGGATGTCTCCTTTCGACTGAAGCTGCCCGATACTTGGAGAATTCACAATGCTTTTCGTGTGGGTCTCTTGAAGCCTTTTAAAGGCAATGTGCCCGATGATGGGGAGCCAGATGAGCAACGCAAAGTGGAGAAAAGCGAGGAGATACTCGCTCCAAAACAGATACTGGCACATAAAGATAGAAAGATAAAAGGTAAAGTGATGAAGTGGTTCTTGGTTAAATTCAAGAACTATCCCGCATTGGATGCACATCGGATGGAGGAGGAGGACCTAGCAGATACTCCTCAGATTGTGAAACTTTACCTTGAAGCATTCAGTTTAGCATAGTCTACTTTGATAGAACCCTGATTTCAGCATGCGAATCTAGTGCAACGGGTATGCACAAGAGGGGTTTCAAGGAGTCACTCTGCTCCTTTGTTGACAAATTGCCCCGATATTTTGATATAGAGTCAATGATGTCCCTTTGGGTTTCAGGGATACTGCTCAACTGAATGTATTCTGCTGTTTGAATTTATGAACTGGAATTCCCGATAATGAAAATGATACTGATTGATTTGTACTTGACTTATTTAAGTGCAGGAACTAATAGATGAAATGACTGCAATATTTCGGTCTCATAAATCTCTATAGACATGATTGCAATATGGATTAGTTAATCGGGCATCTGTGAGGTTCTGATTGGATCTAGATCTGTGATTGCTAAAGACATTGCCAATTAATCATGGTTTGAGATTTGGAATGATTTTGAATGTGATTTGTCATGTGATGTCCTATGATGCCCTGTGATGTGACTGTTGATTGATACATGTGCTAGATGTGTCGTTCCCGGTGCATTGGTACTAACAATCAGTGTCTGCTAAGACAATTTATGGCTTCTGTCTGTTTTGCAGGCGTAATCGAGGGCAATTACAATGCTTTCAAGAGGAGGGTATGCCACAAATGGGTGAGGTTCCAAGCTCCTAGACACACTCACCGAGTGGTAGCAGATGGATACACTCCGACTGGACAACATGACATGTGACAGATAGATCCGTATTTTGTGGCGCCAAATCCGCTGATAGGCCATACCGAAGATCTGGCTTTTTTCCGCTGATTTTCTGATGTGGCAAAGCATGGATTTTTTGCTTTTATGTTGGCTGATTTTAGCAAGGCTTTGGGATAAACTGCTTTACTTTTGAAAGGCTTAAGAGCTTTTGATTTTGGGGCTCTGCTTTTGGGCATCCCTTGTAACCAATAAATAAGTGGTTAGGCCCTCACTTCCCAGAGCATCTGAACGTAGAGTCTGAGAGTGAGCACCTACCCACTCTCTTGTACTTTGAACACAGATAAATACAGAAAGAAATACCGAAAGGGGCGCGAGTCTTTGGGGCCAATATCTCTAGGCACGAAACTATGCGAGGCCGTGTCGACTCAAGTGTGAATTGTGAACTGTTTTGAAGTGAATCTTTGTTGTATTGTGGTAGAATCTTGACTTGGGGTGTCCAAGTTTGTTACATTATCCATCGTATGCTTGACCCGTTGTTGGTGGCATGCACCCGAGCCCTCAATGATCAGGGGTTGGCCCTCATCCAAGCATTGGAATACATCCCTTTGTACCCGAGCTCATCCAATTCTCTCCCCACATTGTCACAGTCACATGAAAACCTGAGGTGATCATCCCAAGCACTTTTCCTTGTAGTCTTTACAAATCAATATGTTTCTTGTTGTCCACCATCATCAACATGTCAAAGCGTTTGTAGCTTTCTAGAATAATTAAAAGAGAGATATGCTTAAGGTTAATTGAGAGGATTAAGATGAGAAACATAAAAATATAGGAGCTTAGGAATAAAATAACATAAGAAAAAGCTCTTGAGCGGTAGAATTATGGAATCTTTACAATTCTTCACGGGGCTACGGCTTTAGCCATAGCCCCGTGAAGAAGATGAGAAACATAAAAATATAGGAGCTTAGGAATAAAATAACATAAGAAAAAGCTCTTGAGCGGTAGAATTATGGAATCTTTACAATTCTTCACGGGGCTACGGCTTTAGCCATTCCAAAGTCCAAGCGAGAGCACTACAAGAGGTACTTAATGGTAGCGAGGCTCGTAGTGTGACGCTCAAACATGAAAAACCACGGCATCGCTATGAGCATCGCTATGTTACAAGTAACATAGCGACGCTCATAACGACGCCTATAGCGACGCCGTCAGGGCTAAAAAAAAAAACCGAGAGCGTCCGAAAACTCAGATCTCAGATCTGAGTTTTCAGTGCGCGCTCAAGCAAGAAAGGTAACGCGCGCTCTCCCTCTCTCTCTTTCTTCTCCACACACACACACACACACACACACACACACACACACACACACACACACACATGAGGAGAGGAAGGACCCGGGGTGGTCACTTATCAAAAGTTTCCCATATCACGTGCGTTCAAGAGGGTATTAATAATACCTCAATATACATACTATATTTACACTACGTGCCTATTTAAAAAACCCCCACCCCCCTCTGTATGTATACATTTTGATACATTTTGATCTTTTAATAACCTCTCCTTAGTCTCATATTCCCTTCCCCTCTTTCTCTCTCCCTCTCTCTCTATCTTTGACACACACACACACACACACATTGTGTTTTTGAGAGTGAGTGAGAGAGAGAGAGAGAGAGAGAGCACAAGCATAAACAAAAAACGCACACACACATGCATAAACAAAGAATGCACACACACATTGAGAGAGGAAAAGAGAGAGAGCATGCATAAACCAAAAATGCACACACACATGCATAAACAAAGAATTCACACACACATTGAGAGAGGAAGAGAGAGAGAGAGAGAGAGAGAGAGAGAGAGAGAGAGAAGAAGAAGAAGAAGAAGAAGAAGAAGAAGAGAGTCTTAACATCGTAGGAAACTATCCCAAGAGACCTTAAAGATCTAGTCGACAGGAGTTGAACTGAAAACCTGTTATTCATGAGGGAAATGGCATAACCGATCTATCACACTTCGGTGATAGAAAAGTTATATCATTTTTTTCCTTTTTTTATTGGCGTGCACATACACCCACACACACACCCGAGAAGAAGAGAGTTTAATTTAACGTCGTAGGAAACTAATTAAAGAGACCTAAAGATCTAGCTTACGAGGAGTTGAACTCAAGACCTGTTATTCAAGAGGAAAATGGAATAACCAATCTACCACACTTGGGTGATAGAAAGGTTATACCATTTTTCTCTTTTTATTGACACACACACACCCACCCACCTACACACACACACACACACAAGAAGAAGAGAGTTTTAACGTCGTAGGAAACTATCCCAAAAACGTTAAAGATTAGGCTAGATGTAGACTTACGTTAAATTAGATTTAGGTTTATTTAAGTTAAATTAGATTTGATTTAGGTTTATTTTTAGTTAGATTTATGTTTGATTAGATTAAGGTTTATTTACGCTAGATTTAGATTTACGTTATATTAGATTAGATTTATGTTTATTAATTTAGGTTTATTTACGTTATATTAGATTAGATTTACGTTTCTTTACGTTATTTACCTGTTATTGAAGAGGGAATTGGCATAACCAATCTACCACACTTGGGTGATAGAAAGGTTATACCATTTTCTTCTTTTTATCGTTTAAGATAAGGTTAGATTTATATTTTCGTGTAGGCGCAACTCAGAGAGCCGCCGATGCTTGTCAGAAATGGCGAGAAAATTTCTTGCGCTCACAGCCTCGACAGTCCATATGGACCATCAATTCCACCTGCATGTTCGACTGCTGCTACCATACAATAAGCCGTCATGATCAGCTAATGGAAGAGCAAATTGAGCCTACACAAAAATTAGTGATGCAAGATGACGATCCCAAGGGTCACACACACACACACACACACACACACACACACCACATCCCGTCAAATCTAGAGTAATAATTAAGTGCCTTGAGCAGACATCAGCTACATTGCAAGAATGGCGTACCTGCATGCTACAAACAAAGATCTACTGTGAAAAGATGTTAAGATGCTGTGAAATGTTACAGCTAGAGAAGAGGCAAAGGGGTTTTGTCCACTACATGCAGTATCATGTAGACGTGGGTGTGTAGATTTCTTGTACCCACAAATATAGGCATTGACCAATAAAGACAAGATTATAACCCGGTGGTTCAGATCTCCGTGCACCTCTAGACCGAGGTGTGTGGGGATTGGACATGATGGTGTGCTACGGATTCCTGCAGATTGTGCAGCCTGGAAACATATAGATGGAACATGGTCGGATTTTGCCAGGGAAGCTCAAAATTTGCGCTTAGGCCTGGCTATGGATGGAGTAAATCCATTTGGTCAAAGATCAACATCTTACAGTGTATGGCCCGTTGTCGTCGTCAACTACAACGTTCCCCCATGGTTGACTACGAAGAAGGGGCACCTATGGCTAAGCTTAATTGTGCCGAGGCGATATAAAGTGAAGAATATGGATGTGTATCTTTGTCCACTATTGGAAGAGCTACAAAAATTGTGGATTGGCATAGAAGTGGTGGATATGAGCCGACACACAGGTCGACGGAATGCTTTGATCAGAGGCATTCTAATGTGGACCATGCATGACTATCCCGGACTAACAGAATGCTCAGGTAATCTATTTACACTTCTCACTCAGACACTGTAAATCTTGGTTTTTCTCAAGCTGATCTATGATCATGTGTATACATGCAGGGCTTCAAACAAGCGGATACAGAGCATGTGTCACATGTGGACCTAGACTGAATGCACGTAGGGCGCCCTCATTGAAGAAGAAAATCTACGAAGGTCATCAAGTGTATCTTCCAGAGAATCATGTGTTACGTGACGGCTTTTTGGGAAGAGAGCCAGTGAGGATGTCTGCACAAGCATGGTTAGAGCAGAAGGAGATGTGTGATGACATATTGCCCCCAGGGATGAAGAGACTATCTCTATGGTACGAGTTACCATACTGGCCCCGACTCATGATCAATCACTTGCTCGATCCAATGCACATATTCAAGAATGTGGGTAATCTACTATGGGACCATCTGATCGGCAAGAAAGATACTTTGGAAGCCAGAGTTGACCTTAGAAATGTGGATCGTATGGAGCAATATTGGCCGCACACAGCCTTCCGATGGATCGATAAAACTCCCTAAAGCACCATGGATTTTCACAGGAGCCCAAGAACGCAAAGTAAAAGAGACCATTTGATCTTTGCAGACCCCCACTGGCGTAATGCACTCGCTCCGAACGTGTTTTACTAAAGAAGGAAAGCTTACCGGTTTGAAGTCACACGACTGGCATAAAATGTTTAAGGTATATTCATAGTGGAGTATATTATAGATGGAATTGTGTAACAAATTCTTTTGTGGACTTTAATATCATTGCTGTACGTGTTTTGCAGTTTATTTTGCCGGTTTCCATTGAGGGATGTTTGTCTCTTGACGTCCGTAACACAATCTACAAACTTGCGAAGTTGGTGCAATGGATCTCACAAAAGGAGATCAACGTAGACTCCAAAACATTCGCCAAACTAAACGTTGTGGAGGTTGTGTGCATGTTTTAGAAACATTTTCCTACTACCATGCTAACCATTCAGGTGCATCTTCTTGTTCACATAGTTGATGAGGTGGAAATAGCTGGCACAATACATTTCAGATGGATGTTCTTTTTAGAACTTTTCATGAAAACTCTCAAGGGATATGTGCGTCAGAAGGCACGTCCGGAGGGTAGCATGGCAGAAGGTTGGCTGATATCAGAGTCCCTAGTGTACATTGGAGAGTGGCTAGATGGATTTGATAAAGCTCGGGACATGCTATGGCGAACCATAGATGATGAGCGCATATCTGGGATTGTCATGTGCAATCTCGGTGTTGAGAAGAAGATGACGGAAGATCTAGAGGCTAAAATCAACCGATTTTGCATGCTTCACAATCCAGTCATGCAGAAGTGGATTTCACAATATGAGGATGCAAAGCAAGAGCGACAAAGGACACGAATCGAGTGGAGATGGGGAAGATGACCACCGATGCACTATCCGACGGGTCTGGAGAGCCTACCAGCATTCATGAGCTTAAGATGGTTGCACAACCAATTGAAAAGCGCACAACAGTGCGGTGAAGAAGTGACTGAGGAAGAGTGGGAGTTCTCTCGGGGTTGCGCGACCAAGGTAAGTTTGCAATGTACGACTGGTATATTTCTAGATGTTTGAACGGCCACTCATAATCTTTGTTGGTTATAGTATAAGTCATACACAGCAGCATGGTGTAAAGGCCGAAATTTTAGGGTGGAATGGATCAACAAAAAGCGTTTTACTCAAGATTGTGGAATCATGGCAAAATTTGAACAGTCTAGTCGACGACGGTCCTCTGATGCAGATCCTGTGGTGGAGGAACTCACTTACTTCGGCATGCTACAAGAGATTTTGAGGATCAATTATAGAGGATTTTTTGTCGACTTGTTCGACGTGCAACGGTTCAAGATAATCATGGAGGGTCGCAACGCTACTGAGCGAAGAGGAGAGTCTGGTTTTCTTGAGGTGGATTCTACTAAGAAATGGACTGACCTAAGAGACACTTTCGTACTACCCGAGCATTGTGAACAAGTAAGTATGTAAATAGTTAACATCCCATTTTATAATTTATGTGCTACGAAGCTCTCATGTAAGTTATGTGGCTCTGGCAGGTGATATTTCATCCTACGAAGTCTGCATCAAACTGGTGGTACGTCATAGAGGTATCCCCTCGTAGTGCATGGACGTATGAAGGCTACCATGTGCCAATCACAGCGGCATCAATGAAGGAGATCAGAGAAGATGCTCACTTAGAAGCCGTGGAGGTGGTGCCAGACGAACATCAAGATGATACTCTCTATGGGGTGCATGCAAAGGATCTACAAAATGAAACAGAGGACATCGGTTTAAACGGAGAGCTCTATATAGATATAGGAAGTTATGCTGAGCTATGCGAGGATGAGAGAGAGATCTCTTAAAGCCATAAATATTGTATTTGAACAATTTTGCTCCGTTTTGTAAAAACTCTGGCTCTCTCTCTCTCTCTCTCTCTCTCTCTCTCTCTCTCTTTCGATTGAAAATTCAGAGTTATGCACTTGCCTCTTCCATCATTCAAGTTGAATAGAAGAAGAACGTTTTCTTTTGCTGCTAGCCTTTGAACATTCCAAAAAGATACAAGCACCTTCAAGTTTTTGTACGATTCTCCGTTTTGAACAATTTTGCTCCGTTTTGTAAAAACTCTGGCTCTCTAAGTACCTTCCATGTTGTATAATGCTCTTTTGCGTCATTGCATCATTGTATTTATATATGTCATTGCGTCATTCTATTTAATGGTCCATCTCTCTCTCTCTCTCTCTCTCTCTCTCTCTCTCTCTCTATCTACTTGTCCATGTTTTCTACTCCATTCATTCAATATTAAGTTTAAATGTTCGTGTGTTTAATGCAGGTATGGATGATGAGGATTTTCTTTCTTCTTTGTCACCCCAGCAGAGACAGTGGTACGTGGAGCGTCATCGCATTGGCGCACCATCGCGCGTTCCTACTCCATCCGCATCTCCCTCTGTTTCGGAGTCCTCAGTGCGCTCCGAAGCTTCGTTGTCGACGAGACGATCTTCACACTCGTCTAGGTGCCGGCGCTCTAGTGGTGGCGGTGGTGGTGGCGGTTGTTGTGGGGGTGCCGCCACAGATGCTTCGACACCACCTCGTGTTCGACGAGGCTATTTACCCTCCCCTTCTTTGCCCGTCTTGACACCAGCCACGACATTGCCATCGACACTAGGTTTTGCATGGCTGACTGTCGTTCACCATAGCTACACACCACTAGGTACTCCTCCAGGAGTCACTCCAGTGGACGCTCCTCGCTTCGGGGCTCAGACTCCAGTGGAGACACCTCCCGCTGACACGCCACTAGAGACCCCTGTCGGGACACCCAGGTTTAAGCATCAGCGGTGAGAGGACTTGCCTTACTCCGTCGACTTCAGCGGCGGCATCATCTTGGATGATGAAGGCAAGAAGGTGATTTTGCGCATGCATGGTCTTTGCTCTCAGGTGTTTAGACACTACATACTAAACACCTGGAGTGATGTACCGAATGAATTAAAAGATAGGGTCATGAGCATGCTTCATGATGAGTTTCCCGTTCCAACACGGGATGACCGCTTCAATGAAGATGTGATGAAGGTTCGAATGCGCAAATACTGCAAGCATAAGAGTTCCGAAGTGCAAAAAGCAATCAAGCATGGGTGGAGCAGACCAGATTGGCTAGCCAAAGAAGATTGGAAGAATGTGAAGAAAGCAGTGCGCTAGAATCCCGACAAGTGGAAGCAACAAAAGGAGGCAGCCAGAGCGCGAGTAGAGGCAGGGAGCTCGCATCACTTGGGGAGCGGCGGGTGGGCATCATTTGAGGCCGAATTTGTAAGTGTTTTTGCATTGCTATGTATGTTTGATAGTTTAGGGTTTATGGGATTTTTAATTTTAACATAATGTATTCTTTGTATGTTTTGGCAGTGGTCATTTACAGGACGTGATC
The DNA here is from genome assembly GCF_014529385.1 of Adiantum capillus-veneris. Classification (NCBI taxonomy): domain Eukaryota; kingdom Viridiplantae; phylum Streptophyta; class Polypodiopsida; order Polypodiales; family Pteridaceae; genus Adiantum; species Adiantum capillus-veneris. The sequence goes on along the minus strand of NC_140946.1, from coordinate 81,032,057 downwards.
CCACACCGTACGAGCGTGAGTACGATGGCAGGAAGGGCTTAAACGCCCTTATAGACATCGTGAGTTATGGCGGTGGCATGGTTAGTATTAGGGTTTATTCTTTTCTATTTATTGTATTGTTTTTTAAGCGTCGCTATCTCTTTATACTTACAAAAAGCTATCTTATTGTTTTTTTTTTGCAGAATCCTACAGATACGCCGCTTGGACGTGATGAGACGTCTGATTAGACAACGTCAGTTTAGCCATAACTAGATAGCATTAGTTTCTTTTTGTCATAGATTATGTATCATGAGACGACTTTTATACCGTCTTTTTGAAAGCCATGTATATTTTTTAAATAATGACAATGGTTTATAACTATTACATTTGCAAAGATTAACAATCAAGTGATTTTGCCTATGTGTACAATTGTCATTGATTTACTTTCATCAATTCACGCTTGTCAGTTTTGTATCTTTATTTTGCAAACAATAAGTACTATGGATGATGGAGTTAATGATTATGTAGGTGACTATTTTGGGTCTATATTTACCTTTGCACTTTTTTTCAAAAGTAAATAGACAAATGAAACATTCAATATGGTTGATGGGTGTTGAATGCCCTACCACCAAATTTTTTTCTCTCGGGCGTCGCTATGACTGTCGCACCGTTTATAGAGACTATCATAGCAACGTCCCTGTATCGACGCTCATAGCCACGCTCTTAGTGACGCCGAGGGTTATAAAACCCCAATGTATTTCCGTCGCTAAAAGCATCACAAGAGCACACAACCTCTTGTAGTGGAGTAAGATCGGCTATGAGCTCCCTTGGCTCTCTAAAATACTGGGGCCGCCGCAAAGCCCCTGCTGGATAGAAATGGCCAGGAATGTGAATAATAAGGTGCTTGTTCGACTTGAGCAATTCTGGGATGGCAATAGGAAGTACTGGAAAACTACTAAATCTCTACTATCCAATTGCAGCTGAATGGCTTTGAGATCTTACTAGTCTACAGGGTGATGAAAGAGCTTAATAAAGTGGTGATGCCAATTTATCCACCACATCAATGCGTTTATCCTTATAGCCTTCTTGAAACATAAAGTAATTGTTGGTTTCTTTAAGTTGATATATATTGTTCCATTGAGCCGGTTATTCTTTGATGCTCATTGGTTGTCAAATGACTTAGAGGTGATACATTTTTTTTCTTGTAGCATGACCTAATTGTTGTAAGATATATAGATGGGATGTATAACCCTGGTGTACATGGTGTATAATTTATGAGGATTTGCAGACTTGCATATCACATAATATTCCAATTATAATTTCTAAGATTTTGTTGTTCACTTAGCCAAGAAAGCTAATGCATGATTTCATCTCTCTCTCTCTCTCTCTCTCTCTCTCTCTCTCTCTCTCAAAGCAAAAGGAGATCTTCACATACAACATTGTTCATTAGAAAGGAATATGCAGAACTATATAAAGTGCCATTTTGAAATTTCTCTGACAATAATTTGAAGTAATTGGCCTTGAAGATGCCTTACCTAACTCTTTGTTCACATATGTGTTGTATTAGGTACTGGACATATTTGATGCACCATGTGTGTGTGCATTGTAGGGGGCTTTGTTAATGGCATGGATAGGATCTCTGGACTTATATACCTACCTATCATTGTTTGAAAAAAAAAGAAACATTTTTTCTCTCTTAATCACTTTGTATCAATAATAATAAAAGAGTGTTTCCATGATTATTTCGTAATTGAAGGTCTAACTTACACACAATGCAATCTCAAGTCATTACTACATTCTAACTTTGGCTAGGTGAACATGAGATTGAGAGTGAGGTATAGCAAAAATCAATGAATTTCAACCATCCAATATTCTCATTGACTCTCCGCACTCTCTTTTCTTCTCTCTAAGTAAGTGTGTGTGTGTGTGTGTGTGTGTGTGAGAGAGAGAGAGAGAGAGAGAGAGAGAGAGAGAGAGAGAGAGGCAAGAAAGTGAAACTTGTAGACCTTGTGTGATGAGAGATAGTGTTGGAACTTGGTGGGTGGAACCAAACCTAATAAAATTTCACAAAATTCAAAGCTAAATGTGCTCCTAAGAAGGAAATTGGAGCGGTGTCATCATCATCTTATTGTCCCAACACACTCTAATGAAGTAGGAAACCCATGTCTTTGGAGCATAAACTTTTATACCAAGAAATTGACATTCTTTCGAAGTGATATCTCACACTTCGTCATCATGGCCATACACTTACTAATTCTTTGATAATGAATGTTGATATGAGAGAGTGAGATTGAATCATGATAACCTTAATCATACTATGGTGATGGCTTAAAACTTCAAACATCAAATTAAATAGTGAAGTTGTAATAATTTATAACAATCCAAATTATTATATGTCCATCAATTGCTAAAGCATGTTAATATTTGAGAGATGATCTACTAAACTCACCTCTAAATTCTTGAGCCTATCTTGCCATCTGCGTGGGGAGATGATCTATTGAACTCACCTTTAAAATCTTGAGCCTATCTTACCATTTGCACTTTGTACCTAAGCAATGATCCAATTTAGCTCCCACTTCATGGATGCTCAATTGTCACCCTCATCTCCATAATCCTTAAGCATCAAGATCCATTAGTCAACCTAACATAAAGCATTTTTGACATGTTTGATTTGGTCCCATAGGTCATATTATCACCTTTGATGACAATATTAGTGTGTGTGTGTATGGGAGATAGAAGTAACCTTATATATATATATATATATATTTGCTTTATATAGCTATATGGGAGTATACTCTCTCCCTCCCTCCCTCCCTCCCTCTCTCTCTCTCTCTCTCTCTCTCACACACACACACACACACACACACACACACACACACACACACACACACACACATATGTATGTATGCATAGATATGTATATACATGTGTGTAGATATATATACATGTGTGTATTTGCATGCCTATGTATGTATGGAAGATGGGAGCAACCTTAAATATTTTTATATATTCTACTTTAGTTCGCTATATAGGAGCATGCTTTCTCTCTCTCTCTCAAACACACACGCTTACAAATACACACATTTCTTTGTCTCTATGGGGTCTTGGAGCAACCCTCTCTCTCTCATCCCCCCCCCCCCTCTCTCTCTCTCTCTCTCTCTCTCTCTCTCTCTCTCTTTTTGAGTAACGAATCTTGAGTTTGACTTGTCAGATTGATCTCTAAGACCCCTTGTTTTTTCTACATTAGATTCTTCTCATGTGTATGTGAGAGTGTACATCTCACTTTTTCTCTATCCCCCCCGCACCCCCCGCCCCCCCCTCCCCCCTTCTCTCTCTCTCTCTCACACACACACACACACACACACACACACACACACACACACACACACACACACACACACACACACAAAACATATATGTATGTGTGTGTGTGTGTGTGTGTGTATCTATATAGGAATGTATATGCACATACATTATAAATTCTTCTCATGGATGAGTTTGTGTTTTTGTGTGTGTGTGTGTGTGTGTGTGTGTGTGTGAGAGAGAGAGAGAGAGAGAGAGAGAGAGAGTTTGCAAAGTGTGCTCTTGATGGAAGTACCTATCTTTCTGAGACTGCTCATCTCTCTCCGTTTTGCTTACCATGGGAAAATTTTAATCCTTTAAGAGAGATTTTTCATTTGGTTTTTGGTTTTTCCAATTTGCCCATGTGGCTAATTGCACTCAGGTCTCACAGTTCTAGGTTGTTTCTTCAATGCCTTTAGAATCATCACCATTTGTATTAATGATTAGAGTTGTTTCTAAGTAATACAAATTAGACTCTTTTGATTGATTGATTGAGAGAGAGAGAGAGAGAGAGAGAGAGAGATTTATTGAAGGTAGAACTTATCTTCTTCTTCTTCTTCTCTCTCCTTCTATGTATCTATCTACGTGTGCGTGTAGTCAACCCATTGTGTCATCCCAAGGAAAATCTTGTTTATCATCTTTTACCAAAAAATGAGGATATTATACCGTGAGTGGTTATGAGAATCAATCTCTCTTTGATCTCTTTGTCTCTCTTTATCTCTCCCCCTATCTTGCTTTCATTGATTGGTGCCTTTTGTATCTCTCTCTCTCTCTCCCTCTCCCCCCCCCCCCCCCCCCCCCCCCCACACACACACACACATTCATACATTAAACCTCTCTCTACTCTCTTATTCTCGTTGATCAATGCCCCTTTAATCTCTCTCTCTCTCTCTCTCACACACACACACACACACACACACACACACACACACACACAGATGCACGCATGCGTGCAGACACATGCACGTGTTGAAATTGACCTATTTACCATCCCAAAAGGTGATTCACACAAGATGTACTCCTGCTAAATCTGATAGTGTACTACCCACGAGATTCCTCACTTTGCCAACCGTCTCTCTCTCTCTCTCTCTCAAGTGACATACTTGAATTTCATCGAGAGCTACCCATGGATGGCCAAGTTTATTCAATAAGCAAGCCAGTTCTCCGTTTGAGTTTTTGTTAATGTTTTTGTCATGTGCATGCACATACATACATGCACTCACTATAGTAACGGGTAAATTGGAGAGAAGGGACTACCACATAGGTTCCCAATGCTCAACAATTTTTCAAGCACTTTAAGAAAGGGTATAGAAGTGTCTCTTTATAGTTATGTTTAAAATTTTGAAAATACAATTGTTTGTTTCCAAATTACACATTGAGTTTGGAAAGAAAAAATTATTTGAAAATACACTTGCACAAATTTCTAAAAGATATCAGTATTGATCTTTAAAAAAGCCCTTTGAAAAAACAAAGCCAAATTTATCTTTAAAAGTTTAGATTTTCAAAAGGATGCACTTAAGCTGGATCATTTACTTTATGTAGAGTAGAAAGCCTTTTGATTATTTTGAAAATTTTGAAAATAGACACGTTTGTTTCCAAAATACGCTGATATAGGGCTTCCCATGCCCTCGTGGCAAGCTGCAACGAGTAAAAGTTTGTTATTATAGTACACCTGTTGTGTTTTTGGTAGCCTCGAGGAGAGGAAAAATATGTAATCTTCAGCACCTCAAGGCTCAGCTTGAGCTTGAGGCTGTTTTGTAATTTCTTTGAGATCACTATTGTGAGTTTGGAAAGCAAAAATTATTTGAAAATACACCTGCATAAATTTCTAAAAATATTGATCTTTAAAAAAACCCTTTGAAAAACCAAAGTCAAAATTGTCTTTAAAAATTATATTTTCATTAAATAATAAAATATCCACAACAATTGTCATTTTTAAAAAAAAGGGTGCACTTAAGCTGGACCATTTACGTTATGTAAAGTAGAAAGCCTTTTCATTATTTTTAAATTTTTGAAAATACACATGTTTGTTTCCAAAATACGATGATATAGGGCTACCCATGCTCTTGTGGTAAGTTGCGATGATATAGGGCTTCCCATGCTCTTGTACTATTATAGTACACCTATTGTGTTCTTGGTCGCCTCAAGGACAGAAAAAATGTATAATCTTGAGCACCTCAAAGCTCACCTTGAGCTTGAGGCTGTTTTGTAATTTCTTTGAGATTTAAATACATTCACTCACTATTGTGAGTTTGGAAAGAAAAATATTTGAAAATACACTCGCACAAATTTCTAAAACATATAAATATTGGTCTTGAAAACAACCTTTTGAAGAAACAAAACCAAATTTATCTTTAAAAATTAGATTTTCATTAAACAATAAAAAATCTACAACAATTGTCGGATTTTTTAAAAATGTGCACTTAAGTTGGACCATTTACTTTATGTAAAGTAAAAAGCCTTTTGATTTTACATTTTTAAAAGTCTTTTTTTTGTTGTGTGTACTTAAATGGATACAATTACTTTGTGTAAAGTAGAAAGTGTGAGTTACTTTGTGTAAAGCACAAAGTGTGATTTTCAATTCTCAAAAGTCTTTTCATTTACTGCAATGTTACTATTCACATTTGTATTTTAAATCTTCCTACCCTTGACTTTTGCATTTTAAAATAGAGTTTTATAAGGTTTTCTTTGAAGTAAACCGGTGAGTCACACATGAAGGTCTCTCCTTCCTTGAAAAATTTAAGCTGCTCTCTCTCTCTCTCTCTCTCTCTCTCAAACACACACGCATACACATTCAAATATTTGTTTGTCTCTATGGGGTCTTGGAGCAACCCTCTCTCTCTCTCTCTCTCTCTCTCTCGCTGAGTAACAAATCTTGAGTTTGACTTGTCAGATTGATCTCTAAGACCCCTTGGTTTTTTTTCTACATTAGACTCTTCTCATGTGTGTGTGAGAGTGTATGCATCTCACTTTTTCTCTACCCCCCCCCCCCCCTCTCTCTCTCACGCACACACACACACACACACACGTGTGTGTGTATCTATATAGGAATGTATATGCACATACATTAGACATTCTTCTCATGGATGTGTTTGTCTTTTTGTATGTGTGTGTGTGTGTGTGTGTGTGTGTGAGTGAGAGAGAGAGAGAGAGAGAGAGAGAGAGAGAGAGTTTGCAAAGTGTGCTCTTGATGGAAGTACCTATCTTTTCGAGGCTGCTCATCCTCTCTTCATTTTGCTTACCATGGGAAAATTTTAATCCTTAAAGAGAGATTTTGCATTTGGTTTTTGGCTTTTCCAATTTGCCTATGTGGCTAATTGTACTCAAATCTCACAGTTCTACTACGTTGTTTGTTCAATGCCCTCAAAATCATCACCATTTGTATTAATTCTTAGAGCTATTTCTAAGTAATACAAATTAGCCTCTTCTGATTGTGTGTGTGTGTGTGTGTGTGTGTGTGTGAGAGAGAGAGAGAGAGAGAGAGAGAGAGAGAGAGAGAGAGATTTATTGAAGGTACAACTTATCTTCTTCTTCTTCTCTCTCTCCCTCTATGTATCTATCTACGTATGCGTGTAGTCAACCCATTGTTTCATTGCAAGGAAAATCTTGTTTATCATCTTTTACCAAAAATTGAGAATATTTTAATGTGAGCGGTTATGAGAGTCAATCTCTGCTTGATCTCTTTGTCTCTCTTTCTCTCTCCCCCTATCTTCCTTTCATTAATTAGTGCCTTTTGGATCGCTCTCTCTCTCTCTCTCTCTCTCTCTCTCTCCTCCCCCCAACACACACACACACACATACACAGAACCTCTCTCTACTCTCTTCTTCTCGTTGATCAATGCCCCTTTAATCTCTCTCTCTCTCTCTCTCTCTCTCTCTCTCTCTCTCTTTCACACACATACACACACACACACCCATACCCACACACACACACACACACACACTTACACAGGCACGTGTTGAAATTGTTCTATCTGCCATTCCAAAAAGTGATTCACACAAGATGTACTCCTGCTAAATCTGATAGTGGACTACCCACGAGATTCCTCTCTTTGCCAACCCTCCCTCTCTCTCTCTCTCTCTCTCTCTCTCTCTCTCCCCTCCCCCCCCAAGTGACATAGTTGAGTTGCATCGAGAGCTACCCATGGATGGCCAAGTTTAGCCAGTAAGCTCTCCTGTCTGTATAAAAATATACTCAATGTTCGAGTTTTTGTTAATGTTTTTGTCATGTGCATGCACATACATACATGCACTCACTATAGTAACCGATAAATTAGAGAGAAGGGACAACAACATAGGGGCTCAATGCTCAACAATTGTTCAAGCACTTTAAGGAAGGGTATAGAAGTGCCTCTTTATAGTTGTTTTTAAAATTTTGAAAATACACTTGTTTGTTTCCAAATTACATTGATATAGGGCTACCCATGCCCTTGTGGCAAGCTGCAATGAGTAAAAGTTTGTTATTATAGTACATCTGTTGTGTTCTTGGTAGCCTCGAGGAGAGGAAAAATGTGTAATCTTGAGCACCTCAAGGCTCAGCTTGAGCTTGAGGGTGTTTTGTAATTTCTTTGAGATCACTATTGTGAGTTTGGAAAGAAAAAATTATTTGAAAATACACTTGCACAAATTTCTAAAAGATATTAATATTGATCTTTAAAAAAACCCTTTGAAAAAACAAAGCCAAATTTATCTTTAAAATTTTAGATTTTCGAAAGGATGCACTTAAGCTGGACTATTTACTTTATGTAGAGTAGAGAGCCTTTTCATTATTTTTAAAATTTTGAAAATACACACGTTTGTTTCCAAAATACGCTGATATAGGGCTACCCATGCCCTTGTGGCAAGCTGTGATGAGTAGAAGTTTACTGTTATAGTAAACCTATTGTGTTCTTGGTCGCCTCAAGGAGAGGAAAAATGTGTAATCTTCAGCACCTCAAGGCTTAACTTGAGCTTGAGGCTGTTTTGTAATTTCTTTGAGATTTAAATACATTCACTTACTATTATGATTTTGGAAAAGAAAAATATTTGAAAAGATATTTACACAAACTTCTAAAAGATATGAATATTGGTCTTAAAAAAAAACCTTTAAAAAAAACAAAACCAAATTTATCTTTAAAGATTGGATATTCATTAAACAATAAAATATCCACAACAATTGTCAAATTGTTTTTGAATGTGCACTTAAGCTGGACCATTTACTTTATGTAAAGTAGAAAGCCTTTTGATTTTACATTTGCAAAAGTCTTTTTTTTTTGTATGTGTACTTAAATGGATACAATTACTTAGTTACTTTGTGTAAAGTAGAAAATGTTTGATTTTCAATTCCCAAAAGTCTTTTCATTTCCTCCAATGTTACTATTCACTTTTGCATTTTTAATCTTTCTTCTTTTGACTTTTACATTTTAAAATAGAGTTTTGATAAGGTTTTTTCTGAAGTAAAATAGTGAGTGACACATGGAGGGTCTGTCCTTCCTTGAACAAGTGAAAGGGTCACGACGGCTTTCAAAAACAATTAGAAAGTGATAAAATTGTTAAGTTGAATTAAACTAATATCAGTGTTTGAGAAAGGATTGTCTCAGCTTAGTCTTGAGCCGATTGAAAATTGAGACTAGCTAACTGCAAACCATGGTAAAGGGAAGAAAAACCGATGAAATATGTGAGAAAGTCGTCCAAAAATTTTACAAATCTTAAAATTTTTGCTATTATTTTTAATTTTCTTCTTTGTGAGTAAGAAACTTGATCAGGAGCCGCTTAATAAAAGAGACTTTTTCGAACGTTAACACTGACTGGAATCAAGCTCTAAAATGAAAGAAATGTAAAGCCATGTGAAGTTGTGAAATGAAAGGTGAATTAAAAAGAACTAATTAATATGTATCTGTGTGTATAAAATTTATTAGAAAATAGGTTCCCAAAACGTTTCTTTCATTTCCTATTAAAGGAATCACCAAAGATGCTTGTGTAATAGTTGGATGAAAGATAAACTACGTGGAAAAAGGGGGGGGGGGTCGCATGGGAATGGCATGTGGATGAGATACAAAGAGGAAAAGAGAGAGATTTTCTCTCTCTTCAAAGGAAAAGCGGAAATAAATTCTAGGGCAACAGTGTTCGAGATAAATGTGTCTTAGCTTGATATCGTGTCGTTTGGGAAATCCCCTGCATCGCTTGGAAGCAATGATCGGGAAAAATGTGTCTCAGCTTGAATATCGTCTCGTTTCCAATTTCAAAAATGCCGGTTGAGAGCCAGGGGAAAAGGAGAAATTCCACCCCCAAAGTAGAGAAAAATAGTGTAAAAACCCAAAATATAGCCCTAATTTTTTAAAATTTCCACTTGGCAAATTGGAGGAAAAATAATTTTTCTCGAACACTGCTTGGAAGTGAAAAAGCGGGGAGGTATGGCGCGTGGAGGGGGGGAGAAAGAGAGAGAGAGAGATGCTAGAAATGGGATGCATCAGCACGACCACACAAATCGAGCGAGATTTCAACCGACACTGATTGGGAGGTTTGTTTTTTTTGCTGTCGATTGTAGACTGACGGTGTTGTGGGTTGGAATGAGAGGCCACACTCTCTCTTTCTCTCTCTCTTCCTCTCTCTCTCTCATCCATCTGCAGGCGAGGGGTGCTACAAGAGATACTGGGTAAGCACACGGGCAAGCAACAGCAAAGGGGGTGAGGGAGAAGGAGATGGAGATGGCGACAGAGACGAGCAACTTATGAAGCTGCTGAGAGAAAGCTGCAGAGCGAGGGGCTTGGAATGCTTTCATGAACAACGTGAGGAATGCTTCTGAAAGACGTAGAGAGACAACGGTGGACAATGAACGAGGGCAAGGGGTGAAGGGCGATGGATCGGACCAGCGATTGTTCTCTCATTCTCTCTCTCTCTCTCTCTCTCTCTCTCCCCTCTTCCGAGCACAAGCAGAACAGATCACGGGTGATGGCGATTATTAAAGCCATGTTCAACTCAGCATGGGTAGTATGAGAGCCATTGCGAGCTATGGAGATGGGGAGATAGATGCAACGTGCATGCCCGCTTGGGGGCTTGCTGACATGCCAAGGGACTTTCGCCCTTGAAGTCTTGATTCCAAAAGGAATCTTCCATTCAAATTAATTAACTAAAGTGAAGCTAGACCCAATAGGAGTGCAAATAAATTGATATCCCGCATACTATTGTAATTATGCAAAGTGAAGCTTCACTTAAGATTCTAAAGCAATAGAATGAAAAAAAAAACCATGTGTGTGTGTGTAAAATTTAGTAAAATTTATGCAAGGTGAAGCTTCACTTTAGCATTCTTAAAACAATAGAATTCAACAAAAGTAAAGACATGTCAAGATGTGAAATGAAAGGTAAGTCTCCATCATGTCATATGTGAAATGAAAAGAGTCTTCCTAACCCAACACAACATCAAGGTTTCTTTTAGAAAGCCAAAAATTTAAGCTGCTTCATAGATAGTATAGAAGTGAAAAACACTGAAAACTGCATAGAGGTGACTGGGTTGTTGCTTTACATTCCATGTGAGCATGTTGCTTAATTCACAATTCGTCATGCATGTGTATTGGCTCATAGATTGGAGTTAGGTGTGTGAATAGCAGAGAAATGGAGGAGTCAATTGCAACTTAGCAAGGGTCTTTTAGGGACTGAGGCTTGATTCAAACGATGCGGCGTGGCAGCATCAAGATGCTCATTTTTCGTGCATGCATAATGCATTGTCGAAGTAAAGAGCCACTGAAGACCTTCCCTCTCCGGACATAGACCTTTTGGTGTCCCTAATGCCCAAACAAAAATCTGTCAGTCATGTGGGAGTGCAGTTGATCGCCGTGGTTCCCATGACAAGGTCTTTCAGTGCCCTGTCGTCAGCTTGCAGGCCGGAGAGATGACAAGTCATGACGGGCAAGGCAATGCTGAGCTTTAAATCAATTGGTTGCTAATTTTACTAGCACTTGTACATTCGCTACCACCTCCGTCTGAATCTAGCCGGAGAGTGTTGCTATGGTGCTGCAAGATATTATCGAGGGCACCACCATCATCCCTGTATCCCACAACTACTCCTCTCTTCTCCTCATCTCCTCTCTCCTCCTCCTTGCCCTCCTTGTCTACCTTCTTCTGTGGAAAGTGCAAGTGCACTTTACACCTAAGCGGAGTTCAAACCTCACCACATACACCTTATCCCTACAACAGCTAGATTGCTTATCCAAGCCTATAAAAGAAACTCCCCTTGTATTGTTCTAAAGCAGTTCTTGCGTGCAATTCAGATTCGAATTTCCCCCTCTACCTGGTGTCAGCTCCCCCTTCCCTTCTCTCTCTGTCTACTCTCTCCTTCTCTCCTCTCTCACTCTATATTCCATATAGTACTCAAGTTCACATGGTGGAGTGTGTGTCATCTACCTACATCGTCTAAGCTCCAAATTGGCATGGCTCCCTTCGGCTTGGCAAATGCTCCACCTATTTTTAAAGCTTTGATGTGCAAAGAAGAACCAGCCTTGGAATCTGAACATACCCAAGGTAACCCTTCCATCTCAGATTTATGGGATTGAGGTAATGAAAAGCAGGTCTAATGGAGTAAAAGAGTGCATGTCGCTCCTCCTATTAAAAAAAAAAAGGAAAAGAAAAAAAGAGAAAAAAAAAGAAAAATGAAAAAAAGAGAAAGAAACAACACCGTCCTCCTAAAGATATGAATATCTCTAGGCTTGGGGGAGGGCTAATATGAATGGCATAAAATGGTAACCATCTTTTTGCAACATTTTTCAGCCTACTCAACGTTCTCTTCGAATTCCTCATATGTGTATATATTTTTCTACGCTATTAAGTTATCTAGAGTAAATTCCCCCTCTTTGTTTAACCTTTGTGGCGACACATACATTGTACTCTTCCCAAAAATGTCACCTTAGTCATATATTTATATTACCACCCTTTTCCTTTTTGATTTGTAAATAAAATTAAGCATACAATAACCAACTATCTACCCCCAAACTTTCTTATCTCTTGTGAATTAGTAGTAGAAAAATAATATATCCATCTTCCATCCCATATAGATAAATTAACATGGAAAATCAACTCTCCACTTGTCTTTACCAAAGATTATGGTCCATCTCTACAAGTCTTCTATGCCCCCTACATAGGTGGCCCAATATCTCTTAAGAATATACATATAGTTTTTCTCCTTTCAAAAAGACTCAAATTGTATATTCTTTTCACAAGAAAATAATATTTGGCCCTCCTCTATTTGTTTAAGCATCATACCGTTTTGAAAAAGCATGATTCCCCTTGGATGCATACAAGCAAAGAGCCCATACAAGAAGACTTGGAAGCAAAAGGTTCCCTAGCCTAGTGTGGACCTTCCAAACCGAATTTCTTGGTGCATGGGCGTGAAGAATAGTCCAAATTCATATCAAACATGTTGAGAAGGTCAAATTTTCCTGTTGAAGCATGTCATTCCGAGCTACAGATAAAAAGTTATCGTCAAAATAGTGTAAATCTGTTAGATTCGCAGCAAAAGGGAACTGTAAATCAAGTAAATCAAGAGGGTGAGATCTTATTTTTTCCCTACTCATCTTCTAGAAGAGCAATGAGTGTTCAAGGTCACTTGCATGTGATAGGACCAACCTAAAGATGCTTTCTAAATGCCAAGATAGACAAGTTGAGATACCCCACAGGAGCCACCCGTAGGGCCTCATGGTGGGGCCCACCTACATTATGCACCCCTATGGAGCTTCACGATCTAAAATGATATTTTTGGTGAATAAATATTTCCTTTTAAGTTCAATATTCAATGAGTGGTCAAAGGACACTTAATTAGGGCTAATCACTCACCCTAATTAAGTGTAGCATAATCCCACTCCTACACAACTATAAATAGCCCTCCTTGGAGAGACTCAAGGACACACACCTATATTTTCAACTTCATGTTGTTCTTGATCAATAGTAGAGAAACCCCCAACTCTCCCTCTTTCACATCCTCCCTCCTAACCCTCCTCTTTGGAGGAAGTGCAACTCTATCCTCCACTCTTTCTATTCTACAATCTCTTACTCCATCAACCCAATAAATCATTGTAGCACCTCAATAACTTGTAAATACATCATGATCTCTCTCATGGTTATGTTAATGATCATTAAATCATATTCAAACAATCAAGTGTCGCAATTCGTGATGGTTAGCCAGCGTCTGTCTACCCCTTAAAAGGTGTGCGAGAAATCAAGTAAGTGTTCTACTCTCAATTTACCATTGGTTTGTTTCTCCACACTTATTCAATTAGTCTAAAGAAAATTCTCACTCCAACTCTCTTTTGCTTCATTACATATGCATGTGGCTACCTCTCATGGTGATTTTATTTGTCACGGCATTGCATAGATGGAGATGAGCTCTCTATGCAAAGTGTGTTAGTTCGATGTAGGTGATTCTCTTGTGTGTTTGAGAGGCAGGTCTTGTGCGCATGATTTTTTGATGAGTGCTTGAGAGAGGAGGAGTTTGGATGTAGCATGGGTATTCTTATGGGGTGACGGTGACTGCTATTTCTCAAATTGCATATTTACATTTGATGCACGACATTGGGTTGCATAATCGTTGATGGTGTCAAGTGTCCAAAGTGTACATAGAGTAAGGGTTCTCACAGTGTGTTTCTTGAGTGGGTGAGTGCAAATGTTATTTTGATTGGTTTCCTTCTCCACTCCCAAAAGAAGGTGGTGGCCCAAGTAGTGTGCGTACCTCTTTACGAACATTTTGTGAGGGTAGGCCCATTGGTTTGGGTTTAGAGGCCCCATTTTAAAAAGCTCGCCCTCACTTGGTATAATGATTTTGAATGCTATGATTCTAATGAGGCGATGTCAATGACGATGGTGACGATGATGTGACGATGATATCGACGACTATGCTATCGCTAAAAAATGGGAAGCCGAAATGCTGGCTGAATCTGATGCTATTGAATGAGGCCGTTGGTTGATTCTGATGCGATTCTGCAATGCGAGAATGAGGCTGAAACACTGGATGAAAAATGTTGGTTGAATGTGGAGCCCCTGAAGGTACGACCAAGTACTGTTGCTGTCATTAAGGGCTGAAAAATGCCTAGTCTTGGGTGTTGAAAGCACTGGTTGAAACTCTAAGAAAACGCTAGGGGTTGCTTGTGTACTCGTTGCCTATGCTCGCCCTTGTCTTCTGTCTTTCCATAGTGTCTCCTTGTGTTCTTTTATGCTTGCTATAGTGTCAGGACACCGGCAAGGCCGGACTAGACAAGGGGAGGGCCGGGCTAGGTAGTGTGGAAAGGGAGCTCAACTAGGGCAAAGAGCCAGGGGCTATGCTATATAGTGGGTGGTTGGGTCGACTCCTAGGTTCTAGTTCCCCTTGTCTAACATTGGCATTCAGAGCAAGGTTCATTTTTTGGGAAAGGCACAGCCGTGGAGGAAGGGAGCCACACAATTGTGCATGCTTTTTTGCATGTCGGGGTCAAGGGGGCGTGGAACCCCTCTCTTGTGAGGGGGACGACAAGGCAAGCAGGCCGTGGGCAACCCCCCTTGCAAGGAGGAGCCGCCGAGACGGACCTATATCAAAACTGCCACTCACGGGCTCTATGGTTGCACGTCGGGCGGGGGAGGGTTTTACGTCACTGGGCCGGAGCCCCTACCTCAACACAGAGGCGGCCATGGCGAATTTGCTTACCCGCGCGCTGCTCTGAGCGGCCATAGCCGACTGTGTGACGTTTTTTTCCCACTTACTGGCGCCCAACCCCCTTAGGGGTTACTAGCCACACCCAAATTTTGACCATAAGGGGAGGTACCTAGAGTGGGGTACCCCACCCCCTTACTGCCCATGCGGATTCGGAAAAGCCGGAGAGGTGCGGCATAGCATCGACGAGGCCGGCACAAACTTCAAGCCAAATTCTCTGCGCATTACGAAGAACCTTAGAGATTTAAAGAACACCATTCGGATGGGAGTTCAAGTACAATTATTTGGTAAAATCAATTAACGCTTTCAAGTCTAATTGATTCGGCTATCAAGAACTTGTGGAATTCCATATACAACGAACAATTCGAATCAATTCCCATCGGGATACTATCAATTTTGATGGAATTAGCAAGGATAATTACACTTTGCAAGTGCTCTCAATCTCAGGTATTTTTTCTGACTACTCTTTGCATCGCACTGTGTCGCCATGGATTCGGATATCAATATGACATTCGATTTTGAGCAAAGTACGCCTGATCCTACCAATGATGGCCCGCGGCCGACGGATCCTCTTAAGGAGAGTACCCGTGACACTACGATAGGTGATGATACTTATGAATTGCTCGATATTCAAGAATTTTGTGCACTTCAGACACGCATGACAGTCATGGATGAAAATTTTTAAGCTTTAGATGAAAATGTTACTAAACTATCCACATTAGTAATTCAATTAATGCAACAGCAGTCCAAGAGTCCTGCTGACACGCACATGCATGAGCACATTGCTACACAAGGGCAAGGCACTTCTAATCTAGGGCAAGGCCCAAATGCTGATACGTTGCATACTCTCACTGCAAAAGAGGTGGATGAATTGTTGAAAAACACCGAACCACCGATTTTTAAGGGAGAAGACCAAGACCGCAATAAGGATGAAGTGAATATCTTTCTCAACAAGTGGGATGGAATTGACGCCTTACGGCGTACTCCGGACTCATTCAGAGCTCTGCAAACGAGCTTAACTTTGGACGGCAAGGCCTACAAATGGTGGATGTATCTCAAGGAGAAGAACATCATAACAGAGAGTTGGGCAGGTTTTGAAGCTATGTTTAGCAAAGAAGTTTTGCCTACAAACGAGGCAAATCAGAATTGGACAGCTTAGGACACATGTTCCATGCGCCAATACCCATCACTGCTTGAATATATCTCTCACTATCAGGATGTTATCCTCAAGTTGGAAGGCTTAGATACCTTTCAACAAGTACGGGGGTTCATACGAGGTCTGACACCTGAGCTTAAGAAGTATGTCAAGACCCAAGACCCTAAAACACTTGAGGAAGCTATAGTGAAAGCACATATTTATGATGATCCAGATGAAAAGAAAACACATAATAGTCACATGCATGCTAATACACATGGTAATACATGTACTTAGTATGGGCACAATAAAAGAAAATTTATAGTTGTCGATTGGGATGCATCTAAAAAACCCAAGGGGTCCAACGGTCCTCTCTCTCCTGAGGACTTTGATAAATCCAAGAAAGAAAAATTATGTTTTCAATGTTTAGGAAGAGGTCATGGCAATAAGGATTGTCCCAAGGGGAAATCTGCTGCTCAGGGCAAGGAGAAATCAGTGCACATGGTGCAACGTCTGCCTCTTGAGTCTTCCTCACAATTCTCTACAACACACATCGAGGTGGTGCATGAATGCTGTCTCACAGATTCCATGTGGCAACCAACCTTTGGACCACATGAGTTAGTACGTATGCACGGATATCTGTAAGAGCACAAGGTGTGCATCTTGGTAGATGACAGTGCTACTCACAATTTCATCAATTACGGATTGGTGTAAAAACTCAAATTGCCTCAAACTCCGAGTACCCACTGCTACAAGGTAGTAATGATGGATGGACATGATACCGAAATCTTGGATACTCAATGCCGAGCAGTTCCGTTGGAACGGTACAAGGGTACTCCAGATGCTTGGATTTTCAGGTTATGAACATGGAAAGGGTAGTTGTGGTTCTTGGTAGGGAGTGGTTGCATAGCCTAGGACCATCACTGAAGCGTAGCTATGAGCACAAGAGCTTGATGTTTGAATCCCATGGCACACATGTGTTGTTGTTAGGAGAAAAAGATATACCTTCACCACCACTGATTTGTACCGCTGAGCTTATGCAGATCGAATCGATCAGGTTTTCTTGTGTTACTCACTGTCTCATTTTCTTTCTAACATTGATTTTGTTGAACATTCCTCAACGCCGCATGCTTCTCTCTCATCTGTTCCACCAATTGCTAATTCTAAACAAGAAAACATTGCTAGTCAATTACAAAAATGATTAAAGGAATTTCAAGATGTATTTCCTAATGATTTACCATCAGGATTACCACCGACACGATCAGTATAGCATTGACGTGGCTGGAGGTTGTAAAGATGTTAGTAAACCACCCTACCGTATGAGTTATTCAGAAGTTTCTGAGGTGGAACGTTAGCTTGCTAACTACCTTAGCAGAGAGTTTATACAACCCAGTTCTTCACCATGGGCTTCGCCTATCCTATTAGTAAAGAAAAAAGACTGCAGTACGCACGTGTGCGTAGACTATCGTGGCTTAAATGTGGTTACGGTTAAGAACAAATACCCATTGCCGAGAGTAGATGAGTTGTTTGACAAACTCACTCATGCTCGCATTTTTACGAAAATAGACTTGCGTTCAGGATATCACCAAGTCCGTATTGGACTTGCCGATATACCCAAAACTGCATTCCGAACACGGTTTGGACACTACGAGTTCTTGGTAATGCCCTTTGGGTTAACCAATGCGGCCGCAACATTCATGACACTTATGGATAGTGTCTTAAGCCATATTTGGACAAATTTGTCATTGTTTTCCTCGATGACATCCTAGTCTATAGTGCTTTTGAAGAATAACACTTACAACATCTCAGAGAGGTGTTTGAGTTGCTACGTACAAAAAAATTATATGCCAAGGAATCTAAATGTGATTTTCTAAAAGACGAAATTCAATATTTAGGGCATGTTATTTCAGCTAATGGGCTATATATGGATCAATCCAAAGTGGATACCATCCGGAAATGGCCTTCTCCTAAAAGTCTGAAAGTTTTTTTTCTTTTTTTGGGATTTGCAGGTTTTTACCGAAGGTTCATTAAAAACTATGCTAATATTGTTGTTTCCATGACGAATCAACTAAAAGGCAAAGGCAAACCTTTTCAGTGGGGATCCGCTCAACAACACAACTTTGATACGCTCAAGGATGCATTAGCTATAGCTCCTATACTGGCTATTGTAGATCCTTTGAAACCATTCGTTTTGGAAACGGATGCCAGTGATCGTGCTATTGGAGAAGTCCTCACAAGACGGACGGCCAATTGCATTTGAAAGCAAGAAGCTTGATGCAGCTCAGCAGAACTATTCTGCTTATGAACACGAACTCTATGCAATAGTGTCTGCCTTAAAAACATGGCGGCATTATCTGTATGGTGCTCAGTTTGAGATTGTGTTTGACCATGAAAGCATCAAATGGTTTACACAACAAACGAATTTGAAGGGTCAAAAAGCCAGGTGGGCCGAGATTTTTCAGGAATATGACGCCAAGCTAAGGTATCGCAAAGGCCGGTACAATGTAGTGGCGAATGCTCTTAGTTGAATGCCAGAGATCAATTCTCTCTTGTTCATGGAACTTCGTAGTGAATTTTTAGATTCTCTCAAAGGCAAATATGAGCATGATGAAGCATATTCCAAAGTGTGGAGCCATGTTCAAGAGAGGGATCCTTCTCACTCCAATGAGGGTAGTGTACAGTGAACCTCCACACCTAGTTCTCCTTTATCGAGTGATGAACTACAGTGATGGAAGCATTTCACCATTGACAATGGGTACCTCCTCCATAAGGGGAGAGTTTGTGTACCAACGGACATAGACATTTGGTGCCAAATTCTTTATGAATGTCATGATAGTCCAAGTGCAGGGCATCCGGGGATTAGAAAAACTTATGCTCTCGTACGACAACAGCTTTACTCGCCAGGTATACATGGCTTTGTTCAAGCTTATGCCTTGCATTGCCAAAAATGTCAAGTTAACAAAGCGGAGCGTGTGAAAGCAGGAGGACTCTTCCATCCTTTGGAGATTCCGAATGGAAAATGGGAAAGCATCTCTATGGAATTTATTGTGGGTCTACCAACCACTGTACGAGGTCATGACTCGGTATGGGTGGTCGTAGATTGGTTGACTAAAATATGTAAGTTTATTCCGACCAAATCAACGGCTAAGACACCAGAACTAGCCAAGTTATTTGTGGACAATCTATACAAATTGTATGGTTTGCCAAGTAACATTGTCATTGACCGTGATTCCAAGTTTAACAATAAATTTTGGAGAGCTATGTTTAAACGATTGGGTACACAACTGAACCTCAGTACAGTTGATCATCCAAAAACAGATGGTCAGGCTGAACGAGTTAACCAAGTGTTAGAGGATATGCTAAGAGCATACATCAGCAAAATACAGTCAGACTGGGAAGAATACTTACCTATCCTCAAGTTTTCCTACAACAGTGCTAAGCATGTCACAACAGGCTTTAGTCCTTTCATGCTCATGTATGGGTTTCAACCTAGGTCACCAGTTACGGTGGGGTTGGCAATCGAAAAACTCCAACAGGTTAAGGATTTTCTCCAAGACCACATGTATATGCTAGAACTTGCTCGTCAGAATGTCCGACAAGCACAGGATCGGTATCAGAAGTACGTTGATGAGAAACGTCGACAAGTTACCTTTGAAGAAGGGAAGGAAGTATTTTTACGTGTGCTAGAACATTCAGAAAGTCTGAAAACTGGGCCAACACCTAAATTATCTCCCCGATATTGTGGGCCTTTCAAAATACTCAAGCGAGTAGGTGATCGTGCCTACAAATTATTGCTACATTCACATTCTCATACTCATCCGGTGTTTCATGTAAGACGTTAACGTAAGCAGTTACATGGGGACGACAATGTCATTGACCAACAAATTTTAGTAAATTTCATTGAACCTCCTACCTTACTGCATGAACCTGAACGTATTCTCGATTATCATGAGTTGCGTACACCTCATCATGTGTTGGGATTAAATCCCAAGTGGCCTCTTATGCGGATATGGCTGGCCGCCCGCCTAACTCACTTCCCTCTAACTTTTTGTATATACTAACTTATACTTTGTGAATACTAAGGAATTGGGAGATAACCCTTCTAACAGTTCTCTGCGTACTGTACTGTGTAAGCTCACTGTGTGTGTGTGTGTGTGTGAGAGAGTCGACCCACGCTCTGCTCCGCGACTTCAATTGGTATCAGAGCCTTGGTTCAGTGCGGATTTGCGCAATCGCGCGCGCGCGCACTTTTCCGGTAGATTCTGGATCCGGAGTTCAAAAATTCACACTCGGTGTTCCGGGAGCGTTTCCATCAGGTGACCTCCGGTTTTACCCCCCTTTCGAAGCCGTTTATGCCCTCAGAATTTCGTTCTGAGCACTACAGCAGAAGATAGATTTCAACCGCAAAGAAATCCGTCTTGTGTAGATTGGCAAGCAGGAGGTGGTCGACATCAATATCGACATCGACATACATCACTCATTAGTCTTCAGAGCATCATCTATAGACCAGGTACACATATATATCATCAGATATATATATTGCAGTCTGCATTGCTACTTCTTGTGCTTGCCAAGTTTCAGGGGAGGTGTGGCCATACGATGGCTTGACACCACTGGCATGTATTGCAGATTGTTGTACTGTGATTGTGGGTCTGCTAGTTGTGAGTCACATTAGCAGACAGACCGCCGCAGCGGTCATAGGACAGTGATTGGTCTATTATAGGATGTATGCTAGTTCTGGGCAGTTTGCTGAGCCATCTGAGAGGGTCGTGTGTGAGGTTTTTTGAAGCCAAGCACTGGGGGCTGGGTTACCCAGTGTGAGGTGGATTAGGTTGCTGGAGTTCCCCTCTACACGCATCCTCTTCGGCCACTTTTATCGCTTAGGATGTATGACTTTGTGTAGACACTGGATTGCATCTTATGCGTCACGCCGTTGAGGCATTGTTCAGGGTTCAGTCTTGAGACAGATACAGGTTCTGTCATCGCCTAGAGAGGAGACAGTGTATGCTTACAGGACAGCATATTATAGAGATTTTTTAGATTTGTCACTAGTCAGCTATTTATGATTGTTTTTTGAGCTATCTTTTGGTTCCCAGAGCTCAGTTTACAGGGGAGACTCTGTCAAAAATTTTCAAAATACTGATAGTTCCTGAGGAGAGGTGTTCAGCTTGTTGATTACAGCTTGTTTACTGTGTACAGAGGCCAGTTTACAGGGGAAACTCTGCCGGATTTTTCTCAGGAGTAAACAGTTTGGCAGATATGGCATCTTCTCAAAGTGAGACTCTTTACAACATAAAGAAGCTGGATGGCACAAACTTTCCATTCTGGAAGAAGCAGATTTGGCAGGTTTTGGTGCAGAAAAAACAAGTGAAGCCACTGAAGCTCAAAGGGGAGAGACCAGAATTTATGGCTGAAGATGAGTGGGAAGAGCTTGACGAGTTAGCTTGTTCCACAATCATGCTGACACTGGCAGAAAATGTTTACTTCAACGTAGCAGAAGAGACTACAGCGTATGGCGTATGGCAAAAGCTATGTGGTATGTACGAGAAACAAAGAGCTGCTTCTCAGATTTACTGGCTCAAGAAATTGGTGGATTTGAAGATGAAGGAAGGGACAGCCATGTCAAATCATCTGAATGAATTTCACACAATTTTCAGCCAGTTAACAGCAGAGGAGATAGTCTTTCCAGATTCAGTGAAGGCTATGTTTCTCTTAATCACTTTTCCAGACAGTTGGGATACTTTTCGTACAGCGTTAAGTAATTCTGTCGCGCCAGAAGGTCTTACAAGTGCCAATGTAGAAGGCAGCTTGCTCACAGAGGAAGTGAACAGGAAGAACATTGACAAAGGCAAAGGCAATAGTGATTTGGTCGTTCGAGGGAGACAACAGTTTAAAGAGAAGAAGGGTAAGAAGGCACAAAACCGAAGTAAGTCTCGTGATTCGAAGTCAAAGGATGACATAGAATGCTACCATTGTGGCAAGAAGGGTCACATGAAGCGAGACTGTACGAAGTGGAAACAAGAAAAAGGAAAAACAAAGAGTTCTGAGCAAGATGAAAAGAAGAGTTCAGTGAAGATTGAAGAGGTGAATGTCACAGGATCTGGTTCAGACAGTGATTCTGGTATAGCGGCTGGTGACATCTTCCTTACAAGCAATCTTGATTCTGTTTTCTTGACTGCAGAGGATGGACATGCTATGAGTGATTGGATTATCGACTCAGGGGCATCTTTACATGTTTCTCCGCACAAAGAGTGGTTTACATCATATGTGGCTACTAAAGATTATGTCAAACTTGGCAATGAGCAGGTTTGTGACATACTTGGAGTGGGAGATGTGCAGTTGAAGTTTCAGAATGGCTCTTCTTTATGGCTCAAGAATGTCAGACATGTTCTAGCAATCCGAAAGAGCTTGATTAGTACAGGGAAGCTGGATGATGCGGGTTATGTGACAGTTTTTGGGAACAGCGCTTGGAAGATCTCCAAAGGTTCGATGACTGTAGCACATGGCAGCAAGTCAGGAACTCTGTACACTTTACATGTTTCAGAGGTTAAAAACCATGTAATTAATGTGATTGAGCAGCCAAGTGTGTCACTGTGGCATCGTAGGTTGGGACATATGTCAAAAAGAGGAATGGAAATACTTTCTCATTATGGTTATTTGCCTGGCTTTTCATTTCAAGATTTCGAGTTTTGTGAGCATTGTGTTTATGGTAAGCAAACACAGGAACCGCACAGATCAAAGAGGAATCGTAGGGACGAACGGTTAGCTCTTGTACACAGTGATCTATGCGGACCAATGCCTAGTTTGTCACTAGGGGGAGCAGCGTACTTTTGTACATTCATAGATGACTATTCTCGCAAAGTATGGGTTTACTTCTTGAAGCACAAGGATGAGGTTCTCAAGGTCTTTAAGACATTCTTGCAGCTGGTGGAGAATCAGAGTGGTCAGAAGCTGAAGTGCTTGAGAACTGACAATGGTGGAGAGTACGTTTCCAAAGCTTTTCAAGACTTTTGTGAAGCAAAAGGGATTAAGCGGGAACTTACTGCACCATATAATCCTTCACAGAATGGAGTTGCAGAACGTATGAATAGGACCATACAAGAGAAGGTCAGAAGCATGTTGTCAAATGCTGAGTTGCCTAATGGATTTTGGGCGGAAGCAGTGGCTACAGCAGTCCATTTGATCAACAGGTCTCCTAGTAGGGTTCTGGATAAGAGTGCAGTGGCCGAGATGCTATGGAAAGGCAAGGCACCTTCGTATAAGCATCTCAGAGTCTTTGGTTGTGAAGCTTATAGCCATATTCCTAAGGAGTTCAGAAATAAGTTAGAACCAAAGAGCAAGAAGTGTATATTTCTTGGCTACGGAGAATCGGGCGAGATGGGTTACCGGCTTTGGGATCCTGAGTCCAGAAAGCTTATTCATAGCAATGATGTGCATTTCAATGAAGCCAAGTTTCACGCTAAGCCAGAGAAGACAGAAGAGATCAGAAGAGTTGTCTTCAGGGAAGATGGACCTAGTGCTAGCACATCAAGACAGCATGGTCAGGCTCAGGAACAGCCTATAGTGGCTAGAGAGGCAGAATCAGTTGTGGTGAGACGTTCTGAGCGTGTCTCCAAACCGCCTGATTGTTATGTGCCATCTCTAAATTATGTCATGCTCACAGATTGCGGAGAACCATCTTGTTACAAGGAAGCATTACAAGTGGTTGACTCGAAAAAATGGCAGTTGGCCATGCAGTCAGAGATGACAGCTCTGCATAAAAACCAGACATGGAAGTTGGTTAAATTACCACAGGGCAAAAAGGCTCTACCTTGTAAATGGGTTTACAGGTATAAGATCACCTCTCATGATAGTCAGCCAAAGTACAAAGCAAGGCTTGTTGCCAAGGGCTTTAAGCAAGAACAAGGCATTGACTTTGATGAAGTCTTCTCTCCAATGGTCAAGATGACTACATTGAGATGATTTCTTGCATTGGTTGCTATATTGGATTTGGTGTTGCACCAAATGGATGTCAAGACAGCGTTCTTGCATGGTGATTTAGATGTGGAAATTTACATGCAGCAGCCAGAAGGGTTTTTTGAGAAAGGCATGGAACATTTGGTATGCCAGTTGTTAAAGAGTCTTTATGGCTTAAAACAATCACCGAGGGCATGGTACCATAAGTTCCACCAGTTTATGCTTTCTCAAGGCTACAAACGTAGTGAGTTCGATCACTGTCTATATACAAAGAAGGCTAAGGATGGCAGTTGGCTGATCCTTATTTTGTATGTGGATGACATGTTGATTGCTGGCAAACACTTGGAAGAAATTTCAGCTTTGAAGTCAAAGATGGCAAAATCATTTGACATGAAAGACATGGGTGAGGCAAGTCATATACTTGGTATGCGCATTGAGAGAGACAGATCAAAAAAGTTGATTTGGTTATCTCAAACAGAGTATATTGACAAGGTTTTGCAACGTTTCAATATGGAGAAGGGAAAGGCATTGAGTGTTCCATTGCCACCATATGTGAAACTTAGCAAACAAGATTGTCCTGTGTCTGAGGAAGAAAAGGCTGAAATGGATAAGATTCCATATGCGTCTGCAGTGGGTAGTTTGATGTATGCAATGATTGCTACACGTCCGGATATTGCATTTGCAGTGGGAGTGGTTAGCAGATATATGTCAAATCCCGGCAAGAAACATTGGGAGGCAGTGAAAGGTATCATGAGATACTTAAAACATACAAAGAGTATGCGCATATGCTATGGTAGTCAGGATTTGAGTGTCAGAGGATACACTGACTCAGATTATGCAGGAGACTTGGATAAGAGGAGATCTACATCAGGCTATGTCTTTACATTGGCTGGAGGTGCCATATCATGGCGATCTCGATTACAAGATTGTGTTACACAGTCTACTACTGAAGCTGAGTATGTTGCAGCAAATGAGGCATGCAAAGAAGCTATTTGGCTTGGTAGATTGGTTGCAGACTTGGGAATCAAAGTAGATATGCCAGAGTTATATTTTGATAGTCAAAGTGCTATACAATTGGCAAAGAATCCAGTGTTCCATTCGAAGACTAAGCATATTGATGTCAAATATCACTTCATTAGGGAAGTACTTGAAGACAAGCAGATACAACTGCTGAAGATCCACACCAAGGACAATCCTGCTGATCTAATCACAAAGGGACTTCCAGGAGAGGGCTTTGTGCATTGTCGTGAGTTATTGGGCATTGGATAGATGGCAGCCATGTAAATCTTTGTACATTTATGTTCATAGATTTACAGTTACTTAAAGTGCCACATTGGACTTTAAGTGGGAGGTTGTTGGGATTAAAGCCCAAGTGGCCTCTTATGCGGATATGGCTGGCCGCCCGCCTAACTCACTTCCCTCTAACTCTTTGTATATACTAACTTATACTTTGTGAATACTAAGGAATTGGGAGATAACCCTTCTAACAATTCTCTGCGTACTGTACTGTGTAAGCTCACTGTGTGTGTGTGTGTGTGTGTGTGTGTGTGTGTGTGTGTGTGTGTGTGTGTGTGTGTGTGTGAGAGTCGACCCACGCTCCGCTCTGCGACTTCATCATGTACGTCAACAAGCCTTAATCAAGTGGAAGACCGACTGGAGGAAGGTGCCACTTGGGAAAACATTAGTGTTCTTAAGAAGAAGTTCCCCACTTTTGTTTTCGAGGACAAAAACTCTTCTTAAGGGGGGAGTAATGTCAGGACACTGGCAAGGCTGGACTAGACAAGGGCAGGGCCGGGCTAGGTAGTGTGGAAAGGGAGTCCAACTAGGACAAAGGGCCAGGGGCTATGCTATATAGTGGGTGGTTGGGTGGTGGACGCCTAGGTTCTACTTCCCCTTGTCTAACATATAGATTGGGTGGAGCAATGCTTCCCTTCAGCCTAGGATTTGCTTATTTATTTAATAAGTGATAAATTCACTCATAGTTTATAAGAGGTGGTTCACGTGCTATGGGAAAGTTGACTCTTCATGTGGTGACTAATGCTCATGTTGGATATTGGGTATTGATGCCAATGATGTGGGTTGTGCAATCAGAGGGTATGTAGCAACTCTAAGTTCTTGGACATGCACGGCCCGCGAGCAGGCTCACAAAGGCACCAGAACACTTCCTAGGTTGTCCTAAACCAGGGATTTCATTAAGTAATCACAATCGGGTGATTACGTCAATAACTCCAGTATTTACAAAAAAAATCATGTAATCACATTAACTATTAAAGTGACTTTGATTATGACCTGCAAAAACCTATAGAGCCTGTTAGCCCTCTGAGTTTTCCATTTTTCTCTGCGGGATCCACCGGGCTTTTTCATTTTCCTGCCGGGCCCGCCGGGTATATGTAATTTCCTGGCGGACCCGCTGGGAAAATGAAAAAGCCCGATGGAAATAATTATATATAGTAAACAGTATGCTAACCGTGGTCCTTTAGCTCGGAAAATCCTTGGAGAGTGTATCCGAGTGCCAGGTATAGTCATCTCCTTGTGAATTGACCTAACGTTACAGAGTCACAGATCCTTTTTTTGGGCCGAACGTGATTCTTAATTCGGTAACCACTTCTAAAAAGTTTTAATTCGTTTACTGACATAAAGGTACGAAACCAAAACAATTGAAAACTTGGAGCTTCATGCTCATCGCGAAGAAGCCATTCGTCCAAATGAGGGCTGTAATTGGTTTTAGAAGATGAGTATATGTAAATGACGAGTCCATAGTCAAGGGTCGGATGTCCTATACTAGTGTACCGGGCATATAAATATCCTTGAAGTCTTGCATTTGAGTTTATTTACACTTGTCACTCCACAATATAAGAGCTATAATCCTTAATTGGGTTAAAATAGCTTTTATATATTGAATTGGTTGCATGGGTGGGCTATAATCCTTCACTAGGTACAAGTAGTCCTCAATTGAGTGATTATATTGAATATTTATTTGCGTTAGTTCATGTACGGTTACAGAGAGTGAATTATGTATTACGATATGTTATTAGTGCATGAAATGACCAATCATATATTTTATTGCTTCGGTTTGTTTTTCTATAGCAATTGAAATTAGATGTGTCTTATTGTTTCAAAATCAAAGTGGACATATAAATAATCAATATAATAATAATTGCATCGAGAGATTCATAGCATTGTTATAGTTATTATGCCATGCATAGACTACATTGCAATGTGTATGGTTGCTCACAATATAGGTGATCGATATCTGGATTGACTAGCGTGCATTAAAAATCTCATATTTGCACATCATGGTTACTTTCATATTGAGTGGTTTTTAAATTTTAATATACATTGAAAATAAGAAAAATGTTTCAAAAACTGAACATCTGGTTCTTTTGTCTTCAGTTTTAATTTAAAAGCAATGGAGCAAAATGTGGGCACAAGTGGTACGAAGAAGCCAAAGAATAAAAAAGCTCATGGCAAAGAGTGGGATTGTGCTCACAACATATGCGGCCGACAAATGGAGTGGCAATGTAAATTGTGTCACACAACTAAATCAGGCGGTGCACCATGTATTAGGGATCATTTTTGGGTAGCGTTAAAAAGAGTTTTAAGAAATGTGATCATCCTCAGGCACCTGCAATTGCAAAGCGTTTGAGAGAAGAGCTCGCCAAAAAGGATGGCAAGAGACAACAGATATATAGCTATGTGGCTTTGAGTCAAGAGTTATCAAATCCAAATATTAACTCCGCAGATCCTGTAGTGACGCCAACTAACCTTGGAGAACAACCTGTGCAACGAGAGAAAATTCCAGGCAGTGTTCCTTTTAAGCGTCACAATGAAGGTGAACTTAGTCTAATGCGTCAAAAATCATTACATTAAAGCCTTCGAGTGTAGTCTCTAGAAGAAGCACAAACTGCACTCGCCAAAGCAATATTCTTTACTAGAAGTGCTTTGGTCATAGTAGACAACAATCATTGGAAGGCTGCTTGGAAGAAAATCGATGAGTTTGGTCCAGGATATTCAGCTCCTTTTTATCACACAATAAGAAATGTTTTCTTGGAAAAATGTTACATCGAATTCAAAGAGCGTGTTGGCAAAATAATACTTGGGAATATTTTGCTTTTAGGATGTACGATTGTGAGTGATGGCTGGTCAAATGTTCAAAGAAGACCGTTGATCAATGTAATGTTGGTTTGCCCAAGGGGAGAAAAATTTATAAAGGTGATTGATAGTTTTGGTGCAATTAAAAGTGGAAAATACATTTCTGAGGTCTTGATTAATGTAATTAAAGAAATTGGGATGAACATGTCCTTCAAGTAATCATGAACAACGCAAAGAATTATAAAAACGCCAGTAAATTAATAAAGAATTTCTTTCCACACATTTTTACCAATGGTTGTAATACGCACAACTTAAATTTGGTGTTGAAAGATTGGAACACTAGCGAAGAAACCACATGGTTTGCCAAAATAATTGATCCAACACGTCAGGTTGTGAAATTTATTTTGAAACGACAAAGCGTGTTCGATTTGTACAGGATGTGCATGTCATGATGTTGAAACTTCCTGCTGAAACTCGGTTCTACACACACTTTTATATCTTGGAATTACTTCTCTGTAATAAATGCGTTGTGATTGACACATTCAATTGTGCGGCCTTTGATGAATGGCAGCTTGAGCAGAAAGAAAAAGTGAAAGATAAAATTACATGTCTACGTGGCAAACAAGGCTGCTTGGTGGAGGAGTGTAATGGATGAATACCATGTACTGATGCCTGTTATGTTCGCGATCCGCAATCTTGATCAAAGGGTGCCAAACTTGGGCAAAGTGTGGATAACATGGTGGTCAGTCCAACTGAGTCTTGAAAGAGTCTATAGTAGAGAAGGAGTTGCTATTACCATTCTCTAGGAAACAACAAATTTTTTTGGCCAAGTATTTTTATGCAAGGTGGAAGAGTGCTTATAGTCCACTCCATAGTGTTGCTTACATGCCCAATCTAGAGTATTGGAATTTAGATTTGATGTCCAATACAAAGGTGGTCATCGATTTCTATCATGTGGTCAACACGTCCTACTCCAATGTTCATGATCGAATTGATTGCATCAAAGAAATGAGTGTATTTAGATTAAAAGAAGGATCTTTTGTGAATCATTTTGTATAGGTAATGGCAAAAGAGCAGCCTGCATGGAAATGGTGGATGATGAATGGTGGAGAGAATTACTCTATCTTACATCCCCTTGCAATGAAAGTACTCGCACAATGTGCAACAAACTCAAGTTCAGAGAGAAACTGGAGTATGTACAAGTATGTTTATAACACTATTCGCAACAGACTATTAGCAGACAGAGCAAAAAAAATAATGTATATGTTTTGCAACGAAAAGATATTGAATCACATCGAAAGTGCTGGCTATGAGGACTCACAGGGATTTCATTAACGTAATCACGATCAGGTGATTACGTAAATAACTGTAGTATTTACACAAAAACATCACGTGATCACGTTAATTGTTAACGTGACTTTGATGATGACCTGCAAAAACCTATAGAGCCGGTCAGCCCACCGGGCTTACACAACTTCCCTGCAGCGGGCACTGCCGGGCATCTGCGTTATACCAGCGGGCCCGCCGGGAAAATGAAAATACCTGGCGGGCTTAATTATATATAGTAAATAGTGTGCTAACCACGGTTTTTTATCTAGGCAAATCCTTGGGGAGTGTATCTGAGTGCCGGGTATTGTCATCTCCATGTGATTTGATCTAAGGTTACAGAGTCACAGGTCCTTTTTTAGGCCGGACGTGATTCTTAAATTGGTAACCACTTCTAAAAAAATTTAATTCGTTTACCGACATAAAGGTACGAAACCAAAATAACTAAAAACTTGGGGAATCATGCTCATTGCGAAGAAGCCATTGGTCAAGATGAGCATATGTAAATGTCTAGTCGATAGTCAAGGGTCAGATGTCCTCTGCTAGTGTATCGGGCATATAAAGATCCTTGAAGTCTTATATTTGAGTTGATTTACAATATAAGAGATATAATCCTTGATTGGGTTAAAATAGCTTTTATATATTGAATTGGTTGCATGGGTGGGCTACAATCCTTCATTGGGTTCAAGTAGTCCCCAATTGGGTGATTATATTGAAGATTTATTTGCGTTAGGTCATGCATTGGTTTATATATTCGTTTGCATTATTTAATACGATAGATTATTAGTGCATGAAATGACCAATTATATATTTTATTGCTTTCATTTGTTTTTGTAGCAAATGAAATTAGATGTGTCTTATTGTTTGCAAATCAAAGTGGACATGTAAATAATCAATATAATAATAATTGCATAGAGAGATTCATAGTATTGTTATGGTTATTATGCCATGTATAGATTACATTGCAATGTGTATGGTTGCTCACAATATAGGTGATTGATATGTGGATTGAATAGCTTGCATTGAAAATCTCATATTGTGCATCATGGTTACTTTCATATTGAATGGTTTTTAAATTATAATATATATTAAAAATAAAAAAATTATTTTCGGTTGTAACATCTTGTTCTTTTCTCTTCAGTTTTAATTTAAAAGCAATGGAGCAAAATGTACAAAGAAGCCAAAGAATAAAAAAGCTCCTGGCAAAGAGTGGGATTATGCTCACAACATATGCGGCCGATATATGGAGTGGAAATGTAAATTGTCTCTCACAACAGTGCACCACGTATTAGGGATCATTTCCTGGGTAGCGCTAAAAATAATTGTAGAAAATGTGAACATTCTTAGGCACCTGCAGTTGAAAAGCGTTTGAGAGAAGAGCTCGCCAAAAAGGGTCGCAAGAAACGACAGATATATAGCTCTGTGCCTTCGAATCAAGAGTTCCCAGAGCCAAATATTAACTCCGCAGGTCTTGTAGTGACGCCAACTAACCTTGGAGAGCAACCTACGCAAGGAGAGGAAATTCCAGGCAGTATACCTTTTAAACGTCACAATGAAGGTGGACTTTGTCAAATGCGTCAAAAATCATTACATCAAAGCTTTTGAGTGCAGTCTTTAGAAGAAGCACAAACAACACTCGCCAAAGCAATATTCTTTACTGGAAGTGCTTTGGTCATGGTAGACAGTAATCATTGGAAGGCTGCTTGGAAGAAAATCAGTGAGTTTGGTCCAGGATTTTCAACTCCTTCTTATCACACGATAAGAAATGCTTTCTTGGACAAATGTTACATCGAACTCAAAGAGCGTGCTAGCAAAATAATACTTGGGAATATTTTGCTTTTAGGATGTACATTGTGAGTGATGGCTGGTCAAATGTTCAAAGAAGACCGTTGATCAATGTAATGTTGGTTTGCCCAAGGGGAGAAACGTTTATAAAGGTGATTGATAGTTTTGGTGCAATTAAAAGTGGAAAATATATTTCTGAGGTCTTGATTAATGTAATTAAAGAATTTGGTGATAAACATGTCCTTCAAGTAATCATGAACAACGCAAAGAATTATAAAAACGTCTGTAAATTAATAAAGAAGTTCTTTCCACACATTTTTACCAATGGTTGTAATACGCACAACTTAAAGTTGGTGTTGAAAGATTGGTACACTAGCAAAGAAACCACATGGTTCGCAAAAATAATTCATAGAGCATGTCAGGTTGTGAAATTTATCTTGAAACGACAGAGAGTGCTCGATTTGTATAGGATGCGCATGTCAGTGATGCTGAAACTTCCTGCTGAAACTCAGTTCTCCACACACTTTTATACTTTGGAATCACTTCTCCGTAATAAATGTACTGTGATTGACACATTCAGTTGCCCGTCCTTTGATGAATGGCAGCTTGAGCAGAAAGAAACAGTGAAGGATAAACAAGGTTGCTTGGTGGAGGAGTGTAATGGATGCATACCATGTAATGATGCCCGTTATATTCGTGATCCGCAATCTTGATCAAAGGGCGCCAAACTTGGGCAAAGTGTGGATGACATGGTGGTCAGTCCAACAGAGTCTCGAAAATCCTGCAGAGCTGAAAGAGTCTGTAGTAGATAAGGAGTGGCGATTACCATTCTCTGGCAAATAGCGGAAAATTTTGGCTAAGTATTTTCATGCAAGGTGGAAGAGCGCTCATAGTCCACTCCATAGCGTGGCTTACATGCTCGATCCAGAGTATTGGAATTTAGATTTGATGTCCAATACAGAGTTGGTAGGTGATTTCTATCACGTAGTCAACACGTTCTACTCCAACGTTCAAGACCGAATTGATTGCATAAAAGAAATGAGTGCATTTATATTAAAAGAAGGTTCTTTTGCGAATGATTTTGTACAGGTAATGGCAAAAGAGCAACCTGCATGGAAGTGGTGGATGATGAATGGTGGAGAGCATTACTCTACCTTACGTCCTCTTGCAATGAAAGTACTCGCACAATGTGCAACAAATTCAAGTTCAGAGAGAAACTGGAGTATGTACTAGTGTGTTCACAGCACTATTCGCAACAGACTATTAGCAGACAGAGCAGAGAAAGTAGTGTATATGTATTGCAACGAAAAGATACTGAATCACATCGAAAGTGCTGGCTACGAGGAGGAAATGCCAACCTGGTTGTATGATTGTCAAAACGAAAATGAAGAAGATTTCAATGTTGGTGTATCTCAATGCGTGTAGACGAAATAGAAGAGAATTTGATAATAGATGTGGAGGTTGAATTAGAAGGAGAACCACAACACTCAGACTTAGAACCAGATAACTGGAGAAACTGGAGTATGTACAAGTGTGTTCACAACACTATTTGCAGCAGACTATTAGCAGACAGAGCAGAGAAAGTAGTGTATATGTATTGTAACGAAAAGATACTGAATCACATCGAAAGTTCTGGCTACGAGGAGGAAATGCCAACCTGGTTGTATGATTGTCAAATTGAAAATGAAGAAGATTTCAATGTTGGTGTATCTCAATGCACTGTAGAAGAAATAGAAGAGAATTTGATAATAGATGTGGAGGTTGAATTAGAAAGAGAACCACAACACTCAGACTTAGAACCAGATAACAACTCAATAAATTCAATATAGCTCGAGAGTAGAATGAGCAAATGTCAAAAACCATTATAAAGACCTTGTATTCAAATGTGTTTTGAGTAATTACAATGCTTCATATTCTTGATAGTACATAGTTTGTCATGAAATTACATAGTTTGTCGATCTCAATTGTGTTGCCCTGAAGCAACATCTTGCTCATCAAACAGATTTCTAATTGTGCTAGGGGTATCTGGGCGTGCTTGCTTGAATTTATATTCGTTTGCCATGCCAAACATAATATACATTCCTTGTGGAATATCTTGTGAACACATTACGCATCGACTATTGTTTTGCATCAAACAAATAAGACAAACTAAATGATAATAGTGACCACATGTCTATGTATAGTACCCACTCCATCCATCAAAATTCTTGTAGCAAACTGGAAATTGGGAAGATGAGGATGCATCTGAAGTAGACGAGGGGACCAACTCCGGATGCAAGACAAGGTGGTTGATGTGTGTCCCTTGTACAGGTGTTGGATTCACTCGCTGTGTTAGGGTTTGAACGTCCTGACTTAAGCGGTGAATGCTTTTCTCCATCCAGACTTGTGAGGGTTGCGGTGTCTGGGTGGCTATAGAAAGACGTGTTATTTATGCATGTTTCTCTTCCAACTATGTCATATAAATATCCTTCTCTTTCTTTAACTGTAGGTCGGCGCCTTCCACTATCAATGCCAGGTCATCTCGGGTGAAAGTGACACAACTCTCCCTTAAATCATGAGTGGCAACAGTTGTCTCCTTTGATGAGAAGTCTACTGGTCGCTGTTGCACAAAGTGAACATATAACATTTTGGCAAAATATAGCGCACAATCTGCATTGTGCAGGGGACGGCCATAAACCTCCAAAGAAATCCTCTCAGCGTTATCTTTGATACCATCATGCGTGCACTTCGAAACCTTCCACCTTCCTTTGTTTATCTTTGCATCCTCACATGGCCATATTGTCTTGATCATGTCCTTTGTCACTTCTTTCTTTCTACTGCATATGGTTTGGATCTGCCCACTTTGAGAGTCGGTGAGCAGTACGCGTCGCTTGTTGTGCCGACATGCCGTGTGCCAGAGACTTCATGTGCTGAAATGCATTAACAGCTTCTTGTTGTTGATCATCAGGCAGTGATTGGGTGCCAATATCTTGTTCTTGATCGGCCATTTTCTCTTACAGTTGCAGTCAACAGAGTGGCAAATATTCAATATCATTGGCAAATATATATTCTCACTCATTGGGACACTGCGCGGAATCCACTAAAAACCACCACTTCAAATGCGACTAATTGAACCACAAGGCAAATTTGAAAAATGACAATTAAAACTTAAATGACAAATTTGCAAGATAATTGACTCAATTAGGTGAACCATTTCAATAAGTTAAATGACACAAGGCAAGATAATTGACTCAATTAGGTGAACCACTTCAAACCAGATAATACACTTCAATAAAAATTTGAATACAATTGACAAGACATGTATATAATAAAAATGTTTAAATCGGATAAAATGATGGTGCAAGTTCAACAAGTGGACGTTGCACAGGATTAGGGTTTGTCTTTAAATGTTCTTTGAAAAACATCAACACGTCAGAAGCATTCCTTCTTTGGTCCCGATCTTTTAACTTCATCCAACAATCTACTTTAATTCAAATAGCCCTCATGACATCTTCGTCCGGGTGGTGAAAAACATCGTCTGGAAAATAAATTTTTCTGGTTGCACTCCAAAAATCTGCGAGCATGTCGACCAGGTAGCCCAATAACACTATTTTAGATAATTTGGGAAAATCCCGTTTCCCAAATTCTAAATGTGTATGCTAGGATCGTGTTATTTAATGATTTCTAAGCTCTAGTTGCCTTTAATTTAGATAAATTATCATGATTGTATGAGTCTATTTTAATTTCACTACTATAAAATTTAAGAATAAACCTCCAATATAGTTTTTGGAAAGAGGATTTGTATGACATTAGTGCTTTTCAAAATTCAACAAATGCTTCTAGAAGTAGCTTCTCAAAAAATGAGGTGTCAAAAAAACCAATTGATATGATTTTAAAGCAACATATAGATTGATTACAGCAATTAAAAAAGATAATATGTAAAGGCAAATACTATTAAAGACTCTTATCATAATTTCGTGACCTTAATCCATGGTATAACAAAATACTTGGTCATGGTTTTTTAGCATGCTATCAAGTTTTAAATACACGATAATTTAAACAACATTCAAACTAATATTTCACACTTAAAAAGTCAAAACAGTACTATATAGTATCCTATGGCTATAAGACCATGAGATGCTATGTATTGCACCTATGGCCTTAAGGCCATATGGTGCTCTTTGTAGACATGTCTATGACTTTAATATGTCTCTTTATGACCTCAAGGCCATAGGGTTAGGATTGTTAATTGGTCCCAACGTATAAAGAGATCCAGTCCTTCAAAGCCATATGGGACTTTATTTATGTGCCACCCTATGTCCCTAAGGCTGTAGGTTGTCTTAGGGCCACAAGATGTTGTTTATGCCAATAAGAAACCCTTCTATGCTCTATGTTGGCACTCTATGTCCCCAGGCGCACAAGGTGTGCCTCGTATGCTAGTTAGAAACCCTTTATTCTATATGTTGTCACCATATGGCGTTAGACCATAGGGTGCTCTCTGTGCTAGTAAGAAATCCTCTATACTCTGTGTTTGCACCCTATGGACCTAGGGCCACAAGGTACCCTCTATGCTAGTAAGAAATCCTCTACGCTCAATATTGAGACCATGTGGCCCCAAAGCCATATATATGATATCCTCTATGGTAGTGAGAAAAACCCTCTATGATCTATGTTCACAAACAATTAAAAAATCTAAATAATACTATAGAGTATCCTATGGCCCTAAGACCATAAGATGTCATCTATTGCACCTATAATTCCATTTGGTATTTTATTTAACTATACAAAGTTAGATGAGGCACTTAGATAAACTATCATAATTCTAACTTTGAAATTATTTCTTAACATAAAACTACAATATAAAAACTCCTAATATAAGTTTGTGCCAAAGAATCAATGTTAAGATGTAGATTTTTTACATCAAGTACATGCTTTAAAACTTCACTCAAAGGTTTTAGAGATGGTGTCTCAAAAAAAGGAGGTGTTTAAAAACACCATTTGATGTGAATAATACGAATTGTATACATTGATTATGTCAAAATAGTATAAAATATAAACATAAAGATTACCACCAACTTGACAGTTTCATAAAAATGATGGTCTTCATCGCATGTACAATAAAGTACTAACTAGAAAGAGTATGATATCTCCAAGATTGAGGGTGTTCAAAAAACACTGTTTTGTAACACTACCAAATGTCAAGAACATTTTGATTGTTTGGATCACTTAATAAAGACAATTAATAAGAAGAAAAAGTTAACAATACCATAGAAGCATCAAACAATGAAACCAAAGAACTTGAATGAGAGAAGTCTCCTCACAATAGGATGCACTTCATTAAAAAAACAATTTAAAGATGTTTCAAGATATCCCACAACATTCCATCAAGTTTAAATTTTGAAAAGTACACATTGCCAAATACTTGGTATATGCTATTTAGAATACCTAACTAGTACACTTAAAATGACCTCCTTCTCTTGAGATTTTGAGTCCTTTGAGACATATAACCTTGCATTACATAGTGAGTCTCAGGATCAGGATGGAACATTACAAAATTTCTTATGGTATAGTCTCTCTTGTCTTTAGCATACAACCATCCACATAACCATGGAACAATTTCATCTTTTAAAAAACTTTGAAGCAATTGAGTAGGCTGGTTCGATTCCAAAACTTTGGAAAAATCATATAAGTTCCTTGCATATTCCACATCACTCGATATGGACTATCATCAAATATTATAGTGTTGCCCCCATCTAAATAATCAAATAGCTTCCATATGGTTGAAAGATTTTTGTGATAGGCTCTTTTGTAACCGATCATGAAATTTGAATTTTGGCATCACCGGTTATCCATAATCATCTTGAATTTGTGACTTTGTGTAGGAAAACAGGTCTTGATTATGTGTTGAGCTTTTTGTAAACGATGGCAGCTCCAAATCCAAACCTCAAAGAACTCAAAGCAAAATCTTAAGAAATACTCTGCATCTAGACGCATCGCATACACCTCATTGTTATCTTCTACAATGCACATATACTTGGTCCAAGTTGGCCTTGATTGAAGCTCAAATGTTGCAAGAAGCACACCCTCTAAATCCAAGATAAGCGTTCTTTTGTCCTGTTTGAAAGATGTTGGTAGACAATGAAACCATTGCTCTTGGTTTGAATGTGATATTTGATGTAATATGAAAGGGAGCTCCTCTATTTTGTGATAATCTAATAGCAAAACATTTTTTCTTAGAATCCCTGAAATGATTAAAAAAAAAAGTTAATATAGAGATCTTAAGTGTGTTGAAGACCTTAGGGAAATAGGGTGCTAATTTGTGGTTACACTTAGTAGGTCCTATGCAAGAACACATGCCAAACTATGACCCTATGGCCTTAGATTCATAGGGTGTTGAGACCATAAAGTGAAATTTCCCCAAGGTTATAGAGCAAAATTTGACCTTATGAGCATGTAGATTGTCCTTGATGGCACAATGAACTCAAATTTCAAAGCAAACAACTATAAAAGCTTTTAAAAAAAGAAGCATTTGGCACATGAAACTCAGAAGTTACTTATAGTATTGAAAGAAAATTTAAAAAACTATTAATCATTTACATCTTCATATATCTTGAAACCCTAAGCACTATAACAAAGTCTCTGAGTACGTAAAGATCTTTGTAAATGAAAAAATGTTACAAAACATTGCTCCATCATTTCTTGATATAGGGCTATTTGAGATCATACTGAATCTTTAGATACTTTATATAATTCCTGGCTTCATGTACTTTGATCACAGGATCCTTGTATCCCAATTTTTGGGCAAGCATGATTGCTTCTGTACCTTTCAAGGCTGATAATGATTTGATATACTTTAAGACCCTTACTTTTTCTCGATCACGTGGTGAAAGTTTCTTATCTTGACTTCCAGTGGACATTCCACTAGTGCTAGATGCTGTAACTTTCTCATCATGAAGAGGACGAGAAACTTCTGGTAGCCTTCCCGTGGAGTAGGTTTTTCCTAGAAAAATTAGATTTCTCTCCTCCCACTCTGCAACAACCTTGTGTAAATGGTTATAAAGCTCATGACCTTGAGCAATGGGTGCTTGTCCATATAAATGAGACCCTGTAATTGTGCGAATGTCATTAACATGATTGAGAGCTTTGATACATGGTAGCAGCTCCCCAAGGAAGATATTATCCTCCTCATCATCAACATTAAATGATGGTGGAAAAATAAAATTCAATGCAAGATTCACACATCCCTTTAATGGTTCATCATCTACAAGAAGCAATCTTCTTGCATCAAGCCCAAATTTTGATGATGCAATAGCCAACGGCTTGAAAAATGCTTCTACTCCTGGATTATCTAAGCGAGTGATCCTTGATTCTACGCATGGTTGACATTGGCTTTGCCCCCATATCATAAAGAATGGAAATTTTTCTTTAGCTTCCTTTTCTAAAATCTTGATGATGTCCACAACATGCATGTCATTAGTAGCTCACCATATCCCTACATTGAAATTGCTAAATAGAGCCTTTAAAAACTCAATGCATCCTGGATGAAGAACGATATGCTCATGTCCAAACTTTAAGCTCTTCATTTTCTTGGACTTTTGCCATCATCTCCTCAGGAACAATCCACACAAGCTCACTATTATAGTCAGTATTGGTTTGTTGGTGGATGGAAGGTCTGACTCACCATGCACTTCGATTTCCAAATCCTGGGGTGCTAAAATATTTGTGTTGGATTCTCCTTCTGGCGTTGCACATGTTCTGGAACTTCCATTGCCTTCTACTTCCATTGAGGTGTCATGCAATCAATTCCCAATTCTTGGGCTACTAGAATATTTTCATTGGATTCTTCTTCTTCCCTTGCACATGTTCTGGAACTTTCAATGTCTTCTTCCATTGGATTACTCTTTAAATTTATCTCCAGTCGTTGTAGCAGTTGACCTTCAAAGACTTGTAGATTCTTGTCATCTTCGTCAGAAAGTACTGTTTGGTTGACATGGAGATTGATAAAATCTTTCACAGTAGGGTCAATGGCATTAGTATCCTCTGTACCAACAATCTCGAGTAAAACTTTGTCAGCCGCAATATCTTGTTTAAGGGCTGCAAGTTTAAAGAACACCTAATTTTAGATTCCAAAGTATCTACATTTTGATAACTCTTTTTTGTCACACTCTTAGAAAAAACTAATCGCAAATAGCAAATTTACTAACTGACAACACATCTACAATGAATTTATTTTTATGTTCCTTATTGTCTAGAGATTCCTAATTTTATCTAGCTACATTAGTTCTTTGTCCATGATGGTGGCGCCTAGAAGTATACTTGGAGAAACATTTATGCCTTTAAGCTCTAGAGCAGAAGTCTCATTTTCTATTGCCATGATCTTCTTGCCACACTAGAACCACCGGGGCATTTTTTCATTCTTTAGGAGGTTTTTTTCCCCGATCATTGTATATACGCGCATCATTCTAGGGCTATCTATCTTTCCATTGCACACTAAGTAACCCACTCTCCATTGTGTGCCTTGAGCTTCCTTCCTCTTCTCCAAGATGTGTGTGTTTCTCTGCAACCCTAATTGCAACAAGGACGAGGTGATAAAAGGCCTCAAAGAAGAAGTGTTGATTCCAGAAGCAACATTGGAGAAGGTAGCAATGGTCCAAGAATCGGGAAGTTCAGAAGAGGGGTCCAAAAGTTCCTCAAGCTTCAGCAGCATAGACACAGATAGCATTTGGGAGACGGAGTCCATGTCTTCTAGGTATGAAACTTATGATGTTTTTCATGTAGATGAAGTGGATTCAAATGTATACGAGTTGTCTGCCACACTACAAGAGGTTGTGTGCTCTTGTGACGCTGTTAGCGACGGAAATACACAGGGTTTTTATAACCCCCGGCGTCGCTAAAACCGTCGCTAATAGCGTCGCTACGAGAGCGTCGCTATATGCGTCGCTATAAGCATCGCTATATAGCGACGCTCATAGCGACGGTTATAGCGACGTTTACACAGAAGTCTATAGCGACGCTACAGAGCCATAAATAGTGACGGTTATAGCGACGCCCGATAGATTTTTTTTTTGGTGACAGGGCATTGAATGCCCTACCACCCATCAACCATATTGTACTTGATTCACTTTTTTAAAAAAGTGCAAGGGTAGATAATAGACCCAAAATAGTCACCCACAAGACGCATTGTTTGCAAAATTGACAAGCGTAAAATTGACAAGCGTAAAATTTACAATTGTACACATCATAGGCAAAATGAATTGATTGGCAAATGTAATAATGACAATTGTACAACATCATAGGCATAAAGAATTGATTGGCAAAATGAACTGCGTGACAAATGTAATAATATACATGGTTCAAAAAGACGTATAAAATCCGTCTCATGATACATAAGCTATGAGAAACCCTAAACTAATGCTATCTAGCTACGGCTAAACTGACGTCGTCTAGTCAGACGTCTCATCGCGTCCAAGTGGCGTATCTGTCGGATTCTGCAAAAAAAGACAATAAGACAGCTTTCAGTAAGTATAAACATATAACGACATTTATAAAACAATACAAAAAATAAAAAAGAGTAAACCCTAATACTAACCATGCCGCCGCGAGAACTGAGAATGTCCATCAGGGCGTTTAAGCCCTTCCTGCCTGCGTACTCGCGCTCGTACGGTGTGGAATCACGTCCTGTCATCGACCACTGTCAAAACATACAAAGATTTCATTATGTTAGAATTAAAAAACTCATAAACCCTAAACTATCGAACATAAAGAGCAATGCGAAAACACTTACAAAATCGGCCTCAAATGATGTCCATCCACCGCTCCCCAAGTGGTGCGAGCTCCCTGCCTCTACTCGCGCTCTGGCTGCATCCTTTTGTTGCTTCCACTTGTCGGGATTCTCGCGCGCTGCTTTCTTCGCATTCTTCCAATCTTCTTTGGCCAGTCAATCTGGCCTGTTCCACCCATGCTTGATTGCTTTTTGCACTTCGGAACGCTTGTGTTTGCAGTATTCGCGTATTCGAATCTTCATCAGGTCTTCATTGAAGCGCTGATCCCGTGTTGGAACAGGAAACTCATCATGAAGTATGCTGATGACTCTGTCTTTTAAATCACTTGGTACTTCACTCCATTTGTTTAGTATGTAGTGTCTAAATAGCTGAGAGCAAAGACCACGCATGCTCGAGATCACCTTCTTGCTATCATCATCCATGATGATGCCGCCGCTGAAGTCGACGGAGTAAGGCAAGCCCTCTGGCCGGTGACGCGTGAACCTGGGTGTCCCGGTAGGGGTCTCTAGCGGCGTGTCGATGGGGGTACGGACGTCAGGTGTCTCCATCGGCGTCTCGGCCCCGAAGCGAGGAGTGTCGAGTGGGGTGGCTCCTGGCGGAGTAGGTAGAGGTGTGTAGCTGCTAGGAACAGTCAGCCGCGCAAAACCTGGCGTAGATGGCGATGCTGTGGCTGGTGTGGGGGCGGGCAAAGAAGGGAAGGGTAAAGAGCCTCGTCGAACATGAGGCGGTGTGGAGGCATCGGCGGCGGAATCCCCACAACAACCGCCACCGCCACCAGTAGAGCGCCGGTGTCTAGACGAGTGTGAAGATCGTCTCGTCGACACCGAAGCTTTGGAGCGCGCCGAATGCTCCGAAGGAGAGGGAGATGCGGATGGAGTAGGAACGCGCGATGATGCGCCAGAGCGATGACGCTCCACGTACCACTGTCTCTGCTGCGGTGACAAAGAAGAAAGAAACTCCTCATCATCCATACCTGCATTAAACACACGAATATTTAAATTTAATATTGAATGAATAGAGTAGACAATGATGCAAAGACCATTAAATACAATGACGTAATGACGCATATAAATACAATGATGCAATGAATTGAGTGATAGAAGCTTCATCTCGGGAATCTGGCATCACATTGTCAGCTGGTAGTATGTGCTCTTTAAGTAATCTACACAACATAAAAATACGATACAGTCGTGTAAAAATCTATCAGATCATTATACATTTAGAGTTTTATTAAAGTAAACTAATTGTAATAGATCACCTGAAAAGCGCTGTGACGCTACTGTCACTCCATCCAAACTAATTTTCCTGCATGTTGAGAAGAACCAGGAGTGCTTTCAATCTAGATATACGTGCTCCATTATACAATGGCATATCGGCTTCACTTTTCATATCATCATAGATAAGCCTTTCTGAATCCATGATCATCTCGATCATTTCATCAATCTCGGGCTCAAACATTGCCTCGTTGGGAATGTGCTCTGCATGATCATCCCCGGAGCTGTCAGAGGCTACCTCTTGTGGCCTCACATATGCTTCTTGACCAAAGCGCCTGCGAACACGTCTATTGGGTTGCAAGATTGCTGCTTGTGGGCCAGCGTCAGAGTCCAACGAGTTATAATTGGCAACAACTCGATCTATAATAGATGGATCGAACTCGCCAAATTCGCGAACGTGCTGCAAAGAAACACGTCTTGTCCGTCGCACAGCATGCTTGCATTGATTACAAGGACATAAGACCCTCGTTGAGAGATAGGTGTTTCGGTTGGACGGTCCCACATCCTCGTCACTACTCATAATGAGGATAAAAATCTAATAACCTGGACAAAAAATTTTAATATTCTATTGGCATTCTTCGTCTTATCTCTCTCTCTCTCTCTCTCTCTCTCTCTCTCTCTCTCTCTCTCTCTCTCTCTCTCTCTCTCTCTCTCTCTCTCTCTCTCTCTCTCTCTCTCTCTCTCGTCATGTCCAATCCCTGCACACCTCGGTCTAGAGGTGCACGGAGATCAGAACCACCGGGTTATAATCTCGTCTTTATTGGTCAATACCTATATTTGTGGGTACAAGAAATCTACAGACCCACGTCTACATGATACTGCATGTGGTGGACAAAACCCCTTTGCCTCTTCTCTAGCTGTAGCACTTCACAACATCTTAACATCTTTTCACAGTAGATCTTTTCACTGTTCGTCCAACTCTAAACCCTAAACCGTAAGTAATTCTTGCGTGGACTCGATCTAACGTAAATAAGCGTAAATCTAAATAAACGTAAATCTAATTAAAAATAAACCTAAATCTAATTTAACGTAAGTCTACATCTAACCTAATCTTTAACGTCTTTTGGGATAGTTTCCTACGACGTTAAAACTCTCTTCTTCTTGTGTGTGTGTGTGTGTGTGTGTGTGTGTGTGTGTGTGGGTAAACCTAAATAAACCTAAGTCTAATCTAATATAACATAAATCTAAATCTAACGTAAATTATGTTATATTAAAAACAAAGAACTAAACTAACAGGGATTATAAGAACCTTAAAACTGATTTAATACATAATTTTTCACATAACTCGGCAAGAGTTGACATTCTCATCACTAAAGATGTGAGAGTTAACTTCCGGTGGTGACGCTGCCTCATCTCCATCCACATCTGACGACAGCAATTGGCCCTTTGGACCGTTCTTGCTCTTGTTACTAACTTTGAAGTTGCTGTTGAATGACTAGAGGTTGTCTAGATGGTCATTGTCGGGGATGTAGTGACTCTTGCCGCCCTGAAGATCCACCTGCTTCCCTATCTTCTGAAGACATTTCACCAGTACTTTTGGATCGACGGAGCCCACCATGAGTGAAGGTAGCAATACCCTATATTCCATTGAGGGCTTTCTTCACCCGCTTCATGCAGGCATCGCAGTCTATGGAGACCTAAATCTAATCTAATATAACGTAAATCTAAATCTAGCGTAAATAAACGTAAATCTAACTAAAAATAAACCTAAATCTAATCTAATTTAACTTAAATAAACCTAAATCTAATTTAACGTAAGTCTACATCTAACCTAATCTTTAACGTCTTTTAGGATAGTTTCCTACGACGTTATAACTCTCTTCTTCTTGTGTGTGTGCGTGTGTGTGGATGTGTGTGCCAATAAAAAGAGATAAATGGTATAACCTTTCTATCACCCATGCCAAGTATGATAGATTGGTTATGCCATTTCCCTCTTGAATAATAGGTCTTGAGTTCAACTCCTCGTCGGCTAGATCTTTAGGTCTTTTAATTTTAATTAGTTTCCTACGACGTTAAATTAGTTTCTCTCTCTTTCTCTCTCAATGTGTGTGCGTTTTTTTGTTTATGCATGTTTTCTCTCTCTTTTCCTCTCTCAATGTGTGCGTTTTTTGTTTATGCATGTTCTCTCTCTCTTTTCCTCTCTCAATGTGTGCGTTTTTTGTTTATGCATGCTCTCTCTCTCTCTCTCTCTCTCTCTCTCTCTCTCTCTCTCTCTCTTTTCCTCTCTCAATGTGTGTGTGTGTGCATTCTTTGTTTATGTATGTGTGTGTGCGTTTT
Organism: Adiantum capillus-veneris; assembly: GCF_014529385.1. Classification (NCBI taxonomy): domain Eukaryota; kingdom Viridiplantae; phylum Streptophyta; class Polypodiopsida; order Polypodiales; family Pteridaceae; genus Adiantum; species Adiantum capillus-veneris. The sequence goes on along the minus strand of NC_140946.1, from coordinate 80,987,480 downwards.
TGTTTATGTTTGTACTCTTTCTCTCTCTCTCTCTCTCTCTCTCTCTCTCTCTCTCTCTCTCTCTCTCTCTCTCACACACACACACACACACACACACACACACACACATAGTGTTTTTGAGAGAGAGAGAGAGAGAGAGAGAGAGAGAGAGAGGGAGAGAGAAAGAGGGGAAGGGAACATGAGAGTGAGGAGAGGGAAGGAGCATACCTGGCTCTCCTTCCTCTCCTCGTGTGTGTGTGTGTGTGTGTGTGTGTGTGTGGAGAAGAAAGAGAGAGAGAGAGAGAGAGAGAGAAGGAGAGAGGGAGAGCGTTTCCTGCTCCTTGCTTGAGGGCGCCGAAAAACTCAGATCTGAGATCTGAGTTTTTGGGCGCTCTTTGTTATTTATTTTAGCCCAGCCGGCGTCGCTATGAGCGTCTCAAATTTACAAGTAAATTTGCGACGCTCATAGCGACGCCGGGATTTTTTTTTTGAGCGTCGCTGTGTGAGCGTCGCTAATATGAATAGCCTCTTGTAGTGCCAATCCGCTGAAGGTCGAAGAGAAGCATCTTGCAAGTGCGAAGATGCTTTGTGTACCAGCCGATGAACCTTCCCTTGTGTCTTGTGGTGGTGAGTCCTTGCTAGAAGAAATGTGGTTTGATTGTGCATTCGATTTGATTGAAGAGCAGGTTTTTGAGGATGACTTGCCGAAGCTAGAAGCAAAAGCAGAGGTATATCAAGTTGATTTGTGTATGCAGGGGGTGGGGCAACCTTGCCTTGATAAGCATGTTGAGGTGCACGATGAAGTTTTGGAGTTTGTGTGTAGCCGTGGAGAGATAGCTCCGGCAGATGACTCTATGGAAATAGATATAGGTGCAGCTTATAAGAGTGAGGCTCCATGCAAAGAGGAAGGTGCCACCAACCTTGCAGGTGATGAGATATTTGAAGAACAAGTTGAATCTCGAGCAGGTCATACTCTAGGGTACGAGGAGTTGGTTTTAGAGCCTATTATAGAAGATTTGGATGTAGGTATGCAAGGCAAACATGTTTGCTTGGCTATGCAGCAGGTGAAGACAAATTGCAGGATTTTGCTACTTTATGTGATGCTATGGATACATGTGTAATTGGAGGTTTCTTTACATGTATCTTTGTATCAGTTGTGAGGTTTTTTTGAAGTGGACTATACTATGGAGGGTTCTGTAATAGATGACATGATAGCTGCATATGGTACCGGTGCTTCAAGTGATGGAAAGTATGTTTATAGTGGGCATGAAGACTCATGGATACAAGATGCTATACATCCATGCTATAAAGAACTATCGAGGTGGCCCGTTTTTGGGATTGCACGTGTAAACAAAGGCTTCAATATGAAGGCTTTACACGTAGATGGTTATGGCCAATACCATCTATTTGATCCAGGTGGAGATTACACCATGCTTGGGGAAGCTTGATCTTTCCATTTGATCTTGGACAATGATGCAGCATCCGTTTTCTCTCTATCTCTATCCTATCTATATAGCCACTATATCATCTTTTTCTTATATAGTTTATGTACCTATTTTATATCATTCTATCATATGCCGTCTTCTTTTACCTAAATAATACTATGGTTGAGAATGAATGCTCAACGAGGGGGTGGGCAATGATGGTGCACCCAATCTGTGTCGGCCTATGGAAGTGCTAGAAGCCCATGCATGGTAGTTTGCAGGCAAGTGGAAGGGACATTGAGCAAGTATTTGATGCATCTAGGAGACAGGTACGTAGGGATGGAGCACTCGCCAACAGAGACTGCAAGTGTTTTTTGCTATCACAAACGAGAGGAGAAAATGCTTATATCAGAAGGTTGTGAGCGGGACAAGGGGTGCTAGATGCAGGTGCTATCAAAGTTTATGATATGGGATTTTGATCGAGATGTCTGCAGGACGCTCTACTTTCCAGGGTATGTATGCTAAATGTGGGTTTCAGAAAGGTCAAGGAAAAATTTTAGCACTACTGGTCGGGGAAGTTTAGGAGTGCTCGAAGTGTACTTTTTGGTGATTTCAAAGCTCTCCGGATGCATGAAGGCTAATGATTAGTAGCAATCCAATGGGATGCGGGTTGAAGGTTGCCGACACTTGTCTATCCACACTAAAGAGGTAATTTTTATGGAGTTTTATTGCATCGGCAGTTTTTGGCGTATGCAAGGGGGCCAAACCCAAAGCTTTTTAAAGCTTTAATAACTTCAAATAAGGAGTTGCATGAGGGGTGGCACCACTGCAGGTAGAAGAAGGCCAAGCATGGAAGAGGCTGCCATGTGCCAGACATGCGAGAGAAGGGCTCCATTTGGGTGGTTGCCAAAACGGGAGGAGGTGACCAAGAAAAAGGCGGCCAGTTGGGTGGGTTCACGAGACGGTAGGAGGTGGTGGAGCTCGGCCATTTGTTGCAGAGGAGGTGACTGCTAGCGATATCGCTAGTGGTCAAAGAGAGGGAGGCTCAAAGATAATCATCGAGGGGCTTGATTGTTGCGCACTCAAACTGTGCAGAGCCGCCAGTTGCAAGGTCTTGGAGGGCTGCAAATGAAACTGCAGGGCGAGTGGAGGGCCGCCAATGACAGAGGTAGGGCCGAAAGGTGCAGCTCACTAAAAGGGATGCCATACTACAGGAGTTAAGGGGAGTCAGAGGCGGATATCGAGGGAGGAAGGGTGCTGGCATGAGGTGGGGTAGGTAGCCAACCATAACCTGTTGTAAAGCGCTTGTATAAAGCATGAGAGAGTTGCGCCATGAACTACAAGAAGGTGCAAGATCAGCATGTGAAGATAAGGTTTGCAGACTTGGGTGCCATATTACAGTAGAGAAGGGGAGGTCAGGAGCGCAACAGTTTAATGGTGATGCCATATTGCATAGAGGGTCGACCATTGCATGATAACAGCGGCCCTGAGGAGGGAGCGTTCTAAGAGGGATCCATCATTGTACGTGTTTTGCTAATTGAAACATCTTGAGTCTCCATATACTCGTTATTTGAGTGATCAATATATATCGTATTTTCTCTCATGCTCACTTACCTAATGTTAGCGGGTATATTGTCCTTCGGAGGGATGTGGAGCTAGGGGTTCTCTCTATGTGGATGTAGTGTGTGTCATAAGGGTGTAAACTTGTAAGTAACCTCATGTATGCCAATGATCATGAAAGCATCTGTACATGTTAACATATCTGTGATCAGCTATATGTGGTTATATGTTGCTATGAGGGGTTAGAAGCAGTAGCCATCATGTTGTGCTTTGTGATAGAGTGTGTGTAATTGGGGTTGGTCGAGATCGGGCAGAGGCAATAGTTATTTCCAGATTGTGTATCAAGATGTGTGTTTACTAGGGGATAGGGGTGCTGTGAAATCACTGGGCTATAGAGAGGCATTCAGATTGTGTGCTAGTGGTTTTCTCATTAATTTCCCCATTTCCATCTTGTGGTGCCCCTAGTGAGGACCCACTGATTGCTTCTTAACAAAGTGTTCGTGAATCAAGATGAAGCAAGAATTTGGTCCGGTGTTCAAAGGAGATGAAGATGCAGACGATTGGATTGTCGATTTTGAGCTATTTATGATGACAGTACCGCGGATGCCAGGTGATGAAGCAAAGCTCCAGACTCTATCTTTGGTGCTACGAGGTAAAACAAAAGCTTGGTTCGATGGTTTAGAAGACGCACACAAGCAGGATTGGATCGGATCTCAAGAGAAATTTCTACAAAGGTATCGAAAGGTGGTGTCGGCTTAAAAGCAGATGCAAAGATCAAAGGTTTGCAGCAGGACGTAAGTGAAAATTTCAATACCTTTGTTGATAGATTTGAATCTTATTGGGGGGATTTTGCGGCAGCTACCCAAGCAACCTGTGTGGGATACTTTAAGTTGGAAAGGTTTCTATTTTCCTTGCATCCCTATGTTCGTGAAAGAGTGGATTACAAAGATCCAAGGACCTTTGATGAAGCTGTCAAAGTCGCCAGAGCAAAGAGTCAAAAAATGAAGAAGATGATGGAGGCAGGATCGCTACAGTCTACAATCACAGCAGCCAGTGGACCCAGGTCCAAACAGATGGGTAAACATCACGAGATAAAAGCTCCTCTTGTTGACATGCATGTGATCAAAGTACATGAAGTTGATGCCAGGTTAGAGGAGGTAGAACAAGTGTCAACCAGGTCTCAAAAGATACAGAGAGGCAGATTCAGAGTGCCACCCATTTTGCTTGCTCAAGAGGACGAGGTGATAAAAGGCCTCAAAGAAGAAGTGTTGGTTCTAGAACCGACATTGGGGAAGGTAGCAATGGTCTAAGAATCGGGAAGTTCAGAAGAGGGGTCCAAAAGTTCCTCAAGCTCTAGCAGCGTAGAGACAAATATCATTTGGGAGACGGAGTCCATGTCTTCTGGGTATGAAACTTATGATGGTTTTTATGTAGATGAAGTGGATACAAATGTATACGAGTTGTCTGCCAGTCCGCTGAAGGCTGAAGAGAAGCATATTGCAAGTGAGAAGATGCTTTGTGTACCAGTCGATCAAGATTTCCTTGTGTCTTGTGGTGGTGAGTCCTTGCTAGAAGAAATGTGGTTTGATTGTGCATCCAATTTGATTGAAGAGCAGGTTTTGAGGATGACTTGCAGAAGCTAGAAGCAGAAGCAAAGCTATGTCACGTTGATTTGTGTATGCAGGGGGTGGGGCAACCTTGCCTTGATAAGCATGTAGAGGTGCACGGTGAAGTTCTGGAGTTTGTGTGTAGCCGTGGAGAGATAGCTCCGGTAGATGACTATGGAAACAGATACAGGCGCAGGCTATAAGAGTGAGACTCCATGCAAAGAGGAAGGTGCCACCAACCTTGCAAGTGATGAGGTATTTGAAGAACAGGTTGAAGCTCAAGCATGCAGTCATACTCTAGGGTATGAGAAGTTGGTTTTAGAGCCTTTTATAGAAGATTTGGATGCAGGTATGCAAGGCAAAAATGTTTCCTTGGCTATGCAGCAGATGGAGGCAAATTGTAGGGTTTTGCTACTTTATGTGATGCTATGGATACATGTGTTATTGGAGGTTGCTGTATAGGTATCTTTGTATCAATTGTGAGGCTTTTTTGAAGTGGACTATATTATGGAGGGTTCTACGGCAGATGACATGATAGCTGCATATGGTATCGGTGCTTCAAGTGACTAAAAGTATGTTTATAGTGGGCATGAAGACTCATGGATAAAGGGTCTATACATTCATGTTATAAAGAACTATCGAGGTGGCCCGTTTTTGGGATTGCACATGTAAACAGATGCTTCAATATGAAGTCTTTACACGTGGATGGTTATGGCCAATACCATCTATTTGATCCAGGTGGAGATTACACCATGCTTGGGGAAGCTTCGAAATTTCCATTTGATCTTGGAGGATGATGCAACAGACACTTTTCTCTCTATCTCTATCCTATCTATATAGCCACTATATCATCTTTTTCTTATGCAATTTATGTGCCTATTTTATATCATTCTATCATATGCAGTCTTCTTTTACCTAAATAATACTATGGTTGAGCGTGAATGCTCAACGAGGGGGTGGGCAATGATGGTGCACCCAATCTATGTCGACCTATGGAAGTGCAAGAAGCCCAGGCATGGTAGTTTGCAGGCAAGTGGCAAGGACATTGAACAAGTATTTGATGCATCCAGGAGACAGGTACGCAGGGATGGAGCCCTCGCTAGCAGACGTTGCAAGTTTTTTTTGCTATCACAAATGATAGGAGCAAATGCTTATATCATAAGGTTGTGAGCGGGACAAGGGGTGCTGGATGCAAGTGCTATAAAGTTATATGGGATTTTGATCGAGATGTCTGCAGGACGCTCTACTTGCCAGGGTATGTATGCTAAATGTGGATTTTAGAAAGGTCAAGGACAAATTTTAGCACTACTGGTTGGGGAAGTTTAGGAGTGCTCAAAGTGTACTTTTTAGTGATTTCGAAGCTCTCTGGATACATGAAGCCTAATGATTAACAGCGGTCCAATCGGATGCGGGTTGAAGGTTACCGACACTTGTCTATCCACACTAAAGGTAATTTTTATGGAGTTTTATTGCATTGGCAGTTTTTGGCATGTGCAAGGGGCCCAAACCCAAAGCTTTTTAAAGCTTTAATAACTTGAAAAAAGGAGTTGCAAGAGGGGTGGCGGTAGAAGGAGGCCTAGCATGGAAGAGGCTGCCATGTGCCAGGTATGCGAGAGAAGGGCGCCATTTGGGTGGTTGCGAAAACGGGAGGACTGACCAAGAAAAAGGCGGCCAGTTAATTGGGTGGGTTCACGGGACAGTAGGAGGTGGTGGAGCCCAGCCAGTTGCAGAGGAGGTGACCACTAGTGATATCACTAGTGGTCAAAGAGAGGGAGGCTCAAAGATAATCATCGAGGGGCTTGATTGTTGCACATTCAAACTGTGCAAGAGCTGCCAGTTGCAAGGGCTTGGAGGGCTGAAAACGAAGATGCATGGCTAGTGGAGGGCCGCGAGTGGCAGAGGTAGGGCTGAAAGGTGCAACTCACTGGCAGGGATGCCATATTACAGGAGTTAAGGGGAGTCAGAGGCGGATAACTAGGGAGAAAGGGTGCTGGCCTGAGTTGGTACAGGTAGCCAACCATAACCTGTTGTAAAGCGCTTGTATAAAGCATGAGAGAGTAGCGCCATGAACTACAAGAAGGCGCAAGAGCAGCATGTGAAGCTAAGATTTGTAGTGACTTGGGCGCCATATTGCAGTAGAGAAGGGGAGGTCAGGAGAGCAAAAATTTAATGGTGATTCCATATTGCATAGAGGGTCGGCCATTGCATGATAACAGCAGCCCCGAGGAGGGAGTGTTCTAAGAGGGATCCATCATTGTACATGTTTTGCTAATCGAAACAGCTTGAGTCTCCATATGCTCGTTATTTGAGTGTTCAATATATATCGTATTTTCTCTCACGCTCTCTTACCTAATGTTAGCGGGTATACTGTCCTTCGAAGGGATGTGTAGCTAGGGGTTCTCTCTATGTGGATGTACTGTGTGTCATAAGGGTGTAAACTTGTAAGCAAACTCATGTATGCCAATGATCATGAAAGCATCTGTACATGTTAGCATATCTATGATGACCTATATGCGGTTATATGTTTCTGTGAGGGATTAGAAGCAGTAGCCATCATGTTGTGATTTGTGATAGAGTGTGTGTAAGTGGGGTTGGTTGGGACCGGGCAGAGGCAATAGTTGTTTCCAGATTGTGTATCAAGATGTGTGTTTACTAGGGGATAGGGGTGTTGTGAAATCACTAGGCTATAGAGAGGCATTCAGATTGTGTGCTGGTGGTGTTCTCATTTCCCCCTTTTCAACGTGGCACAATCACCAATTTTTTCGTTTAGGCTTTGTTAAGGGCCCAATGGTAAGAAAATGGCGATTGTGCCACTGTAGACCGTCGATACCGATTGCGATGCCCATGAAACTTTGCAGGGGTGGGGATTTGGGTGCTTTCCTTGGCCCTGCAAACTTTCATGGCCATCAACTCGCTTCTCGAAGAATCGCCAAATTTTTCGTTTTGGCTTAGCTAAGTCTCAACGTTAAAAAACTTGCGATTGTGCCACCGTAGTCAGTGAGACGGATTGCGATGCCCATGAAACTTTCTAGGGGTGGGAATTTAGGTGCTTTCCCTACCTCTGCAGTGTTTCATGACCACCCACTTTCGCTTCGTCGCTCTAGAGTGTCACAATCGCCAATTTTTTCGTTTTGGCTTGGGTAAGGGGCCAATGGTAAAAAACTGACGATTCAACCACGGTAGACTGCCGAGCCCGATTGCGATACCCATGAAACTTTGCAGGGGTGGGGATATAAGTTCTTTCCCTCCCCCTTAGAAGTTTCATGGCCATCCGCTCCCGTCTCGATGGTCTAGGGCGGCACGATCACCAATGTTTTCATTTTGGCTTCGCTAAGGGCCCAATGGTCAAAAATTGGCAATTGTGCCACCGTAGCCCGTCAAGATAGATTGTGATGTCCATGAAACTTTGCAGGGATGAGAATTTAGGTGCTTGCCTTGCCCCTGCAATGTATCTTGGCCATCCGTTCCCGTCTCGTTGGTCTAGGGTGCACAATCGCGAATTTTTTTGTTTTGGTTTCAGTGAGAGCCGAATGGTAAAAACTGGCAATTTAACCATTGTAGACTGTTGAGACAGATTGCGATACCCATGATACTTTGTAGGGACGGGGAGATAGGTTCTTTCCCTGCCTCTTAAATGTTTCATGGCCATCCGCTCCCGTCTTGTTGGTTTAGGATGACACAATCGCCATTTTTTTTTTTTTTTGGCTTCGCTAAGGGCCCAATGGTCAGAAACTGGAAATTGTGCCACTGTAGCCCATCAAGAGGGATTGCGATGCCCATGAAATTTTGCAAGGGTGAGGATTTAGGTGCTTTCCCTACCCCTGCAATATTTCATGGCCATCCATTTCCGTCTCGTCGGTTTAGGGTGGCAAAATCGCCAATTTTTTGTTTTGGCCTCGCTAAGGACTCAATGGTCAAAAACTGGCGATTGTGCCCACGTAGACCGTCGAGACCAATTGCGATGCCCATGAAACTTTGCTGGGGTGGGGATTTAGGTGCTTTCCCTACCCCTGCATTGTTTCATGGCCATCCACTCCCATCTCGTCGGTCTAGGGTGGCAAATTCGCCAATTTTTTTCCATTTTGGCTTCGATAAGGGCCCAATGGTTAAAAACTGGCGATTGTGCCACTGTAGACCGTCGAGTTGGATTGCGATGCCCATAGAACTTTGTGAGGGTGGGGATTTAGGTGCTTTCCCTGCTGTTGTAATGTTTCAAGTCTATCCGCTCCCATGTCGTTGGTCTAGCGTGACACAATAGCCAATTTTTTCGTTTAGGCTTTGTAAAGGACCCAATGGCAAAAAAATGGCGATTGTGCCACCGTAGACCATCGAGACGGATTATGATGCCCATGAAACGTTGTATGGGTGGGTATTTAGGTGCTTTCATTGGCCCTGCAAAGTTTTATGGCCATCGGCTCTTGTCTCGCTGGTCTAGGGTTACAGAATCGCCAATTTTTTTGTTTTGGCTTTGAAAAGGGCTCAATGGTAAAAAACTGACGATTGTGCCACTGTAGACCGTTGAGACGGATTGCGATGCCTATGAGACTTTGTAGGGACGGAGATTTATGTGCTTTTCCTACCCGTGCAATGTTTCATGGCCATCCACTCCCGTCTCGTCGATCTAAGGTGGCAAAATCGTCAATTTTTTTGTTTTGGCTTCGTAAGGGTCCAATGGTTAAAAACTGGCGATTGTGGAACCGTAGACCATTGAGATGGATTGTGATGTCCGTGAAACTTTGAAGAGACGGGGATTTAGATGCTTTCCCTGCCCTTGCAATATTACATGTCCATCCGCTCCCATGTAGTTGGTGTAGCGTGGCACAATCGCCACTTTTTTCGTTTTGGCTTTGTTAAGGGCCCAATAGTAAAAAAATGGGGATTGTGCCACCATAGATAGTCGAGACCGATTGTGATGCCTGAAACATTGCAGTGGCTGGGATTTAGGTGCTTTCTTTCCCCTTCAAAGTTTCATGGCGATCCGCTCTCGTCTTGTCAGTCCAGGGTGGCACAATCGCCAATTTTTTCGTTTTGGCTTCGCTAAGGGTCCAATGGTTAAAAACTGACGATTGTGCCACTGTGGACTGTCGAGATGGATTGCGATACCCATGAAACTTTGCAGGGGTGAAGACTTAGGTGGTTTCCCTGTCCCTGCAATGTTTCATGGCCATCCGCTCCCGTCTTGCCGGTCTAGGGTGGCACAATCGCCAATTTCTTCATTTTGGCTATGCTTAGGGTCCAAAGGTTACAAACTGGCGATTATGTCACCCTAGACCAACGAGATGGATTGCGATGCCCATAAAACTTTGCAAGGGCGGGGATTTAGATTCTTTCCATGCCCCTACAATGTTTCATGACCATCCGCCTCTTGCCTTGTCACTCTAGGGTGTCACAATCGCCAACTTTTTGGTTTTGGCTTCGCTAAGGGCCAAATGGTAAAAAACTACCGATTCAACCACCGTAGACTGTCGAGACGGATTTCGATGCCTATGAAATATCCAAGGACGGGGATATAGGCTCTTTTCCTCCCCCTTAAAAGTTTCATGGCCACGTGCTCCCGTCTCATCGGTATAGGGTGCAACAATCACCAATTTTTTCGTTTTGGCTTCGCTAAGGGCCTAATGGTAAAAAACTCGCGATTGTGCCACCCTAGACCGACAAGACGGGAGCGGATAGCCATGAAAATTTGTAGGGACGGGGATCTAGGTGCTTTCCCTTCTCCTGCAAAATTTCATGGCCAGCTGCTCGCATCTTGTCGGTCTAGGGTACAATTGCCAATTTTTTCGTTTTGGCTTTGTTAAGGGCCCAATGGTAAAAAAACTGGTAATTATGCCACTGTAGATCGTTGAGACGGATTGTGATGCCCATGAAACTTTGCAAGGGTGAAGATTTAGGTGCTTTACTTTCCCCTGCAAAGATTCGTGGACATCCGCTCCCGTCTCCTCGGTCTAGGGTGGTAGAATCGCCAATTTTTTTGCTTTGGCTTCGCTAAGGGCTCAATAGTAAAAAACTGGTGATTGTGCCACTGTAGACCGTTGAGAGGGATTGCGATGTCCATGAAACTTTGTAGGGGTGGGGATTTAGGTGCTTTCCCTATCCTAGCAGTGTTTCATGATCATCTGCTCCTGCCTCATCCCTCTAGGGTGTCCCAATCGCCAATTTTTTTTTGTTTTGGCTTCGTTAAGGGCCCAATGGTAAAAAAACTGACGATTCAACCACAGTAGACTGTCAAGCCGATTGCAATACCCATGAAACATTGCAGGGGTGGGGATATAGATTCTTTCCCTCCCCCTTAAATGTCATGGTCATCCGGTCCTGTTTAATGTTTCATGGCCATCCGCTCTTGTTTGATGGTCTAGGGTGGCACAATCCCCAATTTTTTCCTTTTGGCTTTGCCAAGGGCCCAATGGTTAGAAACTGGCGATTGTGCCACTATGGACGATCAAGATGGATTGTGATACCCATGAAACTTTGTAGGGGGGATAAATATGTGCTTTCCCTGCCCGTGCAATGTTTCATGGCCATCCGGTCCCGTCTCGTCGGTGTACGATGGCACAATCGCCAATTTTTTCATTTTGGTTTTGCAGAGGGCCCATCGTAGACTGTCAAGACAGGTTTTGATGCCCATGAAACTTTGCACGGATGGGGATTTAAGTGCTTTCCTTGCCTCTATAGAGTTTCATGGCCATCGGCTCTCTTCTTGTTGGTCTAGGGTGGCACAATCACCAATTTTTTCATTTTGGCTTTGTTAGGGTCCAATGGTAAAAAAACTAGTAATTGTGCCATTGTAGACCGTTGAGACGGATTAAGATGTCCATGAAACTTTTCAAGGGTGGGGATGTAGGTGCTTTCCATGCCTTTGCAAAGATTCATGGCCATCCGCTCCCGTCTCATTGATCTAGGATGGAAAAATTGCCAATTTTTTGGTTTTGGCTTCACTAAGGGCTCAATGGTAAAAAACTAGCGACGGTTATTCCACTGTGGACAGTCAAAACGGATTGCGATGCCCATAAAACTTTGGTGGGGTGGGAATTTAGGTGTTTTTCTCTACCCTTGCAATGTTTCATGGCCATCCACTCCCGTCTCATCGGTCTAGGGTGGCAAAATCGCCAATTTTTTTGTCTTGGCTTTGATAAGGGCCCAATGGTTAAAAACTGGCGATTATGCCACCGTAGACCGTCAAGATGGATTGCGATGCCTATGAAATTTTGCAGGGGTGGGGATTTAAATTCTTTCCCTACGTTTGCAATGTTTTATGTCCATCCGCTCCCATGTCGTTGGTCTAGCGTGGCACAATCACCAATTGTTAAGGACCCAATGGTAAAAAAATGGCGATTGTGCCACTGTAGACCGTCGAGACCAATTGCGATGTCCATGAAACTTTGCAGAGATGGGGATTTAGGTGCTTTAATTGGCCCTCCAAACTTTCATGGCCATCGGCTCCCGTCTCATTGGTCTAGGGTGGCAGAATCGCGAATTTTTTTGTTTTCGCTTCACTAAGGGCTCAATTTTACAAAACTAGCGATTGTGCCACGGTAGACCGTCGAGACGGATTGTGATGCCCATTGTAATGGAAACTGCCTATGAACTTTGAGAGTAGCGGAATTAGGAAATTAGGTGAAGCACTTTTTAGAGATTCTTTGTGAGCATAGCTGGTGAAATTATTTGATGGTAGCAGTATAAACATGGTACTTAGTTAACTTTGCATGAACAATAATTTTGCAAGAGAGAGAGAGTGTTTAGAGAACATGACAATAGTTGAGGACCGGATTCATATGGAGCCGGTCCCCCCTCCAATAGGCATTTGTATTATAGTTTCTCCCATCAAGAGAGACTTGGTACAATACAATCTTTGTGTTCCTTGTGACCTACGTGATGCAATGAAGATGGAAAGGTTCATGCATCACAAGCATATCATAAACTCAAAGAAAGCATTAAATATCCCAAGCCTCAGTCCCAAGGCCTCAAACACCTTCGAAGGTGGAGAGAGCTAGCGGGGAATGAGGATAGGAAGAGGAAGAAGAAACATTCCATAGGAGAAAGAAGTAGTTCCTCATTTATCATTACTCTTCTTGCTAGCATACATAATAGCATAGTAATGGAGATGGATAAAATGGCAAGCTTAAGCATTGAAGCATGAATCTTGGTTGGATTTGCATTCCATAGCCAAGAGTGTTGGTGTAGGCTTTCACTCTCACAAGCTTGGAGAAGGAGGTGGTGTTCCTCAACTTTCACCAAGTGAGAATGGTGTCTCAAATGAGTGTGTGTGATGGTGTATATCCCCCTAGCACCCCCCTCCTTGCTTTGGGTGAGTGGAGACTTTTCAACATGCTGTAGGCATTGGACTCCTCTCCCCTTGGTCCATCACATGTAGCATGCAGTCAAGTACATGGGTAGTCTTTTGACAAGTGTCCTCCTTATCACTTAGAGAGAGAGAGAGAGAGAGAGAGAGAGAGAGAGAGAGATAGAGTTTGAAAATATCTAGATATTTGTTAGGTGGAAGTAGAAGCTCATTGGACCCCTCTTTAGCCCAACCAATAGCATTCAAGCACACCATGTGGTTAAGCTTAGTGAGAGAGCACATGTGTTCCATGTGCTCTTTTAGAATTCCCGTAACTTTGAGTGCGTAGGAAGTTTCTCAAAGAAACTTCCTCATTAAATGAGTAGGTTCTCTTTTTGACTCAAGAATCTTACCCCCCATGCATAGGAAGCTTCTCAAGAAACTTCCTCATTGAATGTGACAAGTACCTCAAGTACCTTAGTCATCAAGCATGACAAGCACCTAGGTGGAGTTCCCACCTCAAGCACATCCCTAGCTTGCCTAAGTTTAGGTTGGGTTCCCACCTCAAGCAGAGCTCTAGCTTGCCTAAGTTTAGGTCGGGTTCCCACCTCAAGCACAGTCCTAGCTTGCTTAAGGTTCCCACCTCAAGCACAACCCTAGCTTGCCTAAGTTTATGTCAGGTTCCCACTTCAAGCACATCCCTAGCTTGCTTAATCCCACCTCAAGCACAACCCTAGCTTGCTTAAGGTCAAAAGGACTTTTAACATTAACCATTGGAGGTCTTTAATGAAGCTAACCCTAAGGTCTTTTAAACTTCATTAGTTAACCTTGCTCTTTGATAGATCATCTCTCATTTGGGTCCCTTTACCCGTGTTGAGATAGATCCGTAAGCACATGTCTATATTCTAATCCTTGTTCCCGTTTATTATCCCATATTAAATGATCAGTTTAATATGAGAAAATCACTTGGGTTGGTTAGATATTAGATATTTAATGACATTACCTCTCTCTTGAAATCTTAGTCGTCCTCGACTATGAAGTAAAAGAGATAAAGTCATAGTCATTAGTCAATTTGTCTTAGCGGGTAGAGGATCCCTTTTTACCCTACGACATCATTCCAAGATGGATGAATAATCCATTTGGTGCTTGGGAGACATAGCTGCTGCAAGCATGTCTTCGCTTTAGTCCATTTCATCCTCCCAAGAAGAGTGACAAATTTTACATGGTGTTTTGAGAGAGGTCGTCATCCCAAACATGACTCTTAGTATGCATACTACTTAAATTTGTGCACAATAAAGAGAGAATTAGTCTTACAAGACAAAAACATTGATCATTTAAAAGAAACATGTATATTTGGTTACTCTAATGCAGCATACGGTAAGCATTGACAAGGTTCATATTAGTATCCTTAAGCTGGATTCCTTGCATCCATCTAGCATCTTCAAAAGGATAAATTTTGAACTTAATAAGATACCATCGGATAATCTTCCCATGTCGTAGTACCTTGTCTTCATGCCGAAGGATAGCTTTCGGTTGTAGTACTTCTTCTTGATCTTTGATTTTGGGAGGGTCTTCAATAATTGGTTCATTTGGAGGCTCTCCTTTGTAGGGCTTGAGTAGGCTCACATGAAAAGCATTGTGTATGAGCCAATGGTTAGGTAACTTGAGTTGATAAGCTACCTCATTAATTGGCTTCAAAATTTGAAGAGGACCATAGTGTCTTTTTGCTAGTTTAGCATAATACTTTTGATGGCCCGTAGGATTTTTGCCTGTCGTTTGCCTCAATCGAGCCTTAGGAAACTAAAGTAAGACCCAATCATTTTCTTTGAACGTTAAGGCCCTTCTGTGCTGCAGCTTTTTGCCTTAGTTGGGAGATATATATAGCCTCCATAATCTTTTGAAAAGATATTTGCAGGTCATGGCTATACTCATCGGCAACGAAGATCTTCCCATGTACATTAAGTAGCAAGGGACTTTTAGGTCTTCCTTCTATGATTTCAAAAGGTGCTTATCCCGTAGAAGTATGGATAGTATTATTACATGCATACTCTACAAGAGGTAAGTAGTTTTCCCATTGTGAGCGTTGATCTACTTCTGTAACATAGGTCTCTAGTAGATCGAGAATCGTAAGATTGGCTATCTCACTTTGGCCATCCGTTTGTGGGTGATAGGCCGAAGAGAAATTCAATCTTGTACCTAGATTTTCGAAGAGACCTTTCCATAAATTACTGGTCATTCTAGTAGGATCTCTATCTGACACGATGGATGTTGGCAACCCATGGTGTTTGAAAATCTGTGATATGAAGAAAGTTTCCATTTGGTGTGCCTTAATAGTCTTCTTGATAGGGATAAAGTGTGCTTGATTGCTAAACCTATTGACTATTGTCCATATTCCCGTATTCCCATGGATAGATGTTGGTAATCCAAAGATAAAATCCATGGACAGGTTGCTTCCCTCTATCATACTTGGTCTTTTGGCATACTACACATTTTGAAACATACTTTCATGGTAGGCCGATAAAAGTACGTCTCTACTCCTCTAAGAGTAGGTAGAATGCCTCTATGCCCCGCATAGGGAGGAGCATGGGATTCATACATGACTTTCTGCCAAAGGGAGTGGGTAACACATAGCCTATTTCCATGGAGAAGATAACCATCCTGCAAGGTGAATGGTTCCTCTTTATTCCCCAAAGCAAGGGATGACATTATGTCCTTAAATTTAGGGTCAGCAACATACTCATCTATCATAGAAGATAGATCGTTGTGAGTTGCTATTGACACATCATTAACTTTTGGTCGTTGTGAAAGTGCATCAGCCACTTGATTGTGCTTACCAGCAATGTGAGCAATGTGGAAATTAAATTGCGAAAGAAAATTTGCCCACCTCATTTGTTTGTCGGAAAGCTTGGTTTGCGTCATGAAATACTTGAGACTTTGGTGGTCGGTTCGTAGGATAAATGGAGTCCCCAATAGGTAGCGCTTCCATGTGTCTAGGGCATATAGAACAACTAAAAGCTCTTTCTCATAAATGCCCAAGACTCGTTCATCACTATTGAGACTTCGGCTCTCATATGCTATGGCATGCCCTTCTTGAAGCAAAACCACTCCAAGGCAATCACCACAAGCATCACATTGGACCTCAAATGGCTTTGAGAGATCCAGAAGCACGAGGACTGGTTGGGAAGTAAGCTTCTCTTTGAGCTTTTCAAAAGCATTTTGCTCCTTAGCAGTCCATACAAACTTAACGCTTTTCTTTGTTAAGTCATGTAATGGTCCTGCTATTTGAGAGAATTTTTCTATAAAGCATCTATAGTATGCACACATACCAATAAATCTTCTTAGCTAATGTAGATTCCTTGGATTAGGCCATGCTTTTATTACCTCCAACTTTGATGGATCCATACGGATACCATCTCGAGAGATAATATGACCTAAGTATTCAATCTCTTGAAGGAAAAATTTGGTTTTCTTTTGATTGAGAAAAAGCTTATTCTCCCTTAATGCTTGAAAAATCACTTGGAGATGTTGCTTGTGTTCCTCCAAGGAATTGGAGTAGATGATGATATCATCAAATTACACTCCAATGAATTTGTGGTAGGGTCTAATTTTTTTTTTCCATTAATCGATTGAATGTAGCTAATGCATTAGTCAAGCCAAAATGCATGACTAAATATTCATAAAGGCCAAATGTTGTACGAAACGCGGTCTTTAGGATATCTTCATTCACTATCCTTATTTGATGGTAGCTACTTTTAAGGTCAATCCTATTGAAGTAGGTAGAGCCTTGTAGCTTATCAAATAGATCTCCTACCCGGGGTACGGGGAATCTGTTTTTGATAGTGATATGGTTTAGTGCGCAATAGTCCACACATGCGGTATGTACCATATTTCTTTTGCACTAAAAGGAGTGAAGAGCAAAAGGGAGAGGAGCTAGGCCTCACCATTCCTTTGTCTACCAGTTCTTGTACTTGCCTCATGATCTCCTCTTGTTGAGCTTGTGAAACTCGATAAGGAGGTTTGTTAGGCGGTGAGCTTCCTGATAGGAGCTCAATTGGATGGTCATCATCCCCTCGTTTTGGAGGTAAGTCCATAGGGATATAATCAATGAACACATCTTGGAATCCTTTTAGAAAGTTAGACAAGTCTAACTCTTCTTGATTCCTACCATTCACCTTTGATGAAACATTAGGACCTTTTAGGGATTCTTTGACAAAAACCATGTACGTTGAAACTTTTCATTGATTTATCAAGGGCGAGAAGATTTACAAGTGGTATAGTACGACCAGACTCATTAGCATCTATATACATATTCTTTCCCCTGTAGGTGAAGTAGATTCTTCTTTTAGGGAACTTCATGTTGGCAGCCATCCGGTTGAACCATGGTATCCCTAGGATAACATCCTCATGTTGGAGAGAAGAGATGAAGAACTCTTCTTTGTCCACATAGATTTGGACATGAAGCCTCAACTTCCCAATCAAGGGAGTAACGGAGCCTTTTTGTCCCTTGAAAGCGGCATCGGCCGTTACAACATCTCCCATCTCAAAATCTTGAATGCCTAATTTGGTGGCCAACTCCATTGATATGAAGTTGAGAGCAGAACCAGGGTAAAAAAAAATGAAAGCATCATGCTCCCTTACCTTTCCCCAAGCATAGGAGAGAGGTGATCCTTTGCAATAAGTATCCTCTTTTGGAGCTTGAATAGTGGAAGCTCTAGGAGTCTCATTGCGAGCATCTTATTGGGGCAAGAACGATAGCCATGTCCTTGATCCCCACACTTTAAACATTTGTGATCCTTGCAAAAAGTTTCAAGCTCTTCAAGAGAGATTTTATGTTTACCTTTGTAAACTCCTTTCTCCTTGGACCGATTGTTGTTGTTGGAATGGTCGTGGGAAAAATTTTGGGCATTAATTTCTCCCTTTGCATCACTTTTGTCTTTATTTTCCATGGGTTTGACATTCCGTATAACCCCTTGTTGGAAATTGATGCGTGAAGAAACCATGGTATGGTGAATTACTTTGTTGATAAAGTCAAGCCGTTGAGAGTTGACATACTCGGCCATCTCTTCAGGTAATCCCGCGCGCACAGAATTGTTGTTTTTGCTCAGCAAAGTCTATCTTTTGAAAGACATTAGTCTTGACATGTAAATCCAAAAACTTGTCTACATATTTGTGGATAGACTCATGAGAGAGAAGCCTTAAACTCCTCCATTCGGCGAGCACTTTGTTCTTTGCATCACTTGCAAGGAATTTCTTCATGATGGAAACTCGTAGAGTTTTCCATGTCTTTGGTGCTTCACCATTGCCTCGAAGGCTAGCCCACCATTGACGAGCCAATTTTTGGAAGTGCATAGCTACATGGTGTAGCTTGGAGGACTCTGTGAAGCTCTCGTCTCCAAAGGCCATATCAAATTGTTGGATGAAGGCCGATACTTTGTCGGTAGCACCAAAGGTGCCATCATAGGTGAGAAAAGAGATACTCTTTCCTCCCTCTTTGAACTTCTTGAGCTTTTGTGACCTTCGCCATGCAGGGTAAGATCTGTGATGTCATCCCCTCTTGTATGCTCTGGGAGAATAGCCATAGCTTTCATCGATAGAGGAGGAAGGTGAAGAAGAAGGAGAAGAGGGTGACCTCTTTCTTTCCCTTTTCTTCCTTGGTTTCCTCTCTTCCCTTTTGGAGTGACGAGGAGAAGGACTGTGGGTTAACCATTTCCTCTTGGGAGGAGTTGGCGGTTGTTTAGTCCTCCTCCTTCGTGGAGCCACATCTTCGGAGGAATTTGGGGATTCATTGCTTTCTTGATCTTTGGATTCCTCCTCTCGTATGGGAGAGAGTATTCTTTTGGGGGTCTCTTCAAGAGGCCTCGTAAGCTCTCTCTCCTCTTAGAGAGGAAAGGAAATCCTATAAGTACGAAGTTGTTGAGTAACTCCGGCTTGCAAAGTGGGGTTGCCCATAGCTTGTTGCAACCTAGTGACAAGATAATTAACAAACATGGGAGCATCATCATTGGCACCTTCATGTGCAAAATCAAAGTTATCAATGTTCATTCTCCTCTCTTGATTATTGTCAGCCATGCTAATTAAATAATCCTGACATCGATTGGAGGGCTCTGAGAATTGAACCACAAAAAGTCCAAAAGAAGAAGGGAAGGCATAATAGGCCTATATATCTTGGAGCCAAGGTCTTCATGCGTGCAGCCGAAAAGTATCCAAATTTCCTGATATTTGCAACACCAACTGACACGTCGACAACACAAATCATGGAGGCATTGCCACATCGATATCAAAACTACAATGATATTTTTGAGAAGAAGAATGCAGACCTCTTACCGGAGCATCTACCCTATGATTATGCTATAGAGCTTCAGGAGGGAACCCAACCCCCTTTTGGCCCAATATACAAGCTATCTCAAGATGAATTGGTATAATTACGGAAAAATATTGATGAGAATCTTGCTAAGGGGTTCATACGGCATTCAAAGTCCCCAGCAGGAGCTCCAATACTCTTTGTAAAAAAGAAGGACGAAACTCTCCGGATGTGCATGGATTATAGGGGCCTAAACAAGATCACCGTCAAGAATCTGTTAAGTATGGAGCCTGATTTACCCTACCGGAAACCAAAATTTTCACGGACAAGAATCAGGGGCCGGAATATTATGGCCGGAAGTCAATGGCCGGTGGCCGGTGGCCGGTGGCCGAATTCAATGGCCGGTGGCCGAATTCAAAAGCGAACTTGTCTTCTCAAGGGTGGCCACACATGGGCGGATTGGAGGGTCCGATTTGGACTTATTCGCACAAGGGCGGCTACACATGGCTGTCTCTCATAAGAGAGGGCATCCCTTTTGGCCTATAAAAAGAGGCCATTTATACACACATTTCATAGTGTGTGAAGTTGATGCAACAAGGTGAGTGTGAGGTGGTGAGAGTGAAGCAAGGCGGGACCTCTATCAAGGGTTTAATCCCTTTGTAAACTACTTCTTCTTTTAAAGTGCTAAAGCCATTGAGTGGCTGCTTTCCTGTGGACGTAGCCCACATTGGGTGAACCACGTATATCGTGTGTACTCTCTCTCTCTCTCTCTCTACTCTATAATCTCTTGTGTGTGAAATCTATCTCTCTCCATTAAGTAATCTACTAAAAAATATATTTAGCTACGTCTTATTTCCTAACAACTGGTATCAGAGCAAGGTTTGCTCGTAGCTAAATTATCTCAAGGAAAGGATTCCTTGAATTGAGTGGGAGTTATGGCGGAGGAAGGGAAGCTCAACATTGAGAAGTTCAACGGCAAAAATTACCAACATTGGAAGATGCAGATTGAAGACTATCTCTACCAGAAGGACCTCTATTTGCCACTAGGCGGTCTTGCAAAGAAGCCCGCAACAATGGCAAATGAAGCATGGGTTGTCCTTGATCGAAAGGCACTGGGAACAATCCGGTTAAGCTTGGCGTCAACGGTGGCCTTCAATGTTTCGGAAATGAAGACCACGGAGGACTTGATGAAGTGACGACTTCTACGAGAAACCATCGGCATCCAATAAGGTATTTCTTATGAAGCGCTTGTTCAATCTAAAGATGACAGAGAATGGTTCAGTTGCAGAACACCTAAATGACTTTAACACAAACATAAGTCAACTTCGATCAGCGAAAATCAATTTCGATGACGAAGTGAGAGCTCTCCTTATACTATCATCTCTCCAGATAGTTGGGACAGCCTTGTGATGGCTGTAAGTAATTCTATTTTTGGCACAAATACTCTTAAGTTTGATGATGTTGTGGGTGTTCTCCTAAGCAAGGAAATGAGAAGGAGAAGCACAGGAGAATCATCAAGTGCTGCACTATCAGTGGAAACAAGAGGAAGGCCTAAGGAGAGGTTCAAAAACCAAAAGGGTCGTGATCGCTCAAGGCGGAGCAAGTCACGCACAAAGTCAGTTCTTGAATGTTGGAATTGTGGCAAGAAGGGCCATGTCAAGAAGGATTGCTGGTCCAAGAAGAAGAAGGAGACAGAGTCTCAAGACAACAAGCCAACATTGGAGGCCAATGTTGCAGGTAAAGTAGAGCAAGATGCTCTAATTCTCTCATTAGACAATGTGTCTAATTCTTGGATAGTAGATTCCGGTGCTTCATTCCATGCGACACCACACAAGCAACATTTCCAAGACTACACCAAAGGTAATTTTGGGTATGTATACTTGGGAGATGATGAAGCTTGTGAGATTGTCGGCAAAGGTACAGTTTCTATCAAAACTGCTAACGGAAATGAATGGAAGCTTAAAGATGTTAGGCATGTTCCTTCTCTTCGCAAAAATTTGATCTCTACAGGACAATTGGACGATGAAGGTCACAACATTGCATTCGGAAACAAACGATGGAAGATCTCAAAGGGATCTTTGGTGGTTGCCAAGGGAGAAAAAGTCGGTACACTTTACTTGTGTACTGTTAGCACGCAACCTTCAGCTTGTGCAACAACTACAGAAGTTGACAGTGCGGTGTGGCACTACAGACTTGGGCATATGAGTGCCAAAGGAATGCAAATCCTTCAAACAAAGAAGCTTCTACCAGGTTTGAAAGAAGTGGACTTAGAGTTCTGTGAAGATTGTGTTTATGGTAAACAAAAGAGGGTAAAATTTCAAAAATCAAGAAATGAAAGAAAAAATAAAAAACTTGAGTTGGTTCATTCTGATGTTTGGGGTCCTGCAAGTACACCATCACTTGGTGGCTCATTGTACTATGTAACATTCATAGACGATGCGACTAGAAAAACATGGGTTTATGTCATGAAGAATAAATCCGATGTATTTTCCATATTTCAAAGGTGAAAAGCCTTTGTGGAGAATGAAACAGGTACCAAGGTTAAATGCCTCAGATTTGACAATGGAGGCGAATATTGCAGCCAAGCTTTTGAAAGCTTTTGTGCTAGCAATGGCATTCGGAGGCAAAGGACAACCCCAAGGACACCTCAACAAAATGGGATTTCGGAAAGGATGAACAGGACAATCATGGAACGATCACGAAGCATGCGGATACATGCAGGCCTACCGCTTGAGCTTTGGGCGGAAGCTGTAAGTATGTCTCTGTACTTAATCAATCGGTCACCCTCAACGGCATTGGATGGGGGAGTTCCAGAAGAGGCATGGACAGGTAAACCGGTGAATCTTGCATTTCTCAAAGTGTTTGGGTGTGAGGCTTTCATGCACATAGATAGAAGCCTAAGATCAAAGCTAGATGCAAAGTCCAAAAAGTGTTTCTTCATTGGCTATGGAGAAGGAGACTTTGGGTATCGCCTATGGAATCCTGAAGATGGTAAAATCTTAAGGAGTAGGGATGTAATTTTTAACGAACAAAATATGTACAAAGATTACTTGGAAAGAAAACAAACAAAAGAAACAGGTGTTGAGTACATGGAGCTTGAGGACGGTGAAGACTCAAGGACTGCAAACGGTGACAATGTGCAACAACGTCAACCAAATGAGGAGCCTCAACCTATTCCCCGAAGATCTACAAGAGCAAGTAGACCTCCAGAAAGGTTTATTCCTTCCTTCAACCATCTCTTGATCTCAGATTCCGGAGAGCAGGAATCATACGAAGAAGCTATGCAACATGAATCCAAAGAAGAATGGACGAAGAGCATGCAAGTGGAGATGGACTCACTACATCGCAACCAAACATGGGAGTTGTTTGAGTTGCCTAAAGGTAAGCGGGCACTTCAAAACAAATGGGTGTACAAGCTGAAGGAAGAAGAAGGTGGGAAGAAAAGGTACAAGTCTAGGCTTGTGGTAAAAGGTTTTTCTCAAAAGAAAGGTATTGACTTCAATGAATATTTTCTCCTGTTGTAAAAATGAACTCAATTAAGCTTGTCTTAAGCCTTGTGGCTGCTCATGATCTAAATCTCGAGAAAATGGATGTAAATACGGCATTCCCTCACAGTGACTTAGAGGAGGAAATCTACATGCTTCAACCAAAGGGGTATGAAGTAAAAGGTAAGGAGAAAATGGTTTGCAGATTAAAGAAGAGCTTGTATGGTTTAAAGCATGCATCAAGACAATGGTACTTGAAGTTTGATCGA
Source organism: Adiantum capillus-veneris (assembly GCF_014529385.1). Taxonomy (NCBI): domain Eukaryota; kingdom Viridiplantae; phylum Streptophyta; class Polypodiopsida; order Polypodiales; family Pteridaceae; genus Adiantum; species Adiantum capillus-veneris. The sequence goes on along the minus strand of NC_140946.1, from coordinate 80,964,577 downwards.
TGGATGTTGGATCATGGATTCACAAGATGCAACTTGGATCACAGCGTCTACATGAAGAATTTGGGAGATGGGAAATTCATCATCCTAATGTTGTATGTTGATGACATGTTGATTGCAAGTGCTAACATGGAGGACATCAAAGACCTAAAAGAGGAGCTGTCCAAATCTTTTTCAATGAAAGATTTAGGTGCTGCAAAGAGGATACTTGGTATGAAAATATCAAGGGACAGGACGAAGAAGACAATAAAGCTATCTCAAGAAGATTACATCAAGAAGGTACTAGAAAGGTTTGCAATGCAAAATGCAAAACCAGTTTCTACACCTTTGGCTGGTCATTTTAAACTAATGAGGATATGTGTCCAAAGATACAAGAGGAGATAGCCTATATGTCTAAAGTTCCATATGCTGCAGCGGTAGGTTCTCTAATGTATGCTATGGTCTGGACAAGGCTAGACATTGCACATGCAGTGGGAGTTGTTAGTAGGTTCATGGACAACCCAGGTAAAGAGCATTGGCAAGCTGTGAAGTGGATACTTAGGTATCTAAAAGGGACAACAACAAATGCTTTGTATTTTGGAGGAACTGATATTTTTCTAGAAGGGTATGCTGATGCAGATATGGAAGGTGACAAAGATACTCGAAGGAGCACTACTGGCTATGTGTTCACGGTTGGAAGCACATCAGTAAGATGGGCTTCAAAGCTGCAGAAAGTGGTTTTACTTTCTACCATGGAAGCAGAGTATGTAGCAATGACGGAGGCAAGCAAAGAAATTCTACCATGGAAGCAGAGTATGTAGCAATGACGGAGCCAAGCAAAGAAATTCTGTGGCTTCACAGATTCTTAGAAGAGCTTGGATTCAAACAAGACAATTGTGTCTTGTTCAGTGATAGCCAAAGCGCTATCCATCTGGTGAAGAACTCAGCCTTTCATTCAAGGACAAAGCACATTGAGGTGAGATATCACTTCATACGCACTCTTTTGGAAGAGGGATAGCTAAAGCTAGGAAAGGTGCATACAAGTGAAAATCCTGCAGACATGTTTACAAAGGTGGTCAACAAGGAGAAGTTGAGCTTTTGCTCATCTTCAATCGGCATTCAAGGATAAGAAGCCTGAATGGAAAGCGGTAACAGGTTTGGTTTGGAGATCAGTCTCCAAGTGGGAGATTGTTAAGTATGGAGCCTGATTTACCCTTGTAATTTTCTGTGGTAAAAGCGCACATTTGTAAGGTCCCCATTATGAGGAGAAGCCATCGTGCGTGAAGGAAAATCACTCACTGGAAACCAAAATTTTCACGGACAAGAATCAGGGGCAACTTTAGAGGCCTTGGGGGTGGAGGCCCCCGAGACTTTCTTTTTTGGCCGGAATATCCCTTTTCGCCGAAATATTATGGCCAAAGGGCGGCCGGAAAGTGGTCGGAAAACAACCGGTCAGTTGGCCGGTGGCCGGTAGTCAACGGCCGGTGGCCGGTGGCCGAATTCAATGGCCGGTGGCCGAATTCAAAAGCGGACTTGTCTTCTCAAGGGTGGCCACATGGGTTGATTGGAGGGTCCGATTTGGACTTATTCACACAAGGGCGGCTACACATGGCTGTCTCTCATAAGAGAGGACAAATCTTTTGGCCTATAAAAGGAGGCCATTTCTACACACATTTCATAGTGTGTGAAGTTGATGCAACAAGGTGAGTGTGAGGTGGTGAGAGGGAAGCAAGGCGGGAGCTCTATCAAGGGTTTAATCCCTTTGTAAACTACTTCTTCTTTTGAAGTGCTAAAGCCATTGAGTGGCTGCTTTTCCGTGGACGTAGCCTACATTGGGTGAACCACGTATATCGAGTGTACTCTCTCTCTCTACTCTATAATCTCTTGTGTGTGAAATCTATCTCTCTCCATTAAGTAATCTACTAAAAAATCTATTTAGCTATGTCTTATTTCCTAACAGAATCGCTATCCCCTTCTCTTGATCCCAGAGCTTCTTGAGTGCCTTGTCAAGGCAAGAATATTTACAAAAATAGATCTTCGTGGTGCTTACAACCTAGTCAGAATCAAATAAGGTGATGAATGGAAGACAGCCTTTCAGACAAGGTATGGCCACTTTGAATATACCGTCATGCCATTTGGTCTCACAAATGCCCAAGCTGTTTTTCAACATTTAATGAACGATATCTTTCAGGAGTATTTAATTTATTTTGTGGTAATATATTTGGATTATATCTTGATATTTTTCAAGAATCAAGAAGAGCACGAGCACCGTGTACGATTAGTGCTTGAACAGCTTCGTGCATCAGCGTTATATGAAAAGTTGGAGAAGTGCTCTTTTCATCAATCTAAGGTGGAATTTCTTGGTTATGTAATTTCTAAAAATGGAATCTCCATGATCCAAATAAGGTTCAAACCATCCTTGATTGGGAGACACCCACCTCGATGAGAGATGTTCAATGTTTCCTCGGATTTGTAAATTTTTATTGTATCTTTATAGAGGGATACTCTAAGGTGGTTACAACACTCACAAGGTTGACAGGCCATAATAAGTTTGTCAGGGACTGAAAGGCTGCAAAAGCATTTCAGACTCTCAAGCAAGCTTTCATGACTGCACCCATTCTAATTCACGTAGATCCTACAAAGCCTTTTATCCTAGAAACAGACGCTTCAGAATTTGCCCTTGGTGCTATTCTATCCCAAGTAGGAGAGGATGGTCGAGTACATCCAGTGGCTTTTCATTCCCGCAAGTTCTGAAGTGCAGAAATCAATTATGAAATCCATGACAAAGAGCTCTTAGCAATCATCGACTCCTTGACACTTGGCATCACCTACTTGAAGGAGCTCCTCGTAAGATCACTGTCTATATAGATCACAAGAATTTGGAGTACTTCATGACATCCCGTGTCTTGAATCGTCGCCAAGCCAGGTGGAGTGGTATCCTATCAAGGTTTGATTTGTCAACAAGCTAAGCCATATGCCTTATCAAGAAGATTCTACCTTGCACCTAGAGAAGGCGATGCAACATTTGATCACCAAGAGTTAGTGATTTTGAAACTTGAGCAGCTTAAGCTAAATTCTACCATGAGCCAAGCTCCTGAAGATTCTACTTTTCTTTCTAAGGTGAAGATGCAAATTGCCAAAGACCCACTTGCTCAGAATATTAGACAACAACTACAAGGACAAGAGGTTAATGAGGACTTTCAAGAAATTGATGGACTAATTTACTATAAGGGTCTTCTCTATATTCCGCTAGGACCAACACGGTGGGAGGTACTTCAGCAACGGCATGATCTTCCATCAGCAGGGCATTTTGAGGTTAATAAGACAATTGAGCTTCTCTCCCGTGACTTTTGGTGGCCTCAAATGTGGAAGCTTGTATGTAGGCACTTGTGACACTTGCAATAGACCAAAGGCCCCTCGTCATCGTCCTCATGGGTTACTCCATCCCTTGCCCATTCCAACCAAACCATGGTCATCCATCTCCATGGATTTTATTGTAGAGCTACCCTTGTCACAAGGATTTGACTGCATTTTAATAGTCGTGGATTGGTTTACAAAAATGGCACACTTCATTCCAAGCACTAAAACCATCACCAGCGAAGGTACAGCCAAACTCTTTCTACAACATATCTATCGTTATCATGGATTACCAAATGACATAGTTTCTGATTGAGGCCCAGAATTCATCTCTAGCTTTTGGAAAAGCTTATTCAAGCTACTCGGAGTACAAATCAACCTCTCCTCAGCCAATCACCCACAAAGTGATGGACAAACAGAGAAAGTAAATCAGGTTTTGGAATAATATCTCCGCTGTATTATCAATTATCACCAGGATAATTGGGTCGATCTCCTACTGCTAGCAAAATTCTCCTATAATAACAATTTTCATGCCTCCACCCGTCACACTCCATTCTTTGCTAATTATGATCAACATCCCAAATAGGATATCCACAGACACTATCAAGTAAAGAATCTAGTTGCTATTCATCTTACACAACAATTATCTGCAATTCACAAAGAACTTACAATTCATATCAAAGAAGCTCAATCCAAGTATAAGGAAAGTGCAGATCTCCATCGCATGCAGCATCCAAAATACAAAGAAGGGGAAAAAGTGTGGCTCCTCCGACGTGATCTGCGTTCATCTCGTCCCTGTCAAAAGCTTGATTATTGAAGGCTTGGCCCATTTAAAATTATCCATCAAGTCAATCCAGCCACCTATCGACTCCGATTGCCCTCATCCATGAAAATCCATCCGGTCTTTCATGTCTCAGTCCTAGAACCTTGTCAGACATCTAAGATCCTAGGAAGAGCCCTACAACCACCTCCTCCGGTTGAGATTCAAGGACATGACGAATATGAGGTCGAGAAAGTCCTAGATTCTCAAGTTTCGTGTGGTAGGTTATAGTACTTGGTGCATTGGAAAGGCTATGATGCTAGTGAATGAACCTGGGAACCAGCACACAATCTACAGCATGCATCTCTCAAAGTCCAAGAGTTCCATCAACAACATCCATGGAAGCCCAACTCAAGGAACATCACTGCTCCTCGTAGAACTCGTTGCTAGAGGAGGGGGTAATGTCATGGATTCTTGAGAGTCAATCGTTGTCTGCATCATCGCCTATATGTCATCGTCTACATCATTTCTAGAAGGCTCTAGAAGAATCTAGAAGGATCTAGAAGATTCTAGAAGTTCTAAAAGTATCAAGGAGACTCTAGAAGTTTCTAGAAGCATGGAGAAGATTCTGGAAGAATCTAGAAGTTTCTGAAAAGCTCTAGAAAGTTGAAGAAGGATCCCGAAGGTTTTAGAAGAACTAGAAGGATCAAGAAGTTTCTAGAAGCATGGAGAAGATTTTGAAAGAATCTAGAAGTTTCTAGAAGCATGGAGAAGATTCTGAAAGAATCTAGAAGTTTTTGGAAATCTCTAGAAAGTTGAAGAAGGATCCAGAAGGTTCTAGAATAACTAGAAGGATCAAGAAGTTTCTAGAAGATTTTAACCTCCTCAAGAAGAAACTAGAAAGTCCTAAGCTCCTTGATGCATGGTTTTTAGGACCCCTTCTGAAGATGCAATAAAGGCACAGTCAGTTGTTGGGGAGATGAGGATACTCTAGTCCAAGGGATCTCGAAAGAGAAGAAAAATCTACTTCACAAGCACCAAAGAGTAAAAAGTGCCATGGATAGAAGATACGTGGGAACGAGCTCTTATGCATGCCTACAACCTATATCTTACAGAATAGCCCATTCTAGGTGTGAATTTCTAGTGAAATTTACACGAGGATGTTCGTGTGGACTCACAGCACAGCATACTCCGTTTTCACTTTTTTACCGACAGTAAATATTTTTTACCTATAGTAAATATTTTTCACCTACATGGTAAATACAAATCACTTTTTACCTACAGTAACTTTTTTTACCCATGGTAAATATTTTTTACTGTATCATAAGTATTTGGTAGGTAACAGTTCACTGTTACTAGAAGCAGTGATTGGGCATCAACAATGCAGTTACAGGAGGAGAAAAAGGGAAAATCTTATGGTAAAGGTGAGTCAACAAGGATAAAGACTTTTGAGTTGAAAAGAGACATGCTGATTTTTTCAAAGAACACATGTCAAAAGAAGCCATGGTTGAGGATTTTTTGAGAATTTGATATTCAGGAGGACCCAGCTGCCACCTCCCCCCCGCAGGTCCCCCCCTGACATGTGCTGAACCTCCAGTTTCAACAGCCACCTTACCTGCTCTTAAATGCTGGTCAAGGCCTTATCCCCATGTGTCACAATCAGAAAAATCAGCATTTACCCTCCCCTCTCACATCACTCTAGAGAATATCTTGATGATGACATATCAGGTGACCTCAATCTGTTGACCACCCTAAGCAAAAAGTAACCCCAATCAGCGGATTTAAGCATGTTTATCCCTAATCCTAAACCCTCTCAGAAACCTATATAAGGAGGTCTTCTCTCACTCAAAACCAACACTTCACCCACTTCACCAAGCAACGAAGCTATGACGACATTGCTCACAACGAGGAGCTATGGATGGAGCTCTACTCTCTCTCCCTCTCTCTCTCTCCCTCTAGTATGCTACATTACTAGCCCTAAAACCTAAATAAGGAGTCTTCTCTCATGCTCCATGGCCACTATCCTCGCCATCATTCTCTAAGGTATTGATGTGTTGCTAGTAGGATCATACCTACTTGCTGGGTTGATTGTTTTTGACAAGGGGTTATGCCATCCTTGGCTTGCTTCTCTATATCCTTGTTATGTATGATCAGATGCCGTTGTATTGTTAAGCTGATGTCTTGAGTATATATATGCTACATAAGGTCCCTAAGCTTCGTTTCTATGTGTTTTGCCATATGTTTTGATGCCATCATAATGTCAAAAGTCTCACTTGCCTATGTGCACTATGTGTGAGGTCCCTAAACCTCTTAATTTAGGGTGGTGTCCCCTTTGTTTTGTTCTTTGCTTGTTTGCATGAGGCGTGGTTTGTGGAGTGTGCACGAGTACAGAGGCCACCCGATTGCACTACTCTTTTTCCCGCTATCACTCCTCAAGCACTAGTATAAATAGGGGTCTTGGGCCACAAGCCCCTCAGTCTTGCCAACACTAGCTGTGAGGCTCCTATGAGGAAAGCCCTCTTCTAGTTCTTATCTTATGTTCAATTCTTGTCCTTGCAATCAAGCCTTGTCTTGTACTCAAGTCATGTAATCCAAGTCTTGTATCTAGCTCTCTTAATAAAGTATTAAGTCTTGTAATCAAGATTAAGCTTATCATCAAGTCCCAAGTTCTTGTACATTGTGAGCGCCTCCTCTTGCTCTCTTCTAGCTCTATACACGCTCATAACACTATGCATGAAAGCCTACACCAACACTCTTGGCTATAGAATGAAAATCCAACCAAGAGTCATGCTTCAATGCTTAAGCTTGCCATCTTCTCCATATCCATTACTATGCTATTATGTATGCTATCAAGAAGAGTAATGATAAGTGAGGAACTAATTCTTTCTCCTATGGGATGTTTCTTCTTCCTCTTCCTTATCCTCATTCCCCGCTAGCTCTCTCCACCTTCGAAGGTGTTTGAGGCCTTCAGATAGTTAATGCTTTCTTTAAGTTTATGCTATGCTTGTGATGCATGAAGCTTTTCATCTTCATTGCATCACATTGTCGAGAAATTTACGGTCTTGCCAAGAAAGCACCAGGCTTTTGGCTGTGAGAGTTTGTGAGAGAACTCCAAACACTATATGAAGGAGTTAAACCATAAATGCCATGAAGTATATGGTTTGGAAGGAAGTGCAATCAAAGAAGCTTCATTCTTTCTCTCTTGTACTCACACACACAAAGAAAGAACACAAAAGAGAATATCAAAACGACACAAAGATAAAAAAAACATCAAGGCAATGGTCATATAGTATCATGGGTAATATGAAAGGGTTAATAGATGAGTTAATGGCGTTCAATCTTTGCTGACCAAACAGGCTACATATTATTCTTTGAAATTGTAGTTTTGTGCTTACCATAATATATAGGTTTTGTCTAGTGATTGGGATTAATTGTGTATACAAATCCTCTTGGTTCATAGCAAGATAACTACACTTACGTCAAAAGAAAAGTTATAGTCTAGGTAGTATGATGGGATCCGGTGAAAGAAGTATTTCTACAAATCCTCTTGGTTCATAGCAAGATAACTACACTTACGTAAAAAGAAAATTTATAGTCTATAAGAGGTATACGTTGTTGAAAGTGTATTTTACGGCTAATCCATACGTTAATTCTAATAGAATTCACAGAGTGGAAGCGATAGAAATTCTCATCATGTGGATTATTCATTTAGGTTAGTATGTGATAAATGTAGATATGAGGAAAGTGAAGAGATGAGAAGTTTCCCTCCCAAGCCCTATTCTTGCCTGTAGGCAATAAGGATACTACGGGGAGAGTGTTGGAATTAGGGTTGTAGATAAACGCACACAGCTTGGAGAAGATGAAGGAAGCTCAAGGAACACAATAGAGAGTGTGTTACTTAGTGTGCAATGGAAAGATATATAGCCCTAGAGTGATGGGCGTATATACAATGCTCGGGGGAAAAAACCTCCTAAAGAGGGAAAAAATGCCCCGGCGGTCCTAGTGACAAATCCCCCCTGGAGTGATGCGGTGAACGAGAGCTGGCACATGAGTAAAGGGAAGTGCCATGCCCTGAGGACATGATCAGTCCACAAAGGGGAGTAAGCCCAAAGCTTTGCGGAAAGCTTCAAGCTTCTCACAAGACAATGCCTTTGTGAAAAGATCCACAAGGTTGTCTTGTGTTGGCACATAAGCCAAGCTGATCTCTCCTACTGAGAGCCTCTCCCTGACATAGTGGTAATGCACCTCAATGTGCTTTGTGCGAGCATGAAAAACTGCATACCTCACAACTGCCAATGCGCTCTGACTGTCAGTGTAGATAGTGTTGGTAGTGTCCTGTCCAACACCCAAATCATCCATAAGGAGTCTGAGCCATACACACTCAACCGTAGCTGTGAAGATTGCCCTGTACTAAGTCTCACAACTCGAAGTGGCCATAGTAGGTTTCTTCTTGCTCAACCATGATATACATGAACTACCAAGCATGAAACAAAAACCGCTTGTGGACACTCACGTGTCAAAACAACCAGCCCAATCTAAGTCCGAAAAAGAATGTAAGTCTGGCGAAAATGATCCCCCCTTGGGATAAAACAAGCCAAGATGTAAAGTGCCAATAAGGTAGCGGAAAATCCTCTTGATAGCCTGCCAATTCTTAGACCCTGGGCTATGCATAAATCTGTTGACCTGTGAGATTGAAAACTGAATATTTGGCCTTGTGTTGCATACATAAATGAGGTAGCCAACAACATTTGGTAAAGAGTGACATCAGTAGGTTTGCTAGCATCATGTAGACTCAACTTGAAACCTGTTTCCATGCTAGTGGCAATAGGTTTTCAATCCTCAAGTCCAAACTTACATAGCAATGTCTCTATGTAACTTTTTTGACACAAGGCAATACCACCATCACACTGCTTAAACTGTATACCCAAGTAATGATGCAACAGCCCCAAATCTTTCATCTTCAAAGTAGCATTCAAATCAACCTTAAATTCAGCAATATATCTCTCATTTGGTCCAATGATCAGCAAATCATCGACATAAAGAACCACAATGAGAAGTACATCACCCTCACCCTTTACATACAATGTTCTTTCTGTTGGACTGTTACGAAAGCCTCGTTTAAGCAAATGAGTGTCAGCTTTCTCATACCAAGCACAAGGAGATTGCTTCAACCCATACAAAGCCTTCTTACATCTGCACACTTTGTCCTCTTGTCCTTTTATGACAAAACCACAAGGCTGCGTTACATAAACTTCCTCAAATATATCACCATTCAAGAAAGCAGTAACAATGTCTGATTGATGTACATCCCAACCAAGATGGACTGCCAATGCACATAGAAAATGCACAGTAGTCATACGACAAGTGGGAGCAAAAGTCTCTTCATAATCTGTGCCTGTTTGCTTTGCATAACCCTTTGCAACAAGTCGAGCCTTATGGCGATCGATCTCACCATCCAGCTTGCGTTTTAACTTGTAAACCCACGTCGTACCAATGGCCTTTTTGACAGGGGGCAAATACATAAAGTCCATGTGTCATTTTCCATAAGTGCATCATATTCTGATTGCATGGCAGCCATCCAATTTTCTGAATGATGCGCTTCATCAAAGACAGAGGCTCCTCAACATCATGTAAGCTAGACACAACCAAAGCATAACAATTTGATGCATAAGATGCATGGCGAGAGCCTGAACGAGTACGACTAGACAAAGGTAAATCCAATTTACTGTCATGCAAAGTGTACACCAGCCATTTTGGCATACCTCTAGCCTGCTCATTTTCAGCCCTTTCCTCATCAAGTACATCATGTACATCTGCATCAGTAATAGGCCGATCTGTAACATTTTCAGAAACCCCCATAGGTTGTACATGTTCCTCATTGGAACCTACATTCGTATTTCCACCACTGAAAAGAGGCAACAAAGTGTCATAAATGTCCTGTGAGCTTACATTACTGTCTCTAGTACATGACAACAAGGGTTGAACAGGATCTTCCACAAACACTACATCCCGTGAAACCAGAATACGCTTTGTTTGCGGATGATATAATCTATAACCTTTTCTTTCAGCACTATAACCAACAAAAATACATTTGACAACCTTCTCATCCAATTTTTTACGTTGTGTTTGTGGCACCAAAGTATATGTCAAACAACCAAAAACACGCATGTGCTCAATAGAAGGCTTTCTATCATGCCATGCTTCATATGGAGTAATAGACTGCAAAGCTTTCGTAGGACACCTGTTAAGTACATAAGTGGCACACATGATGGGTTCAAGCCAAAAAGAATGCGGAAAAGCTTGACTTTTGACCATACATCATGCCATTTTCGTAAGTGACCTATTTTTCCTCTCAGCAACACTATTTTGCTGAGGTGTATAAGGCATTGTACATTGGTGTTTTATCCCACGACTAGCCAAAAATGCATTAAATTCATGAGACATATACTCCCCCCTCGATCGGAACGGAGGGTGCTTGTTTGAAGCAGATAAAAACTTCGGACTTCTCTTTAAGCGGAAATACCTATGCATGCCTGGAGTAATCATCAATGAAAGTCACGAAGTAAAGGTAATTGCCCAAGGAAGGAGTTTGCATGGGTCCACAAACATCACTATGCACAAGCTGCAACCTGCATGTGGCCCGAAGTGAACCATCCTTTCAAAACTTAGAACACTGCATCTTACCCAAAATACAGCCTTCACAAACATGTTTGACAGGTGCTTCAAGAGGCGGCAAAGAAGCAACCATATCAGATTTTTGCAAACGCAGCAAACTGGCAAAATTTAGATGACCAAAACGTGCATGCCAAAGTTTTGCTTCTGAAATAGCCCTTGAATCTGCAATAGCATTTGCAAAATTTTGTCCATACTTTTCCTATAGAGTGAGCTTATACAGCCCACGACACAAAAGTCCAGATGCAACAATTTCATCACCAAAACTGAGATCATGAACTTTACATTCTTCATCCACAAATGTGACTACAAGTCCAAGTCTAGCAAGTGCGGATACAGACAAGAGATTCTTCTTGATCCCAGGTACATAAAGTGAATCAACAAGTGTGAAGGAACTGCCATTTGCATCCAGTAAGCACAATCTTTCCAACTCCCTGAACTGGATAAGAGACAAGAGATTCTTCTTGATCCCATGTACATAAAGTGCATCAACAAGTGTGAAGGAACTGCCATTTGCAGCCAGTAAGTGACTGAATTTCCATGAGGGACAGACTCGAGAGAGGTAAACGATTCACGATGTGAGATAATATGCTTTGTAGCCCTAGTGTCGAAATACCACACATGTCACTGAATTCCCATGAGGGACAGACTTGAGAGAGGTAAACAATTCACGATGTGAGATAATATGCTTTGTAGCACCACTGTCGAAATACCACACATGTGAATCTACAGCAACTAACAGGCATGCATCATGGACAGCAGGATTGTAAGTGCACTCTGCGCTAAAAGACCATTCTGTATCAACATCAACATTACAGTCTCCTTTTATAGAAGACTCAACAATGGTTGCATTTGTAGTGGAACCACCCTCTTTATTCTTAGCCTCTTTGGCCTTCAACTTAGGCCATGACTTGATCAAGTGATCATTAGCTTTACAATAATGGCAATGCATCTTCTTTTTGCCCTTATCACCAAAATTGCCAGATCAAGTGCTGCCAGCAGAAGCATTAGGAACAAAAGTTTTTCCACTGGCAGTAGAACCATAAGAAGTGGCTGCATTGCTGTTACCACCCTTTCTTTGAGAAGCAATAAAAGCCTGCTCAACTTCACACTATCTAGTCCTTTTTTTTTTGGAAAGTGACTCTCGCAACAACAATGTGCATAATGCATCAAACTTGACAACTTATGGATTTCCTTGGGTCATAAGTCTCCAGGTACTAGCAAAAGTCTGGTAGGAATCTAGTAAGGCATCAAGAACAGTCTGCACAAGGGAACTGTCTGAAATGACTTCACCTTCAGAAATAAGTTTCTCATTGATATTTTTGACACTAGCAAGAAAAGTTTCCATATCATTTTCCTCATGCATAATCTTTGACTCCAACTCTTTACGCAGCAAAGAAATTTTAGCCTCATTGCGACTTACATAAAGACAAGCCAAAATATCCCAAGCCTTTTTTGCAGATTTTGCTGAACGGATGGGAGGAACAATGGTGCGCTTCACAGACAACGTAATCAATGCATGAGCCTACCCATCCTTTACATGCCATGAGCTTGTTCTGCCATAGGCAAAACAACTCTTATAGCAGCAATCCTTGCAGCAAGACCCGCAACATCCTCAACATCGCCTACATCCTCAGAACCAGTACGTACATCAATTCCCTACAAAATATTCCAGACACCCTTTGATACAAGAACGTGTTGCATCGTATAAGGCCACATAGGGTAATTGTCCCCATCCAACCTGTCCTCAACAACAAACATCTTGAACACATCTATGTTGTTGTCAGCCATGGTAAATATTGCACCTGATGTGAAAAATACCCAAAAATAGGAGAAACGGAGCGGAAGCAACACTTGCTATATAGCACAAACCATAGAAGACTGAAAGGCACCTGTTATGAAGAAAACAACACTAACAGAAATTATGCACAAAATGATAAAATTGCATGTGCAGACCTGCGTGTAGTGGAAACGGAGGCCGAAATGAGTCCGAGTCAAAAATCTGAGCAGACCTAGCTCTACGAGATCTCCCGAAATATTTTTCGACCTACAAACACTTGCCAAAGCTTACTGAAATCGACGAAAGTGAGCAGGCGTGTGCTGGAGCAGCTGGCGACTAAGCCCGGGAGGATGCAACCTGCTCTGATACCAATTGTTGGAATTAGGATTGCAGATAAACACACACAGCTTGGAGAAGACTAAGGAAGCTCAAGGCACACAATAGAGAGTGTGTTACTTAGTATGCAATGGAAAGATAGATAGCCCTAGAGTGATGGGCATATATACAATGCTCGTGGGAAAAAACCTCCTAAAGAGCAAAAAAATGCCCCGACGGTCCTAGTGTGTTCACACACATCACTACCAAGTGTATATGGTAACAGAGAGATGTACATGTAGCAAGGAGAACCTACAATTTGTAGAGAGAATAAATTTCTAAGAGTGAGAGAGATAGGTTTGGTTAAGGAGATGAGATTAGATATATATATATATGTTGGATTAGATATGAAAAAGAAAACAACAAGAAATCAACAAAATCTCAATGTAGAACGCATCTTACTTGTCAAACCCTTTGGCACCATTTTTGATGGAGAGAAAAGAAGAGGGAAGAATTCAACTTCTGATACACCAAGTCCAAGACCTTCTTTGATTAGAGTTGATCTTCCAAGGATAGTTTACAAGAATGGCTAGCTTCCTCTAGGAGAAAGTGTAGGCTTAGAATTATGTTAATGGCTAAGTATAATTAGGCATTACTACTCACTCCCTCATGAATTCCTCTCATCAATGGCTTGAATGTCTTGAATGCTTCCATGGTTTTTAAGGAAGAAGATATCCCCTTTTATAGGTGAAGGGATTTACACAAGAAGAGAAGAGCCAGTGTTAGAAACTAGAAAAGTAGCTTTCCTTGCATAATGTGGACAGACTGGGGTCCATTATTTTGATCATATCTCCTCAACCGTGGCTCCAAATAAAAACGTAAAAATACGGGCAAAAAATTCAGCTCATTAGCTACGACTTTCATTTTATATACTTTTTCCAATTTGGATTGGAACCTTGTGTAAAAAGATCATCAAACTAGGTACAGTTTGGGCAAAAAAAGTCTTCTTGTGGTACCCTTAGCCTAGACTTTTATTTGATTCCAATGGACACCTCATGCCATATGAAAGCATGACATTGCTCCTTGACAAAGTTTTGTGATCATTCTTGCAATAATGCATTAAAATTAGTGTACCTTTGAAATCATGATGTTACCATATACATGTGGTAGTGATGTGTGTGAACACACTAGGACCGCTGGGGCATTTTTTCCCTCTTTAGGAGGTTTTTTCCCCCGTGCATTGTATATACGCCCATCACTCTAGGGCTATCTATCTTTCCATTGCACACTAAGTAACACACTCTCTATTGTGTGCCTTGAGCTTCCTTCGTCTTCTCCAAGCTGTGTGTGTTTCTCTACAACCCTAATTCCAACAATTGGTATCAGAGTAGGTCACGTCTTCTCGCGCTTAGTCGCCAGCTGCTCCAGCACACGTCTGCTCACTTTCTCTGATTATAGTGAGATTTGGCGAGCGTTCGCAGGTCGACAAAAATTTGGGGAAGACTCGAAGAGCTAGGTCTGCTCAGAATTTTGATTTGGGCTCCTTTCGGCCTCCATTTCCACTACGGGCAGTACTGCACAGGCTATTTCGTCATTTTGTGTAGAATTTCTGTCAGTGCCGTTTCCTACATTACAAGTGCCTTATAGTCTTCTACGATTTGTGCTGTATAGCACAGGTTGTTCCCGCTCCGTTTCTCCTATTTTCGGGCAGTTTTCACATCAGGTGCAACATTTACCATGGCTGACAACAACAACATAGATGTGTTCAAGATGTTTGCAGTTGAGGACAGGTTGGATGGGGACAACTACCCTATGTAGGCTTATATGATGCAACATGTTCTTGTGTCAAAGGGTGTCTGGAACATCGTGCAGGGCATTGATGTACGTCCTGGTTCTGAGGATGTAGGCGATGTTGAGGATGTCAGAGGTCTTGCTGCAAGGATTGCAGCTGTTAGAGTTGTTTTGCCTACGGCAGAACAAGCTCGTTGGGATGTTAAGGATGCGCATGCTCATGCATTGATTGCGTTGTCTGTGAAGCGCACCATTGTTCCTCACATTCGTTCATCAAAATCAGCAAAACAGGCTTGGGATATTTTAGCAGGTCTTTATGCAAGCCGCAATGAGGCTAAAATTGCTTTGCTGCGTAAAGAGCTGGAGTCGAAGATTATGCATGAGGAAGATGATATGGACACTTTCCTTGCTAGTGTCAAGGATATCAATGAGCAGCTTATTTGTGCAGGTGAAGTCATTTCAGACAGTTCCCTTGTGCAGACTGTTCTTGATGCCTTACCAGATTCCTACCAGACTTTTTCTAGTACTTGGAGACTTATGACCCAAGGAAATCCTGAAGTTGTCAAGTTTGATGCATTATGCACATTGCTGTTGTAAGAGTCACTTTCCAGAAAAAACAGGACTAGACAGCGTGCAGTTGAACAGGCTTTTATTGCTTCTCAATGAAAGTGTGGTAATAGTAATGCAGCCACTTCTTATGGTTCTGCTGCGAGTGGCAAAAATTCTGTTCCTAATGCTTCTGCTGGCAGTACTTCGTCTGGCAATTCTGGTGATAAGGGAAAAAAGAAGATGGGTTGCCATTATTGTAAAGCCAATGATCACTTGCTCAAGTTGTGTCCTAAGTTGAAGGCCAAAGAGGATAAGAAGAAAGAGGGTGGTTCCACTGCAAATGCTGGTTCCACTACAAATGCAGCCATTGTTGAGTCTTCTGTGAAAGGAGACTGTAATGCTGATGTTGATGCAGAATGGGCTTTTAGCGCAGAGTGCACTTACAATCGTGCTGTCCATAATGCATGCTTGTCAGTTGCTGCAGATTCACATGTGTGGTATTTTGACAGTGGTGCTACAAAGCACATTACCTCACATCGTGAATTGTTTACCTCTCTCGAGTCTGTCCCTCATGGGAATTCAGTCACTTGTGCCAACAACGCCTCTTATCCAGTTCAAGGAGTTGCAAAGATTGTGCTCACTGCTGCTAATGGCAGTTCCTTCACACTTGTTGATGCACTTTATGTACCTGGGATCAAGAAGAATCTCTTGTCTGTATCCGCACTTGCTAGACTTGGACTTGTAGTCAAATTTGTGGATGACAAATGTACAATTCATGATCTCAGTTTTGGTTATGAAATTGTTACATCTAGCCTTTTGTGCCATGGGCTATATAAGCTAACTTTGTATGACAAGTGTGGACAAAATTTTGCAAATGCTGTTGCAGGTTCAAGGGCTATTTTAGATGCAAATCTTTGGCATGCATGTTTTGGTCATCTGAATTTTGCTAGTTTGCTGCGTTTGTAGAAATCGTATATGGTTGCTTCTTTGCCGCCTCTTGAAGCACCTGTCAAACATGTTTGTGAAGGCTGTATTTTGGGTAAGATGCAGCGTTCTAAATTTCCAAAGGATGGTTCATTTAGGGCCACATGCAGGTTGCAGCTTGTGCATAGTGATGTTTGTGGGACTATGCAAACTCTGTCCTTGGGAAATTACCTATACTTCGTGACTTTCATTGATGATTACTCCAGGCATGCATGGGTATTTCTGCTTAAAGCGAAGTCCAAAGTCTTTATGTGCTTCAAACAATTTCAGGCTATGGCTGAAAATGTCTCGAAATGTACTATGGGCACCCTCCGTTCTGATCGAGGGAGGGAGTATATGTCTCATGAATTTAATGCATTTCTGGCTAGTCGTGGGATAAAACACCAATGTATAGTGCCTTATACACCTCAACAAAATGGTGTTGCTGAGAGGAAAAACAGGGCATTGACGGAAATGGCACGATGTATTGTCAAAAGTCAAGCTTTGCCGCATTCTTTTTGGCTTGAGGCCATTATGTGTGCCACTTATGTACGTAACAGGTGTCCTACGAAAGCTTTGCAGTCTATTACTCCATAATAAGCATGGCATGATAGAAAACCTTCTATTGAGCACATGCGTGTTTTTGGTTGTTTGGCATATGCTTTGGTGCCACAAGTGCAGTGCAAAAAATTGGATGATAAGGCTGTCAAATGTATTTTTGTTGGTTATAGTGCTGAAAGAAAAGGTTACAGGTTGTATCATCCACAAAAAAAAACGTATTCTGGTCTCACGGGATGTAGTGTTTGTGGAAGATTCTGTTCAGCCCTTGCTATCATGTACCAGAGACAGTAATGTAAGCTCACAGGACATTTATGACACTTTGTTGCCTCTTTTCAGTGGTGGAAATACGAATGTAAGTTCCAATGAGGCAAATGTACAGCCTATGGGGGTTTCTAAAAATGTTTTAGATCAGCCTATTACTAATGCACATGTACATGATGTACTTGATGAGGAAAGGGCTGAAAATGAGCAGGCTAGAGGTATGCCAAAATGGCTGGTGGACACTTTGCGTGATAGTAAATTGGATGCACCTTTGTCTAGTCGTACTCGTTCAGGCTCTCACCATGCATCTTATGCATCAGATTGTTATGCTTTGGCTATGTCTAGCTTACATGATGTTGAGGAGCCTCTAACTTTTCATGAAGCACAAAATTCAAAAAATTGGATGGCTGCCATGCAATCAGAATATGATTCACTTATAGAAAACGACACATGGACTTTATGTGATCTGCCTCCTGGAAAAAAGGCCATTGGTACGAAGTAGGTTTACAAGTTGAAACGTAAGCCGGTGAGTAGCGTTAAATGGTAACCTTGCATTTGCACTACATTTCTACTACCTTTTTCCATACAAACACCTTACCCTTCTTAGATCTTTATGCATTTACATCATATTTCTCTCTTCATGCTAAATGTAAATAGTAAACTTAATTCTACTCTCCTAGTTTTTTTACTGTGTATTCTTTTAACTAATTACCTTCACTAATTTAAATAGCTATCTACATCCGATAATTTGTAAATAAATAATTTATGGGCACTTATCTTACCCATCTTCTCTCAAGGGTAGGGCTAACCTTGTAGGCCTTCCCTTCCCCACCACTATGTGACCCAACTCTTGGATCATTTACTTGTGTTGGTCAACAAATCTTAAATATAATGTATATCCCCAATAAATCAAACTTTATTGGAGCCTACCTCATTTGTTTAAGGTGGATTCTGTTTTGAAAAAAGCATGCTACACCTTGGATGCATGCTAAAGGGCCCCCTACAAGAAGACTTGGTTTAAAAAGTGTTTTGGATGCATCTTGAACGCCTTAGCTCGTGGTTATACTTGAGTAACACTCCAAAATCAGCTTAAACACTTTGAGAAGGTCAACTTTGCCTTTTACAGCACCCAATTTTGAGTTACAGGCTGAAAGTTATAGTGAAAACAAAGTGTTGCGGACACTGTTACTGCAGGTCAAAGTTACAATCAGGTAAACCACAAAGGTGAAAAGTTTTCTTGACTTCTTAAACATTCTAAAATACCAATGGGGAGTTGAAAACCACTTGCATGTGGAGGGGTCGGCTCAAGATGCTTCCAGTGACACAACAAACAGGATGGGGACACTCTGCAG
The DNA here is from genome assembly GCF_014529385.1 of Adiantum capillus-veneris. Classification (NCBI taxonomy): domain Eukaryota; kingdom Viridiplantae; phylum Streptophyta; class Polypodiopsida; order Polypodiales; family Pteridaceae; genus Adiantum; species Adiantum capillus-veneris. The sequence goes on along the minus strand of NC_140946.1, from coordinate 80,946,240 downwards.
GAGCCACTGGAGGGACATCATGGTGGGGCCCACATACATTATCAACCCTTATGGAGCCTCCAGGACTTAAAAGTCTATTTTCAATGAAAAAATAAGTCCCTTGTTTGCATAATTGAAGGAATGGTTAAAAGGGAACCTAACTATGGTTAATTACCTACCCTAGTCAAGTTTAACCTAACCCAAGGTCTTGTACAGCTATAAAAAAGCCTTTTGGCAAGCACAAAAATACACACACCTACTCCATTTCTGCAATTAAGCTCCTCTAAGGTTAGGGAAGCCCTAATCTCTCTCTCCTCTTGTCTCCCTATCCGTTTCCTAAGCTCGCTATCACAAGCGGCACCATAGAGAGAGCATCAATATGCTATTGCTACCATTCTCTTGCAAACATTTTTCTTACCATAGTCATCCCTAAATAAGTATTGTAGATTCTATATAAGAGCAAGGATATCAAGTTCAATGATCTATCTCATGGTTTGATCAACAAATTGTTGCAATTGGGGTGTCGTCGTCACACTTTTGCTCTAAACGCATGTAAAATTGGTAAGCATATCTTGGCAGCTTCTCATATTTTGTGCTCACTGGGTTGTTTGTTTGTTGAGAAAGTTTTTTGTGCACCATGGTGTCTATTTTCTTGGCTTCTCTCCTTATGTTGTGTGTAAGTAAGTCTTGGGGTTGCATAGATGGAGAAGAGCTCTCTATGCATGCCGCCTTATGTGTGTAAGTAGTCTCTTCTTTTGGGAAAGGAAAGGAGTTGTCAAGTATTTGTGCATCATGGTGTTTTGAGTTTTGAGGTTTTTTTCTTCCTTTTCTTAGAAGTATATGAGCACTAATATGGTGAAGGTCAATCTTTGCATGTGAGTTTGTGCAGTGTTCAAAGGGATTGCTTAAGGAGTGTGTGTGTGTGTGTGTGTGTTGTATATGGTTTGTTTTGGTTTCCTTCTTTATCCATAAAAGAGGGTGGTGCCCCTAAGAAATATACGTGTGTAGGGTCTCATGGGGTGGTTGTCTGGGGGGAGCCTTGAGTTGAGCCCCATCTCAAAAAATCCGCTCTCATAAAAGTGGTGCCCCCACTGAGAAACTTTCCTAATTTCCTTCTATTCTCCTCATGAACAATAGAGTTGCACCATATGGTTTTCATTTTTCACAACGCATCAGAATTAACATTTGTGTAGATCGCAATTTTTTTTACCAACAACGCATTGTTTTTATGTTTGGAGCAGAAAGACTTGGTGAAATCTTGGCATCTCCAAATCCCATCATTCTTCCATTCATTAATTATGAAAGAGTCACCAAAGGCAGGAGACAAAGCTACACCACAAAATAACGAGGAGGAGATGGACAATGCACACATTTTGTGCTTTGATGGAGCTTACTGACGACAACACGATCATGCAGCAGGGGGGGTTCTTATTCTAAGTCCACAAAGGGAAGTTCTTGTTAAGAAAGGTATCACCTTGGAAAATGTTCATTCTAATAATGAGGCTGAGTATGTCACCTTAAAGTTGGGGCTTGAAGAATGCAGCAAACTTGGCATCGAAAGACTTATAATAAGAGGTGATTCCTTACTAGTTATTAGGCAAATCCAAGGGATATGGAAGTGCAAGAACCCTACTCTAGTGGAGTGTCTTAGACAGGTGAAGGCTTTGATAAAGAACTTTGAAGCTACACAGGTACAGCATGTTGTGAGAACCCTCAACAAGAAAGCAGATTATGTCGCCAATGAGAAACTTAAGATCATGGTGGGAGGTGTGAAGCTCTACGAACCAAAGTACCAAGGCCAAGAGGAATTGAAGGACATCATATTTTTCCTCCAAACTGGTGAGTGCCCTAAACACTTGGATAAAGTGCAAAGGCATAGGTTGGTAAAAAAGGCAACTCCTTACTAACTCAAAGGAGATGATCTGTATCATAAAGGGAAAGATTTGGTGCTAAGAAGGGTGCCCTCTGTTCAAGAAATAGAGAGAATCATCTTTTCATGCCATGATGATGTCTGTGGGGGTCATTTTTCTCATGATATTGCAAACAGGAAGATTTTGCAAGCAGGGTTTGTTTGGCCAAGTCTACACCGTGATGTCTAGCATTGGTGTAAGTCATGCAAAGGTTGTCAGATTGCTGGAAATCGACGACTCACTTACGAACCTCGAGTTCCAATAATTTTGTATGGTCCTTTTGAGAAGTGGGGTGTGGATGCAATAGGCCCCTTACCTCGCACATCTACTAGGAAGGTCTTCATCATTGTGGGAGTAGATTACATGACACGATGGGCGGAGGCAGCAATTACAACACGAATTACAGCCGAGGAGGTATCAAAATTTATCTTTGATTACATATGCAGTAGATTCGGCACACCATTAGAGATTTTGTCAGATCGTGGTCCAAGGTTTAGAGCAGAGCTCCTAGATAATCTTTTAACAAAGTTAAAAGTCAAACATTTGCATTCTACACCTTTACTACCCTCAGTGCAATGGGTTGGTTGAAAAGGTGAATGGAATGATATGTAAGATCATTTCTAAGCAGGTTGCAGATCGACCAAACGACTGGGATCGTCATTTGACCGCAACTCTATGGGCATACAGAACATCTTTCAAGGTATCCACTCAATTCACTCCTTTTCATTTGGTATATGGACAGGAGGCACTCCTTCCTATTGAGGTGGAGATTGCAAGCCTACGCATTTTCTCACGGGGAGCAAAGAGGCCAAAAGAAGCTTTGCAGGAAAGAATTTTAGATCTTCAACGACTTGAGCTTGATAGAAAAGAGTCCATCGACTATTACATTGCCCAAGCCACAAGCCAAAGGGACAAAATCAACAAGAAGCTCAAGGAGAAAGGATTGAAGGAAGGTATGTTGGTTCTTCGCTATGATAACCGACTTGATACTCGACTTGACAAAAAGTTTTTGCAAAGATGGGAGGGACCTTTCATGATAAAAACAAAGTTTGGGAATGGTAGTTACAGATTAGTAGATTTATCAGGAAAATTCCACAAGACCAGAGTCAATGGATGGAGATTAAAGCCCTACTTTCAACGTATCAATCCGTTGATAGGAAGTCATCTACCTACATCGTCTAAGCCCCAAATTGGCATGGCTCCCTTCGGCTTGGCAAATGCTCCACCTATTTTTAAAGCTTTGATGTGCAAAGAAGAACCAGCCTTGGAATTTGAACATACCCAAGGCAACCCTCCCATCTCCGATTTATGGGATTGAGGTAATGAAAAGCAGGTCTAATGGAGTAAAAGAGTGTATATCACTCCTCCTTTTTTTAGAAAAATAAGAAAAAAATAAATTTTTTTTTTTAAAAAAAAAAGGAAAAAAATCTTTTGTTTCATCTAGGAGCATGAATGATCCTAGATGAAGGGGGAGGGCTAATATGAGTAGCGTTAAATGGTAACCTTGCATTTGCACTACATTTCATCTAGGAGCATGAATGATCCTAGATGAAGGGGGAGGGTTAATATGAGTAGCGTTAAATGGTAACCTTGCATTTGCACTACATTTCTACTCAAATGTATATATTTTTTATCAAAGTTTTAACATAGTGTTCATTCTCTCTTTCCGTAATAACCTTTTTCCATACAAACACCTTACCCTTTTTAGATCTTTATGCATTTACATCATATTTCTCTCTTCATGCTAAATGTAAATAGTAAACTTAATTCTACTCTCCTAGTTTTTTTACTGTATATTCTTTTAACTAATTACCTTTACTAATTTAAATAGCTATCTACATCCGATAATTTGTAAATAAATAATTTATGGGCACTTATCTTACCCATCTTCTCTCAAGGGTAGGTCTAACCTTGTAGGCCTTCCGTTCCCCACCACTATGTGACCCAACTCTTGGATCATTTACTTGTGTTGGTCAACAAATCTTAAATATAATGTATATCCTCAATAAATCAAACTTTATTGGATCCTACCTCATTTGTTTAAGGTGGATTCTCTTTTGAAAAAAGCATGCTACACCTTGGATGCATGCTAAAGGGCCCCCTACAAGGAGACTTGGTTTAAAAGGTGTTTTGGATGCATATTGAATGCCTTAGCTCGTGGGTATACTTGAGGAACACTCCAAAATCAGCTTAAACACTTTGAAAAGGTCAACTTTGCCTTTTACAGCACCCAATTCTGAGTTACAGGCTGAAAGTTATGGTGAAAACAAGGTGCTGCGGACACTGTTACTGCAGGTCAAAGTTACAATCAGGTAAACCACAAAGGTGAAAAGTTTTTTCCTGACTTCTTAAACATTCTAAAATACCAATGGGGAGTTAAAAACCACTTGCATTTGGAGGGGTCGGCTCAAGATGCTTCCAGTGACACAACAAACAGGATGGGGACACTCTGCAGGAGCCACTGGAGGGACATCATGGTGGGACCCACATATAGTATCAACCCTTATGGAGCCTCCACGACTTAAAAGGATATTTTTAATAAAAAAATAAGTCCCTTATTTGCATAATTGAAGGAATGGTCAAAAGGGAACCTAACTATGGTTAATTACCTACCCTAGTCAAGTTCAACCTAACCCAAGGTCTTGTACAGCTATAAAAAAGCCCTTTGGCAAGCACAAAAATACACACACCTACTCCATTTCTGCAAATAAGCTCCTCTAAGGTTAGGGAAGCCCTAATATCTCTCTCCTCTTGTCTCCCTATCCATTTCCTAAGCTCGCTATCATAAGCGACACCATAGAGAGAGCATCAATATGCTATTGCTACCATTCTCTTGCAAACATTTCTCTTACCATACTCATCCCTAAATAAGGATTGTAGATTCTATATAAGAGCAAGGATATCAATTTCAATGATCTATCTCATGGTTTGATCAACAAATTGTTGCAATTGGGGTGTCGTCGTCACACTTTTGCTCTAAACGCATGTAAAATTGGTAAGCATATCTTGGCAGCTTCTCATATTTTGTGCTCATTGGGTTGCTTGTTTGTTGAGAAAGTTTTTTGTGCACCATGGTGTCTATTTTCTTGGCTTCTCTCCTTATGTTGTGTGTAAGTAAGTCTTGGGGCTGCATAGATGGAGAAGAGCTCTCTATGCATGCCGCCTTATGTGTGTAAGTAGTCTCTTCTTTTGGGAAAGGAAAGGAGTTGTCAAGTATTTGTGCATCATGGTGTTTTGAGTTTTGAGGTTTTTTTCTTCCTTTTCTTAGAAGTATATGAGCACTAATATGGTGAAGGTCAATCTTTGCATGTGAGTTTGTGCAGTGTTCAAAGGGATTGCTTAAGGAGTGTGTGTTGAATGGTTGAAGGGCATTTTGTGTTGAAGCACATAAGGAAGGTGTGAGTGTGTGTGTGTGTGTGTTGTATATGGTTTGTTTTGGTTTCCTTCTTTCTCCATAAAAGAGGGTGGTGCCCCTAAGAAATATGCGTGTGTAGGGTCTCATGGAGTGGTTGTCTGGGGGGAGCCTTGAGTTGAGCCCCATCTCAAAAACTTCGCTCTCATCGGATGGTGAGATCGATCGCCATAAGGCTCGACTTGTTGCAAAGGGTTATGCACAGCAAAAAGGCATAGATTATGAAGAGACTTTTGCTCCCACTTGTCGTATGACTACTGTGCGTTTTCTATGTGCATTGGCAGCTCATTTTGGTTGGGATGTACATCAATCAGACATTGTTACTTACTGTAAGGCTTTTGGTCATTTATGAATAATTGAGGTATCAGGATTCATCACTTTAATAAGGGCAAAGACCCGTCAGTGGTAGCCTATACTGAACCAGTGAAAGTAGAACCCGCCAAAGTATCTCAAGAGGAGAGATCGGGTACGAGTGGTACTGGTCAAGGACGTGGCTGATTCCAAATGGGTATGGGCCGAGGCAGAGTGCGTGGTAACTTCCAGAGTCGGAGTATGAATTGCTACACTTGTGGGAAGTACGGTCATTTCGCAACCCAATGCCTAGACGGATCTGCAACTACTGCTACTGAGGGTAAGGCACTAGAGCCAGTCCCAGTACGGGTAGTCACAAGAAGCAAGGGAGTAGTAATTGAAGAAATTCCAGATACTTCAGAGACGCTCACTACTAACAGCAGGCAAGTGGGCTCAACAAAGAGAAATTTGGAAGGCTAAGGGTAAAGAGAAGGTGGTAGATGAATGTCAAGAGTAGAGAGAACTAGCGGCTAAAATCACGGAGGATCTAGCCAAGAAGCGGCCAGAGAAGCCAGAAAGTTCTGAAGCCCGAGTCATTCAGAGGATACCAGCCCAATCAATTGAGAAAGATCAGTCAATACCGGGCATACCTGAGACCATGTTGGCTACGGTATAAGGAATGGCTGATGAACTGAGAGTTGATGGAAGGATTGGAAGCACTGCAAGAGAGGAATGGCAGTGTGAAGATACAACCAGCTCTTCGAGCTCTGACAACCAGTCTGACGAAGAGAAAGAAGAAATTCATGTTAAAATTTGTGATAGAATTTAGAAGTTTACTGTAGAGCAGGAGGATATCAGAAAAACCTTGCCTGAAGTGGCAAACTTCATGAGACAGCACAGGAAAGCTGAAGCGGAGGCCAAAACAGTGGACCTGACGACCGTCCGAGATTATGAATTTCCGCTCATTCAGGTGGACTACAAGGTTAGGAAGCAATGGGAACCTCTTTCAAGTGTTATCTTGGATGGAGGAGCAGGAGTCAATATAATGGGAGTTCATCTCCAGCAGAGAATGGGCATCACGAATCTAAAGGCAACACCATTTAAAGTGCGAATGGCAGATTACAGTGGTACAAGCTATGGGCATGATTGAAAATATGCAGATAAGAGTAGGCAGGGAAAAATTTAAAACTAGCTTCTTAGTTTTGGATGTGCAAGGGGCATATGGGATGCTGCGTGGGCACCCATGGTTGAAAACAGCACATGTTGTTCATGACTATGCAAATCAAACCTTAACCAGAGAAGTGGCCAACGATAGAATTCAAATCCTGACAAACAATACTAGGAGCTGGAGAAAAGAGCTGAGGCCGAAGGAGTTATGCCAGAAGTAGAGGGCCAAGAAGATGGAACAAATGTTAGCAGCCCTGAACATATTTCCTTTAGCACATATTGAATTGAATGGAGTTTTACTGAATAAAGAGCAGGCCGACAAGCAAAAAAAGCAATTCCCAGATTAGTTTACTGAAATCAACACAGGGGAACGATCAGTCCAGTTAACTGGGAGGTTGGTGGAATCAGCTGATACTAGTATGGTAGAGGAGCCAGTACATTCTGAAGAACACACAGTGGATCAGAAGGCTGATTCAGAACTGAATGGGCTATCCTGGGATTATGCTGAGGAATCGACCAAACGAAAAGGAGGCGGGCCTAATTGGTTGCTTCCAGACGACTAAGAAGTGGAAGAATGGAACCTAGGATCGGAGGATAGTCCTAGGATGATCAAGGTCAACAAGCATCTCAACCCGGTAATGAAGGAAAAGGCACGTAGGATGTTCTAGAACTACAAAGACGTATTTTCTTGGGAACACAAAGACCTGAAGGGGGTGGATCCTGAAGTATGTCAGCACCGGATACCATTGAAGCCAGATGCTAGCTAGTACGACTGTAAAGATACCGAATGAGACCCAACTATGCTAAGAAGGTCAAAGAGGAGATTGATAATCTTCTCAAGGCTGGGTTCATCACAGAGGTGGCTAGTAGCGATTGGCTATTTCCCATAGTCGTAGTTCCCAAGAAAAACGGGAAATTGAGAGTTTGTGTTGACCATAGGAAACTCAACGCCCAAACTATTAAAGATCCATTTCCATTTCCTTTTACTGACATGTTTCTTGATGAGATCGCATAATATGAAATGTATAGCTTTATGGATGGTTACAGTGGCTATAACCAGTTATAGATCGCTCCTGAAGATAGAGCGAAGACCACTTTCATCACCGAGTGGGGAGCTTTCATGTATCTGGTGATGCCTTTCGGCCTGTGCAATGCGCCAGCTACCTTTCAGTGGTGTATGATGGAAATGTTTAATGAATTCCTTCATTGGCTCCTCGCTATCTTTATGGATGACTTTACTGTATATTTGGATGAGGAACATCACCTACTATTCCTAGAAATGGTTTTCAAACGCTGTAAGGAGAAGCGGATTTGTTTGAATCCATTTTAATCCGTTTTCCTAGTCTAGAAGGGATAGCTACTGGGACATATGTTATCCTGTAATGGAATAGAAATGGCCAACGATAAAATCTAGTGTGTTCAGTAAGCTAAATCACCGAGAAACGCATCGTAGCTAAGCTCTTTCCTGGGTTATGTTAACTTCTATAAAAGGTTTGTACATAAGTTTGCTTCTCAAGCAGTACCATTATATGAGCTTACAAAGAAGACCAGTAAGTTCAATTGGACTGCCGAATGTGAGGAGAGCTTCCAGAATGAAGGCCAGAATGAAGGGCAACAGTCGGGTAATCAACAGTCAGAAGAACAACATCCCAGTCACACTGGAAATCAACGAGCAAATCAGTCCCAGCTCAATTGGGAGGTTAAAGGGAAAATCAAAGTTAGAGATGAGGGACTAGTGGCTGATCAACAGCATTTCTTAGAGCTTATCACCTTGAATAGGCTATTGAGACATCAGCAAGCTTCCATAACCAGACAATATCTGGATGATGATGATCTCTTGTCTGATCTGGAACATTTCAGAGGTTGTATGTCGGGGCCAGGGAAATGGTGGAGCATTGGAAATCAGTGGCTTTTCATGATCAAGAAACTTTCCGTTTACCTGCGCATCCCAGCACAGTCTAGCTGTTGGAAAGGGTTCCTGGATGGATAATCAGTGCTGAAGAGAGAGTGACCAACCCACATTTGCAAAGACAGTCTATTGTAGATTGTCGCTCTCTCGCTCTTGATTTAGAACTTCTGCTCGGAAACAAACCAACCTACAAATGTATGAAAGATGTTATGGAACAGTTAAGGGAGGTTTTGGTGCAAATGCAAATTGGGAGAGGAGTCTTCTATCAAAGAGTAAGGGCCATTCTTGAAGATCGGACAGCCACTAGTAAAGGACCTCAGACTAGAATGTGAGTCAGAGAACAAGCAACTACTGTTCGCAAATTGTTTCAGGTAGTGAGAATCACCACAAAGATGATGCAGCAAGAGAACCAAGCTGTTATCAATTTTTTTAGAATTTGTGCATGATTCTCCAGTTCTCTTGTATGCCTTCCTAGCAAGAGAGACGGAACTGCCAAGATTTTTTCTAGCACTTTATCCTCAGCATCCAGAACCAATTGATCGCCTTACATACTTCAAGATTATTGATGAGCTCCAGGATTGGTATGAGCGATCAAATGTGGAATGGAAAACATGGAAAACACTGTTCAATGATGCTCTCCAACTCAATGATATTCATGAGCTGAAAGAAGAGATGCAGAGGATCCGGATATGTATGGGTCAGTGGAAGATTCAGATCAGGGGCCTGACGAAGATCACTAATCAGTTGCTGCAACTTACTGTCGAATCTTCTAAATTGCCTGAAATGGATATTGCAGCTAAGGTGGGCCTAGCACCATAGTATAAGGAGATGGCTGAGATTATTTTTGAAGCTCGGGTCAAAACTATCAGCCTCTTCCAGAAGGATGGATCCATACTGCTTCGCATTGTCACAAGCTGGCCAGAACCAGGATCACCAAAGGCAGATGCACGCTTTATGATCCTGACACCAAAACCTATCATTTCCTCACTCCTTATGAAGTAGAGATAACCACAGAAAGGCGGGATCAGCTTGAGCACGAGGCCATTTACCGACCATTCAGAAGGAGAATGCTGGTCCTGGGACTTCTCAGAAGCCATCCAGGTCAAAGGGCAAACGGAAGCTGGTTCAATGGAAGGATACTGGGTAGTTCCATCTCAGAATTCAATGGTGAATTTTCTTCTTCAGCTGGAAGGTTGATATTAGTTTGTGTAGACAATGAGAGCTCTACCTTGGCATTTTCAGCTGCCTCTCGCAATCTTTGTATGGCCACTCTATCATTGTTCAAGTCCAATCCCCAACATCAGAAGCAGACGGTGGATTTTTTCAGCTTCAAATCAGAATCAAATAGGAGAATTTTTTAGAAATTTTGGAATCTTGCCAAAATTCAAGAAAGGAGAGAAGGATGTAGACGGCTGAGACATGCAATTTCACTAAGTGGGAACGTTCTCTTATGAGATAGGCAACGAATTAGTCAGTATTTACTACGGTAATTACCATGGTAAACCCAAGGTATATAAATAGGTCCCATTACATTGTAATCGGGTTGGCATTTGGGTTAGCACAATCTTGAGCATAGTCGGATTAGCATTTTGGCGGCATTTGTACTTGAGTTGTCAATCATTGGTAGTTGTTGTCGGCTGTACTCTATCTGTAAATCACATCATACTTACTGTAATCTTTCATCTGTAATTCCAATCATGACAGATATTCTAGTTACACTTACTCTGTATTCAGTACTCTGAATCTGAATCTGAATATTATTCTCAGTACGTAGTCTGGTTCTCATTCCAGTAGTAGATAAATTCCAGTTCAGTTTCTGATTCTCTGTCAAGTCGACTGTCTAAACTAATACATCATCAGTAGCCGAAATCTTCTAACACTGGAAATAGCTATCTCAAGAGCTCAGCTCCAATTCCACAAGATGACAATTCCAAGGGTCACACACATATGCACACACGCGCGCGCACACACACACACACACACACCACAGGTAAGAATTAAGTGCTTTGAGCAGGCATCATCTACATTTCAAGAATGGCATACCTGCATGCTACAGACAAAGATCTAATGTGAAAAGATGTTAAGATGCTGTGAAATGCTATAGCTAGAGAAGAGGCAAAGGGGTTTTGTCCACTACATGCACTATCATGTAGACATGGGTGTGTAGATTTCTTGTACCCACAAATATAGGCATTGACCAATAAAGACGAGATTATAACCCGGTGGTTCTGATCTCCGTGCACCTCTAGACCGAGGTGTGCGCGGATTGGACATGACTAGAGAATGTGAGGTAGTTTATAGTGTGAATAAAGAGAGAGAGAGAGAGAGAGAGAGAGAGAGAGAGAGAAGACGAAGGATGCCAATAGAAGATTAAATTTGTTGTCTAGGTTATAAGGTTTTTACCTGTTAAGTATGGAGTGTGATTTACGCTTGTAATTTTCCGTGGTAAAAGCGCACATTTGTAAGGCCCCCATTATGAGGAGAAGCCATCATGCGTGAAGGAAAATCACTCGTTGAAAACCAAAATTTTCACGGCCAAAAATCAGGGGCAACTTTAGGGGCCTCGGGGACGGAAGGCCCCCCAGAATTTTTTCCCCTCGTTGAAATATTCCTTTTCGCCGGAATATTATGGCCAAACGGCGGCCGAAAAGTGGTCGGAAAACAACCGGTCGTTTGGCCGGTGGCCGGTAGTCAATGGCCGGTGACCGAATTCAAAAGAGGACTTGTATTATCAAGGGCAGCCACACATGGGCGGATTGGAGGGTCCGATTTGGACTTATCTACACAAGGGCGGCTACACATGGCTGCCTCTCATGAGAGAGGGCACCCCTTTTGGCCTATAAAAGAAGGCCATTTCTACACACATTATATAGTGTGAAGTTGATGCAACAAGGTGAGTGTGAGGTGGTGAGAGTGAAGCAAGGCGGGAGCTTCATTAAGGGTATAATCCCTTCGTAAACTACTTCTTGTTTTGAAGTACTAAAGCCATTGAGTGGCTACTTTCTCGTGGATGTAGCCCACATTGGGTGAACCACGTATATCGTGTGTACTCTCTCTATCTCTCTCTCTCTCTACTCTATAATCTATTGTGTGTGAAATCTATCTCTCTCCATTAAGTAATCTACTCAAATATCTATTTAGCTACATCATATTTCCTAACAACTGGTATTAGAGCAAGGTTTGCTCGTAGCTTGCTCGTAGCTAAATTATCTCAAGGAAAGGATTCCTTGAATTGAGTGGGAGTTATGGCGGAGAAAGAAGCTCAATATTGACAAGTTCAACGGCAAAAACTACCAACATTGGAAGATGTAGATTGAAGACTATCTCTACCAGAAGGACCTCTATTTGCCACTAGGCAGTCTTGCAAAGAAGCCCGCAACAATGGCAGATGAAGCGTGGATTTTCCTTGATTGAAAGACATTGGGAACAATCCGGTTAAGCTTGGCGTCAATGGTAGCCTTCAACTTTTTAGAGATGAAGACCACGGAGGACTTGATGAAGTCACTTGATGACTTCTATGAGAAACCATCGGCATCCAATAAGGTATTTATTATGAAGTGCTTGTTCAATCTAAAGATGGCAGAGAATGGTTCAGTTGCAGAACACCTAAATGACTTTAACACAAACATAAGTCAACTTTGATCGGTGAAAATCAATTTTGGTGATGAAGTGCGAGCTCTCCTTATACTATCATCTCTATCGGATAGTTGGGATAGCCTTGTGATGGCTGTAAGTAATTCTATTTCTGGCACAAATACTCTTAAGTTTGATGATGTTGTGGGTATTCTCCTAAGTGAGCAAATACGAAGGAGAAGCACATGAGAATCATCAAGTGCTGCATTGTCTGTGAAAACAAGAGGAAGGCCTAAGGAGAGGTTCAAAAACCAGAAGGGTCGTGATCGCTCAAGACAAAGCAAGTCACACACAAAGTCAGTTCTTGAATGTTGGAACTGCGGCAAGAAGGGCCATGCCAAGAAGGATTTCTGGTCCAAGAAGAAGAAGGAGACCGAGTCTCATGACAACAAGCCAACATCGGAGGCCAGTGTGGTAGGTAAAGTAGAGCAAGATTCTCTAATTCTCTCATTATACAATGTGTCTAATTCTTTGATAGTAGATTCCGGGGCTTCATTCCATGCGACACCACACAAGCAACATTTCCAAGATTATACCAAAGGTAATTTTGGGTATGTATACTTGGGAGATGATGAATCTTGTGAGATTGTTGACAAAGGTACAGTTTCTGTCAAAACTGCTAACGGAAATGAATGGAAGCTTAAAGATGTTAGGCATGTTCCTTCTCTTCAGAAAAATTTGATCTCTACAGGACAATTGGACGATGAAGGTCACAACATTGCATTCGGAAACAAACGGTGGAAGATATCAAAGGGATCTTTGGTGATTGCCAAGGGAGAAAAGGTCGGTATACTTTACTTATGTACTATGAGCACGCAACCTTCAGCTTGTGCAGCAAATACAGAAGTTGACAGTGCGGTGTGGCAATACCGGCTTGGGCATATGAGTGCCAAAGGAATGCAAATCCTTCAAACTAAGAAGCTTCTACCAGGTTTGAAAGAAGTGGACTTAGAGTTCTGTGAAGATTGTGTTTATGGTAAAAAAAAGAGGGTAAACTTTCAAAAATCAAAAAATGAAAGAAAAAATAAAAAACTTGAGCTGGTTCATTCTGATGTTTGGGGTCTTGCAAGTACACCATCACTTGGTGGCTCATTGTACTATGTAACATTCATAGACGATGCGCCTAGAAAAACATGGGTTTATGGCATGAAGAATAAGTCCGATGTATTTTCCATATTTCAAAGGTGGAAAGTCTTTGTGGAGAATGAAACAGGTACCAAGGTTAAATGCCTCAGATCCGACAATCGAGGTGAATATTGCAGCCAAGCTTTTGAAAGCTTTTGTGCTAAGAATGGCATTCAGAGGCAAAGGACAACCCCAAGAATACCTCAGCAAAATGGGATTCCAAAAAGAATGAACAGGACAATCATGGAGTGAGCACGAAGCATGCGGCTACATGCAGACCTACCGCTTGAGCTTTAGGCGGAAGCTGTAACATTAGGGAATTTTGGAGGTCATTTGGAGGGCCTTCTAAGAAAATGTATTTTTTGCACTCTCTCTCTAGAAAAAATGGCAAATAAAAGAGCTGGGTCTTTCATGGTAAAAGTTCAAAAAGTGTACTTTAAGTAGATTCCTTACTCTTTTGAACATTCGTTTGTAGTGATTGAGAGATAATCCTCTTTTTAGTTGCATTGAATGAACCTCGTCAATATGGAGAGAATGAGGCTAACATGGAGGGACGAAGGCGCAGCCGCTATTCACTTTCCATTAAACCTGCACATTTGGCTAATGGCGCACTCCTCAAATGGCACAAATGTTACCCAAAAACGAGCCAAATATCACCTTCACATTGATTTGGACAATGAGTACCAACCATTGATTAAGCGCTGTAAAACAAACACACATATACCTCCCGCTTCCATAGACATGCTCAGAGCTCAGGGAGCTAAACACATTGATATCTGGACGAGAGGCTCTCTCTACCCTAAGAATCCAATGACTAATGCGTCTCCACCGTTTGTCAATCCTACAAGCTTATTGACCTTTGCTGGTGATGGAGAAAAGGGCCTTCTAGGTTATTGTAAATCTCTTACAAGAGAAGCTGAAACTTACAAGAGCATTCTCCAAGCTCAACAATGTGAGATTGTTCGCCTTTCACATTTACATTCTACAGATCAGGTTACCATTTTGCAACATAAAACAGAGGTACAAGAACTGAAAGGAAAGGTGCGAAGTTGTCAAATGAAGGACACCATATTGGGTCGTCGTATCCGAAAGAAGAAATTGCGCAATCTTGAAACATTGCAGGTTGCATCAGGAGGTCTCAAGAAAAGAATCCGAGCATTAAGGTGATGCTTCTTGGTTGGCTACATTGTCTTAGTTAAGTAATCTTTTTGTTTTTTCTTGTTATGCATTGTTTTCATGTGCCTAAATAGTGTTAGTGAAGAAAATTTTCTGTTATTTACTTATGCATTGTCTTCATGTAGAGATTCAATCTATCCTGACAAGGAAAAAATTGACCCCAAAGCCAATATAGGAAAGAGATTGAAGCCACTTATAAGTAGAAGCCTGGCAGCAGATATAGTACATGACAAGAAGTTTAAGGTCCTACAAGGAAATGTAGTGGACCGCTTTATTTCAGAGAACTCAGTGCCTGCAAAAGAGATACAAGGCATACTTGATTCACTTGGTGTAATCAAAAGAGGATATTCGGCTATCCAAAAGTATGTCTCATCCATCTTTGTTAGGAAGGGTATAAAATCCAAACTTCTACCATCAGCCTCAAGTGTTTGGAAAGAGAGGCTTTTGCTTAACACTAGGTTGGTAACCTAACAGGACATAAAAGTGTCCTTTCAGGGTTTTGAAAAAAACCTCCAAAACCATAGTAGATCCGCTCATTTTGTAAATTCCTTTCATGAGGTTATAGTTCAAGGCCTACTACACATGGAAAAAATTAAGAAACTTGTAAAATTTCTCATCTTTTGGTCACACCAAGCCTCCAAAGTTGATGAACCAATACATTTTCATCAAAACAATCATTTCTTACGTTTTGTTGCATAAAAATAAGATTAGGGATTTTTTTAGGACTTGAGATAAATTCCCTAGTTAACTTCAATGGGTTGGTGATCTAAAAATATGATTGCTTTTCACTCACTATTTTTTGTTTTTCCAAAAGAAATAGGTACAAAAAAGTTGAATTTTTACCATTCTGTGAACCTATCATCAAAGTTTCTATAGCTACGCTCAATACAAATAATATATGCATGTTTTCTTACTTCCCTATTGGCCTTTAGGTTCATAAGGATCCATGGAACATATCAAAATCATGATACATCTTTTACCAAGGGGAATCTTGCGGACAAAGATGAAGTGCTAAATACAGCAAACATGAAAAATCTAGTTTCAACATTATGAGCTGTAGAATCCCATAGAAACTATTCAATATCTACCCAAATTTGACCCTTATGACTAGATATGGTTACTACCTACAAAATTCATATAGTTGTCACAAGAAAATAGCAATATTGAGAAAGCTATACTTTATATACTCGAATGTTTTGTTTTCTTGTATAATTGAAAAAATCAACCATCATTGTGTACTATGAAAAATAGGGTATTAGGTGCCCCAAAACTCAAGGAATATTAGCTTTATGTTACAATATGCCACATAGAAAATCAAAACTTCATTTGGATATCATGAAAGCCACCAAAAAAATCATAAAAGAGCTGAAATTGGCTAAAAAACAGGATTTGACAATTTTTGTAATTTGGTCGTAACTTACAACATTAACATATATGTCTCCCTAGAAGCATCAGGACATGTTGAGGACTACTAAAGATAGTTCTCTAGCATTATAGACCTCACAAAACATGAGTTCTAGAGTGGTATAGTTACAAAAAGTTAAAAAAGGCCAAAAACAGGACCCGTTTTTTTACACAGTTTAGGTTGCAAAATGTTGTCCAAGGATAAGGTTAAAGATGAAATTGATATTCCAAAAAAATGTCGAGTTTTTTTCAGCTTATGAGCCAACTTTCTAGAAAGATAGCACCTCAAAATCCATTTTGAAACTCTTGACATAATTCAAGAAAAATGGTCACTTAACAGGACATAATAGTGTCCCATTACCAACCTAGTGTTAACGAGGCACAGGGAGACTATCTTGGACAGCCCTTTCATATTAAAGCAACTTACAGTGGCCATGGAGCAAACATGGCATATGATGAGTTCAACAATATTTTTATGGACCTACGGATATTACAACATCACATTTGAAGAGTCACGAGGGGTATTACATTTTGTGTTAAAACTGGATGAGTGTGAGCTTGTTAAAGAGAAAAGGCTAGAGCGTGTTACTATTAATTTAATGAATAGAGCCCTCTCAAAGTGTCCCAGTGATGATCCTTTATATTTTAGTGTTCAATCAGAATCTAATATATGGTGGCTTGGTACGTTTGAGGTAAGCAAGATTCTCAAGTAAGCTCAAATGTTCACATCTACTTAAGTCTCATTTATTTTGTGTTGCAGATAAAGAAAGAAGATCATGAGATTCTATATTGGGTGTTCCATTGAACTAATATTTCGGAGGTGATTGATCGACAGACTAACCAGGGAGAGGTACTACGTCTAGATGGAAGGGGAGACTTTCAAGTTCAGTGGCATCTTGCAGGTGACCTCAAAACATTAAAGTGCATGTATACTTGTGGAATGGGTGCAATGGCAAAGTCGCCGTGTTTGTTCTGCATGGAGCCTGCAAAGGTCATGGACCCAAAGTGGTGGAGAAAAGCTCCAACACGTCACATTGAGGATCCTGCTTTTCGACCGGTTTTGAAAATACCACTTGTGAATGTCCACATTTGTACAATGCATGCCCTTTGTAGAATTGTGGAGAAGTTGGTCTACTTATACATCGGGTTTTCTTGGAAGATTAAGAACTCGGCAGAATGACAAGTAGCCCTGCAGTGCTTAGAAATGGTACTGTCGGATATGGGGCTTCATGGTGGCAATGTGAAAATCTAGCGGGATGAAAAGAGATCAACTGCTGAGAAGGATGTCCCATGCAAACCATCCATCGGTGGGGTGAAGGCACGGAGGTTTTTATCTAAGCCCCAAGTTACAAGAGATCCGAAGCTAACAAAACATGGAAAAATATATAACACATCTTATGTTAGCAAGGTAGAGTATCAGAGCTGGAAAAAGCTACATATTGCAGTCAAAGACCAGGAACCAACTACTCGTAACGCGAAGGCTGAGGTTTGGCGATCAATAGACATCCTATTTTTGATGTGCGACAAAGATGACTGGTCACAAGGTGATATGAACAAGTTCAAGGAAAATCTCAACCTTCTGAAAAAATCATTCAAGACAGCATGGACAGACACCCAGATTACTCACTACATGGTATTATCGTGTATTTCATTCTCTCTTATGTGCAAATATGTGACTGTAAAACACTCTAACTAATCTGTTTTCATATCCAGCACATCATCTTCAATCATTTACCATATTTTATACAAAAGTATGGGAACCCGGCAATATGGAATACCCAAGGGATGGAAAAGTCTCATTACATGGCGAGAAATGCTTATTTCAGGCACACATGACATGGTGGCTCTCGAATCAAGGCTAACAGTTTGAGAGAACTATTTGAATGGTTCTATCGTAGAATCATTCATCGAATGCAGGCAAAAGAAGACTTGGCAAATTCAGCAACAGCACAAGCCATCAGACATTTACAACAACAAAAAGTTAAAAGATCAATGGCATACAACAACTCCGGAGCTCGTGAAAGTCAACGAAGGTGGAGAGAGACAATGGTGTATGTGAATCACAAGTGGAGAAAGATACTCTGAGTGGATGACATTGTACAAAATTTATGTAATACATGATCTTATACAATTGCTACTTGAAGTGTATCAAGATTTTGAAGGTTCAATTTTGTTTTTTGGCACGTCACCCTTGTAACGAATCATGAGATGTTTGCCATACTCTAAAAGTTCATCTGGGTTTTGTCTACCAAGAGCTAGTGCCATTGCTGTGTAGGTGTAGTAATACACTGCCCGACCACCTGTATAGCCCGGGCAGTAACCAAAACAATCTCTAGCAAACACTTTGTCCACAAGAATGACTTTATCTGCACTTTTGGGCAGCACCGGTCCACCCAAGAAGCGTGATAGTGTCTTGAATGTGTAAGTTGCTATTGAACCCTCTTGTGACATGGAATTGTGAAAAACTACTATCGGTGACTCGCAAAGCTTTGAAAGGTACTGCGCTAGGGCCGCATCCCTTCCTCGATACTCTCGAGTCCGGTGCCGAAGGAAGTCATCCTTGTCAGCAATCCAAGACTGCACATATCATGTCAGAAGTGACACACACACACACACACACACACACACACACACACACACACACACACACACACACACACACACAGAGAGAGAGAGAGAGAGAGAGAGAGAGAGAGAGAGAGAGAGAGAGAGAGAGAGAGAGAGAGAGAGAGAGAGTTACCATGAAGCTCTCATCCTGCAGAAAGAGGTTTTCTTGCCACAGGTCTACAGATTTAGTTGGCCCCTGACCTGAATGGTTAAACCAATCCTCCACTTCTTTGTTACTTGTTGATGGTCTTAGGCTTTGTCTTATTGCTTGGAAGGTGGCTTCATCAAGTAGTGTCTCCTTGTATTTTTCAGCTTTCTCAAAGCATCTTCGAAGGCATTCCATTGGATTGCTGGATGTTTCCATTGCCTCATCATCACTACTATCCTCTGAAACAAATCCACTCCTCTCCTCTTGGACTCTAGAAATAATAGCCAGGGAGAAATCCTCCCTTAAATAAAAGACACTTTGCACATCATGTAAGAAGATATAGGTCCTGTCTCCAATCCTGAAGTCAGGCACAGCAGGCAACATCATCTGAGCATGCTTCTCAGTGAAGTTACTGACATCCAATGGAAGTTTGATTTCTGTGGTTTTCACAGAGAGCATGTTACTTCTTTGTACTTCAATTGCCTCAACCTCAAGGTCGACTGTGTCTTCAACCTCCTCGACTTCTTGTATATGAGTTGTCTCCTCGCATTCTTCATCTGGTGCTGCATCCTGCTCCTCTAACACCTCATCAGGATTCTGCATGAGGAATCCAAACAGGCTGTTCAGGTAAATCATATAGCCAAAGGCTTCCTGAATGAGTTTGCATTCTTTTTTATGCAAAGGGCAGGCTGAATGTTGGCAAGAAGGTGGTAATTCCCTATACTTTTTCAGTCCCTGTCCCTTTCCACCACAGTCATTTAAATGCACAAGAGTCATAGCAGGCAGAACAACCCTCCCTACATGCACCATCACTTCAAACTTACCTCTATAGGACTGCAAGAAATTACTGTGCTGAGCTAACAGGTCTTCAATGTCAATCTTTGGATTAAACATAGAATGAACTAGATCAAACTTGTCCCCAGCACCACAAGATGCTGCAAAATCAAACAGCCTCTCATCAGTTGCAGCTGGGTCTTCCAGAGAAGACACATCCTCTTTGGCTTTACATTTAGTTGCACAGGGACTACTTTCTAGCACATTTGCATCATCTGAGAAGTCTATATTCCTCTTTCTTGTATTTTTCTTCAGAAGTACTGTACAGGGCACCACAGCCTTGTAGGGTGAGGGATCCTCTTGCCCTGGTGACCTCTCTGATTGATCTTCACCAATTGACTTTTCTTCAGATATGTCCTTACAAAAGTCAACAGTTCTTTTGGCAGAAACATTAAGCAACTGAGCCTGCAAAGGTTGAAATCCTGGCACAAGCTCTGGGTCTGGTTTCAGCCTCTTCTGCCTACTGGACCTTAATCCTATTCATCAGGAAACATGACAAGTCTCACTCTCTCTCTCTCTCTCTCTCCAGATATATATATATATATATATATATATATATATATATCTGTCTCTCACCAAAGCACAAACAAAAACACACATAGTCTCTCTCTCTCTCTCTCTCTCTCTCTCTCTCTCTCTCTCTCTCTCTCTCTCTCTCTCTCTCTCTCTCTCTCTCTCGCTCTCTCTCTTTGTATGTGTCTATTTGTACTAAAGGCGCGCAAGGACGAAAACGTGATTTTTGCAACTCTCTACGCGCGCCTTAAGTACAATTGAGGGAAAGGCGCGTAAGGATGTAAACGTGCTTTTTGAGAGAGTCATAACTATACTATAGGCGCGCGGAGAGAGCTGCAGCCAGTGTTTGGTTGGCTCTGCACGCTGTTAGTAACGGGGACAGAGAGGGGAGGGAGAGAGAGAATGTGTATATCTGTGTGTGTGTGTGTGTGTGTGTGTGTGTGTGTGTGTCTATGGAAGTATGTGTTGAGGTGTGTGTGTGTGTGTGTTGAACAACAGTCTGGGTTTTTCTTTGTTTACACACACACACACACGCACGCACACACACACAATTTGTACCAACTATTGGAAATACAGAGAGAAAGAGTGAGAGATCACCTTTTGTTGGTGGGGTTTGCAGGAACTCCAAGGGAGGTGTCTCCTCCATTGCTTTTTGTGTGTCAAACTGACTCTGTCTCTCTCCCTCCCTCTCTCTCTCTCTGAGAGTAAGGAGTCCCTCTCTCTATCTCTCTCTCAATCTGTGTCTCTCCCTCTCTCTATCTCTCTCACAATCTGTTCTCTCTTTCTCTCTCTCTGTCTCTCTATCACTCTCTCTCTCTCTCTTTCTCTTTCTCTGTCTCTGTTCTCTCTTTCTCTCTCTCTGTCTCTCTATCACTCTCTGTCTCTCTTTCTCTCTCTCTGTCTCTCTATCTCTCTCTCTCTCTCTCTCTCTCTCTCTCTCTCTCTCTCTCTCTCTCTCTCTCTCTCTCTCTTTCTATGGCTCTCTCTCGCTCGCTCTCTCACTCTCTCTCTCTCTCTCTCTCTATTGTTCTCTCTCTTTCTCTCTCTCTCTCAAAATCACACTTATAACGGATACACACGGCGGCGCCCCACGTGTTACTATAAATTAGAGTATAATTGCATGTTGTCAGACGTGCGGTCATTATTGAGACCGTATACTTTTGTACGTCATATATAGAGGTCAAGAGAGAGAAAAACCACACCTCGTGAAAGAGAGTGAGTGAAAGAGAGAGAGAGAGAGATAGAGAAAGAGAGAGTGCAAGAGCCATCGTCTGCGTCTCCGACATCAAGCCGACCCATCGACATAACGAAGGTCTGCCTCTCCCTCTGCCTTTGCCTCTATCTCTTTATCTCTGTTTCTGTCACAGTACCAAGCTCAGTCTTAACAGACAACACACACAAACAATCACAAACACAACACACACACACACACACACTCACAAACACACAGACACACATATGAAACATACACACACACACACACACACACACACTGAGGCACAAATATAACATACACACACACACACACATAGAGAGATACACACACACAAATCACAAACACACACACACACACAAATATAACTTACACACACACACAGAAATACAGACACACACACACACACACACATAGCCTCTCTCTCTCTCTCTCTCTCTCTCTCTCTCTCTCTCTCTCTCTCTCTCTCTCTCTCTCTCTCTACCAAAGGCGCGCGTAGAGAGGCATAACCGGTGTGCATGTCTCTATGCGCGCCGTTAGTACTGTGCATTGACTAGTGTATGTCTGAGTGTTATAGAGAGAGGATGTAAGGCGGGGAGAAGAGAGAGAGAGAGAGAGATAGATAGATAGATAGATAGATAGTTCTATTATCGTCCTGGGAGGTCAAATATGACCTATGGGACCAAATGAACATGTCACGTGGTGTGAGTGGAGTTCATAAGTGACTCTCGATGCTCAAAAATGGCTGAAATGAGCGTCGCAATAGAGAGTCCACATCGTGGTTGGGAGAGGAAGGTATGTAGGGAGAGCTCATGGCTGAATATATGGGGAATTGAGGACCTAATGTGGTCAAAAGCTGAGCACTCAAGTAGTGTGTGGTACTCACTCTCTCGCACTTGACGAGGGCATAAGGTGCAAAGTCGATGACACTCCTTGCCAGTGCCCCAACGTCCTGTCTCGCAGCGTAGAGAATGGGAGCTAAGACGAATGGAGGCAATGGTGCGGATCGCACTCAACGGGATGGGCTCAAGGATGTAGGAAGGGGTTCGGTTACCTCGTTCCGAGAAGAAGAGAGATTTGTAGTTTGGGGCAACGTGTGTGGTGTAATGGCTGAAGCGAGAACCTCCAGATTTCTCCCAAGCCATGATACATTGGCGTTGTAAGAAGGCCTCATTAACTTGGGAGTCGATCGACGCATCCTTGACCAAGTGACATGCATCCCATCTTCCAAACCATTTCTTGATATCAAGCATCCACCCCGAACTTAGTATTTTTCTCTTGCATGTCTTTTGAACTTTTTGACTTGCTTCATATGCGATTCTAGGAAGTCGATGCAAAGGGCTACGTTGTGTCTTACGCATGTACTCCACAACCCTTTCCATGCCCAAGACCTCAATGGGAAGCGATCCGGACTCAAGAAGTAAGAGCATGTAGGGTGTTTGTGTCTTGACTTGGAGAAAGTTGGTGAGAAAACGCTTTTGGACATTCTCAAACTCTTTCCAAGTAGACTTCCCGATGCTTCCACCCCACACCTCCACTCCATAAAGAAGCACCGGTGTCACCAATGTGTCAAAGAGGTACTTTTTGAGAGCCCAACACTTGATCTCTCCTGCATTGCACATGTTCTCAAATGCATAATAAGCCCTCTTTCCGGCTTCCAAGCGACGCATTGCACAATCCTTCCATTTATGATTGGATGGAACCTCAAGGCCAAGGTACTTGAAGTGATCTACCACTTCAAGTTTCTCATTGTTGTATACAATGCATGGATTTTTGTCATTGAGGGTCTTTACAAGCATAACCTTGGTTTTGGATCCATTCACGATCAGCCCGCTATGTAGGCAAAAGCGTTCCAAGACACTCATAAGCTTTTGTGCATCTTCTAAGGTATGTGCCAAGAGCACTACATCATCGGCATAAAGCAAAAGCATGATCACCGCATTTCCAATCTTAACCTCTTCTATGCCTTCTTGCTGCATAAAATCAAGAACCATGTATTCCAATTCATCAATGAGTAGCCCAAAGAGGGTTGGGGAAAGTGGGCATCCTTGTTTGACACCAATAGTGCTTGCAAAAAATTCTGAAATTCCATCTCCCATACGTAATCGACATATCACTTTTTGGTAGATGCGAAAGACTGCATGCATAAATTCTCTCGGCACTTGAAGGCTTTGCATACGTCTCCAAAGATTTCCTCGCGGTACCATGTCAAAAGCTTTCTTGAAATCCACAAAGCAACAATACAACTTTTTCCCTTTCAATCGAGACGCTTCCATAAGAACTCGAAGAGTGACAAGGTGATCAATAGTGCTATGATGCTTTCGAAAACCTGCTTGGCCAAGCGCACGTTTGCCATTCTTTTCAGCCCATTCACTTATCTTCATCTCCATGATACATCCAAATAACTTTGCCATCAAAGAACCAACTATTATAGTGCGATAGTTGTTCACATTGTTTACATCTCCTCCTTTGTGCAAAGGTTTGATCCAATTTGCACTCCAATCATGAGGCATGCCATACTGAAGTGCAAGGTTAAACATATCGCATATCCAATATCGTGTTTTCTTGCTTGTCCATTTAATCATTTTAGCCTTGACACCTTGAAGGTCACCTGCCTTGCGAGTAGCAAGTTTCTCAAGCGCGCGGCATACATCTTCAATGGTAAAGAAGGGAGACATAAATGGAAGGGAGCTACAACCCTCCATCTTATCAACATTGGGTTGCTCATAGAGGTTCTTACAATGCATATACATATCCTCAAGAGTCAAGTCACCAAAGCTCTCAACGCGCTTGCCTTTTAGATTTTGCCAAAACTTGCCACATGCATGTGCTTTCTCTTGTGCTAAAAGAAGTTGTTTTTCGACTTCCCACCTTCTCCTCTTCTTTTGAACAAGTGCTTTGTATGTGTGTGAACATTCCAAGTAAACTTCCTTGTCTTTGATTGCATCCAATCTTAGCAAGTGTTTTCGGGCTTGACTACATTCCATGTCAAACCATTTCTTCTTGGTGCTACCCTTCTTAGACCTTTTGCAAGACATGTGTTTCGCCGAAAAGCATTCCTTCGCACAAGAGAAAATTACTTCTTTGAAAACTTTCCACTTGCATTCTAATGTTGGGCTCCCTTGATGCTCTATCATGCTTAACATTTGGTCCACCATATTAGCATATATAAGTGCTCGTTTGAAGTCTAGACGTAGGTACAAATGATTCACATCATGATTGGAGGCTACATGCTCAGGCCGTTTACCACACTTGAGGTCAATACATAACATCCTATGATCCAATTCCGGATTCCATTCACCAAGTGTAAAGCTTTGTATGCATTCTAAAGTGGATTCTGAGAACAACATATAGTCAATCACGCTAGCACCATTGTGCTTTCTACATGTAAAGTCATTGGTGCCTTGCCATAGAGATACACCATTTGCAATGAGCATTCCGGTACTATTGCACATATGTAGAAGTGACTTTCCATAGTGATCCACTTCTTTTGCATCATTAGAACTTCGATTATACATGTATGAGTCATCCACTCTTCTTGATACATGCGGCATGTCGACTTGTTGTGTGTCGTGTTGTAACATATTTGTGCGAGCATTCATGTCTCCAAAAACAATGACTTCACCTTGATCCTTGTAATAAGCAATGTCTTCCTCTAGTTCAACAAAGGGCTGATCTCTATCCATATTCAAGCAAGCATAAAAGTTGGAGTCATAGTGAGGAATGTAGCAGCCGGCCACAAACATGACTTGACCATTTGGTGGGCTGATTTTCAGCCATAAGTAGCGTTTATACTTATCTTCTTTGACAATGGAAACATCTTTCAAACCCTTTTTGGTCATACATGCTATGCCTCCTTGGCCTCTTCGTTGCTTTGCATTTTTGGCCCACATCAAAGAATGTACATCGTATTTGTCAAATCCAAGAATTTGTTGCGCATCATGCTCCCATGTTTCGACAAGAAGTATCACATCGGAGTCATTGGTAAGCTCATCAATGCCAATTCCCGCATTCCATGGATACCCGTTACAATTCCAAAAGCTTATTCGCAAGCGTGAGTTGGTCTCATAGATCATGTGTCCCTATTTGTTGGGTGGACTTGCATCCTCCTCAAGTGCCTTTTCTTCTTGAGATGATACCTTAACCTTCTTGCTTCTTTCCTCGTATGCTTTGCGACGTACATTTTGTTGGTGCAAGTGTGTGAGTGTGTGTAAGCAATCTTATCACTCAAGTGAATTAGGTTCCAAGATAGGATTAGCTTGGACTCACATAAGAGTGCGATCCTCATATACATTACAACCCGTTCCTTTGAGGTAGATCCAACCATTGTCAAGGATGATCTTTCTCTTTACCTCATCAGCCATGGTACATACAATAGGTCTTTCTCCCGAGCGAGGGACTCCTTGTTTTCCAACTCGATGTGCACCATAAGCCATGATTCTTGACATGCCAAAGTGTGTAGCAAAAAACTCTTCAATAGCAACCGCAAGAGATTGGGGTGTTTCCATGCTTTCCTCCTTGATTCCACGAATGACGATGTTCTTTGAGCGTTTTTGTCGTTCTTGCAATTCTTGAGTGTCCACATTCTCTACATTCTTTGCTTGGACAACGGCTTGCGTGATAGGAGATGTAGAAACCACATTATCCTTACATATATCAGCCCATGATTTGGATGCATTTCTCATCTCACATACATCATGTCGTATTGTATCTATCGTTTCCTCTTTCAATACATGATCACTCTCAACTTTGCTCAAGCGCTCTTTCACTACATTCATGTCCACAAGAGAGCGTTTACATTCTTGAACTTCATTCTCAAGATGCATCAAGCGTGTTGTTTGCATTTCAAGAACCTTCTTGAGGTGCTCATTCTCCACAACGAGAACTCTTAAAGTACCATTCTCCATTGCAAGTGCGCGCAACTCTTCACCTTGCTTGTTGACGGTTTCTTGTAACGAGATCAAGTAAGCCATGATCATTGCTTCCGTTGTTGTAGACGATGTGGTTGGATTAGCATCCAAATTCCTTGGAGATTTTGCATCATTCTCCATGGCGAGTGTGGCTTTTCCACCCTTGCGAGTTTTGTCTGACATTGCCTTCAAGTCGGCAACAGAAACGCAAAGTTTTGACAGTTTTTTTGAGAGAGAGAGAGAGAGAGAGAGAGAGATTGAGTATTTCTTTTGCCTTATACTAACGGTGCGCGGAGGTGTTTGTTGAGGTCAAAACGTGCTCCACGCGCACCTTTAGTAATGGGCTCTCTCACTCTCTCTCTCTCTCTCTCTCTCTCTCTCTCTCTCTACTGAAATATGCTAAGCTATAGAAAGGAGAGAGAGAGAGAGAGAGAAAGAGAGAGAGACTCTTCTTTTTGTGTACAGTGAAATGGCTAGAACAAAAGCCACTGCAAGGAAGGCAGGCAAGGGACCAGGATTAGCATCTAAAGCAAGTGGCAGATCTGCAACCCCAAAGAAAAGACCTGGAAAACCCAATAAAATTCTCAAAGGTCCAAGGGTGAAGAAGTTACAAACCTGCATGGGACTTTTCAGAGAAATCAGAAAGGCACAGAAATGTGTAGATTTATGCATACCAAAGCTGCCCTTCCAAAGGATGGTGAGGTCCATATGTGAAGAAGCTACTTGGGGCACCAAAAGGTGGAAGGTGGTGGCATTAATGGCTCTACAAGAAGCACTAGAGGACTTCCTACTGGAGTACTTCAGTGACATGACCATTGTTGCAGCCCATGCCCACAGGGTTACTATAATGGACAAAGATAGTGAGACACTGAAAAGAATAAGGTGGAGGTATGACAAACTACTGGTCCCCAATGTCTGCAAGGATGAGAAAATGAGGGAAATTTTGTTATACCCCCCGGAGCTAGTGCCACAACTCACAGTTATAGATGTCACACATGATGTGAATACAAGGGCAAGGGCAGAGACTATTGCTCGCCAAACAGAGGACATGAGAGAAGCAGAGCTTAAGGAGAAAGCAAAAGTAGCAGTGGAGTCCCAGAGGCAAACAGAATGCAATGTGACCCTGTCCATAGAGGCAAGCAATCAAGAAACTCTACTTTAAATGAAGGATGGTTTGCTTGCAGAGATACCATTTGTAGATGGAGCCAGAAAGCTAGCTCTGGAAAAAGTGGACATTAATTTATTGCAGAATCCAAATGCTCAGATTTCAGACACAATTATCTATGCTTGTCTTAAGTAAGTGTTACTATCTTGCTAGCTTTGAAAACGCAGATAATAGGTTTGCTAACTCAGGTAGAGTCTCTGCAGCCTGATCAAAAGTCAACTCCCACTGCACACCCACACAAAGGTGTTTCTTCTTGATCCACAAATG
Organism: Adiantum capillus-veneris; assembly: GCF_014529385.1. Taxonomy (NCBI): domain Eukaryota; kingdom Viridiplantae; phylum Streptophyta; class Polypodiopsida; order Polypodiales; family Pteridaceae; genus Adiantum; species Adiantum capillus-veneris. The sequence goes on along the minus strand of NC_140946.1, from coordinate 80,918,577 downwards.
TCAGTGATTATTAGACAAAAGAACAGTCCATTTGGGACCTTTGAGAGTTGGTTTCTCCACTGTGCTATGCTGGAAGTTACTGTCATCATCTTTCCATATGAGAACAACCATCACTGGAGTCTCATATGCCTTGATGTTGACCAACCAGCAGTGTGGGTGTTCAATTCAATAAAAGGAACCCACCCTGAAATTAGGCTGTAAGTGTTTTGTATCAGAAAGTGTTTCTTATAGATATCCATGTAAATTTGAAGCCTCATGCTAACATCTTGACATTGCTTTGTGCACTTGTATAAAGAGGTTGTTGCTTGCCTATGGCAAGCTATGTGGAAGGTATGAACTATACAAGGCCCCAATCAATGATGTACCTGTCCCAAATCAAACCGATGGAAATTCTTGCGGCTGGAGATGTCTTCTCCATGCAGAATATGTCCTGCAAAGCTACTTTGCATTAAAACCTTTCATGACTAAGGTACCCATTTGGCAATGCATTCAGTTAGTTTTGGTTTAGTCTATAAAAGAATTCTCACGATGTGGTCTTTCAATTTTGCAGAGTGCTTTAAAAAACTACACATATGATTATTTGCAAAGATACCGGGTAAGTTTAATACAACACCTGCTTACTATGTCTAGCCCCAGAGAGCTTGAAGATAGCCGCTTGGATGACCGCACTATTGATCTAACAAAACATGACGTGCCACCACGACAAACCCCTGCATCCGATACAGTGGAATCACAACGGGCCGAGGGGGTCATATCAGCAGAAGATGAAAGAGCCGAGGATGAGGAAAGGTCAAATGAGCATATGGAAGGTGCTAGTGTACAACCAGAGGAGACAATGAAAGAGCCAAGTCAGCCAGTGGAGGAGCCAAAAGAGCCTATGGCTGAAACCCAAGATGAGGAAAGCAGGCCTATAGATGAGGAAAGCAGGCCTAGGGATGAGCAAACTGATATGGATCAGGCAAGGATGTATGAGGCAAGCCGATCAACCGAGGGAGAGGAAAAGACCTTGGAGGAAACCTTGAATGAGGCAGAAAGAGCCATGGGGGAGACCCCTGATGAAGATGTGAATGATGACTATGAAGATAAATCAAAGGAGAGCAACAACGACGTGAACACTACAGAGACCCAGTATGGACCCTTGCTACCTGTAGATACGGTTGTTCCGGTAATGTCTATTCAAGTATGGCAAAATATGTTCAGCTTCTAACTACTTATATGTACTTGTCAACTTTTACAGAGGTTGATTATCTTGGACGTCAATGGATTGCTGCTGATGCGGGTGCCTCTCGGTGACAGAGAACCCTTTGAGGATTTGCAAACGTTTCGGATGGGAACTTGTCGAGTCGTGGTTCGTCCAGGAACAAAGGAATTTATTCACTTTCTTCTTCCGCGGTTCAGAGTTGCCATATGGTCTTTAATGCAAAGGCAAAACTTGTCGCCACTAGTTACAATAGTTTGCAGTGTATGCCACGCTCACACGTCAGATTTTGTCTTTTTCTATGATCAAAGAAAATGCGTTACCGTTGAGGGCCACTACCACCCTAAAAAACCACACTTACCACTTTTGTACAAACCGTTTAGCCAAATCGGTGTACCCTTTGATGCAACTAATACACTACTGATTGATGATACTCCTGAAAAGGGAGAACTAAATCCGCCGGGAACTATCTCACCACCTTCTTTCGAGGGGCATTCCTTCGATTTTTACCTTGAAGACATTCTGATTCCATACTTACAGAAATTGTATCTCAGTCCATTGTTCACGGACGAGTTTGTACTTTCTAATGAATTAAGATGATTCTTCTATCATGTGTTTGTCTTGTCTAACATTGAGAGAGAGAGAGAGAGGGAGAGAGAGAGAGAGAGATAGAGAGAGAGAGAGAGAGAGAGAGAGAGAGAGAGAGAGAGAGAGATTTGACATGGTAAAGAAATGTATTTCAAGCACACTTTTTCACAGGGCACAATTGAAAAATGAGCTCAATAAACTTCATGTCTTGAAAGTCATTTGTATACACTTGGGTTCACAAGAATATCTGTTACATTGACACTACTTCAACCCGACCATCCAACTCTTTGCACAAAATATCTTTTTCCCTTCGTCGCATCACCTTACGGCCAGCTAGGAAAAAGGAAAAATATGATAGGTCCTTGTCCATTGACTCTTCAATTATGTCATGCCGCAAATGCTGAAGACTGCATAGCTCCCTTATTGTAACCACCAACAATAGGAAATGCTCTTTATCAATCACTTCCACATCCACATCAGGATTATCTTCCAAACCTGCAGAAACCTGGTCAATAGGAATGTACTTACCGTTGAGCATTTGTGATCGCATATACCAAAACGAGAGTAACAGTGATTGGCTTGCAATCATGTACTTGACAACTAGAGTATCAAGCGTGACCTCGCACTGTAAACCAATCTCTTCCTTTGCATACCATCCTCTGTCAAGAAGTTTGTCACAGGATGACTGCTGAAATGACTTGCACATGAACATAGTTTTTGTAACACGGATGTTGTAGCTATGAAACAGCTCTATGAAGAGTGCAACAGGACAAAAGTTTGCAATTCTAACCAGTTTGGAGGATAGAGCTACGTAGAGACCTTTGTATATCAATGTAGAGCTTACTTCGCATTGCCTCCACCATTGTTTCCTCGGGAACTGGACAGTCCACAGTGTTCCAATCGGTTGGTAGAGGCACTTTCACCAACATGCCATTCTTATTCCCTGAGCTGAGTTGGTAGAAGTGGTCATAAAAAAATATTCCCTCATCAGCCAGTCTTTTGGTGCTCCTCCCTGAATACTGTAGAGAACCAATGTGGGCATGAACAACATGGAAGAGGCCTATTATGCACTCCACAGGCTCCCATTGCTCATAAGAAGAGGGATAAACATCTGCAATATATATAAGAAGAGTTAAACTAAGAGTATCAATAAGTACAAATGACAAATCTAATGTAATTGAGCTGTGAAGAATGGAGACATTGCTCATAACAAGCGGGAGAAACATTGCAAAATATATAAGAAAAGTTATAATGAGAGTATCAGTAAGTTCACATGTCAAGAGTACTTACAGTTGCAACGTGGTTGATGTATATCTGATACATTTCCACCGTTTGCTATCACCTCTGGATGGGTAAACACATGCTGAACAAGAACTTCCTTTACAGATCTTTTGCCGATTTCAACTTTGAAATCCAACACTCTGGCCTTCCATGCTGAGCGGTAAACGTTGATACCACTAGACCTCTTGGGTCTTTTTGGTTGCATGAGGACCCATGAACCTTTGTTTATCCTTTGTCCAACCCATTGGTTCTCTGCACTTATTGAAGCTGATATTGTAATTGAGGATATGCTACTACTTGGCCTTCTAGGCAAAGTGCAGTTTTTGGTTGTTGGTGTGAGAGACAGTAAACACCTGGAGCCTCTTGGGCGAGAAGACGTGGAAGCCATAGCTCTTAGAGAAAAGCTTTAGTGGAGGGAGATTCACTTTGAAAGCATTCTAATAGAGAGAAGTTAAGTGTTTTAGAATTCCAATATCTTGTGCGGGCTTAATGGTCACCCTCCAGTACGTTAATGACCATAAGAGAATATCAGAAGTGGGACCACATGCAAGCACCTAAAAGCTCGGTAAAAGGAAGGAAATTACGATGCTACAATCCTAGATTCGTGAAAGTTTTATGCTATTTTCCTATTTTTTGAGTCTTTCCACGTACTTTCTTACGTAACGTAGCCTTCGTGCTCATTGGACGCGCTCTATTATTCTCTCTCTTCATATGGCCCTCCAAACGACCTCTGAAATTTCCTAATGGTACGTCTGTGTACTTAATCAATCGTTCACCCTCAACGGCATTGGATGGGGGAGTTCCAGAAGAGGCATGGACAGGTAAACCGGTGAATTATGCATTTCTCAAAGTGTTTGGGTGTGAGGCTTTCATGCACATAGATAGAAGCCTAAGATCAAAGCTAGATGCAAAGTCCAAAAAGTGTTTCTTCATTGGCTATGGAGAAGGTGACTTTGGGTATTGCCTATGGAATCCTGAAGATGGTAAAATCTTAAGAAGTAGGGATGTAATTTCTAACGAACAAAATCTGTACAAATATTACTTGGAAAAAAAAACAAAAGAAACAGGTGATCAGTACATGGAGCTTGAGGACGGTGAAGACTCAAGGACCGCAAACGGGGACAATGTGCAACAACGTCAACCAATTGAGGAGCCTCAACCTATTCCCCGAAGATCTACAAGAGCAAGTAGACCTCCAGAAAGGTTTGTTCCTTCCTTCAACCATCTCTTGATCTCAGATTCTGGAGAGCCGGAATCATACGAAGAAGCTATGCAACATGAATCCAAAGAAGAATGGACAAAGAGCATGCAAGTGGAGATGGACTCACTACATCGCAACCAAACATGGGAGTTGGTTGAGTTGCCTAAAGGTAAGCGGGCACCTCAAAACAAATGAGTGTACAAGCTGAAGGAAGAAGAAGGTAGGAAGAAAAGGTACAAGTCTAGGCTTGTGATAAAAGGGTTTTCTAAAAAGAAAGGTATTGACTTCAATGAAATATTTTCTCCTGTTGTAAAAATGAACTCAATTAAGCTTGTCTTAAGCCTTGTGGCTGCTCATGATCTAAATCTTGAGCAAATGGATGTAAACACGGCATTCCCTCACGGTGACTTAGAGGAGGAAATCTACATGCTTCAACCAAAGGAGTATAAAGTAAAAGTAAGGAGAGTATGGTTTGCAGATTAAAGAAGAGATTGTATGGTTTAAAGCAAGCATCAAGATAATGGTACTTGAAGTTTGATCGATGGATGTTGGATCATGGATTCACAAGATGCAACTCGGATCACTGCGTCTACACGAAGAATTTGGGAGATGGGAAATTCATCATCCTAATGTTGTATGTTGATGACATGTTGATTGCAAGTGCTAACATGCACGATATCAAAGACCTAAAAGAGGAGCTGTCTAAATCTTTTTCAATGAAAGATTTAGGTGCTGCAAAGAGGATACTTGGTATGAAAATATCAAGGGACAGGATGAAGAAGACAATAAAGCTATCTCAAGAAGATTACATCAAGAAGGTACTAGAAAGGTTTTCAATGCAAAATGCAAAACCATTTTCTACACCTTTGGCTACTCACTTTAAACTAACGAAGGATATGTGTCCAAAGACACAAGAGGAGAGCCTATATGTCTAAAGTTCCATATGCTGCAACAGTAGGTTCTCTAATGTATGCTATGGTCTGTACAAGGCCAGACATTGCACATGCAGTGGGAGTTGTGAGTAGGTTCATGGATAGCCCAGGTAAAGAGCATTGGCAAGCTGTGAAGTGGATACTTAGGTATCTAAAAGGGAAAACAACAAATGCTTTGTATTTTGGAGAAACTGATATTTTTCTAGAAGGGTATGCTGATGCAGATATGGCAGGTGACAAAGATACTCGAAGGAGCACTACTGGCTATGTCTTCATGGTGGGAGGCACAGCAGTAAGCTGGGCTTCAAAGCTGCAGAAAGTGGTCTCACTTTGTACCACGGAAGCAGAGTATGTAGCAATGATGGAGGCAAGCAAAGAAATTCTGTGGCTTCACAGATTCTTAGAAGAGCTTGGATTCAAACAAGACAATTGTGTCTTGTACAGTGATAGACAAAGCACTATCCATCTTGCGAAGAACTCGGCCTTTTATTCAAGGACAAAGCACATTGAGGTGAGATATCACTTCATCGCACTCTTTTGGAAGAGGGACAGCTAAAGCTAGGAAAGGTGCATACAAGTGAAAATCCTGCAGACATGTTTACAAAGGTGGTCAACAAGGAGAAGTTGAGCTTTTGCTCATCTTCAATTGGCATTCAAGGATAAGAAGCCAGGATGAAAAGCAGTCACAGGTTTGGTTTGGAGATCAGTCTCCAAGTGGGAGATTGTTAAGTATGGAGTCTGATTTACCCTTGTAATTTTCTGTGGTAAAAGCGCACATTTGTAAGGCCCCCATTATGAGGAGAATCCATCGTGAGTGAAGCAAAATCACTCGTCGGAAACCCAAATTCACGGCCAAAAATCAGGTGCAACTTTAGGGGCCTCGGGGACGGAAGCCCCCCGATACTTTTTTTTTCCCCTCACCGGAATATTATGGCCGGTGGCCGGAAGTCAATGGTCGGTGGCCGAATTCAAAAGAGGACTTGTCTTCTCAAGGGTGGCGACACATGGGCGGATTAAAAAACTCATTAATATGTATGTGTGTCTGTGTGTATCCATAGAATTTAATTCTACTAGAATTATGCAAGTGAAGTTTCATTTAACATTCTAAAACAATAGAATGCAAAAAAAGTGAAGATATGTCAGGATATGAAATGAAAGTGAAATAAACATTTAAAGTAAGTCTCCATCATGCACTGAAAACAATGAAAGTCTCCCTAACCCAACACAGCACTAAGGTTTCTTTTAGAAAGCAAAAAATTCCATTTAATATTTTAAAACTTAAATAACATTTAAGGTAAATCTCAATTATCAGTGAAAACATTGAAAGTATGCCTAGCTCAACTCTCCTCTAAGGCTTCTTTTAGAAAGCCAAAATGAACTCATCAATGTGTGTATGTGTGTGTATATGTATAGAATTTACTAGAATTATGCAAGGTGAAGCTTCACTTTAACATTCTTCTATGAAGCCGATTACAAATTTGGAGCTCAATGAGAGCACCCATGTGTCGTGCTCTCCTATGCTCTCGTGTTTCTTCTCCAAGAAGAGCCCATGCCATCAATGCTCTCTGATGACCTCGGCAACCCTTGTGATGGCCTCGACCTGGTGTACCTGTGCAGTGAGAGTCCAACCGACAGTAGAGTGCAGATGCTCCTCTGTGTGTGTGTGTGTGTGTGTACAATACTGCCAGCGGCCAGTCTGCAGGTCAATAATATTAGCAGCGGCCAGTCTGCATGTCGCTTCAGTTGGCAGCACAACAGTGTGTCCTTGTGTGCAGGTGTGTGTGTGTGTGTGTGTGTGGACTCAGGAACTTCAGGTGGCAGTGCAGTAGTGTGTCCTCATGTGCAGGTGTATGTGTGTGTGTCACAGTGACTACTGGTGCGGGGGTGTGCACAGTGCAGGATCAGGACCTTCAGCCGATAGCACAACAATGTGTGTCCTCATGCGCAGTAGTGTGTGTGTCACTACGGGTGAGGGGTTGGCTTGTGTTGCAGTTGAGCAAGCACACACATAGGATCATTTAAGCCTCCTGCAAAATGCCACAACTGCATGCGTGAGAGAGACTGAAGAGAGAGACAGTGATGACTAGGCTGCGTGTCTCTGATAATGGAAGAGAGAGAGAATGTGACTAGGCTTCTATTGCAGCTGCACGAAATCTTGCAAATGCCAACTGTGCATGTGAGTGAGACTTGAGAGAGAGAAACGCCAATTGTGTGTCACTGCATGTGAGAGAGACTGGAGAGAGAGATTTGATTGGTCTCTAGAGTCTAGACTCCAACTGCGGGAGAGAGAGAAAGACTTGATTCAATTGAGAGAGAGAGAGAGAGAGAGAGAGAGAGAGAGAGAGAGAGAGAGAGAGAGAGAGAGCGAGAGCCTGGATTCCATTTCCTATCGACCACCTTCGACCACCTTCGGTTTATGAGGCTGAGAGTTTATAAGAGAAAGAGAACTACTAGTGTCTGCATTATTGTGAGAGTGAAAAAATGAAAGCATTGCAATATTGAGCGAGCCTTGCAGTATCGAGCGACTGCCTGTGTGGGATAGTGGGAGCATGGAATTGAATCATGAGAGAGAGTTTTTGTAAGAAAGAGAGATAGAGAGAGAGAGAGGGATCCTTTCTATTCCACATGCTGCTAGTGTGCAAACAAGAAGGAAAATGAGAACCTCTATAGAATTCCACACACCACATCGTCGGAAAGAAACACCACAAAGCTGCGAAAAACACCTATGTTGAACACCTGTAGACTCAAGCAGAAAACAATCCTAACCCAAGCCATGATTAAAATTGATGAAAACCAAGACCATAAATATGAATCTCATGTCGTGTAGACCTTCGTAGAGTATCCATATGCTTGATTCTGACACCAGGCGAGAGAGTTACAAGCTTTCGAAGTTGGGGTATCTCTCAAAAACTCCAAAAAAGCTAGTCTCTGTAAGGAAAAAGGGTGTGCAGGAAATTGCAGCTATTAAAAAGGGTTTTTTTTGGCTCTTATCCCAAGGAATTTTCTCTCTTTTTTTCGCCGACATCATTTCCCCCTTTGGGCACCTTTTAATTGGTCCATTTTAGGTCTTTTTTGGGTGAAAAATGAGCTGTCGGCCACTTTTTTACCGAGGCAAGTGGGGAAAGCGGATGTCCAGTAAACTAAAAAGGTGGCTAGGTGCCTAGGCAGCCGGTGTGGACTAAAAATGGCACTCCCTCTCTCCCCCAACACCCACGAGCCCTCACAAGCAAGGCAAGGAAGCTCCATTAGCTCCTTTGATACACCCTTAGGGGGTACCCACTCCCCCCCTTATACCCTCCAATTTCCACTTGATCCCCCCCATGTGGGATTCCTCCATTTCCACTTGGCACTAGCCTCCCATCTTCCCACTTAAGACAATGAATTTTCCCCCCACATCGAGCAATCTTGGCGGAGGCGTGGCGGGTGACTCCGAGCACCGAATGCGATGCTGTAAAGCGTGGCTCAGAGCTTATTACTTTGGCTATTTCCAAAAATCCTTGGCCACAACTTTTCTAATTAAATCCATCAAATCATCCCACTTGCCTTTCTTTGCATGCACCCGCGCACCCACTTTCTAAGTAAGAAACCGCCCACTTGCAATGCATGTAACTTATGATGTATGAGTCCGATTCACCGGCTATCAAGCATGATTGAGAGTACTCATTGAAAACCACCTTTTAAGAGTTCCACCAACCTAGAACTCTTGAAAATGACTAAGAAGAACCAAGCCTTTATACATAATTTTACAAGAGCACTCTGAAAACTCAAAGCATTATGTACATCTATGTACTTGAGGCTAGTGAGCAAGCTGTTTGGCATGACTTAGTGACTTCATGCTTATCTTCCACACACTCATTGGCTTTTAGTTGAGCCTTCCTTGACACTTCTTCATAGTAGCTCAAAGCTAACACTCGATCCAATTGCAAGCATTGTAAATCCAATAACCTTTTCTGCGATGCATTTGTTTGCTCGTCATCTTCCAATGACAACAACTTGAGAGCAAGAATTTCCATTTCAATTGGATGGAAATAAACCTTCCTTGCCACAAACCAAGTGGTAAGTGGGAAATCCTATGCTCGTTTTGATAGCAGTTCTATAGGCCCATAATGCACAAGGCAACTCTGAATCCCAAGTCTTCCCATGTGTCTACGCCATCTTTGTCAAGATCTTTACCAGCTCTCCATTGAATCTTTCATTAAGACCATTGCATTGGGAATAATAGGGAGAACTGTACCTATGCTGTAGATGGAGCTTTTTGCATAAGAAATCAAACAGTTCTCTAAATCCTGGTCCTCTATCAGAATGTATCTCTAGTGGCACACCGAATTTGCAACATATGTGCTCATAAAAAAAATTCCCATCTCTTTACAGATAATCTGTTTGACAGCCTTGGCTTCTGCCCATCATGACAAATAATCCACTGATTTCAAGATGTAAGCATTTATTTTGCTAGTCATAGGTAAGGGTCCAATGGCATCAAGACCCCATTTTTCAAACACGTTAAAATCTAGAATTGTCTTTCGCAATTCAGACTTCAAAATTCTCTTTCCCATCCTTTGACAAGTCAAACATAACTTGCACCAATGATTAACGTCCCGTTGAATACTCGGCCATATATAACCTTCTTACAAGATTTTATGCAACATGATCTTCATAGCAACATGGGCTCCACAAGACCACTCATGATTTTCTTCTATAATTTTGTAAATTTCTTCTTTCCAAGGCACATGCCGTAAAACCAAATCACCTCCTTTCATGTAAAGCACATCATTAAGCATTTTGCTCTTTTCTTATGAACGCATACTTTTTAGAAGATGGTAAACCTTTAGGTAGAATACCTGTCATTAGAAAATCCACTTCCTTTGATAAGATTTTCCTCCCATGATATAAAGGGGCATCTGCCTTCACCACAAACACACAAGTAATTATTTTTTGGGCAGCATCATGAGCTTCTTCATTTTGAGACCGCAACATGCTGCAAACTCCATGCTTCGAGCTTTTTGAGAAACGCTTTCACTTTGAAGCATAAATTTTTCAATTTAGGGTTCTTATTCTTCCATACTCCCAACACTTGCTTCACAACCAACAAAGCATCTCCTTTAATTTGCAAGCATCTAATTCCCAATTGTAAGCAAATATGCAAACCACCTTCAAGAGCCATGTATTTTGCTTCATTGTTACTCTTTGCATCAAATTTCATCCCTTGCTTCCTCATAAACTTTCCTTGTGCATCATAAATAACAATGCCTCCTGAAGCAACATCATGACTTCTTCAATAAGAACCATCAAAGTATAACAGTGAAGCATTAGGGATGAGAAGAGTCCCGACTTCCCTCTTTCACACCACCTCTTCTTTAACCAAAACCGGAGTATCTTATAAGTAAGAAGATCTGGCAGGGTAGCCGAAGTACTTTCGTCCACCAAAAAGGTAAATTGAGACTCTTGACGCTCGATAACCCATTTCATCACTGTTTCTTATATATTTGAATTATTGAACAGCTAGGGAAGCAATGAATAAATGGTGAGAAAAGTGAATGAATTTTGCAGCAAGTAGTGTCTGAATCCTCTGCAAGCATAAACCATACTGGTCATCACCAATTCAATTTCAAAAAAAACTCTTTCATGAGGAGTCTTCACTCTACTAGCATAATGAACATGCTTCATATAAAGAGATTCCTTCCCCCTTTGCAATAACATAGCTCCAATAGCATCATCTCCCACTGATGGGTTGACATAAAACTCCTTTTCCCAGTCAGGAGCTTGCATATTAGGTAACATACTCAAAACCTCTTTAACTTTGTCAAAAACATTGTCACAGTCGTGAGACCACTCCAAGGTATCATTCTTAACTGTTTGCTGCAATGGATACAATAGCTGTGATGCCATAGGTATGAAGCGAGACAAATATTTAACTTTTTGTATGCAAGTGGACAATTGTTTGGTATCCTTTGGAGGTGAAAGTAACAACAAAGCCTCCACTTTCTCTGGATTTACTTCAATCCCATTTTTTGAAATTACATGCCCCAGAAGCTTCACCCGTGGCTGTGCTAAATTACATTTTTTAGGATTGAGCTAACCCCCATATTCATCATACCTGGCAAAAGTCATTTCAAGCTTTTGAACATGCTCTTTCCTTGAATTGTATATACAGAAATCATCTATGAATCCTTTGACAAACTTCCTAAGAAACAGGATAAGGACCCAATCTACTTTTCTTTCAAAGGCTCCTAGCCCCTCCTAGCCCATTTGTCAATCCAAAAGGAAGGCAACAAAAGCAGAAACAACCCCATGGCATGATAAAATTAGTCTTTTTCCTTTCTTCAAGAGCAAGTATAAGCTGAAAGTATCCAGAATACCCATCGCAAACACTGTATCTCTCAAAACCAACCACTACATCTAGCAATTGACCAATAAAAGGCAAAGGGTAATAATCTTTCTTGGTCACCACATTTAGTGGCTTGTAATCAACACATATTCTCCAACGCCCATCTTTCTTTGGGGTGACTACTACAGGGCTCACCCATTCAGCATTATCCACTGGCACAATGAAGCCTACATCCAAAAGCTTATCCACTTCTTCCTTTAAGGCATTCATTTACTCCTTGCCCATCCTCCTTCACTTCTTTCTTATTAGATTTGCCCCTTCAACTAGCTCGATCTTCATAGGATCCCCAACAAAACCCCTTATTTCCTGTTATGAGGTAATGGAAAGATTTTGAAACATGTCCAACATTGCTATGTACTCCCTTCTTTCTCCTTGTGTCAAATCAGTACTCAACATATTTTGAATCAACTCTCTCTTCACTAGCAATTCCTGTTTAGGTTACATCAACTCTTCAAGTTTCTCTAAACGACTTGAAGCACTTATACTCCCCGATAATTGCATTACTTTACTAACTTCTCTCTGTTCCTCGCCAAAAACAAGAATGACACTTCACCCTCATCACTAGAACTCAAAGTAGTGCTACTTTCTGAGTCTTCAGAACTATCATCACTGGTAGTTTTCGACTCATCATTCTCACTCAGATCTTCAAGTGCCATAGGTTGTTTGGTAGTCATATCAAACACCCTCTTTTCACCCTTCTTGCCATAAACATTGATTGTGCCCTTGCTCAATCTTGCACGGCACCAACAACTCTCAACCAAGGTCGTCCCAAAATGAGAGGAAAAGCTCCCAGGCTAGCTAGCATAACATGAAAGTTCACCATAACTTTCACGTTAAAGACTTCAACTTCCAAATTCTTGATCATCCCCAAACATTTCACCTTGCCATGGTTTTCTATTCAAATCCAAAACCCTGAGCTTCCTCATGTAATGATACCCACTCTCTCGACACATGACTGTGTGATCACACAAACTTCAGCACCTCCATCAATGTAGGCTTCTCCCATGCCCACACCTTTGTGCCAAGCGCTCACCACAAGACATATGCGGGTAACTCTCCCACGGACAACACTCTGACTTGTCTATGCTTCGGCTCTTTTTTTGGATTCACTAATAACTTCCACTGCCTTTTAAGTTTGGGCACCATATTCATCAACTATCCAAAAGTACAATCTACTTTCCTCTCAGTCAGGTCTTCCTTTAAGTTGTAAGCTGTTTGGACTTCTCCCAAAGGCAAATTTGCCACTTCAAATCATCTACAAGGATTTCTCTTTCTCTTGGCTTTTGCATCTTTACCCTTCTTCTCCTTCCCTTTCTTTCTACTAGGCCTTGGTGCTGGATAGCCTTCCCTCTCTCTTTTGCCTACTGGCAACACATCTGCCTCTTTCTTTTCTACCCGCACAATACCCACATGACCACCAGAGGTTGAGGCTTGATTTTCCTGTCCAGTACCTTGATCTCCCCGTATGTTCAATGCATAATCACTATCTTTGTTAGGAATCTACTGAGGAAGTGGAAACATATCCCCTCCCATCTTTGTTGGCTTTGGACAATAAGTGCTGATGTTACCAAGCTCACCACAATTATAGCAAGTAGGAATGAACCTTCTCTGTGGATCAAAATCACCTTGCCCAATACCCTAGTTAGCCATTAGGGCCAAAAACAACTCAAAAGGGCTATATAAGGAATTGGTTAAATTACTAATTAGCAGAGCCGTTTATGGTCAAAACGGCTCCAAATTTGTCCGTTTTGGTCATTTAAAGGATATCTACGCAATCTAAAGCGTATCTAGGTACATATCTCTAAATATTCAAAAAGATATCGTTTTCTTCATATTCCTTTGTTTTCATTTACTTCACTTGGCGGCAAATAGTTGTTTCCACTTTTGAATCTCTCTTTTTTCTCTCACCTTTCGCGAGCTTTATCTCTTCTTCTCGCTACGTTATTTTCATTATACTTTCTGCTCCTTCATTACTTACAATGACCAATACATCTTCCATTAGTGATAACCATAAGTTTCACTTGAACATTAAGCTAAGCCAATAATATGCTACTACGCGGAGTGTCTATCAAAGACCAGTTACAATTGCAAATGAAGCACAACAACTTCGCAACGAGGGAAAGAAACACATTGATATATGGATAGATGGGAGCTTGTATCCACTGGATCCTAGCACTGGAAGGTATCCATCTTTTCACACACCTCATGATTTGATGAGATTTGTTGGTGATGGGGTTAATGGCTTATTAGGATATAGTTCTAGGTTATCTCATTTACACATTGATCATACACATTACATTCAATATCTCAAAACTGTTTTGTCTTCAAATGCAACAAGAATTTTAGGACTTGAAAACCAAATAGCATCTCTAAAACAAGAAAATCACCAACTTTGGACTTTAAAAGAAACTCCAATAGGATTAAGAGCTCGAGTAAAACGAATAAGAGATGTAGTAAAATTAACAGAAGGTTCTGGACAAAGAAAAAAAAGATTAAAGATTACTAGAGATCATGTGACTAGTCTTTTAGGATTTGATATGTCCAATGTTCAAAAAAGGGTAAGATTTTTGGATAAGGTAATGAAAAAAAGTGGTATTCTTAAACTTTTGAAACTTCTTGAAAATCAAAATCAAAAGAAATTGGTATTTCAAAATTTACTGAAAGATATGGGTTTACTGGTCCAACCTTCTCAAATGCAAGAAGTTTGTGACACAGTGGGGGTGAGTAAAAGGGGTTACAAGGCCATCTCTAAAACCTGGTTTCATGTTTTAAAGTATTACAAGATTAAACCTTTTGGGTTGCCTAGGCCTCACAATGTTGGGAAAGTTAGGACTCTATTAAATGAAGAAATACCCGAACATTTTGGAGAGTACTATCATATAGAAGGAACGATGCCATATGAAAAACAGAAAAAAAAAACTTCTTTTGAGTATAATGTTTTTAATAACATTTGGATAAGTATAAAAAATGTTCAATCTGCTATGGTGAGATACTATAATATGCAAGAAGTAGATTGTGAAGGAAAACTTATATTTGTCCTGAAATTGGATGAAGCTCAAATTCAAAAATGACAAAAAATTGGAAAGAGTATCCATATCCCTTATGAATAGAGCATTGGAATATAGCCAAGGTAAGCTTGATTCCCCATACCACAAAACTCAATCAGAAATGGAGCTTTGGTGGATTGGAGCAGCTCAAATACCAGTAGAAAAGCACAATACATTGAAATGGCTATTTTTGTAGACTGATATCCCTTCTGTTATACAGGACCAAACTGCAGGTGAAAAATACCAGTAGAAAATCACGATACATTGAAATGGCTATTTTTGCAGACCGATATCCCTTCTGTTATACAGGACCAAAATGCAGGTGAAAAACTTTGTGTAGATGGCATGGGTGACTTTTTTGTAGAATGGTACTTGAGTGCCGACCTAAAAGCATTAAAGTGCATCTTTGGTGTATGTGGATGTGCCAATACCAAGTATCCATGTCTATATTGCATGGCAAGCACTGGAACAAAAGGATGGCTTGCAGAACACGAGGTTGGAAACCAACATCAAGAAATAGTGTGAACATCATCGACTACCCATCGTCTTCTATGATTTGGGATCCAATTCTAACAATAGATGTAAAAAATGTACATATATGCACAATGCATGCAGAGATTAGAATCTTGGACATTGCTTCGACTCCATCTTGATTATGCATATTCTATTAAGCCAAATAAACTTGCAGACGAGTGCATAGAAAAATGTGAGGCTTGCTCTCTCAAATGGGTTTTCATGGTGGTCAAGTGCATCTAAAAAAAGATCCCACTCTTTCAAAAGGAACCGTTGATGTTTTACAAATGTTTCAATGGGTGGAGCAAAAGCCAAAAGATTTTTGAGTAACCATGACAACAAACAAGTTGATGCTATGTGGAACTTCTGGAAGGATCTTTGTGTTATAACAACCAATGTCAAAAGTAGATGAGATGTAGCCAACAAACGTTGGAAGTGTGGAAGAAGCTCGATAATTTTTTGAAAGATTTGAAACAACAAGTTAGCTCTGATACTTATGCAGATGACTTTAAAAAGACAATAAAGCTTTTTAACTGCTATTACAGATGCTTGGGGAGCAAAAGACATCACATATTACTTGGTGAGTATTCAATTACTTTCTAAAGTCTGGATAGTATTTTACATTGCATCCTATTGATTTCAACTAACTTTTTTTAATTTTTAGCATATTTTGTACCTGCATGGACCATATTTTGCAAAACAAGGACCCCTTGCAACATGGAATACTCAGGGAATGGAAAAATCTTCCTATCAAGCGAGGACTTCTTTTTTCAAATGTACGAGAAAGGGAGGGGGACAAAGAAGGAGCAATGCACTAAAGGAATTATTCAATTGGTTCTATAGGAGGCAATTACAACGGATGAGATCAAACAACCATGCTGCTCAACCACAGGTGGAGATTAATGCTTCACTTTGAAACTTTGCACCGAATCTTTCTAAAGAGATCCAAATTCAAAAAAGATATTTTGGTGCAAAAAATTGTCAAATTTACATCAGTTTTTGATTTTTTTTCATATCTCTAGGCATGTCACCCCTATATCTCAAAAACTTTCTTCTTTTATAGCCCCCAAGAAGGTTGACATTTGTCTCCTTAGCTATTGCTGCATACCTAGAGTAGCAAAGAAAGTATCCTGCTCTTGAGGCATTCAATCCTGTAGCATATCCAAATATTCTAAGTGCTACTGCTCTCTCAAGTAGAATGATCTTGTTTGCATTGATTTGAAGGGGACTGTACCCTAAAAACCGTGACAATATCTTCACGGCAAACATTGGCAACTCAGGATCTTCATAATACTGCATGTGAAAAGCACAAAAGGTGGCACTATCCAATGTAGGCATGTAGTGCATGAGAGAGAAGGCATCCCTTCTTGAAGAGCCCTCTATTTCTTTCCCTCTTGAGCCTTTAGCTCTCCGAAGAAAATTGTCTTTGTCAAGGAGTTCAATCTGAAAAACAAGACATAATGAGTAATTAAAACAAACTTGAAAAAAAAGAAAGATTTCAGAAGGGAGATCAAGGTGAAAATCTACCATTTGCAACTCATCTTTGGCAATGAATTTTTCTTGAAGGAGATTGCATGATCTGGTCATCCCTCTTATGTCAACTTCCTTTCCAATTTTTTTCAACTTAAAGTCTCTCCCAAAAGATTGGATGCCAAGCTCAACAAGTCTCTTCTCAAAATCCTCATCTTTGAGGGAAGGTTTTTCCTCTTCCACTCTTCTCATGCATGGAGCAAGTGCATCAAGAGCAGACAGAAAATCTTTATTGGATGTCTGAAGATCAAGTGCCAAAAACTCCTCTTTTGACTCTTCTTCTGTGTCAATAAAATCTTTGGCCACCTCAAAAGCTTCAGAAATGATTGCAATACAATAGTCCTCCCTGATATTAAGCAGACACTAGATATGATGGAGAGGGATATACTCTTTTCCATTGATATAGAAGTAGGGAAGGTTTGGAATAGTAAGGGAAGCTTTAGAGACCTCTACCTCATCTGTTGGCTTATCAATGACAGTACTAGCTCTAAATTGATCCACATCAAAATTTGCACTCTCCTGCTCCTCAGCTGCAACATCAACTTCCTCCTCTTCTAGAATTTTACTTTTCTCAAGCTGCAAAACTGTGGAAACATTTTTATTTGTTAGCTCTTCATCTGTATCTTTCACTTCATCAGCTTTGCCTTGCATGTCAACTTTAAGGAACAAAAATAAAAAAAAGGCAACTTCTTTTGGAACAAGGTTGCAAGGCTTTGAATGTAATTGACAAGAAATGGTAGGTGGACAAACAAAGGAAGTCTTCTTAGAAAATCTTCCAAACCTCCTTGTTATTTGGCCTTTCTCAATTGAGTTGGTAGTAAATTCAGTTAGATGGCAATAAGTCTTGCCATCTAAAACCAAACACTTTCCTTCCAATGCCTCTTCAAACTCTTTGAATTCTTTTGACAAGAAGTCCTTCAAATTGTCTAAAAAAACTGCAAGATCAAACAAACGGTTGAATATTTCATATGCTTTGGTGTACACTTCCATGTGACCACCATCCATCACAGCAACCAATAGCTTCTCACTTGGACTCTCCTCCAAGATCTTCTTGAACTTCGTTCATGGTAGATAAAAAATCAAACCGGTGAAGCTACCTAGACACAGGGTGAAGGTCGACAAGTACGCGCCAAAGTGATATATAGAGCGATAAAGGGGTAAGGTTACACGATGAGCAAAGCGCTTTGGTCATTGGGTGAAGGTGTCTAATAACCTCACTAGCACGTCCAAACGAAGCGATAGGGGAGGGTTCCAGGATGTGCAACCTGCTCCGATCGCGTCGTGCGGGAGCTGCCTACTGGAACCAAGTAGAAGCCCGAACCACGTGATAGAGGCCCCACCCGGAGTTTGCAAATGGGTACCATCGCGTCCTGCGAGACGAACGGACGTTGAGACACCAAAGCGACACGTAGCACTAGTGGAGGGAAGTAAAATAAAAGCAATTTCTCGCGTCGTGTAGGACAAGTAAAAGTATAACACCAATAAAACTTGAGATCAAGCTTTATATAAGGTGCAAAATATTACCGTTATGGACACGTGTCAGCCATTCAGACGTGCCATGTGGCATGCTTCCAACGATCTTCGTACGGACGGTCGGCTGTATATGAAGCTCTCTCACGTGCTCATTTTTTACCTTCCCCCATACCTCACATTCGCATCGTGTCGTACCTCCTAAACGGCCCGCACTTCCTTCCATCAAACCGCGCTACCCATCCTCGCCATCCGCACTTTCTTATCTCTTTCTTCCATCAACCCGTGCTACCCATCCTCACCCATTTCTTTGCACTTGTGGATTGTTTCTTATTCCTATCCCGTACGATGCGATACAAGCAAGTGCTAGACAGTGGGTGGCCAAGCTATCGGGTCATGCGGTTGTCCTTCCCTATTCATTGCCAAGATCAACAACATTACATACGGTGTGACTCAGACATGTTCTAGCATGTGGGTGACCGGGCTATCACGTCGTGCAGGTGTCCTTCATTGATTCATTGTCGAGTCTTAACAGCTTCACATACGACGTGATCCGGACTTGTTCTAGGATGTGGGTGGATAACCCAGATATCGCGTCGTGCAGGTCTCCTTCCTTGATTCATTGGAAAGGTCAAAAGCTTCACATACGATGTGATACGGACATGTTCTAGAGTGTGGGTGACCTGGCTATCGCTTCGTGTAGGTGTCCCTCCATGTTTCCAATGCAAAATCATTTGCTTCACATACGGCATGATAGGGAGAGCTTGTAGATTGTGGGTGACCCAGCTATCGCGCCGTGTGGTGTTTTGTGACCCAAATGGCGAGGACAAAGCAGACTGCAAGAAAAGTATAACAAGCCCCAAATGATCTAGAAAAAGATGATTTAGAGAAAGATCAAGAGAAACAACCACCTCGACAACCTCGTCAGAGGCCCACTGCTAGAAAAAGGTTGAATTATCAAGTCAAATCTTTAAGAGAAATAAGAAAAGCACAAAAGTCTACTTGTCTACTGATTCCAAAGCTACCTTTCATGAGAGTTGTCAAAGAGATATCAGATAGACTTGTAAGCATGATGAATATCAAAACTTTTGTCTCAGTAAGGTGGCAATCTCAAGCTTTGATGTGCCTTCACGAAGCTGCTGAGGATTTTCTCATAGACTTTATGAATGATAGCTACATTGCAGCTGCATTTTCTCACAGGGTCACACTTATGAGCAAAGATTTTGTGCTTGTGTCAAGGCTGCGGTACAAGTTTGATAAGGCTCTTGAGCTTATTCCTAGTGAGGATCTTAGAGCCTTCCAAATTTTAAATATCCCTCCTTCCAGGCAGCAGAAAGATTCAGGGGTTGTCATTGAGGATGTTACACATGAGTATGAGACAAAAAAGGCCCAGGATATCAAAGCAGGAAAGGAGGTTGAGAGGGAGCAAGACATGATATTAAAGGATGCTATCCTTAAAGAGCAAGCATAAATTTTAAGAGCATCCAACTCTCTTCTTTATGAAAAAATTACAGGCAAAATGATGGTGGATGTCTCCTTGTTTGGAGATAATGAGGCGTACTTGGACATATTCCCTCAAGACACAAGTATGCTTGTAAATCCCGACATTGAGCTTGGTGACACTGTGCTCTTTATCTGTCTCAGGTATGTGTTTCTCCTTTGCTAATTATTAGTGCATGTGCAAGGCAGGCACAAGGGCCTCATTGGGGGGGGTGTTCACGTGTCTTATGAGGGATCTTCCAAAGGCTCTAGCTATGCAAATTTCCATACTTGACCCTCTAGTGACACAGTGCCTTTTTAACGAGCAAGGAAGCCTTTCAAGTTTTTTTGAAGATTTTAACATGCTGACATGCAATTACATAATATACCCCTATGTTGAAGGGTAAATCTTAACTCCTTACATGTTATTTTTAACATTTTGTGGTATTCCTAGCTAATCGTTATTTTTTGTAGAGGACATTGGAGTCTTATTATCTTCAATCTTTTGGAGAAGGATATTATATTTATGAATTCATTGTCAAGTATCCATGGGAGAAGTAAACTGTAAGAATGAAGTATGATCTATGCTTGATGGCCCATTGTTTTCTTCTAGTAGCTTTTTGATTCAATGTCTTCTTGCAGTGCTGCCAAACTTATTGTTGGTCGCCTAAGTACCACAAATAAGGATTACAATATAGAAGGTTTCAAGTACTACAATCAAAAAGTGCCTCTACAAACAGACTCAACATCTTGTGGATGGAGAGTGCTTGCCAATGCATGGAGATATATTGAGTCAAGGTGCCGGATGACTACACTCACTGTAAGTGTGTGGCTCATGTATTTATTTTGATGTTTTAACTATGTATGTATGTACTCATGTCCTTTAATTCCTTTTTCTATTTGTTTCAGTTGCATGACTATCCAGAGTCTTGGGTCACGTGGGTGAGAGAGAAAGCTGTTTCTATGGCTTTGGAAAGATCAATAAATCCAAGTGATCCAGAATCTCCTTTGCCACCAAAGAAAGGTAGAGCCACCAAGGGTTTGGATGCAAAGAAAATGGATCAGAAGAATAAAAGTCCAGAAAAGAAGATCCATACAAAGAAGAAGAGTCCTACAAAGAAGAGCCATGCCAAGAAGAGTCCTGCCAAGGGGAAGAGTCCCACTAAGAAGACTGCCAAGGGGAAGAGTCCCACCAAGAAGAAGAGCCCTGCAAAAAAAAGAGCAGATACAAAGGACCATCCATTCCACTCACCATTGAAATTCAAGGTTCAAAAGCGTCGTACACTTAAGAAAAGTAAGGAGGAGGCACCTAGCTCACATTTCAAGCTACCATTCATGTTGCCAAAGAAGGTTTCCAAGTCACCCAAGCCAGTCACTCCTTAGGAGCCCAAAGCACCAACCCCTGCCAAGTCACCCGTGCCAAGCCCTGAGGATCCCAAGTCACCACCACCACCCACTCTTGAACTTTCACCCCCTTCTGAACACAAAAAAAAGGGTCTCTGAGGATGTAGAATCCTCTCCGGAAAAAAAAAAGTGGAGTTTCATGATTGATTACTCCACAAAAGCTATGTAAACTTTTGTTCATTTTGTCCATATGAACATATATATACCCTTTGGTGATTTATAATTTTGTACTTCAAATACTTAATACCAATTATCGATTCTTAAATGTGTATCATGATGTCATGTAAGTTTAAAACAACATAAATAATGATCACAATAAGGTAGAGAAAAGATAAATATATTTACAAAATGATTAAAATATTGAACTTGTTTTTTCAAGTCCTTGCAAGTGGCTCAAATACAGCTCTTTTTGGGGGAAGGCATGTGATGCAAGAGGTTGAATTCTCCATCCTTGTGCTCACGACAACTTCATCCACTTTGAATCTATACTCGGGAGATGTTTCATCAAGAAACTCAAGAGATTCTCTAACATCATTTAGTCTCTAGTTTGTTGTTACTATCAGGATTCTATACTCGGTGTGTGGATGGACTGTGACCTTTAGTCCTCAGAGTCGAGAGGAACCCAACTACCTAATTTTCTTCTCCGTCTCCTATAGTCATAGCCCAGAACTAATGATTGACGACATAGTTGATATGAGATAGACATAGATTTTGGGCTTACTCTACAACTAATATTATCACCAATATGGAAAGTTTCTTTGGTGCTCCATCCGTCTCCAAGTACATTATCCAGTTCAGTCATAGAAAGTCTTCTATTAAGTCACATTGTCTCTGTCCTCTGCAAGTTCATTGTTTTGAAACGTGCCACAAAGACATGTATAGGGAAGAACCATTGAACTTTAATCCTGCCCGGAGACATAGCTTTAAGGATGTCTTCTTTGATCTTGGATTTGAAGCTTCACATAGTACATGCATCAAGAGCTTCCCAGTCAAGTGAACTTATGGTGGGAACAGGTAACGGATGTATTTCTCCATATGCACCTTCTCGTGATGGAACTTTCTATTCTGTAAAATAGACAAACAAATCCATTTTTTTGTAAAATGAAGGTGGCTTGTCAGCATACATAGCATCTGCAATCCCTTTATGCATTGCTTTGAATGTCCCACTTAGACTCTCCACAGGATGCCATTCCAGAGCTGTTGAAGGAAATATATCTGGAATGGAATCAAAAAATGAGAAAAACAATAGGATAATGAAAAATTCACTGTATCAAATAGAAGTTTTGTTTGTACCTACAGTAAGAATGCAGTGTGGGATGTTCTTCCCAGTCTAACACCATATCCTTGGCCATGTACACATGTTGAACCTTAGCTAGCCAGCCATTGTCGGTCACTTTGAAAGAAAGAACACGACCTTTCCAATGGTTTTTTACTTTATCACTTTTAGTTCTCTTCACTCTGTGTACACCTTTGCATGAAGAAAGCATTGTTACCCAGTCATTCACACGAAAAGATATGGGCTTCCAAAGACCATCCTCTCTAACATTATGAAAGTCACAAGAAGTTATGTTATGTGAAGGGGGACGTGCAAAAGACGCCATGGAAACTTAAAGATTAGAGAAGAAGAAAGAAAATATAGACGAAAAGACTTATACCTCTCACAAAATAGAGAGAGAGAGAGAGAGAGAGAGAGAGAGAGAGAGAGAGAGAGAGAGAGAGAGAGAGAGAGAGAGCGAAAAAGGTATACGTTTGAAAAAATTAGGTGATTTGTCATTAATGCCCTTGTTTTGAGAGCCTTCTGACATAGATTTCGTATCTTTTGACAACGTTTTTGTGAAATATAAAATAGAATAAAAGATGAGACTTCATTACTTTGGGCCGCAAATTTAATGAGCTCTCTCATCGAAAGCACCCAAATATAGCAGTTTCAGCCTTATGATCAAGACATTTAGCGGTTCTCTGTCAAAATAGGACCACCAAAACCCACAATAGAGGAGACAAGAGTGCCATACTTTTGTATACATGTCAAATAACTATTGGACTATTCCTTAATCCTTAGATTAACAAACAACCCTTTTTTAGTCGTTTTTGGCGCTAATGCATTAGGATGAGATTCACATGCCTCAGCCATCCCTCTACCACGTCCATGACCACGACCACCTCCACCACCAAGAACACTAAGTCGTAATTCCTGCATCATGGTCATCATGTCTTGCATATTTTGCTATAACTTTTTGGTACTAGCATCCCTTTGAACAGGTTGGCCTCTAGCTTTTGCTTGATTCTCCTTCTTTTCACTACCATTATTTTTCTCAAGGACCGCTTTCTCCTATTCATTAAGCCTTTCATCTTTCCATTCTTTCTCTCTGGCAATGGCGACTACCTCCTCAAAGGTGGCGAGCCTTTTCAGCTCAACTTTGAACTTCAAGCTTTCTTTTAGGTTTGCCACAAAATAGTCCTTCTTTAACATGGATGGAGGGATCTCGTTTCCCAAAGCCCGGGCCCATTTATCCCATAAACGGGTGAACTGCATGACAAAATCATCACCACTTTGATTAGTCCTTTGAGTGTATCCCAAAATTACATGTCAAACTTCATTTGGTACTTTGATGAATCAGTATTGTGCCAGGAAAGTCTGCTTCACACGATTGTAGTCCAAAACCACCCCTGGGTTTTGTGCTTGCATCAACTCCTCAAAATTGTGTAAGCAAACTTTTGTCTCATCCTGTAAACTATATTGTAGCAGTCGCAACAATATAGCTTGGTCTAGTATATCCAACTTTTCAATAAACATCTGTGCATTTTCATTAGGCAATCCATGAAACTGTGGGAACTCGTCTGCCATGTTTGATTGCCACAAAAACACTTACATGTGACATTGAAAACTCAAGGGATGTCGATGGATCGCTCCAATACCTAATCCACCTCACACTGGGTAACCTGGCCCCCAATTCTCGGCTTCACAAAACATCACGACCCTCCAAATTTTGCAATCCAATTATACGTCTGTCTCAAGTGTTGTCCACAATTTGCACATACATAGGCGGTTGTCCATAAGGACCCACATCCCTTTTACATTCACTGCCTGCAAAATAGACATATTTCATAAGAATTGGAGCATACGAGCACTTGCTCCTTAGTGGGGGCACCAAAACAATGTTATCATGCATACAAGAAGGAAAATGAGAACCCCTATAGCCTTGCACACACCACACCGTCGGAAAGAAACACCACAAAGTTGCGAAAAACACCTACGTCGAACACCTCTAGAGTCGGGCAGAAAACAGTCCTAACCCGAGCCATGATTAAAATTGATGAAAACCAAAGACCATAAAGATGAATCTTGTGTCATTTATACCTCCATAGAGTATCCATATGCTTGATTCCAACACCAGACGAGAGAGTTACAAGCTTTCGAAGTTGGGGTATCTCTCAAAAACTCCAAAAAAGCTAGTCTCTGTTAGGAAAAAGGGTGTGCAGGGAATTGCAGCTATTAAAAGGGTATTTTTTTGGCTCTTATCCCAAGGGATTTTGTCTCTCTTCTTAGCCGACATCATTTCCCCCTTTGGGCACCTTTAATTGGTCCATTTTAGGCCTTTTTTGGGTGAAAAATGAGGTGTCGGCCACTTTTGGACCAAGGTAAGTATGAAAAGGGGTTGTCCAGTGGACCAAAAAGGTGGCCAGGTGCCTGGGTAGCTGGTGTTAACTAAAAATGGCACCCCCTCTCTCCCCCAACACCCATGACCCTTCACAAGCAAGGCAAGGAAGCTCCTTTGATACACCCTTATGGGGTACGTATGTGGGATTCCTCCATTGCTAGTTGGCACTATCCTCACATCTTCACACTTAAGCCAATGAATGTTTTGCCCCCCACATCGAGCAATCTTGGCGGAGGTGTGGCGGGTGACTCCGAGCACCGAATGCGATGCTGTAAATCCCGGCTTGGAGCTTATCACTTTAGCTATTTCCAAATATCCTCTTCAACACCTTTTCTAATTAAATCCATAAAATCATCCCACTTGCCTTTCTTCATGCATCCGCACCCACTTTCTAAGTAAAGAACCGCCCAATTCCAATGCATGTAACTTATGATGTATGAGTCGGATTCACCGGCTATCAAGCATGATTGAGAGTCCTCATTGAAAACCACATTTTAAGAGTTTGACCAACCCAAAACTCTTGCAAATGACTAAGCAGAACCAAGCCTTTATACATAATTTTTACAAGAGCACTCTGAAAACTCAAAGCATTATGTACATCTATATACTCGAGGCTAGTGAGGAAGCTTTTTGGCATGACTTAGTGACTTCATGCTTATCCAGAAAATGCCTGACAATGCCAATCGAGCCTCTTAACGACAGGCCAAAAAATCGGGGAGATAGGCGATCATTTCTCGGCAAGCCAACGAGCCAAAGATATCCAACATGGGAACAAGAGACCCTTGGGTGGAGAAGGCAAGCGGTCGGTGAATTAAGCGAGTGGTTGGTGGGAGGCGAAGGCAAGTGACGAGGGCGGGGAGACGCGGGTGAGCGAATTGTGGGTGGCGGCAACCTTGGCTACATCGGCTATATTTGAAGGTTTTTATGTTGAAAAACTTTCCTTCATTTGCATTCCGCATGTGCAATCATCTCTAGGTGTTCTCACGATCATTGTAAGAAAAAAACCAAGATATGATGTATTTTAACTGGTTAAATTCATAAAATCCCAATTAGATTTTGAGCTTGCCTTGAAGAAAACCCGCAAATTTACACAAGTTTTAGTGTAAATACCGTCAAAAACTTCAAATTTTGACCTAAAGACCGGTAGCATTTCAAGTTTGCCCTTATTTTCTTTGGTTAGGAAAAATGTATTGGGGTGCATTGAATTCTAACCGGCTAAAATCATAGAATCCCGGTTAGATATTGAGCTTGCCTCGAAGAACACCCACAAATTTACACAAGTTTTAGTGTAAATACCGGCAAAAGCTTCAAATTTTGACCTGAAAACCGGTAGCATTTTCGCAAATCGAGGAGATAGGCGATCATTTCTTGGCAAGCCAACGTGCTGAGGAGATCCAACGTGGGAGTGAGCAACCCTTGGGTGGAGAA
Organism: Adiantum capillus-veneris; assembly: GCF_014529385.1. NCBI lineage: Eukaryota > Viridiplantae > Streptophyta > Polypodiopsida > Polypodiales > Pteridaceae > Adiantum > Adiantum capillus-veneris. The sequence goes on along the minus strand of NC_140946.1, from coordinate 80,892,462 downwards.
GGCAAGCGGTCGGTGAATTAAGCGAGCAGTCGATGGGAGGCCAATGCAATTGACGAGGACGGGGAGACGCAGGTGAGCAGATTGCGGATGGTGAATGGTAACCTCGGCTACATGGCTGCATTTGAAGGTTTCTATGTTTAAAAAAATTCCTTTCTTTTGCATTCCGCATGTGCAATCACCTTTTGGTGTTTTCACGGTCATTGTTAGAAAAAAACCGGGGTACAATGTATTTTAACCAACTAAAATCATAAAATCCCAGTTAGGTTTTGAGCTTGCCTTGAAGAAAACCCGCAAATTTACATGAGTTTTAGTGTAAATACCGGCAAAAGCTTCAAATTTTGACCTAAAAACCGGTAGCATTTCAAGTTTGCCTTTATTTTCTTTGGTTAGGAAAAATGTATTGGGGTACATTGAATTTTAACCAACTAAAATCATAGAACCACGGTTAGATTTTGAGCTTGCCTCGGATAACACCCACAAACACAAGTTTTAGTGTAAATACGAGCAAAAGCTTCAAATTTTGACTTGAAATAAAACCGGTAGCATTTCTAGTTTGCCCTTATTTTCTTCGGTTAGGAAAAATGTATTTTTCTAGCCCTGCTCACGATCATAATGACAATTTCAAAATTACATTTTTTAGAGGTAAATATACCGGGTTTTTTGCACACCCTCATAGACAATGCTCTGCCCAAAAGACCTTTGATTTGGTGGTGGTGAAATGGTCTCACTTACAGTCAATGTTGTGGTTCAATCTATCACATTATTATCTTACAAAGTGAAAGCTCTGTAAACCTTTTTCTTTACAACATCAAGCTATGGCCATGAACCAAAGGTAAATCTAAAAATTTGTTAGGTGGGATTGCAATAAATTTGGGTTTTTCTATTCTCATGATCATACTATCAATTTTAAAAATTATTTTTTTAGCAGTGATACCAAAATTTATCGAGTGCGATTATGTCAAACCGAGTTTTTTGTGCACCCTCATAGCCAACACTTATTATTAACAAATTAAGCGAGCAATTCTTACCCCGTGATAAGGAAAAGGGAGGAAGAAAAGGAAGAAGAGGGGAGGAGAGACACCAAGATGAAATGGTCTCACCGCACTCAATGACAATGTTTCTGGTTGAGTCTATCATAGTATTATCTTACAAAATGAAAGCTCTATAAATCTTTTTCTTGATATCAACCTTTAGCAATGAACCAAAGATTAATCTAAAAATTTGTTAGGTGGGATTACATTGAACCAGGTTTTTTTGACCACTACAATACACAATGCGTGATTGCAAAACGTGGGTGGTGAAGATGGATGGAAATGGACAACCCTTGCCTGTGCTTGAAGGTTTTTACCCCCTGTGTTCTTTGTTTCGATAGATGAATCTCAAAATTCATGGATGAGAAGGCAACAAACCTAGATTTAAAGAGTGCTTGAAGGCAACTTAGAGCTTCAAAGACAAATCACAAAAATTGCATACGTGGTTATACTAAATTCAGTTTTTTAGAATTGAGGTCACACTAAATTCCTTTGGGCTTTGCGGGTGTTCTTGCTTTCAAATTGAAATTTAGAGGTGAATCTCAAAATTTGTGAGTCAGAAGGTTTTCACATTGAATTTTCCTTTGCATCTCATGTTTGCTATCACGTTGAGGTGTTCTCAAGGTCAAAGTGGAAAAAATCATATTAGAATTTTTAGAAGTAAATATCAAAATTTGTTAGTTGTGATTATATTAAAGCAATTTTTTGGAGCACTCTCATAGAAAAATTGTTATGTGGGATTAGATTTAAGCGATGATGGAGGGTGCGATGAATTATGGCAACCCTCTCAAAATCAATCTCTCTCTCTCTCTCTCTCTCTCTCTCTCTCTCTCTCTCTATCCACTTTTGACCACAAGCCACCTCTCTACACCTTTGCACAATAGCCTCAGGTGCCACTAGGACCACTACACTTGCATTCTATCACACTGCCATGCTCTCTAAACTTTGTAGGTTTTTTGCCTTCAAATCTAAAATTTACTAAGTTAAATCTCAAAAAGTAGATCTTATTGAAGTTTGAAACTCAAATTGCTCTTACTATGTTTGAAGGGTTTTAATTGATTAAGTTTACTCACCTTTGCGAATTCAAATACAAACCTGCATGACAAGCAAAAAACTATGTGCGAGGGTTGGCAAGCATGACACCTACACACAAACAAAAGGGACACATGGTACCCATGCATGATTCACACATACAAAAAAGTGCATTTATTTCTATTTTTGAGGTTGATGGCATTGTTCATACACATGAAGCATTAGTCTTAGATGAATGTATATTTATGCACACAACAAAAATAGCCACACTAGATTCATATGCACAAAAGACAAACTTGCAAAAATTGTGCATGCAATAAAAAAGACCCCGCTGCATTCCAAAGACAACCTTGCCAATTTTCATACAAAACATAATGTTGTGAGTGGCATACACACACACACAAAGAGAGAGAGAGAGACAGAGAGACAGAGACAGAGAGAGAGAGAGAGAGAGGCAAAACCATAAAGAAAATGTGTGCCAAAACAACATTTTCTATTTTAGAGGAACAAGTGATTCCTCATGCTATAGTGGCAAACATAGAGCTCATTACCTTATCTAAGTTGTTTAGCAAAATATTGGATGAGACATGCAAGGCCCCTTGACACATCCACATGTCAATAAATTGGACTCTTCCTCTTAATCATGGATAACATAACTATAAAAAATTGAGAGGAAATTGGAAGAGCCAATCTATTGCAATGGGGCAGGCAACTCCGATTGATTCCCTTCCTCTCCTTCTTCATGCATGTAGCCATGATAAGCACACTTTCTAGCACCATGGGAAGGCCCCATGAGAGGGAACTTTTTGCAAGTCATACGGACAATGGTAATAAGCCGATGAGTCTTGATCCCTAAGCGTACTATTTCAGTGTGAATTGGGAGAACCAACATACAATATTTAGAAAGGAATTTTGAGAGCCCATCTACCGTATTGTCTGCCATATTGGGGGAGAAAACTAACAAAAGAAGTCTACACACTTGGACTGTTCAGGCTTTCCCCCCTTGTTCATGCATACACCCATGAAAAATCTATTCTTGACATCATAGAGATAATCCATGAGAGAAGATGTTCTGAAAGATATATAGAAAATGCTAAGAGACCTTCAAGAAGTCTCACAAGAGTCTTGAACTCCAACTGTGTCATTTCATAGCTAATTCATCCACTAATGGCGATTAGATTTAATACATATTACTGAAAGAAGAAAAGGGAGGATGCATGAAAGGAAAGGTTTGTTGTTTCTATAGAACGAGTCTATCTGACAAGCCTTGAATTCATGTGCACTCTATCTTCCTTCATTGGGGTGTCATACTCCAATCAGTATTGTGATGTATTGAGGGTATTTTATGCTTGCATTTGGAAGTAAAAAAAATGAAAACCTTCACTGCCTTAGGTATAATACTCCAATCAATATTGTGCTGTATTGGAGATATTTCATGCTTGCATTTGAGAGTAAATAAAATGAAAAAACTTATGCACTATTATGAACTTCGTGTTTTCTCTCTTGCTTGTGGCATAAGTGTTAATGATGATAAGGGACACATGCCTTTGTCTTCCTAAATCTCCAAGTTATTCCTCCCATATGCGTGCACGTCAAAAGGTTGCACGAAACTATTTTCACGAGCTTGCTATAAAACATACGGCATACTTTCCAAGTGATACTTTGCCATCCTCGACAAATGACCATGGTCATGGTAGGAGTCCCTCCACATTCGTGAAGGGTTGTGTCAATGGTGATGTTTCTGTTCCACAACCCCCTCTGCAAACTTTCATGCAAGGACAAGGACAAAGAAAACATACTCTTTCATGTTTGGATGCGACAAGAAGATATCATTGACAACATGCAAGGCAACACACCTCCAACATAAGAGAGTAACACCATCAACATGATGGTCACTTCTGCCCTCTCATAGGCACTCAAAATGAGGAGTAAGCCCCTTATGTTCATGACACATCACTTGGGGCATTGCTTGCATTTTACATTCCTATCCGTGCATACAAGGGGTTCACCCTTCCATGCTGCCATTGACACATGTCTCATTGCATACATATTATACAGGAACTATGTTCTCCTCCTAAGGGTTTTGCGGTGCACGTCTTTGGCCATGTGAAATGAAGAATGAACATATGCCATCTATAGGAAGATATTGTTGCAAAGGTGGGAAACTATCCCTCTTTGCTCTTGCAGGACCACCATATGTATTGGAGAGGCTACTCAATAATAGTGATGCTATGAGTAGGTCTTTCAAAAGAAACATCAGGAGTTATAACAGTGTGATGGCATTTGCATCTCTTGGAGCTACCATTGATGAGACATTGATGGGCAGCTTTATTGCATATTGCTTCCGTGTACATGTAAGTCTATATCATTGGATTGGTTCTTTGTTTCCAGATGAAGTAGGGGTGCCAAAATTTGTGCAGATGTATGTATATGATACTGATCATGAGGTTCAAAATCTTATGAATTCCTTGGATGGTTTGGATTTTTCCACTCTTGAATCATTTTCAATGATGATGCCATCATGTAATCCATATGCGAATGCCTTCTACAATGTTGGTAGAATGTTGCATGGTGATAGCCCTGGTGTGGAGATCAAAATGACAGTTTGTGAGAATAGAAATACTTCCAAGTAGTACTTGATACCTATTGGCAATGAGGCCATTATTCCATATCAAGGGCAAGTACAAGCAATTGGCCATCAAGACATTGTGATACATTGTCAAGATGGAAGGTTGCAGAGGATTTCAAATCTACACAGGTCGTGCATGCCACTACTCTATATTCTACTGTTTCCATGGGGAGAAGCTGGGTGGCATGTCAAGATTCCTTATGCTAATGTGCATGGCCCTTTGGATGCCTTGGTTGGTTACAATGTGTCACTCACCAAGAGTATTATTCATATCGTCTACAAGTTTGTTTCACGGGGGTCGTTTATTTTAGCAATTTATGGTCGATCCATATTGTGCCATCGAGGAGTGTCCCCTTGCATGGGTTCGTATAAATTAGTAGTCGTTGAGAACAAAATTGTACGCATTTCTCTGAGAGTGATGTTGTTCTTGGACAGTCTGCGGGTCAAAGATTTAACTTACCCTCATCTTTTATAGGCATTCCTCGACACATGTACCAATTGTATCAAGATGCAATGGCAATTGTACGTGCAAAGGGAAAGCCAAACCTATTTATCACATTGACATGTAGCCATAATGGCCAAAAATAAATGAGGCATTGCTTCCAGGATAGGTTTTCATCGATTGACCATACATAACCACCAAGGTTTTCTTCCTAAAACACTCGAGCATGATGAAGTACATCTTGAAGAGAGATATTTTTGGGAAAGTGGTGGCTTAGATGTCTGTCGTAGAGTTCCAAAAGAGAAGCTTGCCACATTCTCATACATTATTGATTGTAGATCCTTGATGTAAGCCTCAATCAGTATTTGACTATGACAAGATGGTTTGTACATAGCTGCCAGATAAAAATCAATTTCCAATTTTGCATGATATCATAGTTAGTTGTAACATTCGTGGCCCATGTGGTAGGTTCAATAGTTCTTCACCTTGCATGGTTGATGGGCGTTGTATTATAAAATTTCCACGTCCATTTTTTGAGCAAACAAGCATGGATAATAATGGCTACCCCATTTATGCATGACAAAACAATGGATTCACTGCCAAGGTCAGGGGTTATACTATTGATAACCGACGGGTTTTGCCATATAATCATGTTTTGTCTAAACTATTTAATGCAAATATCAATGTTGAGGTATGATCTACAATTTCAACTGTCAAGTATGTCTACAAGTACATCTACAAGGGACATGACAATGCAATAGTAAGATTTCATACGTCAGTACATGATGCAAAAAGGGAGAACGTTGATGAGATAAACATGTATATAGATGGCCGCTATGTATCCGTATCTGAGGCTTGGTGGAGAATTTTGGAATTCCCTTTGCACAAAGATGCCCCAATTGTCCAGAGATTGAGCATGCATGTTTTGGGTGGTCAAATGGTGACATTTTGAGATAATGACAACCTTAATGATGTCTTGCAAAGAGAGGGTGCATAGAAGACCACTTTGACAAAGTGGTTCACATGCAACTTCGAGAATCCTAATGCAAACAAAACTTTGTACATTGATTTCCTCGGAAGTGGGTGTGGAATTCTGGTTCCAAAAAATGGATGAAGAGATGTCGTGGGAACCCTATTGGGCAGTTGTATTTTGTGCATCCCTCTACAGGTGAACGGTATTTTGTCTGTTTGCTTTTGACTATTTGTAAAAGATGCAAATCATTTGCGGATTTGCGTACTATAAATGGCGTACTGTTCCCAACATTCAAGGCATCATGCATTTCAAGAGGTATCTTGGAGGATGATGGGGAATGGTTTGGCTGCATGGAGGAAGCTTGTAGTACACATACAGGCTTGCAGTTGAGACATTTTTTTGTGAACATTCTATTGTTTTGTGATCCCTCCTCCCTTCTTCTCTTATGGGAAATATTTTGACATTTTTTGTTTGAGGACTATCAGCACATATTGGAGTCAAGCTATGAGTCCTTGGATGGACGTGCACAGGTTGCTGAAGGATATGCGTTGAGAGATTTGCATAACATTCTTGGTACTTTTGGGCAAAGTTTAACTGAATATCCTGGAATTCCAATGCCTGATGAACACTTTGTGATACGTGATGAAAACAACTTGCTTTTCCAAGAACAATGCTTTGATACCACACAAGAGCTATCTATGTCACATGCAATGGAGCGGACCCTAAATGAAGATCAAAGGATTTCTTTTGAGATGGTTTTGCATGGATTGAGTGTTGATGGTGGGACTACTTTTTTCCTAGATGGGCCTGCAGGGACTAGAAAAATATATTTGTACAACTGTTTGTTGTCACGCATACGTGGAGAAGGAGGAGTTGCATTAGCCACAACGTCGTCTCGGATTTCAGCATTGCTACTATGGAATGGACACACTCTGCACATTCCAGGTTCAAGATACCCTTGAAGCTCTCAATAATTGTAGCACATGCAATATCGCGTGTGCAAGGTCAGCTTGCTGAACTGCTTAGACTATGCAAGTTGATTGTGTGGGATGAAGCAACTATGATGCATCAATATTCCTTTGAGGCTTTGGACAGGTCTTTGCAAGATACTATGTCCTCAAGAAAAGTCTTACTTCTTGAGGGATATTTTAGGCAAATCTTACCAGTGGTGTTCAAGGGACACGTAGACATGTTTGTAAAACCCCTTATCTGTGAATTTTGTTAAGAATATAATGTATCCTTTTCTTTTAAAATCTATAAGTTTTTTTCAATTTTGAAAAAATAATGCCCTTTTGATATATATATTTTAAATACCCTTCTGTTGAACTCACGTGATGGGTTACATTTTTATTAGGTGACCTCCCCGGGGCAAATACTCAAGTATAATGTCTACCATAAACCACAATACTACTCAATGCCAATGAGTAGAAATGCCAAAATGGCTCCACATTTTCACATACAATGGCAATCCGCACTCAACGTTGTCGTGCTGTAACACGTACATAGTGGGAACGCATGCTACAAGATCTATCTTGTAACTTTTTATATACATAATTATCTTTCCTATAATGTACATATGCATATTTAAGTATAATAATAAGCCTTCTATCTCATCCTATTATTTTTCTCAAGGGTAACCTATCCTTACTTTACCATCAGAAAATACTATGGGAAAAGCTCAATAGCTCCGCCTCTTTAACTTGGGGCAAAAAGCATTGATTCTTTATTTCTACTATCTCATTATCATCTCACACCCTAGCTAGATCCTATATCTAGGGTAAACTCCAATATATATATATTCTATGTATTTTTTATACTTTTCTTATATTTCTTTTTAAATAGCTACTAGGAGGGAATCAAATCCTAGTGGGACACTAGGTGGCATGATTTCAAAGATACACTTATTTTAATGCATTATTGCAAGCATGATTACAAAACTTTGTCAAGGAGCAATGTCATGCTTTCATATGGCATGAGGTGTCCTTTGGAATTAAATGAAAGTCTAAGCTAAGGGGACCACGGGAAGACTTTTGCTGCCAAAAATGGACCCTATTTTGATGAATTTTTTACACAAGGTTCCAATCCGACTTGGAAAATGATTTTAAAACAAAAATCGTAGCTAATGAGCTGAAGTTTTTGTCCATATTTTTACTTTTTTATTTGGAGCCACGGTTGAGGAGATATGATCAAAATACTAGACCCCAGGCTGCCCACATCATGCAGGGACAGCTCATTTCCAACTTTTCCAATTCCTATTCACACTGGCTCTTCTCTTCTTGTGTAAACCATTGGGGGTTCCCTTCACCTATAAAAGGGGACCTCTTCTTCCTTGAAAGGAACTCAAGCATTCAAGCCATTGATGAGAGGAATTCTTGAGGGAGTGAGTAGTAATGCCTAATTGTACTTAGCCCCATTAACATAAGCCCAAGCCTACACTTTCTCCTAGAGGAAGACTAGCCATTCTTGTACGCTAGCCTTGGAAGATCAACTCTAATCAAAGAAGGTGTTGTACTTGGCGTATCAATCAAAGTGGAGTGCTCCACTCTTCTTCTCTCTCCATCAATAATCGTGCCGAAGGGTTTGTCAAGTAAGATGTGTTCTACATTGATGTTTTCTTGATTTCTTGTTGTTTTTTTTTTCATCTCTAATCCGACATATATCTATCTATATATATATATATATATATATATATATATATATATATATATATATATATATATATATATATATATATATATATATATATATGTATGTATTTAATCTCATCTCCTTAACCAAACCTATCTCTCTCATTCTTAGTAATTCATCCTCTCTGCAAATTCTAGGTTCTCTTTTCTACAGGTACATCTCTCCCCGTAGTATCCTTATTGCCTACGGGCAAGAATAGGGCTTGGGAGGGAAACTTCTCATCTCTTCACTTCTCTCATATCTACATTTCTCACATACTATCCTAGATCAATAACCCACATGATGATCATTTCTATCGTTTTCACTCTGTACGATCTATTAGAATTAACGTATGGATTAGCCGAAAATACACTTTCAACAACGTCTAGTGTTTCTCTTTGGCCCAGAAAGGCTTAATGAAATACTTCTATCACCGGATCCCATCATACTACCTCTCATAGACTATAACTTTTCTTTTGACGTAAGCATAGTTATCTTGCTATGAACCAAGAGGATTTGTACACACAATTAATCCCAATCACTAGACAAAATATATATATTATGGTAAGCACAAAACTACAATTCCAAAGAACAATTCGTAGCCTATTTGGTCAGTCAATATTGAATGCCATTAACTCATCTATTAACCCTTTCATATTACCCATGATACGATATTACCATAGCCTTGATGTTTTCATTTTCGTATTGTTTTGACATTCTCTTTTGTGTTCTTTCTTTGTGTGTGTGAGTGCAAGAGAGAAAGAGTGACTCTTCTTTGATTGCACTTCTTTCCAAACCCTAGTCTTCATGGCATCTATGGTTTAACTCCTTCATATAGTTTTTGTTGATTTCTCTCACAAACTCTCACAGGCATAAGCCCGGTGCTTTCCTGGCAAGACCGCAAATTTCTCGACATATTTTTGGTGAATCCGACGAGAAACTGTCAGGGTGAGATTTTGTGGATAACCATGGATTATCATGTTGAGCAACAGTGTATGCTTTTTGACCCAGCAACAATGCAAATGTTTCAAGCATTTGCAATGTTCATGCGACAACAACATGCCATTGAAAGAAGGGAGATTTCAGCAACGAAGGCCATACAAGCAGTTGTCAACAGAATGGATCAGTTCAATGACAAAGATGTAACCAAGTACTTACGCGAGTATGTGAAGGAGATGGAGCTTCATCGCGTGTCAGAAGGTGAGATGATTCTAAGATTTGAGCTAGTTGTTGCTCTAGAAATTAGTGAGCATGTTAGGGTAATTAAAGATGGGCATGGGAGAAATTGGGAAGAACTCAAAGTAGCTTTAAAGGAGGAATATTTCATGGAGGACTCTGAGAGAGTGACCAAAAGGACATTCTTAGAATGGGTTGTTAAACCAGAGCAAGGACTATCAATAACAGAGCTACTTAGGGAATTTGAGCGGCGCTATGCACAACTCACCAGGACAGAAAGGGCCACACTAGATGCAGAGAAGACAGATCTTTTCTTACAAGCTGTAGGTAAAGAGTTTCAAGAAAATTTGGAGCTTCTTCTTAAAGATAAAGATGCTGAACAAGGACTAAAGACCGACTGAAATGAGTTGAAGGTGTTGTCTCACTGCTTGCCAAATGACAAAGAAGAAGGGACAAGATGGTAATAAACACTACAAGTCCTTCCACCTCAACTTTTGACAAAATGGTAAAGCCTACTTTTATCGCTCCTAAGTTTGATGAGTCCATGTTAGATGAGCTTGTGAAGGGAATGCGTGACTTGAAGGTGAAGTTTGCAAAGCTTGAAGAAAAAGGCTAACCATCAGGGCCACTTCCTAGGCAAAGACAACAGCCCAAAGAAGGGTTTGTTAATAGATGTATTTGGTGTGATAGTACAGACCATGGAAGGGATTGTGATGATTTTAGTGATGCTGAGCCGTTTTTTGGCTCTTTGTAATTGCCACAGTGAGTTACCTCACCCTACCAAAATCACCCAAACACTGTGGCTATCCCTACCATTTCACTGTATATAGGTGCGTGTGAGTTAGGGGACTTTTCCCATATCTCCTTACTGAAATAAAAAACCCTCAATTAGCTAGTCATTGGGCTAGTTGAGCCAAAAAAATAAATAAATATAAAAAATATAAGTATATTATGGCCCATGCGTATGTAAATATTTCTTTGTATATAGGGCCTAAATAAAAGATTTCTTCATAATTATTTTGGTATTTATTCAAATATTTCTACCTAGGTGTGTGTTATTTATGCTCTGTACATTGCCTCACCATTACCATAATTTTTCTTACCATTTTTCATACTCTTTATTCCATATAGAAATATTTTTATGTAAGCTTCTCTTATATTTGGTGTAACTCCACCCCAACAAAAATCCAAAAAAACTAGTTTTATTTATGTGTATATTTTTTCACTATTGTGATTTTTCCCTTCCTACATCTATTTTGTTTTGTTTTTTTTAATTAGAACACCAAAAATATTTATCCTTTTATGGTAGCCTCATAATGAGAGAGATTTCTTTTGACCCTTTTATATTTTTTTCCACTTATATTATTTATATTTGACATGTACATATTTTTTAGACCCCTCAATATTTGATTTTCTTAGTTGTACTATTCACTTATATCATAATCTCAACAATATCTTCAATTATAGACCTACCAAATAAGGTCAAGGGTAGGTGGCATGCATACATGCACTATGGAGGGCTCACTCTTGGAGGTATTCAAAAGAATCATCCAAAGAAGGACCCCACAAGGACCTTGTGCAGTGGACAAAAACGGTCGGTTTTGCTGAATTTTTAAACTTCACTTGCTCTCCGAATATGAAAAGGTGATACAAACAAAAGTTGTAGCTCGTGGGCTGAACTTTTGCCTCAAAGTTTTTCATATTTTTTTGAGCTACGAGCTGTGAGCTATGATTTGATTAGTGGACCTCATTTTTCCCATGCTATGCAGCCACACTCTCTCTTCCACTTTATCATTTTCCTCTTTCACACACACTTCTCCACTCATCATCCCCACCTCTCTCACCCCTCCTCTATGTACCCTACTCACCTTCTCCTCAACCTTGAAGAATAAGAGAAACCATGGTGAACTCATACCTCCCACACACAATTCCATTCCAAAATTGACCACCTAGTCTCATTTTTCCTCCTCCAAGTTACCCATATCTTTCAAAAAAACCATAAAATTCAGCCTCTTCTCTTAAAAGACAGCATCATGGTGGTTGATTACTCAGCTTCAATTACCTTGTCTCTCAAGGAAGGTCAAGAGTGGAGAAAAAATGTACCGTCAAAGCTAGTGGACCGTCAACAAGCATCAAAATCGGCCCTACTCAAGACACTTGGAGCATCAACCTTGTAAGAAATCCACCTTTTCTTACCTCTTAAGAGTTTTTCTTCCTTATTTGTATCCTACATGGATACTCCCATTGTAAATATCCAATTCCATTTGTAAATTAATACTAACTCTACTAACACTAACCCACTATGAAAAGTCCTATCACCTCCATTTCTCTCCTCTCTCTTTCCCCACCAACTTCTTGATAATTCCAAGCAAAAGAAATTAGATAAATTGCTGAAAATCTAACCCAACCATGGTTAGAGGAGTAACCCTAGCCTTCAAAATTGCTATAAAAGGAGGGTGTAGCTAGCACAAAAAGGGGGAGCCATAAGCAAGAGCACTATGCTATAGCTTGAGAAGCCAAGCTCAACCTCTCTAGAAGGAGCTCTTGAGTGGAAGCTCATTGTCTTATGCATGTGCATGTGTTGTAATAGGGGATTAGCAAGGGAACTCTATGCCATTGTAAGAGAGAGAGTGATCATTCAATTGAGAGTAGGAAATCTATCATTTCTCCTACTAGTGTAAGCCCAACATTTGCTGAATCAAGGAGGGTGGATTTAGACTAAGCCTGGATACTTTGTCTCCCTTCCAACGTGAAGTAATGGACAACAATGATGCGTAAGTGTCTTGGTGTTTTTTGTTAAGTTCTTGATAGCTTGTCTCTGGTGTTGTCATCAATCTAGCCATAAATCCCACATACTGTAAGAGGGCGACAGGGTGGAGAGGACTCCCTTGGCTTTAAAACAGTGATTGGGGTGGCTTTTCTTGTGATGTGTTGTGGTGAAATTTACGCAAGCTATGTTGAACACATACTAATCTCACTTTGATTTGTCATGACAGATTTGTAAGAAGGTATTAATGCAACAAGCACCCCCTCCCCCTTTCTCTCTCTTTCTTAAATATATAGTTGTGTTTGCTTAATCATTGCCGATACGTTTCAAAGCAGCCCGAGCACTATCTCTCTCCCTCTCTCTCTCTCTCTCTCTCTCTCTCTCTCTCTCTTATGTTTTAGTGTGTGAGAGTGTTCCATTGGTGTTAGGGTTAGTGTAAATTCCTTGCTTGTTTGTGGGTTGCTCTAACGATTCTCCTCTTTTGCGTCCTAGTTCGCTCTTAAACTAGGTGGTGCCCCTTGTGTAGTTGGGATTTGGCTGTGGGTTTGTTGTTTTGGTTTGTGTTGTGTTGTGCCCCAGCCCCATTGAGCAGCACGGGAGCCTTGAAGGGTGTCTAGAGGCCACTCTTCTTGTTGCCCGCCCCAGACCGCCTCAAATTGGTGCCCCCACTGAGGAACGACTTGTGTATTTTTGTGTAGAATCAACCTTTAGCATAGTCAAGTAGTTTGCATGAATCACGAAAATTTGTATGATCCCTTCATTCCCATTGCAAGGCAAAAGGTACACATAATTGTTAGTACTAAGTTGCAATTTCAACCTGTCATTCGTAGAATTTTAGGTCCTCTTAGGTTGGCCGAGATAAACGCTTCAGTAAATCCTTTTATTTTGCCTCTCATTAGGTACGACCTTAGTTTGGACGTCAATATATTACTTTTGTTTTAAGCATTAGGTCATGCATAGACCATGGATAATGGCCAAGGAATAGAGGTTTTCCCCTTCCATTTCACTCCACACATTAGAATAAACATTGCAATTAGTAGGAAAATCCATTTTCAACAACGTATGGTGTTCATGTTTGGTGCCCAAAGAGTAGGAGAAATTCTTGCATCACCAAACCCTGTCATTTTACCTCTCATCAACTACCACACTTCTTTTGATGTACATGTGTTCATTTTATTTTAAAATGAAGTGCAACCCGGAAAAATAGTGTGTATGTTTGTTTTTTCTTTGTCCAAGTTGTTACAAGAAACAAAAAAACGATCATTTGTTCTAACTGGGAATGTGTGTGCAGTGAAAGTTCAATCCTTAGAGATCTAGCTCTATTACCAATTGAGTTGCAGGAGCAAGTAGTAAGGCGTCTCCCTCATAACAAGAGGGTGGTGAAGTTAAGACGGAAGGTCCTACGGGTGGATTCCATTTTCCTCTTGTTGTTGGGCACTAAGAAGACCGCGCATTCATCCAACTAGTGTGTGCCCTAAGATTGGTAAATAGAGTGAAATTTGGCGTTTGGCGAGTGCATTTCACCATTGAGGAAGACTCTTCAGGAAACTTGCAGCCAGAGTTCATGCTTCATAGACTCACATTTGGTGAATTTTTCCCTCATTTGCGTCTTATTAATAGTCTTCCTTTCGCTTTCAACAAAGGAGATAGGGAGCTATTCAGAGCTTGTCTTAATAAAGAGAGCATAGAGAAGATTGCAAATTTGTATAAATTCTCATCCTTCTCTACTTTCTATGACACTTTGTTCATAGAGACATTGTAAATCTCTTTATGCTTTTGAATGATTTAACCATAATCCTAAGGAGTTTTTGTCCAGGAATTTTGTAGCACAAGTGGAGTCTTTAAATCTTGCAAACTTGATTGGACTTGATGAGGATGTTCTTTATGAAATTGTGAGAAGGTTTCCTCACTCCAACTGTGTGGAACTCGAAGGAAAGGAGCTCCTAGTCAATTGCTACTTTCTCACGGCCTTCGACGAGCATGAAGATCTAGTTTTTATACAAACCGCTTGTGCGTTGGGAATTGTAAAGCAAGTGCAATTTATCACTTGGGACGTGGTTGCTCTTTTGGATCCAGAAAATGAAGTTCTAGAGATTTCTGTTTATCGCCTTAGCTTTGAAGAATTTCAACCCTTCTTAGAGCTCATCAATAGTCTACCTTTTTATTTTGATCAAACAAATCGAGACCTCATTGAAGCTTGGATAGCTGAAGAAGAAAACCTAGAGTGGTACTTTCTTACTTCTTCATTTGCAGGCGAGTGGTTCTAAATCTCTATTGTATCCCTTATTGTAACTCGTGTTGTAACCTTTCATAATAATGGAGAGCCAACGCCAAATGTCTGGATATCCTCTTTTCTTTGAAGAGCCTGGAGAGGATGCAGAATTATTTTTAGCAAATTTCAAGATGTCTTGCCGTATCAAGAGGATAGTAACCGATCAAGAACATGTAGAAATGTTTGAGGTGGTCCTTAGGAAAGATGCTAGTACTTGGTTTGACTCTTTGCCTGAGGAAGTTAAGGGGAATTACACAGAAGTTTTGAATCGTTTTAAGACATACTTCTTTGACCCCCAAAACACTCAAAAACTATGGCAAGACATTGTTTCTCATAAGAAAAAAGACTTAGATGACTACTACTTATACAAGCAAGAGTTTCTACGTCTTTGGGCTCTATGGATACGAAATGTTGCTAACCCTGGTGATGGTGCAGAATTTCTAAAGAAGGAGAGGTTCATAGCCGGACTCTTTCCTAACCTTAAGGTAAAAGTTGAGGCGGGTGCACCTGCTACTTTTGATGCAGCGGAAACTAGGGCTGCTGAGAAGTATAGGAAACTCAAGTGCTTAAGGGGAGAGGTTCCAATAGAAGGTCTTACACCCAAAGGTAAGTCACAAGCATCAACATCTAGGGAGCTTCCTGAGGTAACGGCTGAAGTGATTGAGAAGTTAAATGAATCTTTAAGCAGCCTGTCAATTCACCTTGCACAAGCTGTAGGTCCAAAGGGACAAGCAAAGAAGTCAGAAGAGAGAGACCCACGACCTAGGAGAGTCTTGCAATGTTGGAATTGCGGTGAGTCTGGACATGGGATGTATAATTGTCCTTGGCCCCGTGGAGAGCCAGGGAGACCTAACTTGAATTACCCAGTGATGAATGCAGGAGAAGGAGCTGGTCAACAACCAAGGCTTCTACAAAGGCCAAATGGACCAAGACCACCTCCACAAGGGGTAGAAGGAGTTCCACCTTTGCCAGATCCAAATGTGCATATGGTAGAGGTGACAAATTCAAATGAGTTTGACATGGAAGCCAATGGCATTAAGCGTGGCCGAGGGAAAGGTAAAGAGAAAGAAGGAGTCACATCACAGAGTGACCATGGACAAGGCAAAAAGGCAAAGGAGACCAAGGAAACCAAGAGGACTCGACGTCGTATCAACCTCCAAGACTTCCCTCTTGGAAATGGTATGGCTCCGTACAACTTGTTGGAAGACATGAGAGGTAAGGGTCCTGATATTTCATGGCCTCAATTTCTTGCATTATGTCCACAAGTAAGGAGGGATTTAACAAAGGCAGTTAGCACTAGGAGAAAGGTAAAAGAGAGTTTTCCTATTGTAAAAATTGCACATGCTGAAATGAACGAGGATATTACACCTGTGCTAGATTGTTACATAAAAGGAAGATTGGTTAAGAAAGGTCTAGTGGATGGGGGTGCACAAATTTGCATCATGACAGAGGGACTCATGCAAAGACTAGGCATGCACATCCATGAGACACCTGAAATCAAAGTGAAGATGGCAAACAATAGCAAGGCTAGGTGCGTAGGCATTTGTAAAAATGTTTTTGTGGAGGCCTTTGGCATTAAGAAGGAAGTGGATTTTTATGTTATGTCGACCAAGGGAAGTGGTTATCCATTTATCCTAGGAAGACCACGGCTAATGAAAATGCGAGCTTTGCAGGATTGGGAGAGTGGGAAATTAATTTGTAGGAATGACAATCATAAGAAGGTTGTCTTTGACATGAAGGAGCAACGCCAAGAGGAGCTCCATGAAGAATCATCTCAAAGTGAAACGGAAGAAGGTTGGACCGATAGCACTTCAGAAGAAGAAAGTAGCAGCAGCATTACTGAAGAGGAGTCTTCCATCGAAGTCATGGGGGTAAGGTTTAAGCCAAGGAACCAAGAGACCTCTTGTCGAGGTTTGGAAGAGGTAGGTTCCCAAGAGAACCAAAAGGTGGAAGATGAAGGAATGTTAGAAGGTATGTTGTCTACAACACTTACAAAGGATGAAAGAGAGGAGTTCAAATGTGTGCTAAGGAAATTTCCGAGGCTTTTTGCTAAAGACTACACCGATGTGCGTGGAGTAGATGTTGTTCAACACAAGATTGAGTTGAAGCCAGAGGCCACACCTAAGGCTCAAAAGCTACGAAGGCTAGGAGTCATTAAGGAGCAGGCTCTACTCAAGGAGGTAAGAAAGCTTCTAGCAGCAGGTTTCATTTATCCAGTGGAGAATTCGGAGTGGGTCTCTCCCGTTGTTGTCACTCCTAAGAAAAACGGCAAGTGGAGGGTGTGTGTGGATTATCGTCCACTTAATGAGGCAACAAAAAGAGATCACTTTCCCCTCCCATTTCAGGATGAGATACTAAATGAAGTAGCTGATCATGAGAAGTACACTGTGTGTGATGGCTACTCGGGTTACTTTCAAATAGGTATCGCATTGGAGGATCAATTGAAAACAACCTTTATCACTCCTTGGGGTTGTTATGCTTTTAGAGTCATGCCATTTGGCCTAACAAATGCTCCTGCAACTTTCCAACGCTTCATGAACATGGTGTTTCAAGCATTCTTTGGAAAGTCCATTAGGGTTTTTATTGATGATTTTTGCATTTATAGCTCAAAATCATTGCATATACAAAGGGTATAAGAAGGTTTAAAGAAGCTCTATGACATGGGAGGTCAACTCAACCCCGACAAGTGCCACATAGCTAAGGATGAAGTGATCTTGCTTGGTCACAAGGTTTCCTATAAAGGCATTGAGGTGGATCCTTCAAAGGCAAAGGCTCTTATTGAGCTCCCCTCACCCAAGAATCTCAAAGAGGTCATATCATTCATTCAAAAAGTGAAGTATATGTCACGCTTTATTCACTTAGCTTCGGAGTTACTTCACCCTTTGCAAAAGTTGACACAACAAGTAGAATTTGCATGGTCTGATGAGCTTGAAGAGTAATTTTGTAACATTAAAGCCATTTTGTCAGAGCTACCAACACTCATGCCTCCTTGTTGGGAGTACACATTCTTTGTTAGCTCTAGTGTTGGGAAAGAAACAATTGGTGCAGTTTTGTTACAACAAGATCCCTATAGTACCAGGATGCGGCCCATCTACTTTGCTAGTAGGGTCATGAATGCGTTAGAGAGAGGCTACACGGAGGCAAAACTCATGATGCTTCCTCTCATGTTTGCAATAAGGAAGTTTAGATCCTACTTGCTCCCAAAACCTTTTGTAATCCTCACCGCAGAGAATTTGTTCCCTTGGGTGTCATCTCAAATGAATCTTAGTACTAGGATCTCAAAGTGGATTATGGAGTTGTAAGAGTTTCAATACTCTTTCAAGGTAGAAGATAGTGTGCGTGCACAATTGGCAGGGATTCTCACTTATAGGGTGCATGAAAAGGAGATTAAGGTGCCTGAAGTAAAGACCCTACCATTGCCACCACCAAAAAGTATTCATAATGCTTTTACCTTGTTCTTTGATGGATCTTTTCGTCGAGCCACAGGAAAAGCAAGGGGAGGGCTAGTGTTGCTCAACCCAAGTGGAGAGGTGGTCATGAAAGATAAGTTCAATCTACCAAGTTCAGCTAGCAACAATGAAGCAGAATACGACACACTAATTCATGGTTTGAAGATGTGCATTGGCAAAGGGATACAACGCCTCATGGTAAAGGGAGATGCACTTCTCATTGTTAAACAAATTTTAGGCATTTGGGCATGCAAGAATGAAAGATTACGGACAAAAGTTCATGCCATTCGTAGATTGTTTAATCAATTTGAAGAAGTGAAACTATATCATATTCTTAGGAAACAGAATGAAGATGCCGATTTACTTGCACAGCAAGTAGTTACATGTGTTGAGAAAGAAGTGCAGGTCATCATGGTGGCAGCAACTGTCAAGCAACCGAGATACTAGGGATTGGAGTCATTGACTCCCATTATTAGCTACATTTTGGAGGGCGAGTTTCCACAAGACTTCACGAAGGCTCATAAGAGGAGACTCATGAAGAAGGCAAGCGCATATCTCTTCCTAGAAGGCTCCCTCTATCAAAGAGGGAGGGATCAAGAGTGTAGAAGAGTACCAACTATTGAGGAAATTCCATCCATTCTAAAAGGTTTGCATGAAGAAGCATGTGGTGGTCATTTTGCCCAAGAATTAACTGTGAAGAAGATTTTGCTTGCGGGGTATGTTTGGCCAAGTCTGCATGTGGATGTCCAACATTGGTGTAAAAGTTGTCACAATTGTCAGGTAAATGGGAATAGAAGATTGGCTTATGGTCCAAGGCAAATCGTGCTTGCAAATGGACCCTTTGAAAAGTGGGGCATTGATGCTATGGGTCCTCTGCCTAGGACAAAAAATGGTAAACTCTACATTCTAGTGGTTGTAGACTATATGACTAGGTGGGTGGAAGCACAAAGTGTGGCAAAGGTAAATGAGAAGACAGTGAGAAAATTCGTCTACACTCACATTTGTTGTAGATTTGGCACACCTTTGGAGATTGTTTATGATAATGGTCCAGGGTTTAGAAAGGGATTGCTCACAGAAGTCTGTGAAGAACTTCACATTCTACATCGTCACAGTACACCCTACTATCCCCAATCAAATGGTTTGGTAGAAAAAGCTAATGGTGTCATTGCAGGCATCATAAGAAAGATGGTGAAAAACAAGACAAAGTTGTGGGATGACTTCTTGGATGGTGCCTTGTGGGCGTATCGAACCACATATAGGGAAGCCACGGAGTACACGCCATTTCACTTGGTCTATGGTCAAGAGGCTTTACAGCCAATTGAGCTAAACATTCCAACAATGCAACTTCATGGCAAATCAGCACAAGATGATCAAGAAGCATGGATGGAAAAGAGAAGCAGCATACGAGTGCTATAAGAGGAAAGCCACACAAACAAAGGAGAAGCTTGACAAGAAACTGAAGGACAAAGGCATCAATGAAGGAGATCTTGTGCTAAGGTATGACAATCGACTCGATAATCGTTTTGATGCCAAATTTGAAACAAGATGGCAAGGGCCATACATAGTCAAGAAGGCTTTCAATTCAAGTTACTATTAGCTTATGGACTTGAATGGTAAAGAGCACTCCAGGAAAGTAAACGGGTATCGCTTGAAGCCCTATTTGAGTCGCCTTCTACCAAAGGATCTACCAAAGATCTGTCAAAAGGCCACTGTCTCATGTAAGTATTGTTACATGAAACATGAGTGTAACTCTAGCCAAAATTCTGAGGGGCCAAACAATAAAGATCTCGTCAAGGACTCTGAAACACTCTCTTTGGAAAAGATGCTCTATGATGGTACATGAATATACCATCATCCAGGGGGAGGGCTAATGATAGCCGTTTTTCGGCTCTTTGTAATTGCCATAGTGAGTTACCTCACCC
Source organism: Adiantum capillus-veneris (assembly GCF_014529385.1). NCBI lineage: Eukaryota > Viridiplantae > Streptophyta > Polypodiopsida > Polypodiales > Pteridaceae > Adiantum > Adiantum capillus-veneris. The sequence goes on along the minus strand of NC_140946.1, from coordinate 80,872,102 downwards.
TACCAAAATCACCCAAACACTGTGGCTATCCCTACCATTTCACTGTATATAGGTGCGTGTGAGTTAGGGGACTTTTCCCATATCTCCTTACTGAAATAAAAAACCCTCAATTAGCTAGTCATTGGGCTAGTTGAGCCAAAAAAATAAAAAATATAAAAAATATAAGTATATTATGGCCCATGCGTATGTAAATATTTCTTTGTATATAGGGCCTAAATAAAAGATTTCTTCATAATTATTTTGGTATTTATTTAAATATTTCTACCTAGGTGTGTGTTATTTATGCTCTGTACATTGCCTCATCATTACCATAATTTTTCTTACCATTTTTCATACTCTTTATTCCATATAGAAATATTTTTATGTAAGCTTCTCTTATATTTGGTGTAACTCCACCCCAACAAAAATCCAAAAAAACTAGTTTTATTTATGTGTATATTTTTTCACTATTGTGATTTTTTCCTTCCTACATCTATTTTGTTTTTAAAAAAAAAATTAGAACACCAAAAATATTTATCCTTTTATGGTAGCCTCATAATGAGAGAGATTTCTTTTGACCCTTTTATATTTTTTTCCACTTATATTATTTATATTTGACATGTACATATTTTTTAGACCCCTCAATATTTGATTTTCTTAGTTGTACTATTCACTTATATCATAATCTCAACAATATCTTCAATTATAGACCTACCAAATAAGGTCAAGGGTAGGTGGCATGCATACATGCACTATGGAGGGCTCACTCTTGGAGGTATTCAAAAGAATCATCCAAAGAAGGACCCCACAAGGACCTTGTGCAGTGGACAAAAACGGTCGGTTTTGCTGAATTTTTAAACTTCACTTGCTCTCCGAATATGAAAAGGTGATACAAACAAAAGTTGTAGCTCGTGGGCTGAACTTTTGCCTCAAAGTTTTTCATATTTTTTTGAGCTACGAGCTGTGAGCTATGATTTGATTAGTGGACCTCATTTTTCCCATGCTATGCAGCCACACTCTCTCTTCCACTTTATCATTTTCCTCTTTCACACACACTTCTCCACTCATCATCCCCACCTCTCTCACCCCTCCTCTATGTACCCTACTCACCTTCTCCTCAACCTTGAAGAATAAGAGAAACCATGGTGAACTCATACCTCCCACACACAATTCCATTCCAAAATTGACCACCTAGTCTCATTTTTCCTCCTCCAAGTTACCCATATCTTTCAAAAAAACCACAAAATTCAGCCTCTTCTCTTAAAAGACAGCATCATGGTGGTTGATTACTCAGCTTCAATTACCTTGTCTCTCAAGGAAGGTCAAGAGTGGAGAAAAAATGTACCGTCAAAGCTAGTGGACCGTCAACAAGCATCAAAATCGGCCCTACTCAAGACACTTGGAGCATCAACCTTGTAAGAAATCCACCTTTTCTTACCTCTTAAGAGTTTTTATTCCTTATTTGTATCCTACATGGATACTCCCATTGTAAATATCCAATTCCATTTGTAAATTAATACTAACTCTACTAACACTAACCCACTATGAAAAGTCCTATCACCTCCATTTCTCTCCTCTCTCTTTCCCCACCAACTTCTTGATAATTCCAAGCAAAAGAAATTAGATAAATTGCTGAAAATCTAACCCAACCATGGTTAGAGGAGTAACCCTAGCCTTCAAAATTGCTATAAAAGGAGGGTGTAGCTAGCACAAAAAGGGGGAGCCATAAGCAAGAGCACTATGCTATAGCTTGAGAAGCCAAGCTCAACCTCTCTAGAAGGAGCTCTTGAGTGGAAGCTCATTGTCTTATGCATGTGCATGTGTTGTAATAGGGGATTAGCAAGGGAACTCTATGCCATTGTAAGAGAGAGAGTGATCATTCAATTGAGAGTAGGAGATCTATCATTTCTCCTACTAGTGTAAGCCCAACATTTGCTGAATCAAGGAGGGTGGATTTAGACTAAGCCTGGATACTTTGTCTCCCTTCCAACGTGAAGTAATGGACAACAATGATGCGTAAGTGTCTTGGTGTTTTTTGTTAAGTTCTTGATAGCTTGTCTCTGGTGTTGTCATCAATCTAGCCATAAATCCCACATACTGTAAGAGGGCGACAGGGTGGAGAGGACTCCCTTGGCTTTAAGACAGTGATTGGGGTGGCTTTTCTTGTGATGTGTTGTGGTGAGATTTACGCAAGCTATGTTGAACACATACTAATCTCACTTTGATTTGTCATGACATATTTGTAAGAAGGTATTAATGCAACAAGCACCCCCTCCCCCTTTCTCTCTCTTTCTTAAATATATAGTTGTGTTTGCTTGATCATTGCCGATACGTTTCAAAGTGGCCCGAGCACTATCTCTCTGCCTCCCTCTCTCTCTCTCTCTCTCTCTCTCTCTCTCTCTCTCATGTTTTAGTGTGTGAGAGTGTTCCATTGGTGTTAGGGTTAGTGTAAATTCCTTGCTTGTTTGTGGGTTGCTCTAACGATTCTCCTCTTTTGCGTCCTAGTTCGCTCTTAAACTAGGTGGTGTCCCTTGTGTAGTTGGGATTTGGCTGTGGGTTTGTTGTTTTGGTTTGTGTTGTGTTGTGCCCCAGCCCCATTGAGCAGCACGGGAGCCTTGAAGGGTGTTTAGAGGCCACTCTTCTTGTTGCCCGCCCCGGACCACCTCAATGCTTTGTCAAAAGATGTTGTCTTTTTTAAGGATGGTAAAATCCACTTAAGAGAGATAGGTCTACCCTTGAGAACTAACTTTGGGAAGGGGGGAATGCAAACCTTAGTTGAAGATATGGCAACTAAGCATGCCACCTCTTCAGTTGAGGCAGCTACTTATGGAGTAAAAATTGAACATTTTTGTGATGAAGAGGTGAGTGACCATCATGGTCAAATTTGGCCAAATGTCATGCAATTAGCTAAAAAGGGAAAGCTTACAAAAGAGATTGTACATGAAGCAGGTGATTGCATACGTCTAGAAACAGGATGGAATGATCCAGTGGACTCATTGTCAGTGCATGCCTACATTACAAAATGCCAACAAAATGAGGCAATTGTAGAAGAGAAGCGCAGACGTGAGAATGCTGATGAAGGACCATCAAAAAGAGCTTATAGAAGTGGGGGAAGAAGTGACTCAATGCCTTCTCAAACACCCTCAACACAAGGAGCATCTCCACCTGAAGTACTCATGGAGGAGTCTACAATAGGAAAGAAGAAAGAGCCAACGAAAGGTAAGACAAAAGGCCCAACTTGTAAACTACAATCTGATATTGAGGTTGCTACAGATTTAAAGAAAGTCTTGGAGGAAAGGATCTTGAATAGCAAGATTGAGTTTACTCTGGGAGAAGTTCTTGGCATTGCAAAGAGTGAATTCCATGAGGAGATCATTGACATCATCAAGAGGAAGAGGCAAACCCTTGCTGAAGTTTCTCCACTACAAGAGGCTATTCATATTAGCGACGCTCACACAGCCACGCTCAAAAAAAAAAATCCCGGCGTCGCTATGAGCGTCGCAAATTTCTTTGTTAATTTGCGATGCTCATAGCGACGCTGGCTGGGCTAAAAAAATAACCGAGCGCGCCCAAAAACTCAGATCTCAGATCTGAGTTTTTCGGCGCCCTCAAGCAAGGAGCAGGTAACGCTCTCCCCCTCTCTCTCTCTCTCTCTCTCTTTTTCTTCTCCACACACACACACACACACACACACGAGGAGAGGAAGGAGAGCCAGGTATGCTCCTTCCCTCTCCTCATTCTCATGTTCCCTTCCCCTCTTTCTCTCTCCCTCTCTCTCTCTCTCACACACACACATACACACACACACACACACATAGTGTTTTTGAAAGAGAGAGAGAGAGAGAGAGAGAGAGAGAGAGAGAGAGAGAGAGAGAGAGAGAGTACAAACATAAACAAAAACGCACACACACATACATAAACAAAGAATGCACACACACATTGAGAGAGGAAAAGAGAGAGAGAGCATGCATAAACAAAAAACGCACGCATTGAGAGAGGAAAAGAGAGAGAAAACATGCATAAACAAAAAACGCACACATTGAGAGAGGAAAAGAGAGAGAAAACATGCATACGATCCAAAAAAACGCACACACATTGAGAGAGAAAGAGAGAGAAACTAATTTAACGTCGTAGGAAACTAATTAAAATTAAAAGACCTAAAGATCTAGCCGACGAGGAGTTGAGCTCAAGACCTATTATTCAAGAGGGAAATGGCATAATCAATCTATCATACTTGGCATGGGTGATAGAAAGGTTATACCATTTATCTCTTTTTATTGGCACACACATCCACACACGCGTACACACACAAGAAGAAGAGAGTTATAACGTCGTAGGAAACTATCTTAAAAGACGTTAAAGATTAGGTTATATATAGACTTACATTAAATTAGATTTAGGTTTATTTTTAACTAGATTTACGTTTATTTACGCTAGATTTAGATTTACGTTATATTAGATTAGATTTAGGTCTCCATAGACTGCGATGCCTGCATGAAGCGGGTGAAGAAAGCCCTCAATGGAATATAGGGTATTGCTGCCTTCACTCATGGTGGGCTCCGTCGATCCAAAAGTACTGGTGAAATGTCTTCAGAAGATAGGGAAGAAGGTGGATCTTCAGGGCGGCAAGAGTCACTACATCCCCGACACAATGACCATCTAGACAACCTCTAGTCATTCAATAGCAACTTCAAAGTTAGTAACAAGAGCAAGAACGGTCTAAAGGGCCAATTGCTGTCGTCAGATGTGGATGGAGATGAGGCAGTGTCACCGCCGGAAGTTAACTCTCACATCTTTAGTGATGAGAATGCCAACTCTTGCCGAGTTATGTGAAAAATTATGTGTTAAATCAGTTTTAAGGTTCTTATAATCCCTGTTAGTTTAGTTCTTTGTTTTTAATATAACATAATTTACGTTAGATTTAGATTTATGTTATATTAGATTAGACTTAGGTTTATTTAGGTTTACCCACACACACACACACACACACACACACACACAAGAAGAAGAGAGTTTTAACGTCGTAGGAAACTATCCCAAAAGACGTTAAAGATTAGGTTAGATGTAGACTTACGTTAAATTAGATTTAGGTTTATTTTTAGTTAGATTTACGTTTATTTAGATTTACGCTTATTCACGTTAGATTGAGTCCACGCAAGAATTACTTACGGTTTAGGGTTTAGGGTTAGACGAACAGTGAAAAGATCTACTGTGAAAAGATGTTAAGATGCTGTAAAGTGCTACAGCTAGAGAAGAGGCAAAGGGGTTTTGTCCACTACATGCAGTATCATGTAGACGTGGGTGTGTAGATTTCTTGTACCCACAAATATAGGTATTGACCAATAAAGACGAGATTATAACCCGGTGGTTCTGATCTCCGTGCACCTCTAGACCGAGGTGTGCGGGGATTGGACATGACTAGAGAATGTGAGGTAAAGAGAGAGAGAGAGAGAGAGAGAGAGAGAGAGAGAGAGAGAGAGAGAGAGAGAGAGAGAGAGAGAGAGAGATAAGACGAAGAATGCCAATAGAATATTAAATTTGTTGTCCAGGTTATAAGTTTTTTATCCTCATTATGAGTAGTGACGAGGATGTGGGACCGTCGAACCGAAACACCTATCTCTCAACGAGGGTCTTATGTCCTTGTAATCAATGCAAGCATGATGTGCGACGGACAAGACGTGTTTCTTTGCAGCACGTTCGCGAATTTGGCGAGTTCGATCCATCTATTATAGATCGAGTTGTTGCCAATTATAACTCGTCGGACTCTGACTCTGACCAACAAGCAGCAATCTTGCAACCCAATAGACGTGTTCGCAGGTGCTTTGGTCAAGCAGCATATGTGAGGCCACAAGATGTAGCCTCTGACAGCTCGGGGGATGATCATGCAGAGCACATTCCCAACAAGGCAATGTTTGAGCCCGAGATTGATGAAATGATCGAGACGATCATGGATTCAGAAAGGCTTATCTATGATGATATGAAAAGTGAAGCCGATACGCCATTGTATAATGGAGCACGTATGTCTAGATTGAAAGCACTCCTGGTTCTTCTCAACATGCAGGCAAAGTTTGGATGGAGTGACACTAGTGTCACAGCGCTTTTCAGGTGATCTATTACAATTAGTTTACTTTAATAAAACTCTAAATGTATAATGATCTGATAGATTTTTACACGACTGTATCATATTTTTATGTTGTGTAGATTGCTGAAAGAGCACATACTACCAGCTGACAATGTGATGCCAGATTCCCGAGATGAATCAAGAAAGATTTTGCGAAACTTGGGTTTGGATTACAATTCTATCCACGCTTGTCCTAATGACTGCATTCTTTTCAGAGGGGAATACATAGACATGGAGAAGTGTCCGAAATGTGATTCCGAAAGATATCGAGTAGATCTCCACGGGACAAAAATTCCACAAAAGGTTTTGCGACATTTCCCTCTACTTCCTCGCATCAAGCATTTCTTCGAATGTAAGTCCATGGCCGCCCTAGCATCATGGCATGAGGAGAATAAATCTTCGGATGGTGTGCTACGACTTCCTGCAGATTGCGTAGCGTGGAAACATATAGATGGAACATGGTCGGATTTTGCCAGGGACGCTCGAAATTTGCGCTTAGGCCTGGCTATGGATGGCGTAAATCCATTTGGTCAAAGATCAACATCTTACAGTGTATGGCCCGTTGTCATCGTCAACTACAACATTCCCCCGTGGTTGACTACGAAGAAGGGGCACCTATGGCTAAGCTTGATTGTGCCAGGGCGATATAAAGTGGGGAATATGGATGTGTATCTTCGTCCACTATTGGAAGAGCTACAACAATTGTGGATTGGCATAGAGGTAGTGGATATGAGCCGACACACAGGACGACGGAATGCTTTGATCAGAGGCATTCTAATGTGGACCATGCATGACTATCCCGGGCTAACAGAATGCTCAGGTGATCTATTGACACTCCTCACTCAGACACTGTAAATCTTTTTTTTTCCCATAGTTGATCTATTATCATGTGTATACATGCAAGGCTTCAAACAAGCGGATACAGAGCATGTGTCACATGTGGACCTAGACTGAATGCACGTAGGGCACCCTCACTGAAGAAGCAAATCTACGAAGGTCATCAAGCGTATCTTCTAGAGAATCATGTGTTACGCGACGGCTTTTTGGGAAGAGAGCCACCAAGGATGTCTGCACAAGCATAGTTAGAGCAGAAGGAGATGTGCGATGACGGATTGCCTCCAGGGATGAAGAGACTATCTTTATGGTACGAGTTACCATACTGGCCCCGACTCATGATCAATCACTTGCTCGATCCAATGCACATATTCAAGAATGTGGGTAATCAACTATGGGACCATCTGACCGGCAAGAAAGATACTTTGGGAGCCAGAGTTGACCTTAGAAATGTGGATCGTATGGAGCAATATTGGCCGCAAACAGCGTCTGATGGATCGATAAAACTCCCCAAAGCACCATGGATTTTCACAGGAGCCAAAGAACGCAAAGTAAAAGAGACCATTCGATCTTTGCGGACCCCCACTGGCGTAATGCACTCGCTCCGAACGTGTTTTACTAAAGAAGGAAAGCTTACCGGTTTGAAGTCACACGATTGGCATAAAATGTGTCAGGTACGTTCATAGTGGACTTTAATATCATTGCATAAAATGTGGACTTTAATATCATTGCTGCACATACTTTATAGTTTATTTTATCGGTTGCCATTGAGGGATGTTTGTCTCTCGACATCCGTAACACAATCTACAAACTTGCAAAGCTGGTGCAATGGATCTCACAAAAGGAGATCAACGTAGACTCCATACCATTCGCCAAACTAAATGCTGCGGAGCTTGTGTGCATGTTTGAGAAACATTTTCCTACTACAATGCTAACCATTCAGGTGCATCTTCTTGTTCACATAGTTGATGAGGTGGAAATAGCTGGCACAGTTCATTCCAGATGGATGTTCTTCTTAGAACGTTTCATGAAAACGCTTAAGGGATATGTGCGTCAAAAGGCACGTCCGGAGGGTAGCATGGTAGAAGGTTGGTTGGTATCAGAGTCCCTAGTGTACATTGGAGAGTGGCTAGACGGATTTGATAAATCCCGGGACACGCTATGGCGAACCATAGATGATGAGCGCATATCTGGGATTTTCATGTGCAATCTCGGTGTTGAGAAGAAGATGACGGAAGATCTAGAGGCTAAAATCAACCGATTTTGCATGCTTCACAATCCAGTGATGCAAAAGTGGATTTCACAATATGAGGATGCAAAGCAAGAGCGACAAAGGGCACGAATCGAGTGGAGACGGGGAAGACGACCACCGATGCACTATCCAGCGGTTCTGGAGAGCCTACCAACCTTCATGAGCTTAAGATGGTTGCACAACCAATTGAAAAGCGCACAACAATGCGGTGACGAAGTGACTGAGGAAGAGTGGGAGTACTCTCGGGGTTGCGCGACCAAGGTAAGTTTGCAATGTACGACTAGCTAGTGACTTTATTTCTAAACATTTGAACGGCCACTCATAATCTTTGTTCGTTGTAGTATAAGTCATACACAACAGCATGGTGTAAAGGTCGACATTTTAGGGTGGAACGAATCGACAAAAAGCGTTTTACTCAAGATTGTGGAATCATGGCAAAATTTGAACAGTCTAGTCGACGACGTTCCTCTGATGCAGATCCTGTGGTGGCGGAACTCACTTACTTCGGCACGCTGCAAGAGATTTTGAGGATCGATTACAGAGGATTTTTTGTCGACTTGTTCGACGTGCAATGGTTCAAGATAATCATGGAGGGTCGCAACGCTACTGTGCGTAGAGGAGAGTCTGGTTTTCTTGAGGTGGATTCTACTAAGAAATGGACTGACCTAAGAGACACTTTCGTACTACCCGAGCATTGTGAACAAGTAAGTATGTAAATAGTTCGATCCACACCAGCCACAGCATCGCCATCTACGCCAGGTTTTGCACGGCTGACTGTTCCTAGAAGCTACACACTTCTACCTACTCCGCCAAGAGCCACCCCTCTCGACACTCCTCGCTTTGGGGCCCAGACGCCGGTGGAGACACTTGACGTCCGTACCCCCATCGACACGCCGCTAGAGACCCCTGCCGGGACACCCAGGTTCACGCGTCACCGGCCAGAGGGCTTGTCTTACTTCATCGACTTCAGCGGCGGCATCATCATGGATGATGACGGCAAGAAGGTGATCTCGCGCATGCGTGGTCTTTGCTCTCAGCTGTTTAGACACTACATACTAAACAAATGGAGTGAAGTACCAAGTGATTTAAAAAACAGAGTCATCAGCATACTTCATGATGAGTTTCTCGTTCCAACACGGGATCAGCACTTCAATGAAGACCTGATGAAGATTCGAATGCGCGAATACTGCAAACACAAGCGTTCCAAAGTGCAAAAAGCAATCAAGAATGGGTGGAACAGGCCAGATTGGCTGGCCAAAGAAGATTGGAAGAATGCGAAGAAAGCAGCGCGCGAGAATCCCGACAAGTGGAAGCAACAAAAGGATGCAGCCAGAGCGCGAGTAGAGGCAGGGAGCTCGCACCACTTGGGGAGCGGTGGATGGGCATCATTTGAGGCTGATTTTGTAAGTGTTTTCCCATTGCTCTTTATGTTTGATAGTTTAGGGTTTATGAGTTTTTTAATTCTAACATAATGAAATCTTTGTATGTTTTGACAGTGGTCGATGACAGGACGTGATCCCACACCGTACGAGCGTGAGTACGCAGGCAGGAAGGGCTTAAACGCCCTGATGGACATTCTCAGTTCTCGCGGCGGCATGGTTAGTATTAGGGTTTACTCTTTTTTATTTTTTGTATTGTTTTATAAATGTCGTTATATGTTTATACTTACTGAAAGCTGTCTTATTGTCTTTTTTTGCAGAATCTGACAGATACGCCGCTTGGACGCGATGAGACGTTTGACTAGACGACGTCAGTTTAGCCGTAGCTAGATAGCATTAGTTTAGGGTTTCTCATAGCTTACGTCTTTTTGAACCATGTATATTATTACATTTGTCACCGCAGTTCCTTTTGCCAATCAATTCTTTATGCCTATGATGTTGTACAATTGTCATTATTACATTTGCCAATCAATTCATTTTGCCTATGATGTGTACAATTGTCAATTTTGCAAACAATGCATCTTGTGGGTGACTATTTTGGGTCTATTATCTACCCTTGCACTTTTTTTAAAAAGTGAATCAAGTACAATATGGTTGATGGGTGGCAGGGCATTCAATGCCCTGTCACCAAAAAAAAATTCTCTCGGGCGTCGCTATAACCGTCGCTATTTATGGCTCTGTAGCATCGCTATGAGCGTCGCTATAGTCTTCAGTGTAAACGTTGCTATAACTGCCGCTATGAGCGTCGCTATAGTCTTCAGTGTAAACGTCGCTATAACCGTCGCTATATAGCGCCGCTTATAGCGACGCATATAGCGACGCTCTCGTAGCGACGCTCGTAGCGACGGTTTTAGCGACGCCGGAGGTTATAAAAACCCAGTGTATTTCCGTCGCCAACAGCGTCACAAGAGCACATAACCTCTTGTAGTGCTCGTCCACAGGTTGAAGGGGAAACCTCAAAGACACAAGGGATGCAACTGCAAAATAAGGAGAATGATGGAGTTGTGGTAGGATGCTACCAATCTAGTGGGAGAGTGAAGCAAGTGTATTTCTCAAATGATGATGAAGAAGTTGAAGATATTCCTAGGAGTTACTATTCACGAAGTCATTGGGCAAAGGCTACTACAGAAACTTTGGTCAAGGTAGGTGATCTTGAAGAGCCATTTGTTGCCTTGATTGACCATGGTTCAGAAATAAACATAATGTCAAAGAGTCTCTACAACAAGTGCAAATGGCCGATGGACACAGATCATGGCTGGATGGTAAAAGTGGAAAACAATTCATCCGGTGAATTGTATGCAGCATGTCCAGGTCATGTGAAGGTAACAATAGGTGATGTAAAGATTGACCAAAACTTCTTTGTACAGGATACATCTTCACATCATCTCATCCTTGGACAACCCTACATTGTGGGAGTTCGAATGGAAACAAAGGTAATGGATGATGGTTCAGCATATGCTAGGATACGTAGCAAAGATGGTAAACGAGCTGTCCAATTTCTCACAGTTTTTGTGAACCATGAAAGATATCGTGACAACCTCAGAGAACATCCTCTACCAAAGGTGAGCAAAGAGTTTCATGATCATAGAGAAATGATGGATTTTGGCCAAGTACCATTGTAAAGCAGGATTACAGTGGTACAAAAAGAAAAAGGGTCTCGCCTGATCCAAAAATAGGTGAAGCGTTTTTAACAAGCTCCTTGGTAACAAAGAATGGATCAGTATGTTTTACAAAACTTGAAGATTTGAAGAGATGTGAGAGGCAATATGTGCATAATGTACAAATAGGCATGAAAAAGAGTCGGTTGCTAGAGGCTACCGAAAATGTTTTGGGTTTGTGTGAACAAGTTTCTTTTGTAGATACTATGGGTGAGCTTGATGCTATAACGGGGTCTAATTTGCATCTTGAAAATGAAGTTGTGGAAGTTTGCTCTATGGAAATGTATCAAGTAATAGAAGCCTTTAAAGAAAGCCAAACAGTTGGCCCAGAAGTCCATGTTGAAACTAAATACAAGAGTGTAGCAAAGAAGGTGAAACCAGTAGCTTCACCCTTACCACCCAACAACAGGGACAAGATTGAGCAGGCTTCTTTACAACCAAGTTTGAGGAATCCTAAAAAGATTGGGCATACCTTCACAAAGGAGTCTTTCCAAGACTTGCAGATTTGTCGCAAGGAGTTTCTAACACAGGAGGATACAAAGTGCTTCAAAGAAATTCTTTCAAAGCATGGTAAGGCTTTTGCATTTGAGCCACATGAGATAGGATGTGTTGATCCTTCTATTGTAGCTCCTATGGTAATTTTCACAATACCTCATGTGCCTTGGAATCTATGGCCTATTCCGGTTCCAAAGGCTCATTTGCCAAAGTTAGTAGAGCTACTGAATGAGAAAATCAAAATGGGAATCTTGGAGCCTTCTTGTGCTCCATACTCAAACAGGTGGTTCACAGTTCTGAAGAAGAATGGTTCTCTACGCTTCATCCAAGATATGCAACCAGTGAACAAGGTGACAATGAGAAATGTAGGTACAGATCCAATTGTGGATGAGTTTGCAGAGGCATTTGCAGGGAGGGCAATCTACTCAATGGGGGATCTCTACTCAGGGTATGATCAATTTCAGCTTGCAATCGAAAGCAGAGACTTGACAACCATGAGGACACCTTTGGATTTGGTAAGGATGTGTACCTTGCCACAGGGAGCAACCAACTTGGTTGCACATATGATGAATGGGATGAATAAGGTCTTACGTGACTTTATTCCTTAAATCACAATGCCTTTCATTGATGATTTGCCTATCAAAGGATGTGAAAAAAGTGACAAAGATGAAGATTTGGATCTCAAGGGATATCGCAGGTTTGTGGTAAATCACATAAATGATTGTGATAAAATTTTGTCTAGGTTGGAAGAAGTGAATCTTACATTGTCAGGGAAAAAGTATATGTTTGGTGTCAATGAAGTGCTTATTGTGGGGCACATGTGCGGGCCATATGGTGGGAAACCTTGTCCAACAAAGCTAGATGCCATCCAAAGAATGAAAGAAACGTGCACTAGCATCACTGAGGTTAGAAGGTTTCTGGGAGCATGTGTCTTCTATGTTATTTGGATTCCACATTATGCACATGTAGCTGATCCTCTTTATCAGCTGCTTAGAAAGAATCAGAAGTTTAAATGGACAGAAGCACATGTAAAATCCATGAAAAAGCTAAAGGAGTTGCTCCAGTCAACAACAACTTTGAGAAAGGTAGACTATGAGTGTCAAAGGCCAGTAATTGTGACAGTAGACACCAGTCCTACAAGGATTGGATGGGCAATAGGGCAAGATGACAAAGAAGGACACAGGTATGTGGTAAGATTTGGAGCAAAGGTGCTAAGTGCTCACCAAAGAAACTATCCACAGATAAAGAGAGAGTTATGGGGTATGGTTACAGCCTTGAAAAGTGGGAAAGAGTACCTAATTGGTGCATGTGTGGTTGTAGAAACAGATTGTCTACCACTTCTTGGGATGATTACAAGCTGCTCAACTCCAGACATTGCTATGTTGCGGTGGATTGCCTACATTAAGTCCTTAAATCCTGAGTTTAAGCACATTGCAGGTAAAGACAATACAGTGGAAGATATGCTATCAAGGGCAAGGTATGAAGATGAGTCACAAATGATTGACGAGGGAGATGATGTAGGCACAAAGTTCTATTCTATCTCTCATGTCAAAGGTAACAATGTCTGCATGACTAATCTACTTGAATCATTCTTGAAAGAGCTTTATGAAGGTGATTGGCTTCTTATTGGAAGCTACTTGAGTACTCTAACAAAATAGGATGATTGGTCTAAACAAGAATTCAAGAGGATACGCAGGAAAGCATATGGGTACTTTTTGAGGGATGGTTACTTGTGGAAGCATCCTAAACAAAAGGGTGCTACACCACAAAGGGTTATATGTAAAAAAGAGACTCAAGTAAAGTTCATGCAAGAGTTTCATGAGAGTCTATGGGCTAGACACAGGGGTGTATGGGCAACCTTCTCCAAGTTGAAAGAAAAATACTGGTGGAAGGGTATGTATAAAGATGTATCTCAGTTTGTAGAGACATGTGTAACTTGTCAAGTGTATTCAAATGTTCGACATCGTGATGGATTGCACCCTACATATCCACTAGCCATGCACTATAAATGGGTTGTGGATCTAGTCACAATGCCTCTAGGACTCTGGTAGATGAGATACTTGGTTCTTTCACGAGAGGACCTAACTAACCAGGTTGAAGGAAGAGCATTAAGAGCTAAAACCACAGAAGCTGTGTGCAAATTCCTTCTTGATGAGGTGATTTTCCGTTATGGTTGTGTGGAAAAAATCACTGCAGATAGAGGTAAACTGGATGCCGAAGAAGCAAGGGAGTTCTTTTCTAGATTAGGAATCAAGCTTTCTCTTACTACAGCTAACAACCCTGAAGGCAATGGAAAGAGTGAAAGAGGGCATCCTCCTATCATCAAAGCTTTGGCCAAGGCTTGCGAAGGAAGAGTTGGTGAGTGGCCAAAACTGTTATCATATGCTTTATGGGCTGATCGTACAACACATAGCTCAGTAACTGGCTACATGCCTGCGGAGCTAATGTATGGTCAAAAGCCAGTGATGTCGATTGAAGATACAATTCCCACATGGAATGTACTACCTTGGCAAGAGGGGCTTAGTAGGGAAGATCTCCTTGCACTACGTATAAGGCAGCTAGAGAGAAGACCTGGAGACATTGAAGCTGCAAAAGAATGACTCAAAAATACAAGGTTGAAAAACAAGGAATACTTTGATAAGCGACATCGACTCAGGAGAAAAGCAATTGACAAAGGTGACTGGGTTTTGGTGTATGATAGTAGCCTTGATAACCAACACACACTCATGCGTAAGTTTTCAAAAAGATGTTTTGGACCGTATGTTGTAAAGCATGTGCATGAAAATGCTATTTATAGCTTGTCTGAACTAGATGGTACAGAAGTAAAGATTCCCATTGCAGGAAAAAGGATCAAAATGTTTAAGAGAAGAGGAGACAATGATCGAGAAGATGTTGATGAGGAAGAAAAGCAAACCACAGATAAAGATCAAAGTGAAGATGAAGATTTGGAATCATCCAGTGAAGAAGAAAGCAAGGAAGATGTACAAGAGGGCTGATCTTACAAAATAAATGATGTGGCACATACCGGAGGATGTGCAGGTATAGAGGGGGTAATTGTCGTGCTATAACACGTACATAGTGGGAACACATGCTACAAGATCTATCTTATAACTTTTGAGATACATAATTATCTTTCCTATAATGTACATATGCATATTTAAGTATAACAATAAGCCTTCTATCTCATCCTATTATTTTTCTCAAGGGTAACCTATCCTTACTTTACCATCAGAAAATACTATGGGAAAATCTCAATAGCTCTGCCTCTTTAACTTGGGGCAAAAAGCATTGATTCTTTATTTCTACTATCTCATTATCATCTCACACCCTAGCTAGATCCTATATCTAGGGTAAACTCCAATATATATATATTCTATGTATTTTTTATTCTTTTCTTATATTTCTTTTTAAATAGATACTAGGAGGGAATCAAATCCTAGTGGGACACTAGGTGGCATGATTTCAAAGATACACTTATTTTAATGCATTATTGCAAGCATGATTACAAAACTTTGTCAAGGAGCAATGTCATGCTTTCATATGGCATGAGGTGTCCTTTGGAATTAAATGACAATCTAGGCTAAGGGGACCACGGGAAGACTTTTGCTGCCAGAAATGGACCCTATTTTGATGAATTTTTTACACAAGGTTCCAATCCGACTTGGAAAATGATTTTAAAACAAAAATCGTAGCTAATGAGATGAAGTTTCTGCCCATATTTTTACTTTTTTATTTGGAGCCACGGTTGAGGATATATGATCAAAATACTGGACCCCAGTCTGCCCACATCATGCAGGGACAGCTCATTTCCAACTTTTCCAATTCCTATTCACACTGGCTCTTCTCTTTTTGTGTAAACCATTGGGGGTTCCCTTCACCTATAAAAGGGGACCTCTTCTTCCTTGAAAGGAACTCAAGCATTCAAGCCATTGATGAGAGGAATTCTTGAGGGAGTGAGTAGTAATGCCTAATTGTACTTAGCCCCATTAACATAAGCCCAAGCCTACACTTTCTCCTAGAGGAAGACTAGCCATTCTTGTATGCTAGCCTTGGAAGATCAACTCTAATCAAAGAAGGTGTTGTACTTGGCGTATCAATCAAAGTGGAGTGCTCCACTCTTCTTCTCTCTCCATCAATAATGGTGCCGAAGGGTTTCTCAAGTAAGATGTGTTCTACATTGATGTTTTCTTGATTTCTTGTTGTTTTCTTTTTCATCTCTAATCCGACATATATATATATATATATATATATATATATATATATATATGTATTTAATCTCATCTCCTTAACCAAACCTATCTCTCTCATTCTTAGTAATTCATCCTCTCTGCAAATTCTAGGTTCTCTTTTCTACAGGTACATCTCTCCCCGTAGTATCCTTATTGCCTACGGGCAAGAATAGGGCTTGGAAGGGAAACTTCTCATCTCTTCACTTCTCTCATATCTACATTTCTCACATACTATCCTAGATCAATAACCCACATGATGATCATTTTTATCGCTTTCACTCTGTACGATCTATTAGAATTAACGTATGGATTAGACGAAAATACACTTTCAACAACGTATAGTGTTTCTCTTTGGCCCAGAAAGGCTTAATGAAATACTTCTATCACCGGATCCCATCATAATACCTCTCATAGACTATAACTTTTCTTTTGACGTAAGCGTAGTTATCTTGCTATGAACCAAGAGGATTTGTACACACAATTAATCCAATCACTAGACAAAATATATATATTATGGTAAGCACAAAACTACAATTCCAAAGAACAATTCATAGCCTATTTGGTCAGTCAAGATTGAATGCCATTAACTCATCTATTAACCCTTTCATATTACCCATGATACGATATGACCATAGCCTTGATGTTTTCATTTTCGTATTGTTTTGACATTCTCTTTTGTGTTCTTTCTTTGTGTGTGTGAGTGCAAGAGAGAAAGAGTGAGTCTTCTTTGATTGCACTTCTTTCGAAACCCTAGTCTTCATGGCATCTATGGTTTAACTCCTTCATATAGTTTTTGTTGAGTTCTCTCACAAACTCTCACAGCCATAAGACCGGTGATTTCCTGGCAAGACCGCAAATTTCTCGACAACGTACATCAATGGAGTGACCACGCATAAGCAAGCGCCAAAATATTTGCAATCCGGAACTTGATCAATGTGAAAACAATGCTCTCAAGAGAGCTCATTGACACTTGAAAGTGCTTGCCAAAATGCATGTACAATGGGCATCAGCCATGAATTATGAATCCAAGCACAAAATCAATGCCAAAGTTTCCTACGGAAACTTGTGAAAGCTCTACTTGTGTGCTCCAAAACCCGTGTCTCTTAAGAGACTGCTTTGATGGTGTATAAACTCCTTCGTGACTCTTTGCCCAAATCCACCAAAAATCCTTAAACCACAAGCTCTGCACAAGTTGAAATTGCATCTTTGGCTCAAAATTTATGCACCTAACTTTGAGCCCTTGCATGCGTCCAAAAGTGTATCAAACTTGCACACTATGTGAAAATACAAAACCAACAATTTCTGTATATTGTCAGTCTGAGCTGAATATGAGCAAAATAGCGAGAAATTTGTAAAATGTTTCCTCTACAAAGTTGTAGACCACGTCAAAATGGATGGGTAGAGCGGTTAAAATTCTTAGATATACATTCCATAAGGAGAATAACAAATCGGAATATAGTGCTGCTGGTACGCACACAGTTTTTAGGGCAGCACCTTCACTCACACACAATCTTCCACACTCTCTTTCTAAGCTTCCACAAGAGCATATATCACTCTCAATTGAGCTCACATGCTCCCATTGCATTTTCACAAATCATTCAAGCTTTCTCGATCTCTCTAACACCGAGAGCGAGCGAGCTATCGCCTCTCAAAGCCGTCGTGCTCTCCAAGATCACCATGCACTCTGATACCAATTGCAAGTGTGTGAATGCGGTGTGTGTGAGAAGAGAGAGAGAGAGAGAGAGAGTGTGTGTGTGTGTGTGTGTGTGTGAGAGAGAGAGAGAGAGAGAGAGAGAGAGAGAGAGAGAGCACATGATGTGGGTGGAGCGACCTCTAGAACTATCTGAGTGTAGGAGTGAGGTGCTCCTTATTCTTATCTATAGAAAGAATAATGAAGTGTGTATACATAGTGGATGGCCAAACACTGAATGTTCGGGGCGGGCAAACAACAGAGCGCCTTTACCCCAACAATGAAGAACAAAGATACTTGGCAGAAAAGGTTGCTGGATTTACAATGTTTACGAGTTTTGGCTTGGAGCTCCTATGAGGAAGTGTCAAAGAAATCTCAAATAAAGGCTAATGAATGTGTGAAAGATAAGGGAATTGAAAAGGGTGATCTTGTGTTGCGATACAATAGTAAATTGGAAAATACCTTTCAAAAAAGGTTTCAAACAAAGTGAGAAGGTCCTTTTATTGTTGTGAACAAGTTTGATAATGGAACATATCAGTTGGCAGATTTGGATGGAGCACAACATAAGTACCGTGTTAATGGTTGGTAAAGGGGACCTTTACCATAATTAATATGCAGTCAAGGAACTGTAAGGATGACTTCAAATTCCAATCAGGAAGTTATCAGGTCAGAGTCAACTCAGGAGATAATCAGAAACGTATTAGAAAGTAAGTAGGAAAAGACATTATGTGAAAGGATGTAACTTTTCGTAGGGGCTTTTGTATCTTTTGTGATCTTCGATGATGTAAGGAAGTAAGGGGATGACGCTGATGTGTGTGAGGATGATGGGAAATGGAAGGCGGCAGTTATATTTATCTGTCTATTGTCTGTTCTGATTCTGATCTATGTCTGATGAATAACTGATGAAATCCTGAGTATAAATATGAGATATATGTATTTCCTTTGATCTTGTCGATGAAGTATTTGAAGGTTTGAAGTGCATACATACTGTGTAGTCCTGTATTGGTGGTTGGTTAAGTGTTAGGCAATTATCAGGGAATATGCAGAATCTGTCTAAGCCTTTCCTGATCAACCCCATTACACTTTGGCGATCTTGCAAAATGTTTCGGATCTGTTCCTTACCTGTGGCGTAGAGGACTGAAGTGTTTCTGATGACAGAGGAGGATGTTACAGACCTGCTATATGAATTTCGACATTGGGAGTCAGAAGAGGAAGAAGGAAATGATTTGCTAATCAGATTTCGCAATTGGGTAACAGAGGAAGAAGAAAAGCAGGAGTACGACAGAATTTTTCTGCGGGAGTACTTTCCACAATTGCCTAGGGATGTGCAGAAGTGTATTAGAATCAAAGTGGTGATCCTCTTCCGGTGCATTCATCTGGTTGGCATATATGATCTCCTTGTAAGTTGGTCGTTTGTGAACATCCGGCAACTCAGGAGATACTTGGAACTTCGGAGGAAGTATGCTCTCAGGCGACAAGCAACTGGCAAGCCGACTTAATGTATGAGTGAAGAGGAGGATGGTCGCCAATCTGCACAACATCCTTATTGGACACGTTTTCGTAGCAGGCAAGGAGTAGGTTCATCCGCAGCAATAGAAGAAGAGGAGGAAGGCAGTCAACCGTCAACTCCTGAAAGGCAAAGTAGTACTTCTTCTGGCAATACCAAATATTTTGAGCAACAGAATGAGGAGATTTCTAATCTGAACCTGCAAAGGTTTGTGGGAGCATTAGCAGTCAATCAGATTTTTAGACCAAGAAGGCTGCAGTTTCAAACACACACACCACCATTACCATTTGACCCTTTGAGACAAATAAATCAAGGACAAGTACCGGTACCAGTACCAGTGAATCAACTCCAACCACAACCTATAGTGATGGCTCAACCAGCACCCAACCCGAAAGTGGGGGCAGCTATGTTCAGCGGGAAATCCAAGGAGGATGCTGACAGTCATGTGGGGCAGTTTGAGACCAGGTGGATGGCAAGTGGATACAATGTGATCCATAATGATGCTACCAAGAAGGAGCATTTTGCTGCCACATTGCAGGGGAAGGCAATGGCTTGGTTTATGCAGTATGGTATTGCAGCTTTTCCAACATATGAAACATTAAGAAACAGATTTTTGGCAAGATTCAGGGAGGAAAAGACCCCTGAGGATGTCTTGATCAAAATGAGAAAGATGAAGCAAAGAAAATTGCTAGTGGAAGACTATGCTCAGAAATTTAGAAACCTCAACAACAGATTGTTGGCAGCACAGAGGCCATCATTTGAACAGTTGGGCGATTATTTTTGTAGAGGATTGAATCTGGAGCTGCGCAGTTCAGTAGCAGGAAGAGGAGTGATCAACAATGAAGCAGATTTCAATGAGTTGGTGGAAGCAGCCACAAGGGCAGAAAGAAGGTATGGAAGCCTTGAGAAGAGAAAGAAATCTTCCAAAAGGGAAGAATCAGATTCAGAGGATGAAGAAGATGATGAAGAAACAGATGACTCCTCAGATGAGGAAGACTCAGAGTATGAAAAGGATTCTAATGAAGAAGATGATGATTGGTCAGAGAAAAAGAAAAAGAAGAAGAAAATTAAGAAAAAATCCTCCAGGCAGGAGAAGGACAAAGAGAAAAAGGGTAAAAGCAGGGAGCAGACAAATCCTGGAAAAGAAGACATCAGTCAGATGATTGTCAGTCAGTTGAAGAATTTGGGTCTTACAAAACTGGGTATGCCAGAGAGGCCTTATTGTCAAACATATCAAGTGTTTGGCCATAGTGTTGAAAGATGTTGTTACAATCCAAATTATCGGGGACGCATTCCAGAAAGGGTGCAGCAAAGAATGAATCCACCTGCAGCGAATGTCATGATTGCAGGAGGGCCTCAGGGAAGGCCACAGAATTTTAGAAACTGGGGAAATTCAGGTCCTATTCAGAGACTTCAAGCCCAAGAAGGGTGGGGTAATCAAAGGAATCAGGAAAGAATGGGAGGAAATTTACCGTGTACCTATTGTGGAGCACAAGGGCACAGACAGGGACCTGAATGCACCCTGTGGTGCAAACACAGGAGTGAGAGGGGGATCCCTATAGTACAATATAATAATAAAGGCGGCTAGCCTCAACAAAGGCCTCCTGCACAATTAAATGTTTTCATGTTGGAAGAAGAAGAACAGGAATCTGAAGAGTTCCTGATGAATGCCAAAGTGGAGCCTGATAGGGCCCGGATGCCTAATGAGCGCTGCAATGGAAGAGGGGAATCAAGCAACCTGTTCCAATGTGATTGTACAGAGTGTGTCTCGATTGAAGGAGTTAAAGAGGGGGATAATGTTCCTGGAGCTATGGTGGTAACCAGGTCGTCAGGAAAGGTAAAGGGGGATAAGGTTCAGAAAAAAGAAGAACAACAACCAATCGACTGGAAGGTTCAGGACCAGATTAGAATGGGAGTATTGAAGGAGATAAATAAAGTGAACAAGAGACATGAGGATAAAAGAAGGGAAACTCAAGAAGTCCCTGAGGCAATAGTAAGGTATCCGGCGGACAGAATACAGGAAGGAGTTGGTAAAGGACATGATCAGGCGCTGACTGTACAGAAGAAAGTTGCAGTCAAGATGTCTGAGGAGTTTTTTGATGCATTAATGGAAGCACCTACTCAGATCAATTTGAGGCAGATTTTGAGTTTGGTACCAAGCTTTGCAGACCAATTCATGCAGAAGTTACAACAACAGTATGGGGGAAAGAATCCGATTGACTTACAGACAGATGAAGATCCGGATCAGGAGATTGAGGTAGCAGAAATGCAACCTGCAGATGTTGATTACAAAGTTCCAGTGATCAATGTAAACATGGAGCAGATATTTATGCCAGGAGTGTTGATTGATGGAGGATCAGGAGTGAATGTACTTGCAGAGGAAACATGCAGGAAGATGAACATTACCTGTTGGGATCCGGCACCATTTCAAGTGAAAATGGCAGATCAGAGGAGGATCCAGCCATTAGGGATTGTCAGGAATAAGGAAATTGAGATTGGAGGTCTCAAGTTTAAAGTCAATTTTGTGGTGTTGCAGTTGGAAAAGTCTTCTTAGTCATATCCTATGATTCTTGGGAGACCTTGGCTTAGAGCAGCAAAAGTCAAGCAACATTGGGGAGCAGATTATGTGATATTGAGACAGAGCAAGAAAAAGGTGAGAATGAAGATGGTGGCCAGCAAAATACTTCCACCTGATTGCAGACCTTTGCATGCAGAAACAATCAATATGGCTCCAGAATTGGAAGAAGATGAGGAAGAGGAATTTTTGAGGGTAAATTCTTCTGTCATTCCAATATTTGAAGTGGATGTACAAAATATTGCAAAGAAATATGTAGCTAATGATCCCAAGGTGGAGAAATTGAAGAAAAAATTGGGCAATAGAAAGTTGTTTCATGAAGGATCTGATTTGGAGGCAGAACAGAAACAGGCAGAGATCAGGGCAGAGAAAGATTTTGAGGAATATCTTTCAAAAAGTTCAAGGGTAAGGGAAGATGATTTGGAAGACATGGATCTAGGAACAGAGGGGAATTCTCAGAAGGTCAGGGTCAGTGTCAATCTGGATCAGAATTTTAAAAGAGGACTGCAGGGTTTACTCAGGGAATACAAGGATGTATTTGCCTGGCACTACAATGACATGAAAGGAGTGGATCCAGCTTTTTATGAACAGAGGATCAACCTGAAGGCTGATGCAGTCCCAGTGGTACAACAAAGATACAGATTAAACCCAAGTTATGCTAAGCAGGTAAAAGAGGAATTGGACAGGCTTTTGGCAGTAGGTTTCATTTACCCGGTTGACAAGGTGACATGGTTATCTCCAATAGTGGTTGTTCCAAAGTAGAATGGGAAGATCAGGGTTTGTGTGGATTGGAGGAAGCTGAATGCTGCCACACTGACTGATCCTTTTCCACTTCCATATTGTGATACAATGTTGGATGCGGTTGCAGGACATGAAATGTATAGCTTTTTGGATGGTTTTAGTGGCTATAATCAGATCAGGATGGCAGTGGAGGACAAAGAAAAAACAACCTTTATTACAGAATGGGGAGTGTTTGCTTACAATGTGATGGGGTTTGGATTGAAAAATGCACCTCCTACTTTTCAGAAGTGGGTTCAGCAAGTGTTTGCTCCTTTCTTGACAACTTTTATGAGGGTGTTCCTGGATGATTTCAGTGTTTTTGGGAGAAAAAATGAGCATTTGGGACATCTCAGGCTCTGTTTGCAGAAGTGCAGGGAAGCTAGACTTTCTTTGAACCCTGAAAAGTGTGCATTTGCAGTAAGCAGTGGGATTCTTTTAGGACATGTGATATCAAAAGAAGGGATTGCCATTGATTCCAGGAAGGTGGAGGCAATTTTGAAGGCACCAGTACCTAAGAACTTGAAGCAGTTGTCAAGGTTTTTGGGACAAGTAAAGTGGTATAACAGATTTTTGAGGTATTTGGTATATGTTTGTCAATCACTGACAAAGCTTACCAAGAAGGATGTACCATTCTTATGGTCTACTGATCAACAAAAGGCCTTTGAATTATTAAAGAAGATGTTGGTGGTGGCACCAATTCTAATTTCTCCAGATTGGAATTTGCCATTCCATATATTTGTGGATGCAAGTCATTGTGCAGTGGGAGCATTCCTGATGCAAGAGAGTGAGAAGGGATGGTTTAGACCTATCTATTATGCAAGCAGGGTGCTATCCTCTACTAAAAGGAACTATTCAGTAACTAAAAGAGAAGGTTTAGGCATGGTTTATGCATTGAAGAAGTTCAGGCATTACTTGTTGGCCAATAAGGTGGTGTTTCATGTGGATCATCAAGCTTTGATCTACATGGTTAATAAACCACAGTTGTCAGGCAGGTTGGCAAGATGGGTTCTTTTACTTCAGGAATTTGACTATAGTGTGGTGCATACACCGGGGAAAGAGCATGCCATTGCAGATTACTTGAGCAGATTGGAGACAGGAGAACCACCAGATGGAGTGCCTGATGAATTACCTGATGCAGGACTGTTTCAGGTGGTGACAGGTCTGATAGCAGAAGATTGGTATGATGAGATGTTTCAGTTCTTGGTGGAGGGTTTTTTTCCAGAAGAGATGACTTCAGATAGAAGGAAGAGGTTGGCATTGAGGAGCAGATCATTTATGGTAATATCAGGAATGTTATACAAGAAAGGAATAGATCAGGTGATCAGAAGGTGTGTTTCAGGGAAAGCTGAACAAAAGGCAGTTCTTTCAGAGGCTCATTGGGGCAATGTT
Organism: Adiantum capillus-veneris; assembly: GCF_014529385.1. NCBI lineage: Eukaryota > Viridiplantae > Streptophyta > Polypodiopsida > Polypodiales > Pteridaceae > Adiantum > Adiantum capillus-veneris. The sequence continues at coordinate 80,848,154 of NC_140946.1, read as the reverse complement.
GGAGGACACTTTTCTCATGAAGTAACTGCTAGAAAAGTATTTCAGGCAAGGTTATGGTGGCCAAGTATTCATAAGGATGCTTACAACTATTGCAGGCAGTGTTTGATCTGTCAGAGGGATGGAAGGCCAAATGATGCAGATGGGATGCCTTTGCAACCAGTGGTACCACTTGAACCTTTTCAAAAGTGGGGGTTGGATTTCATGGGACCTATTATTCCTTCTGCAAGAAATACTCAAAACATATATATTCTGGTGGCTACTGATTATGCAACAAAATGGGTTGAAGCAGTGGCACTAAGGGATAATACTGCAGGTAGTGTGGCAAGATTCCTCTATAGGAATATTATGACCAGATTTGGGTGTCCTGTGGAATTGGTTTCAGATCAAGGAGTACATTTCCTCAACAAAGTGATCAAGAAGTTGACTGAGTCACACCTGATAATACACAAGAAGTCTACAGTGTATTATCCACAAGCAAATGGACAGGCAGAGAGTACTACTAAGACTTTGATCAGAATTTTGAAGAAGATTGTGGAGGACAATAGGAAGGATTGGGATACAAAGCTTGATTCTTCTTTGTGGGCTTTCAGGATAGCTTTCAAGGTGACAACAGGTCAGACACCTTTCAGGCTAGTATATGGACTAGAAGCAGTAGTACCAATGGAATTTGTAGTTCCTAGTCTGAGAATTGTAGATGAGCATAGACTGTCTCTAGAAGAGTCTATACCTTTCAGGGAGGAATCCTTGTTGAAATTGGAGGAGGATAGGATTCTGAGTGCTTATTTGGCAGAAGCAGTGCAGAACAGAAGGAAAGCATGGGTGTCTCGAAACATTAAGTTCAAATTTTTTTAAAAAGGAGATTGGGTCATGGTATATAACAGTAAGTTGGGGCTAAGACCAGGGAAACTCAAGCTGAGATATGTAGGGCCTTATCAGATAGCAGAAGTCAGAGGGCCAGGAACTTTTGTGTTACAGGATGAAGTTGGGAACCAGTTTGGAAAACCATTGAATGGGTATCGGTTGAAATTATTTGAAGGGGAGGTTCCTCAAAAAGAGTGTCAAAATGAGGTGGGAATATATTTTCTCGATTCGAGGGTATGAGGTATTATGAATAGAGAAGTGAAGGTGGAGTGTGAGACCACGTTTTCGTGTTTTCAAACTGACAGAGGACTTGACATTTCAAGTATTAGTGCGTCAGCGTTAGTGCCCGCCATGCAGAAGAGAAAGAGTGTGTTGCTAGGTGAAGAGCAAGCCCAGCGTACACCGCCGTTAGCTAGAGAAGCTGCAGATTTTGAAGCGATGGTGCAAAGGAGGGGGCTGAGATCGGCAAGGCCAAGCCCTAGAACAATGGTGGAGATCGACGATGAGGAAGAGGATGTATAGCAGCTGACACCGCTTCAAATGAAGGCCAGAAAAGCAATAGAGCATCATCTCATGGATTTTAAGGTGGAGATCGATTCCTTCCAACCCAGACATGCACGATGGCTGCAGTCTATTCAGCTATTGGAGTATGCACAGTTGCCATGGACACACTGGCGTTTCATGACTCAAACAGGCATGATGATGGTGCAACTTATAGATTGTAATGGATTGGTGGGACACGAAGTTTACTTGTCAGCAGCATTAGTGGCGACAGTATTTGGATTGCCTGAAGGAATTGATAATGCGGTAGACAAAGCATCTGAGGAGGACATGGATGCAGAATTGGGGAAGAGTGAAGGTAGTCGCAATTATTTTGCTTTGAAAAATGTGTCTGATGTAGAGAGATTGCAGCAAATAAAATGGTTTTTGGAAAGGGTCATGTTATTGGTGAAGTTGGATTACATATCAAGAGAGAATTATGCAATTCTCAGCATGGCAGAGAAAGGTAAGAGATTTGGATGGGCAACAATGTTGTATGAAAGAATACATTTAGAGGTATTTTTCAAAGAAAAGAAAAGAGTGCAGAGAAGTACAAAAGTGGGACCTTTGATTGCTACAATTTTCATGCATGTAAAGAGTAATGGTGTATTGAGGGAGATGACACCATCAGGGTCAAGACAGGTGGCTGACAGACAGGAAGGACACAGTCAGGAAGTATTTGGGCAGCATGAACTGTTGGATTCTGAGCAGATGATTGACAGGGAAATGAAGACAAAGAAGTATCATGAGTCCAAGACAGGCATATATAAGAGTATGTGGTCAGCAAAGTATTCACATGGTGAATGTATGGAAACTATGGGGTTGAATACAGATGTAGAGATTCCAAAATTCTAGGCTGAAGAGGAAGATGGATAGATAAAGCTTGTGGGGGCTCAGACAACTCCGGTGAAGCGTTCCATCAAGTTGAAGAAAAGAAGGTTAGATGTCGTGCAGACCAAGGAGACTGAGAGTGGAAAGAAGCAAGAGGATATCAAACAGTCTCTTGTTAAACAATTTTTTCAAGATGTTACATACTCAAAAGCCTTAGAGTCTGTAGAGATATTAAAGGAGTTTGTGGAGCAGCAGAACATGAGTAGTGTACTTTTGGAGAGGACAAATGGAAAACTTGTGGAGGAGAAAGAAGAATTGGCAAGGCAGTTGAGTAAAAAGACAATGACAGTGGAGGAAATTGAAGAATTGCAGGAGAAGCTCAAGGCAGCATCAGAGCAAAATCAGAAAATGGAAGAAAAGTTAAAGATGTTTCAGGGTCATTTGCACAGAACAGAGAGCAATGCAAAAATGTACAAAGTGTGGCAGAATGAGTGGAAAGCAGTATTGACTATGGAGTTGGGGAATTTAGCAAATACTAATGTAGCTTTAGAAGCAGACAACAGGGTTCTGCTGAATAGAGTAGCAGCCTGTAAAGATGTGGAAAAGAAAATTAGAGAATGCACAGATGATGAGTTGTCAATTGATGGATGGTACTTGTCACCTGAGGAGGTTGAAGACATGAAGGCTCAACTGAGGAAGCAGGGAGAACAAATTTGGCAAAATATGGGAGTCAGGCTAAAAGAAGTGATGTCTAAACCATATGAAATATTTGCCAAAGAAGAAAACAAGGAGGAGTATGAGTTACTGAAATTTCAGTATGAGGAGTTACATGAAAAATATAACTCTCTCCTTGAGCAACAGTCACAGGACAGCAAACAGATTGAAAAAGAGGGTGTTCAGGAAGATAATGTACTAAAGACTCCAATGTTGGATACTTTAGTGGATACAATTGCACAACATGTGGAAAAAGATAATCAGGAATTGGAAAAGTTTTCTGAAGAGATTGCAGATCAGGGGCAAAACAGTGTGGTTGCAGAAAAGGAGAAGATTGTACCTAAAACAAATCTGATGCAGCAGGCGCAGATTAATGAAGAAGAAATCTTGCAACAGCTGATAGTAGATGATCAGGGAGATACAGAATTGCAAAGTGTGGAGGACAAAGTTGAAGAAATGCTTACTCAAGAAGATGGTGTGCTGGAGGTTGAACAAAAGGAGTGATCAAGGGAATTGTGGGTTCAGGTCGCCAAAAAAGTTTCTTTTTGGTACCACCAGGTGTGCCAGGTGGTAAAGGGGACCTTTACCATAATTAATATGCAGTCAGGGAACTGTCAGGATGACTTCAGATTCCAATCAGGAAGTTATCAGGTCAGAGTCAACTCAGGAGATAATCAGAAACCTATTAGGAAGTAAGTAGGAAAAGACATTATGTGAAAGGATGTAACTTTTCGTAGGGGCTTTTGTATCTTTTGTGATCTTCGATGATGTAAGGAAGTAAGGGGATGACGCTGATGTGTGTGAGGATGATGGGAAATGGAAGGCGGTAGTTATATTTATCTGTCTATTGTCTGTTCTGATTCTGATCTATGTCTGATGAATAACTGATGAAATCCTGAGTATAAATATGAGATATATGTATTTCCTTTGATCTTGTCGATGAAGTATCTGAAGGTTTGAAGTGCATACATACTGTGTAGTCCTGTATTGGTGGTTGGTTAAGTGTTAGGCAATTATCAAGGAATATGAAGAATCTGTCTAAGCCTTTCCTGATCAACCCCATTACAATGGTTACAGATTGAAGAAGTATCTGGAACGTTTAATAACAGTTGTGATAGATGAGATGCTATCAATGGAACAAGGAAATGCAAAGACATGAGAGGATGTAAATGAGGTATCTCTCTCATCTTTTATCTATTTTTAGCCTATAGATACTCTACGGACATCTACTCAAGATGAGCTACATCATTGCATACTTGGTTTCACCTAGTTCCAAGTGTGCTTCATGCTACAAGGGTTATTCATAAATCTTTAGAGGTGCTTATTGCAAGTGGTTTCGACGGTGCAATACTTCTTCTTTCTAATGGTGTGACTCATGCAAGGCCATAGAGGCACTTGTTTTCCTTGCTGTTTGCACGCTAACTCCTCTAAAGCTCACAATGGAAAATTGGACAACTATTTGGGAAGAGCACTACAACAGTAATCCGGCTTAGAGTACTCTACCAAAAGTTATGTCAAGGTATTCCATATTTTTAAGGCTTCCATATTGGAAGGTCTTAAGAATACAACACCTCTTGGATCCCATGCATATATTCAAGAATTTAGCCCACACCCTGTGTGACCACATTATTGGCAAGAAGGACTCATGGGGGGGGGGGGGGGGGGGGGGGGGGGGGGGGGGGGGAGGGAGGGAGGGAGGATTTGTGGGTCTTGAAACGTCTCCTCGTCTGTACTACTCCACGCCGTGCCCCAAATGGGAAGATTGTGCTTCCTAAAGCGCCATGGATGCTAGCCAAAGAAGAACTGGACCAAGTGAAGGGTGCCATTGTGCCTATTCGCACACCAACAAGATACATAAATGGAGCTCTCACAAAAGCAAAGAAAGGTGGAAGCATTCAATTGTATAGGTTGAAGTCCCATGATTGGAACAAGATGCTTTAGGTAACTCCCTTTCCCTATTCTCTCTATTGTTTGTTTTTTAGGATGCATATGATTTGTGTCTATGAATTCCACTCATTTTTCCTTCCTCTAATTTACATTGTAGCTCATTCTACTGGTGAGCATGTGCATATGCTTGGACAAGAAAGTGAGAAATGCTATTCTTAAAATTGGAGAGCTAGTAAGGTACACCACAAGACTCCACTCAAATACACTTTTCTATGTACACAATAACCTCAACTAGCACTTAGTGTATTCTTGTGTGTTTTCTTGCAGATTTGTGAGCTCCAAGGAAATTGAAATAGACACTATCGTTGCTTCTCAAATACTTAAAGCATAAACTATGTGTGCCATCGAGGATAAATTTCCTCACTTGGTTCTTCTAATTCAACTCCACCTCTTGGTTCATGTGGTTGAGGAGATCTCTATATGCAGAGTAGTGCACACACGATGGATTTTTTTTTTGAGCAGTTTTTAAAGACTCTCAAAGATTTTGTGTGGCTACGGTCTCAACCAGAGGCATGTATGGCCGAAGGGTGGATTGTGCAAGAGGAATTTGTTTACATCCCAGAGTATTTGTCACAAGTTGATCGCTCAATGCCTCGCATGTGGCTAGACAAGGAGGATGCAAGGATGACTTCACACTTGCCAAATGGAAAGAGAAAATTATTTAACATGGATATGGATCTATCCTAAGTGGTCAATAACTTTTGTATTCTCAATG